>NC_090922.1:413189075-413814075 GCF_040938575.1 Ambystoma mexicanum | reverse complement strand
GACAGCTCATCCCCACATCTACCCAGTCTATTGATTCAACATGGGTCAAAACCCATGACAAATCCCCCCGCCCGACTGCGCTTTGATTCAAGTCGAGGGGAAGTCGGGTGCAAAGGAGGTTTTGAGCCCTTGCGCTGGTATGTCCCCATTATCTTCTTCCAATTCTGTAGGTGGCATAGTTCAGCATCTTTTCCTATACCCAGTTGGATCGATCGGTTCTCCTCGCCGGTCCTGATGGGAATATTGGGCGGTACCCCGGGCCCCTTGGGTCTCTGCTCCCGGTCTCTGGATCGTCCTCCTTGGCCAGTCTCCAGGTTTTCTTTCTCCTAGGACGACAAAGGAAAGCGGCAATACCTATTCATAGACATTTCTTCCCCACCATTGATATAGTGGGGTGGCATATACATTTTATAGTCAACACATTTGCGTTCTTATTTTAACAAAAAACAAGATACAATTATAAGACATTTTTTTTTTTTTCAAATCATAATATTTTAGAGACTATATGTGGGATATTTTAGGGTTGGAATTGAATTACTCTGGAGCGGTCCCCTCTGGTATTGCAGAGGACTCCTCCAGTTGTTGCAGAGTGTGCCTGGGATGGCAACACTTTAGCTGATTTATATGGACCCACTTATCTTCCCCCTCTGCCAAACTGCCTTTGGGGATTTTATAGGCAACAGGGGAGATCTTGTCTATAATTTCAAACGGTCCCTTCCATGTAGGCAAGAATTTTCGCTGTTTGGCCTGGTTCCTTTGGAAATTGTATAGATAGACCCGATCACCCACCTTATATTCCTTTCGGGTAGTTTTTAAATCATAGTGGGTCTTCATGCTCTCGGCTGATCTTTCTAGATTCCGCTGAGCATAGGCAAAAGCATGTTGAAGGTGTTTTCTTGAATTCTCCACATACTCATGAGTTGTGGAGGCATTTATCAGTGTCTGACATTTTAGTTGCAGATGAAGGGGTAGATCTGATGGCCATTAGGACCAGAGGTAATCGGATATCCCAACTTGGCCCAGAATCTGCCACAAACTTTTTTAAGATGCTCACAATGGTTCGGTTATATCTCTCCACTGCTCCAGAAGAAGTTGGCCTGTAAGCAATATGTAGCTTCCTTTTGACCCCCAGTATCTCCCACGTCTTTGTCATTACTTCACTGGTGAAGTGGCTACCCCTGTCTGACTCAATCCTTTGAGGTAGACCAAAACGGGAAAAGATGTGGTTAATCATCATGGCAGCTGCTGTTTCTGCCTTGCAGTTTGGGGCTGGGAGACATTCCACCCACTTGGTAAACAAGCATGTAACGGTCAACATGTACTTGTTTCCTCTAGACGAGCGAATTACAGGGCCTACAAAGTCGATTTGCAAATCTGACCATGGCAGTGTCATCCCCCTCTTTTGGAGAGGCGCACGGTGTGTGAGGGATGATGGCTGAAATTGTGCTCACACAAGACACCCCTTCAAGTATTGGTCGAGGTCCTGCCCCATGTGTGGCCAGTATGCAACCTCTCTTAAGATTTCCAGTGTTGTGTGAAACCCCCTATGACCGGCGGTGGCCGCGTCATGGGCGCGACTTAACATCAGGCTTCAGAATGAGGTAGAGACCACCCACTGATCATGGCCAGCTTGGGATTTCCTTACCAACAAACCGTCTTGGATTCGGAACATCTTTGGACATTTCATCAACACTCTAAGGTCCTCCTTCCCAATGTAATCGGTATCCGTCAGGGGAAAGTTCTCGGGGTCCTCAATGTGTTGGTAAAACTTACCAATTATTGGATCCCCCTTCTGAGCTGTAATCAAATCAGCATCAGGGGTCTCCTTACGCCATTGTGCAGTTGAAAGATCATTGTGAGCATTTGTCTGGGACCTAGTGATAGCAGTGACCTGGATTTCCCCCAACAGGGACTCTATTTCTATTAGATCCCCTTGGATGGCCCCGGTTTTGGCCAGCTGATCAGCTAAATCATTTCCAGTTTTGTCTGGTCCCTCTACTTTGGAATGACCCTTGATCTTTTTCCAGTAGATGGTCATCCCATTCGATGTGACCAGATCATCAATATTTTGGATTAGCTTCCCATGTTTCAGGGGTTTGTTATTAGCACATAACATGCCTCTGGTTTTCCAGTTGACCAGGTGCTCCACGAACCCGTTCCGTACATAATCCGAATCTGTGATTATGACTAGTTCGTGGAGTTGATGTTGGACGGCAGTGAGGATGGCCTGATGCACAGCCATCAACTCTGCCACCTAACTACTTCGGGGACCAATTTTGTATCCAGCAGAGGGTTCTGGGGACTCATTCACCCATGCATTCCCTATGCTGGCCACCAGTTCTTTCTCCCCGTGGTTGTCAACATGGTAAGAGCATCCATCCACATAGACAGTGGGCATTCCCTCACACTTGTCTTCTTCAAAGACTTTGTGTGGGGAATTAAGGTATGCCTCCATGTTGTCCTTGATTTTTAGACTTTCGTCCTCGAGACAGTTTTCTCTGGCACAGTCATGCAAGTCAGCCAGACCTTGCGCGAGGGGACTCTTCTTGTTTTGGCCATATCTGACCTCTACAGGAAAGCCTTGCATTGACAGAATCCAGGAAGTAATTCGGGAATTACTCACATTTCCGGCCCGGATTCTGTCACTCTGGAGATATTGCAGAGGCTGGTGTGGAGTCTCCACTATGATGTGTTCCCCCTGGATAAACGGGCGGTAATTCTTCAATGCCCACACCGTTGCCAGGAGTGCCTTCTCACAATCGTTGAATTTTTCCTCCACAGAGGATAAAGTTTTGCTCGCATAGGAGATTACTTTATTGACCTTGTCATGCTTTTGGTATAATACTGCCATCAAGCACGTATTAGAGAACCCTGTCTCCAGGAAGAACTCCTTGTTTCTGACAGGGTAAGCTAGGCAAGGCGCTTGTGAGAGGCTTCTTTTGAGTTGTCTTACTGCCTCGGATTGTTCTGGACCCCATTCCCACTTGACCCCCCCCCCTTCAAGAGATGAATCAGGGGTCTGGTGATCTCTGCATAGCCCTCAATGAACTTTCTGCTGTAATTAGTCAGTCCAAGGAGGCTCCTTAGTTCCCGCAGAATTGTGGGGTCTTTCAGTTTCTGAAGTGCTTCCACTTTCTTTTCCTGGGGACAGAGACCCTGGGGAGTAATCTCATGCCCTAAGAAATTAACACAGGTTCTACACCACTGTGCTTTCTAAAAGGAAAGTTTTGCTCCGGCGGCCCTCAACTGTGTCAGAACATAACGGATCTCCGCTACGTGTTCCTCCACAGATGAACTTTTGATGAGGACATCATCTACATAAGCCAGGTTACCCCTCGCACCCAGGTCGGGCATGGCCTTATGTAAGAAAATATTGAATTCATCGCCGGAGTTGAGGTATCCGAAGGGAGTCCGGGTCCATGTGTACTGCTGGCCCCCAAAGGTAAAAGCCAGTTTGTATTGGTCCTCCCTACTGACAGGCAGGGTCCAGTATCCATTGGTCAGGTCTATTGCTGTGAATACCTGTGACCCCTGAATCTGGGCCAGCCCTTGGTCAATGTAGGGCAGAGGCCATCGGGAAGTATGGACCCGTTTGTTGAGCTCCCTAAGGTCGGTGCAGAGTCTCCACTGGCCGTTTGGCTTCAATATTCCCAGCACCGGATTATTGAAGGTGCTGTGTACTGGACGGATTATTCCCCGGGAGCCAAGGTTCTTAATGATTTCAGTATGGGACTCCATGGATGCGAGAGGCAAACGATATTGCTTCACAAACACTGGAGTCATTCCAGGGTCCATGGGAATTGTTGTGGTGTGGATGTCGGTGCGACCACAGTCATATGAGTCTACCGCAAAGAGATCTTGGCAATCCAAGAAAACTTGTTTCAACTTTTGCTTCTGTTCCAGAGTCACGCAAGCATCAGCTAGGTTGACCCTCTCTTCCACCATCTGCCTGAAGCCTGGAAAGACTTCTGGTTTGGCTATCTCAGCGGCCTCCTCCAGCTGGGTGGAGAAGTCCCTGGTCAGAGTGCTGATTTGGACTGGAGGCTTCAGGTGGGAAAGGCAGCCCTCATGGACCTGGAAAATCACCTCATCCCTCCTGAAGTCACAAGTCACATCTTCCTTACCATAAGGGCAAGAAGTGTACACCAGGAAGTTCCCCCCATGCCGGGTGAAAATCCTGTCTGGTGTTGTATGCTCATCACTGTCACTGTCAAAACAGTCCTTGGGGATCGGTCCTAACAGTTAATTTCCTAAGTCAATGGAGAAATGTCGGTCATCAACCGCCATTCCAATAATGGTGCCTGCGGCTAGAGTAATACTCTTTAAGTCGCTGTTATCCACCTCTATTGGAATGGTGTCATGTTCTATGTTGACTAATGGAGTTGGGTTTACCCCCAACCCTTGCTGTTGGAGAGAAGCATTTAGATACATATAAGCATCAGGGTTTTTCAATTTTTGTCCTCTTTTAGCTTTCACTTCCAGGGAGAATTGTCGGGTCCTTTCTGGGATGGTGACTTCCTCTTTAATCTGAATTTCAACTGCGTAAGGTAGCAATTGAGCTGACCTAAATGCTTTTTCTGGATCATCAAAGCCCATGGGATTATCCGCTAATCAGGACCAAGCTTTGAAGTTTATTAGGTCCAAACTAATGGCAAAGCGATTGAGAATGTCACTGCCTAAGTAAAAGGCGGCAGTGACGTCTCGCACGACCCAACAATTTTGGACTATGCTCTTGTTGCCAATGGAGATTTTGAGCATACACCTGCTTGGCAGGAGATGTTTGGAATTAGGTGCTTCCAGGTCTATTTCCCATTTGTCTATCAGTTTGAATGTGGGAATAGCTGGATCTTTTGGGAGTTGGCGGAACATGGCTCGCTAATGAAGCTCTTACCGTTGTTCACACACACTCGAGCGAGAACAGAGTCCTTCCCATCATTTAACTGAACAGGGATGAACAACTGCTCTCCAATTTGCTGAATATCAGCCAGGCTCTGAGCTGATTTCACATCTTTCTGGACTATAGGAGTGGGAGTTTCTGATTGTGGATTAGTAAAGAATTTCAGGGTGTTTCCTTCCAGTGTGGAATACCACCTTAAACTGGAAGGAAGGTTGATTTTCAGAAATAGAGAGGACCCCCCATCACCAGTCTGTTGTCCTACTGCTATTACTGTCACGTCTGGAATTTGGTTGTTCTGGAAGTGAAATTCTACTTGGTCAGATTTTTGTCCAACCATGTGGCAGGTGCCATTTAAACTAACATGGTTGACACTCTGTTTTAATTTTATTGGTCGACTAGTCTGGGTCCAGAGGACCTTGTTTACGCAATCTATTAGGGGTGACAACCTTCTCAGGAGGTCATTCCCTAGAAGACAAGGGGTGCCCTCTGGAGTCACTACTATGACCGGGTGTTTCACCTTGTGTCCCCCAATTTTGATGTCCAAATCTGCAGTCCCCTCGACAGGAATTTCCTTCCCGTCAAAGTTCTGCAGTTGTCCAGAAAGAGAGGTGAGAGGAATACGGTAATTCTCCCCCCTTCCTGCATTTAGTTCCTCAAAGGCCCTTTTGGACAGAAGAGTAGCTTGGGATCCAGTGTCCACCAGTGCCAAAATTGTACCCTGCCCCTGTACTTGTACCGGGGCATAATATCTTCCCTCCTTCTCCTCAAGGGGGCACAGATAATGCACATTTTTGGACAACTGATGGGCTAACTTTCTGGTTTTGGACATTGCTAGTGCAGAGATTTGGGCAGAATTCTGTGAAGAGCCTGGGGAATCTGAAAGAAAAAGTTGGCAACTGAAAATGGTTTTGGGTTCTGGGCCGCCCCCCCCTTTTTGTAGGCAGCCATCAGGATGGGTTTGACCCTTGGGATTTTGGTATTGTCGGTTCTGGGATGAGATGATGGGCGGCGGTAGCTCAGTCTCCACATCTCCCCAGTCTGAATTGGCATCCCTTGGGTCCCATTTTTCCTTGGGAGGAGTTCCCCCATCTCTGAAGGAGAAGATCCTTTTCCCAGGATCTTCTGAGGATTCCTCTCCCTCAAATCGGAAGACCTGTACCTCCTCCACAAAGTGGGTCTGTTTGGGTCCTTTGTTTCTCCTACCCCCCCTCTGCTCCTTTGGAGGCAGACTTTCAGGGGCAGGAGATTTCGTTTCCGGTTCCTGGGTTTCCAGGGGCGGTTTACAAGTGAGGAAGGAAGCTTCCTCCAAGGCTTTACACCCCTCTTCCCCTTGTGCCTCCTCCCTGGGAACCGGTGGGTTATCAGGGTGCTGTCCCCGTCATTGTTCTGGAGCACCAGGTCCAGAGTTTGGGGCATTCTGTGGTGGCATACTCATCTGAGGGTTCTGTTGAGCCCTCAGTATGTGACCCAGATCTCGTGCCATATTTTGGATCTGGCGCTCAAGCTGTGAAACCCGCTCAGGCTGATACGGGGCTCTATTTTCTCCCCTGGGCTGATCCTGGGAAGGGTAGCTATCCCTTCTCTGGTAATACCCCGGATTGGGAAGATTTGGGTACCCCTCCACCCTTGGCCTCCCCTCTCCCGGATTAGGTTGTCTGGGCTCAGGGAATTGGGGAAAGAAGGATGGATGATTTTGGGGCTGGAAATTGGGTGGATACCTGGGAAAAAAGTTCTGCCCAGGATTTGGTGAATTTCTGCCCTCCTAGGGGAAGTTAGGAGGGAAGTTCCCCGGGTCAGGTGCTTGGCTGGATCCCCCCCTTGGGCTGGAGGAGCCCACACATAACCCAGGATTGGTCGGTTTCCTTTGTAGCAGGGACTTACATAGTCAGGGGAGCGGGGGACCCCATTTGTGGGACTACCTCCTCGACTCCCTGTCTGTGACTGCTTCGAATGTGAATTATTTGGTGCAGGCAGGTTTTTAGGCCCCCCCCATCTCCAAATCTAAAACGGGGGCAACCTTTACCTCTGTCACCTTGGCAGCAGCAGGGGTGATGTTGGTTTTGGGGTTTTTCGGCGCATTATTTTTATTTTCGATGGGCTTCTGCACCTCATAGATCCGGGTAGCCTGTTCAATGACCCAGTCTAAAGATCTTTTCTCATGAAAATCTCTCACAAGCTAGGTCATTATGTATTTGGGTAAGGCATGGAAAAACGTATTGATACATTCTCTGCTATCCGTGCGCACCCTTCTGGTGGTCTGCGCAAAAGCACGCTTTAATTCTTGCACAAACTCTTGTGGGGCCTGATCCTCCCCACATACCATTCAACAGAAAGAGCCTTTTGTGTGGGCTCCAGCAGGCTGCCTGGAAGCCTCTCCTCAATCAATCAACAGGGTCATGTGATATCCTGCCTCCTGGGGTGGAATCTCTGAGGTGTTAAGGTTTCCCAGCCTCTTGGCCTCTGGGAACAGCAGGTGGCTAGATTTTCAATTAACTAACAAGCTTTGAAGTCCCTGCCCCTCTTGCAACTCCTAAATACAGTTTCCCTGTCAGAGTTTAGACCGCTAGCGACACCTTGGGGAATTTGTCGGTACTGCATCCATTTTTGAGTTGTCTTGAATTACTGTATTTCAATAGAATGGTCTTTTGCTTGACAGTATAGGACCCTTGCTTAACATTGTTTTGATGGCATCCTTACAGTAGAGTGGTGATGTGGAACCCCCCACAAGAAGGTTGTATCTTTGGAGTGGTCTCGTGCCAACTGCGCAGTTCTCCTATTCTGGCGTGAATGTGGGCGGCGATAGCTCATCCCCACATCCACCCAGTCTATTGATTTAGTTTGTCATGGGATAGAATAATGGGCGGGGACAGCTCATCCCCACATCTACCCAGTCTATTGATTCAACATGGGTCAAAACCCATGACAACGGTGCAACACAATCATGCATAAAGAAAGGGTGCCTTCCCTTATCGGGTAAAGTAGTGGACATGCAAGGGTTCTCTGGGGCAACAAATCTGGTTCCATTTACAGAAGACTTACTGATCAAGGTAGGTAACAAAGAGCTGTAAGATATGCTATTATTTTCAACTGCAACTCTGGTGAACCTGTTAGGCAGGGATCTGTTAAGCAAGTTGAACATGATGATTTCATTTTCGGAAGAAGGGGTAGTATGCTCCACACCAGGAATCTGTTATGTTAGAGTGATGGTGATAAGACGAGCAATGCGCAGTGATGGCACCACTAAAGAAATACCTTTGCAGCCGGATTTGTTTATGTATGGGCCTACAGTGTTGTTGAGTTGGGTGCCAGGTATCAGAAACAAGCCATGGAGGGTGCCGTCAGAATTTCTGTTTCTGCCTGTAGTTCCCCAAGATCATGCTCCGGGTACCTTCATTACACTAGACTTGGAAGGGGTATTGAAAGCGGATTACAAGGTAGGGCTCATGGGGACTAATGATGAGGGAGGTGAGTGGCGTACAGTTTTGTGCATTGACCTGGCTCAACCACTGAGCAGGGTATCGCATGGGCTGTTCTTTGAGGATGCTGAAAATGATGGTGCATGATCTTGGAGGTTTGTATCTTGTGTCAAATTATGATTCAGCATAGGAATGTCCCGTGTCCTATACATATTGCTAAATGCATGACTGCACACTTAGAGGAGGATTTGTTACATGTCCCAAGCACTTTATGGACAGACAACCCCCATGATGCAGGGCTTTTAAAAAGCATAGGAGCAGTACGCATTAAGCTACAGCCAGGCACAGTGCTGCCCAGAGTGCAGGAGTATCCAATGTCAAGGGAGGCAGATGAGGGGATACATGCAACAATATCAGGTGTTATGGCAGCAGGGCATTATAGTGCCATCAGAGTCCCCATCTAACACAGCTATATACCTTGTAAAAAAGGCGAAGGGTTCAAGTTGGAGGAAGATACAGGATTTATTGTTGAAGCAGAGTTCCCAGTTGTACCACACTATGCCACGATTCTTTGCAGTATACCTCCTGAGGCCAAACACTTCACTGTTATTGATTTGAAGAATGCCTTTTTCTCCATCCCATTGCACCCTGATTCTCAATATCTCACAGCTTTTTTCTATCAGAGGCAAATATTTAAAATATTTAAAAATATTTCCTCAGGGGTACTGTGAGTCTCCTAGTATGTTCAACAGAGTATTGCTGATGAATTTTGGCCAATATGCACATACCTAGCACGGTTATCCAGTATTCTGATGACCTCTTGGTGTGTAGTACAACATAAGACGTATGTAGAGCATATTCAATAACATTGCTGACATTATTTGCAGACAAAGTTTACAAAGTAGACAAGGATAAAATACATTATTGTCAGAAATAGGTAGTGTATCTGGGACAAATAATATCATCTGAAGGAAAAAGAGTAACACCAGATATAGTAGCCACAGTAGAGAACACACCTCAGCCCACCACAGTGAAAGAAATGCAACAATTCCTCAGTTTTTGTAACTATTGTAGAGCATGGATTTTTGACTATTCCAGTTACGCAAAACCTCCATTACAGGAACTCGAGGAAGCACAGAAAGGGAAAGGATCCCTTACATGGACAGGAGAAATGATGAGCTGTTTTCAGGAATTCAAATATGCCATAACTCATGTACCAGTATTGGCCACCTCTGATTACACCAATGAATTTTGTTTTCACATTCCAATGAGCAGTGATGACTGCTGTGTTGGCTCAGGAGACAACTTTAGGACACAAACCCCTGGCATATTACAGTGGCATGTTAGATCCAGTGATGCTGGGCCATTTCCCTTGCAAAAAGGGACTAACCGCTTCCGCCTTTTCCATCAAAAAATCTGCAACAATTACCATGGGTTGTTCAGTAACTCTATATGTAGAGCATGCAGTGTTCACAATTCTTGAAAAGTCCAAATTTACTTTGACTACCCAAAGGGACTCGGCATATAAAGTGATTTTATCAAGCCCATCCATTCACATTGTACGGTGTCACACAGTGAACCCTACTACATTTATTGCAATACCAGATGAGGAAGGTTAGGCAGTGCACAATTGTGTCATGTATGAATGCACTGAAGATGATTTAATATGAGTAAGCAAAGACGCACTGGAGGAAGATGAAGTCTTATTCGTTGATGGGTCATTCATGATTGATCAGGAGACTGGCCAGAGATACCCAGTGTGCATCAATAGTGTGCCTTGTAGATTGCTTATATGAGGTTGTAGTTTAAAAAAGGTTACCAAAACATTTTTCGGCTTAGACAGAAAACCTGATTGCATTAATAGAAACATGTGACTGTATACTCAGATTCTGCTTACATGACCACCACAGTACATTTAGCGTTGTCTAGATGGAAAAGGAGGGGCTTCCGGAGGTCGGACGGCACACCTGTCCAGCATGCGGCCTTGTTGGAGAGACTGCTTTATGCTTTGTCCCATCTCACACCCAAAATACAGACTCCATTTCTTTTGGCAACGATGCAGCAGATAAGGCCACCAAAGCAATGGCGTATCAAACAGACACAGACTTCACCACATATCCTGAGGTGGTGAACCAATAATTGCAGTTAGCAATACCTTAAACTAAAGTACTGCTTACTCAAATAATTGAGCTACAGGGTCAGGCGCCCCTGGATGAGAAGGACCTTTGGGACAAGCAAGGTTGTTCACAGTCACTGACCGACCTGATTTGGAGGCAAGTCATTACAGGTAAGGTAGTAATGCCACAGGAGTTGTTTATGGTTGCTTTTGAGCAGCTGCACTACCGAGCGCATGTTTCCAAACAACATATTGCTGCCGATATCAAAGAGTACTGGTTTGTCCCCAACCTGCAAGGATTTCTCAACATATTTGTGGCAAATTGCGCAATGTGTCACCTTTACAACACTGGCCAGATGCTTAGGATGCTGTTGGACTCCTCACTCTGGGCCGTTCCGGCATCTCCACATTGACTATGTGGACATGATCACCAGATGAATTAACTATTGTTACCTTATTGTTGTAGTGTGCCTATTCTCCCGTTGGGTTGAGGCTGGTCCCTGCACACAACGTGATGCAAAATCTGCTAACAAATTGTTGGTTTGTGAAGTATTTACCTGCTGGGGTGTATGAGGTCCTAAGATCTGATAATGGGAAACCCTTCTTTAGTGAGCTCTTCAAGGAGATTGTGTCACTTCTGGGAATAAAGCACAAACCTTGCTCTATATACCATCCTCAGCCCAACAGGATTGTTGAAAATATGAATGAACTTTTGAAAAATTGGTCATCTAAACTGGGCGTAACACTAGGGAGGAACTGGATGCAATGTCTCCCGCTGGCTTTGTTTAGCCTTAGAACGCAGCCCAACAAAGATCACCACTTGTCCCTGTATGAGATAGCAATGGGAGAAGGATGTACACGGCTCTAACTCCTAAATGCATGGCATCAGATGCTCACAGGGCAGCAGGAGTTTTGGGAGAGGAGTTTCAGGGTTATTTTCATGAATTAAAAAGTGTATTAAAGTGTTATCTTGACAGATTGCTCCCAGAAGAGATGAGACAACTGAAGCATGACTGACAGATGAACTATACTTACCACATCCACAGCTGTAACACAGAGGCAAGATTTATGTCTGCAATCTTGTGTGCCATTGGAATGATCAGATATTTCAGGGGCCTTTAAAAGTAATTCTTTTTGCCCCCTTTGCCGTCTGAGTGATGGAACTGCAGTATTGCGTCCACTTGTTTGACATTCAGAAAGAACCTTCCACCACCCCTCTTTCTCTCGACCATGATTAGATTCTTTCCTGACATTAAAATATCTTGGTGGCACACTTCTTTGCTCTTTTATAGTCGATCAATCCCCTCCCATTACTGATGAAGTTGGATTTTGTAATTTTGTTGTCTCCTTTTTTGTTTCCTTTACATACAGGGTCAACACTACAGGCGACTTGTAACATATATTATGTTGTTTGTGTTGTGGTATTTTTGGAATAAGAATGGTGTTCTTGTGTGTTTATTTTATATGGTTAAGTGATATAAAGTGGGGTATGGAAATGAAACAGATGTATGAATTGACCAGCCCTAGAACCAACTAAGTCCCCATCCAACAAGCGTGCCCGTCGCTCACTGAAAAGTCATCAAAAATGATCGAATTACCTATCAAAAGACTCCTCTGAGAAGTTAAAAGCAATATCGTCCCATTTACCAAAAGTGAAACCTTTTTTTACCTCCCTCATGGTGCCTGGTATCCAAGCTGCAGCCAAAACCAAATGGCTGTAGATAAGCAGTTGGGAGATTTTTGCAGATGGCGAATGAGATAGAGCAGGGCCTTAATGCTATAAAAACTGAATAATGGGCAATAAGGCTCATGGACCTGCAGAACCGATATGTTCTGGATCTGCAGATGGCTATGAACGGGGGCATGTGCAAGAAAATTGGTCTGTCTTACTGTAAATACATAACCCCAAACAATGTAGACAACGGATCCCTGTCCCATGCTATAGGAGCTCTGCACAACCTGAGGTTTGCAATGGAGAAAGAAGCAGGGGAGAACGCTGTTAACTGGTTTGCCTCCATTTTTTAATGGGCTCCATTGTGGTTTAGAAATAGGCATTAAAATGCTGGTTCCCATCGTGGTCTTTTTGCTTGTATTTTTCTGTTTGTGTCAAATTATCCTGAGGTGTTGCACAAAGACGTTGCCAAAGAGTGCTAAAATGGTGGTATCTATGCGGCAGGCAGAGTGCCTCCTCCCACAAAAGACAAATACATCCAGACTGATGAATGGGGTGGGACCACCAAGAATGGTGAGAATAGAATGGGCATTAGAACCCCCAGCGACAGTGACCACACCCTCACCAGACCCAGACCACTATGTGGAGTGCTGGGTTGATTTGGCAGGAGATGGAGGGTGTTGCTTCATAACGGGTACCCCAGAAGAATACGCCTAGGGGGTTTACATCATGTGTGTAGGACATGGGTACCCCGGGATCATAGAGAAAAGTTAGTTAATGGAGTATTAACTAAAGGGGAGAATGTTGAGATGCACGTCCAGCATTCAAGCAGGGCAAAATGGTATAGGCTGTGTAAAACCTCTTAGCCTGGACTATTGCAGGAGCAGAGTAAAGGCGGTACAGCAGAAGCACACGTTGTTTTAGTTAGGTTTGAGACATATTAGATACTCACATATAGCAACACTGAAAGATCAACACAATGTATCATTGCTGTGGTTACAGAGGTCATAGTTAGGGCAGCATATAGGACCAGTGTTTATTTGTAGTAACGTAGTTTAGTGTGATGTGTGGGTAAGGCCGAATTAAGTGGAAAATTAAGTCAGCAAGGTATCGTGGTTAAAGTTAGGTTGGTATGTTAACATGACAGGAGTTTCGCCATTTTGGATGCTAAGGCCTAGACCATGATGAATAGAATAGAACACAGGCCATGATGTGGAGCTGCCCTTCTGTTCCTCCACTCTGAAAGCAAAGTACCCCTTTCACGTTTCCCAGGAGAGAAACCAAGGTCAGCGGCACCCATGGTACATGGATAACCACTAATTGTATCCATTCATGGGCCCTGAACCTGGTAGGAGTGAAATGTAAGTGGGTAGCGAGGAGCCCTGTGATGGACAAATTCATGAGAACAGGGCATAAGGTTTTGTGATTCCAAGAGGCTAAGCAAAGATTTAAGAGCACTACTGCCCTCCCCGAAAGTGGTCATCTCATATGAATTAGTCAAAGATACACAACTGAAGCAAATACATTCTTGAAAATCAGATCCAAAAGCGGTGCTCCAGTCACATCATTACTGGGCACCTAGGATTTGAAAGAGATAAACGGGGGAGCCGTGTCTGGAAGGTCTTGTGTTTTGAGATAGGAGGAGCAGAGGGTGATGCCTGTAAATTAAGTACAAGGTCAGGGAGGCAACTTGTGTGTGCCACTGCATCTGGTATAATGAAAAGGCATATTGTTTTATAAAAGCACAGTTGGCCTCTCTAGTGTACTTCTGATGCATCTGGAAAGGAGGGGTGCACATCACGTGACAGTCTAGAATTATCAATATGCCATTATAATTGAGTAACCAATCCCATACCTGGATCTGACAGTGATGATGTTGAGGGACCACGTGGTAGGGGAGAGGGTTTAGATAATGTGTGGCCTATCGGTCCAGGGACTATAGGGAGACATTAGCATGTTCTATTGGTGGTAGGCAATGTGGGTGGTAGGATAACATTGTAACCTATATAACCAAATTTGGCATTTCTATATAACCTGTAACTTCATGGGATGTGACGAGCTCAGTGTCAGTTAGAACATTTTTCATGTAATGAATATTGTTTAAACGGTATCCAGTTAATATGTTGAAAAAATAATTTCGAATGACAAAGATGTTGAAAAAATTATACCTAAATTTTACATTGTTTTCCCATGCAAAGAGGTGCAGTGCTTATTTGACCTTCCTGTACTATTTTTACATGCAGGTTTTGGGTTGCTTCCTTTCAATTCTCTTTCCTCTCTGATCTCTTAATTTGGACTGTTAACGTTTGAAGCTTTTGAAATGCACGCAGATCGCTCCTGAATCTTCATTTCTTTCTCCTCATTTTTGGACTCTCGCCACTTGTTAGGAAAGATTTCTTAATTGTGGGTAATTTTCCTTCCATGTGGCAACCCCTAAACTTTCTGCTGTTGTTTTTCACCATGATCTAGACTTTGCCAGAGAAGTGCAGCCTTCTGCCGCACTCCTCTGGGCTTTCGCTCCATTCTTACAGGGAAACTGACATGCCCTTAAAACAGTCAGTACCGGGAAACGCTGTTTTTCGTAGTTTCTTTATCTTGTTGCGGCTTTCGTGCAACATGACACAAGAGGGCACTGTAAGCTAAATTACTGCTCTCTTGGGTCTCTAGCCTTCTACAGGCCCTAGATACTCTTTTTGGATTGTAACTGATCGGTGCAAGTGAATCACGGACGGGAATGGTGGCAGCGATCGTTTCTTGTGTTTTGAGCTCCTTTGGCGTTTTAAGCGTGTTTCTCGCGCTTAGCCCAAAATGGTGGCCTGGCTCCCAAAATGGCCAGACCACGAGGCTCCTTTGTCCTGTCCGCTGACCGTCTTGCTCCCTTCACCTTCCCCAGGTCGAGCCGACCCGGGGCCTTCCTTATTTGGGCATGTACTTTCCCGCAAAACACAGATGCTTTCGCGGGCTTCTACAGGCATTGTGTGTGCCTCCAGGATGTGGGCTGGGATGTCTGGTCCTAATACACATCCTGGGCGCCAGAGAGTCTAGGGTGGTGTGAATGCCTGGGACCACCATGGTCCGTGATAGGTCCACGTATGGTGTGAGTGTTGATGAGCGGATCTCCCATTGGGTCCCCTCCGTTTTGGCGCGAAGGGAACGTGGATAAGAGGGGGCTGGAAACGCCACTACCATGTCGATCTCCTGAGTTCTCACGAACAAAGGAATACAGGAGCCAAGTATCCTACAACCACGAGGCTGAACCGAGGAATCGCTGGTGACCCGCTGAAGGACTGCTCCTCTGCACTGCTGTCGCCTTGTGAAACCCTTTCTACCTCTGATCGAACCAGAAGGCCTGTACTGGTACTTCGACCCTTGGAATAGCTGCAACAGCTATTCTCGGCATTTTCACCATCTCCTGCACGTAAGCCTTCGGAAGTGTCTCTGGGCCATCCAGCAGACTGACCAGCCTACCCAGGAGTCTTGCTCTGTAACCGCCGCCAGGTTGTGTTGTATTTCGAGTCCTTGTCACTCTCACACGATTCGTACACTTGGCATTCCCAGGTCTGAAGTGAGTAGTGTACATTTGACTGAGATACACACGGCCGCTCCGTTGCCCTGCTGTGGTAACAAACTGTGTGGGTTCACTTCGTTTGGGACATCTTTAGCTCAACTCTGCTGCTGCAGAATCTACACGACGACGAGATGTCCCCTGCTCCCCTGAACCTGCCAGCACTGAAACTGACGTGGAGAAGCCTGGGTCTGCTTGCATCAGTGAGTAGCATAGCTAGGAACTGGTCGCCCTCCTGCAGGAGCCCACAGCTTTTCCCCGCTGTGTCAAACAGCTCGCCTTTCCGTACTCGCGCTCTGCTTCTGCCCACAGTGGAGGCTGCGCTTGAGTCGCGGAACTCTGTTCTTCTTCATTTGTGCACCAAACTGAACTGCCTGATTCCCTCGAAGAGACTCCCCTTTTTGCCCGTTGGCACCAGCGTGTGCAGGTACTTTTGAGCACAAGGCTCCACTCTTCGTAGGGCTTGGACTTCCTTTTAGTTAGGTGCCTCTGAAGGTGGACTGGGTCTAATCATTATTTCGCACTGCCTGTTTTCCTCCCCTTCTAGGTGGACTACACATTTCGTGCATCTAACGCTTTAGACTCGTTTGTATTTGTATATATATTGTATTGGTTTGGTATGTGTTGGTTTACTAGAGTTTTATTGTGATTTCTCGCTGCGGTCATTGTTGCAAAGGCCTTGGAATAAATGTGTATATATTTTTAATATAACACCTGTTTGGAGTAGTTTGTAAGTGTCCTTGCTTTGTGTGCTCATTACGGGCTTTCAGTCACCCTCACCCCTCTTGAGACCTAGTCTTGACCGCCGCGATCGCTACCCTGATTGGTCTGGCTTGTCCAGAGGTTACCCTGTTCCAAGTAATTAGGTTGGCCTTCTGAACTTCTGTGCCGCCTTGACAGAGTTCAGAAATCCGTCTTAACACCACTCGACTATTTTGTGCTTTCTCCTAGCGGTCCAAACTTGGATGAATGATTACTTCCTTTATCTTAATGCTCCAAAAACTGAAATTCTCTACTTCACCTCCTTCTCTGTCCCTCCTCCTTTACACCCTTCTTATTGCTCTTTCCCTCCCTCCTCTCTTTTTAACCCCTCTTAACGCAATGTAGGTGCCATCTTTGACACACTTTCTTTCACTGCTCATGTCTCCTCTATTGTTTAGACTTTCAAATTCCAGCTTGACAATATTTGTAAAGCTCATCCTTATTTAACGTTTCATGTAACAAAATTACTAATCTCTACTCTTGTGTTTTCTCAACCAGACTACTGCTCTTCCCTTCTTATTGGTCTTCTGTCGAACCACTACCATTTTGCCCTATTCTGTTACATCTTCATTTCTGCTATCTGTACTCTTTGTCTCTGTTAGGGGAGTTTACCTAAAGTCCACTTGAAATAAGACTTCATAAAACTGTCCCTTGGCATACAGGTACCCAACTCTAGAGTGGCAGAGCAGTCAGGCTTATCATAAGAAGAAGATGTGAGCTATAGCTAAGTACACCGAACCCAGTTAGTAATGCAATTCAAAGAAACATGCAATACATTTATATACAATATGTATTTATTATACTTACACAAGAGAAGTTTTAAAATATTTAGCACATTAAACCAAAACACTTAAGATTACTTGTAGATACTTTTCAAAGGCCACTGCTTATTTTGTAGTTGCTTGAGGTTACAATTATTACAGCTTTTGACAATAATGACAGTAAAACCATATTATCAGTAATATTACGCACTCGCACACACACAAAGATATATGGTAATTGGATTTAGATAGGAAAACCACATAAGATAAAGTCTTTTTGGACGGAAAACAGTTGGTTAGTCAAACAGTAGCAGAGCTTAATGTTCTAGAGGCTGTTTCCTTGCACACTAAGGCTTTCAAAGTCCAGTTTTCAACCCTAGCTAAAAGGCAGTTCGAAGAGGGCTCAACGTATTATGAAGCAGCAGAATAGCAAACGTTCCTGTGGATACTTTCAGTCTCTAGGTAAGGATACTAGAAGAATAACTCAACGGTGGAGACCCTGTTAAATGACTTGCAAAAGGGACACAAGCAGTGGCTTGGGTCAGAGGTAAGAGTGGACACCCAGGGCACCTCTATATGCACTCCAACACTCTGGAGCGGGTTCTTGGATCAAGGCAAGTAATACCATTTCTCCCCACAGTTCATTTTGTCAGAAGAAATGTTTGTGGGATTCTCCTCGATGTGGCAGCGCTGGACCCGACCTCTGGATTCCTTGGTCTGGTGCCGAAAGGCGAAAGGCAGAGCAATGGATGGGATCTCTCAGCAACAGTCTCGAGGGAGGACCTCTAGCATGGATTTCATCAACTTCTCTGGTCAGTCTGCATTTATTTTGGCGCTGTTTCTGCAGCACCAACAAAGGACATGATTACTGGAGTCCGGCATTCTGATGAGGGGACTTGGATGAGTCAGATTGTGTCTCTGGAGGTTCACCTGGAGCTCAGCAAAGACTTTAACGGATTTGGTCTTGGCAAGACAATGTTCTACGATTGGGTTGGAGGTCTCCTTGTATTCGTGGTTTGCAGCTCTGGAACAACACAGTACCTCAGGAGATGGCTCCGATTGTAGTTCGTCTCAGGCTGGTTGGTCCCACCAGCCAAAGGGAAGGAGTCGTCCTCTTCGGAGCTCCCTTCTCACATAGAATACAGGGTTGGGATAGCAGTGGTCGCTTCACGGTTCTGTAAAGGGCCTGCAGGTATCTATGGTTGTTTTTGTCACACTCACCTTAACTCTGCGGAGGTATCAGGAGGTCCCATCAGGTTTTTCTTAGTGTTCAGTGGGAGGACTGTGTCTGAGGAAACAACAAGTAACCAGTGATGAGGACAAGGGCCTGAGTTGCTACACCCCACTTCCCTTCTTGCTCCCCTAGGCCTTACATTAACTTCCCCTTAAGTATGTGCTCACCTTGAGTGATTGAAAGATAGGCTCTCCATCCTGCTTCTATTCTTAGCAGGGGTGCAATGTTCTATTCCACCAGTTCCTTCACTGGATGGTCCTGCCCAGACCCGCTGCGGTGTGGAGAAGTATGCTGCACCTTGATTTGTCTTGTTCAAAGTCTTTACCAGTCTGTTGGTTAGATACTGCTTCTCTAACCTAGTTTTTGCATATTGTGCAACCTTTCCTCTTTTCCTGCTTTGTTCCATGTCCGTGCTTGCCGTAACACATGCCTTTCCTTGTGCTTCTCTGTGTTGTGTCTTTCCTGTTGGAACACGCTGAGTAACATGCACAATAAGCTTGCCTTTGTTGGGCTTTTCTTCTTGTGCTTTCTGTTGATATGTGCGTGCTGCTTAACATGCACCATGTACTTGCTTTCGTTGTGCTTTACTTCTGAGGGTTGTTCGGTATGCCCCGAATAACATGCCTTTCTTGTTTTCTTCTCTCCCCCAGGTTACGGCTGTCCAGAGGCGTTATAGACACGGAGCAGATGGAAGAGCACGTCTTCGGAGGGTCCGCGGACCTACGCTGGAAAGCTGACTTCACAGGACTGATTGCCGGAGCGCCACGGGCTGAACAGGTGAGTGAAAGGCTGCGATGACTGCTGAAGGGCGATATCTGAACTGCAGGAGCAGGGAGCCGGGTTGAGAGAACTGCGGTGAGCGTCTGCTGTCGGAAGACAGTTCAACGCAAAGCATGGATTTGAGCCTGGGTGTGGCTTAAATAGCCGGCCACACCCAGGGATGTGCAAAGACTAGACTGTGGCTCTCTGAAGCTACGGTGCCTCATTCCCTCCCCATGTTAGTTGTGATTGGGCCCAAGAGCGCCATGCTCTAGTCCATCTGGGTTTCTTGGCGCACTGGAGTGACCTGAATAGCCCATGAGGGGCTTTGGGAATACATGTGTGTGACTGTGTTTTGTGGTTGGCAGGTAGGGTCGTGACAGTACTCCCCCACAAGGCCCACCTCAGATTGGAAACCCCGGGTCCAGTTTTGTCTGGGTGGGCGTGGTGGAACCTTTTAACCAATCGAGGAGCGTGGACATGTTCACTAGGTTCCCAGGATGTATTTTGTGGACCGTAACCTTTCCATTCAATCAAGTAATACAATCTTGATTTGACAATTTTGAAGTCTAATATGTTCCTGACTTCATATTCTAATTCCCCATCTACAATTGAAGGTGCTGGAGGTGCACACATGTGTTAGGTTGAACAGGTTTCAGGAGGGAAACATGAAATAGTGGATGGAGTCGCATATTTGCCGGTAGGGTTAACCTTACTGCCACTGGATTGATGATGGCCTCAACGATGTACGGTCCTAAATACCTTGGACGGAATGTTCAGGCTCCTTTTAATGGAATATGTTTGGAGGCTAACCATACAGCATCTCCAATTCGGTATTCAGGCGCTGTTCTTCGATGTTGGTCTGCGTATTTTTTCTGTCTTCTTTTGGTTTGTGCCATCAGGTCGGTAGCCTCTCTAAAAACTCGTCTAATGGTGAAAGCAGGGTATTTACTGCTGGCATTTCCAACTCCTCCGGTGGATCGAAAATTGATGTTTGCGGATGCCGGCCGTACAGGATGTAGAATGGGCATTGTCTGGTAGTGGAATGCTGCGAATTGTTATACGCATATTCAGCAATCCATAGAACATCTTTCCAAGTGTTTTCGGATTGGTGGAGAAGGCATCTGAGATATTGCTCAAGCGTTTGATTTGTGCGCTCAATTTGGCCATCAGTTTGGGGGTGGTAACTGGTTGATAAACGGACATCCAAGCCAATTCACAACACTTCCGCCAGAACTTGGAAATAAACTGACTGCCATGGTCGGAAATTACAATAGTTGGAAATCCATGTGATCGGACTATTTGTTCCAAGAAAACTTTTGCCAAGGTAAGTGCCGTGGGTAGCCCTTTCAATGGAATGAAATGGGCCATCTATGAAAACAAGTCCACTACAACCAGTATAGTATTGTAGCCATTACTGGATGGAAGATCGGTAACGAAATCCAAGGACAGGGTATGCCATGCCGTCGGTCGAACAGCTAACAGACGTAAGAGACCTGCCGATTTCAGTTTCTGGGATTTGTTTTGTGCACAGACACCGCAGGAGAGTACAAAATGAACAAAGTCCTTCCGCCAAGTGGGCCACCAATAGGTTCTTTGTATCTTGGCCATGGTTTTGGCTATCCCAGGGTGTCCTTCCAGTAATGCGTCATGATAGGCGGTAATGACCTTCTCATGTTGGGCCTCCGTTGGGAGCTATATACTCTCTCGAAAACATGCCAAGTCATTGCTAAAGGTATGTTTTTCGCTCTTGTTGGTCCATGCTTGAAGTTCCTCTCTCGTCATGTGACGTAAAATGTCAGCTTTCATATCATATAGTGGCGTGGGTGTGATGGTCCCAAGTATCTTGTTTTCTGGTATAATGGCGATCGGTTCGATTTGTTCGTATGCCTTCTCTCCGTCGTCAAGCCGTGATAGTGCGTCAGCTTTACCTTTGCGCACCCCTGGGCGATATGGGATAACGTAGTTGTATTCCGTGAAGAATAAGGCCCAGCGGAGCTGACGGGATAACTGCGCCTTCGCTGATTTCAGGTATTGCAAATTGCGATGGTCAGTGATGACGGTAACCGTGTGTCAGGCTCCTAGGAGATTGTGTCTCCATTCCCGGAAGGCTGCTTTGATTGCCAGAAGTTCTTTATCAGTGATTGCATAATTTATTTCAGCTGGTGAGAATTTCCTTGACCAGAACGCCACCGGATGAAACTGGCCTAAATTGGGGTCTTTCTGTGACAGGACTGCACCCATGGCGATACTAGAAACATCCGTCTCGACTATGTAAGGTAGATCGGGTCTTGGGCGGCGCAAAATCAAGGCTGTAGTAAACTTTGATTTCAGAGTTTGAAAGGCTACTTCTGCCCCTAGGGGCCAATCAAAGCGTTTGTTTTTCCGTAGCAAAGAGGTGATCGGATAGACGATCTGTGAAAAGCCTGGTATGAAACGGCGATAAAAGTTTGCAAAACCTAGGAAGCTCTGGATTCCCTTGATGGAGGTAGGAGAAGGCCAGTTTAAGATTGCATCCACTTTCCTGTTGTCCATTCTGATTCCCTGAGGGGTCAGGATAAATCCCTAGAACTACACTTCAGATACATGGAAAGAGCATTTCTCTAGTTTTGCGTAGAGGTGGTGTTTTCTGAGCCTGTCAAGGACGGCCCGCACGTGATTGACGTGTTCCTGTTCGGTGGCGGAATACACCAGAATGTCGTCAATGTAAATCATAGCACAACATCTAGAAGGTCTCTTAGTACGTCATTCATAAAATTTTGAAAAGCCACCGGGGCGTTGCATAGTCCAAAAGGCATTACCTGGTACTCGAAAAGGCCATATTTTGTCATGAATGCTGTTTTCCATTCATCCCTACTCTTGACCCGCACCAGGTGATACGCCCCACGTAGATCTAGCTCGGTATAGATTTGCGCCCCTTTCACTTGGTCCAATAGCTCCAGAATGAGTGGAAGGGGGTACCAGTTCTTGATTGTCACCTGATTTAGCAGCCGATAATTGATGCAGGCTCTCATGGTCCCCCTCCTTCTTTGGGATGAAGAAAAGGGGTGAGGCTGCCGGGGACTTGGAAGGTCGAATAAAACCGTTCGCCAAATACTGTTGCAGGTTTGCCTTTAGATGGGTGTTCTCTTGTTCGGTTAGCACGTAGATTCAGCTGTATGGGACCTGGTCATCCGGAAGGAGGTCTATTTGACAATCATATGCCCTATTTGGCGGCAAGGTGTTGGCCTGCTCTTTCTGAAATACGTCTTGGTAATCATCCTATGCGGAGGGCAGAATGCCTAGGAGACCGAGCACTTCCTTCTTTCTTGGGGTACTTTGTCTTGGATATTCTTCCAACCCCGTTTCTTGGTAACAGGTATGGAAACACTCCTTGGGGAAGGTTAACACGCTCGCTCGCTAATCGATTTGCGGGTTATGGGCCTCCAACCATGGAATTCTCAGTATCATACGAAACTAAGGAGCACTTATCAAGTCGAAGGCAATAGCTTCTCTATGTCCATCCCGACAAAGGAGTGTTATGACTTCTGTGCAGTGAGTTACTGGCCCCTAGGACAGCTGGGTACCATCTACCGCCGTTACATTCTCCGACATAGCCTTTGGATGGGTGAGAAGACTCATTCGGTCTGCAAGATCCTGATCGATGTAATTGCCTACAGCTCGGCTGTCTATGTATGCCTCGAGGGCATGCATGCAAGATGGCTGCAGTTGACTAATTAAGACCACAGGGATGACGGGGTGAGAGGTCTGCAGGTCCTTCTCCTTGCTCGACAAACGGACCTCTATGTTTGCCGGGCGTTGGAGTTTTCCGGGTCGGACTTAGCATCCTCAACGTCTAATGCTCCTAGTGTCCTCCTGGGTCGCTTCACCGGGCAATCCCGTGGGAAATGCCCCGCCTTACTGCAATACAAACACAGTTGTTGCTGATGCCTTTTTTCCCGTTCCGCCTTGGTTAAGGGGCCCCGGACCTCCCCGATTTGCATGGGTTCAGGATGGGTTTCTGGCTGACGGGGTTGTGATTCCTGGGGGCGTACAAACAAGTTTTTTCCTTCTGATCGGGCTCAGTCAGTCTTCCGATCCTGCAGCCTGTGGTCAAGCCAAACCACGAGATCAATACATTCTGCACAATCATCGGGGGGATTTATGACTTGGGCAAGGACGTCCTTTAGTTCTCCCTGTAGCCCTCTATGAAAAATCGTGGTCCTCTTCTCCTCGGGCCAGTTGGTCTCCCCTAGTAGTCTATTAAAAATGGCTACGTAAGTTAGCAGGTCTTGATTTCCCTGTCGTAATGATAGGAGCTCGTTGTCCAGAGTTTGGACCCCAGTGTGTCGGGCGAAGAGTTTCTCTAGCTCCCGTTGAAAACCCACGTAATTGCGTAATAGAGGTTCATCCCGATTCACCACGGGAATGGACCAGTCTGCTGCACTTCCTCCCAAATAAGACAAAACGAAGGCCACCCTTGACTGTTCATTTGGGAACGCCCCTGGGCTGCATAGGAAATGCAGACGACACTGGTTCATAAAGACTGCAAATTTATTAGGATCCCCAGAAAATCGTTCAGGTGGAGCTAGTGGTACGGCCCCTGGAAGGACCACTTGCCCTGGAGCTGTTGCCGGAGTAACTGAAGGCTGATTTCCTGGTAAAGGGGCTTGTCTAGCTTGATGCTGCAACATCTGGCAAGCTATTTCTTCGGTTCGGTCTCTGTTCACGACCAATTCTCGCCGTAAGGCATTTGTCTCTTGTCGGGCTGCATGGACCCCAGCCCGTAATTCCCCTAAAAACTGAGCTAACTGGTCAGTATCGGAAGTCTCCATGATACCCGGGCAGAGGTTTCAAAGTTGGCTTTGCGTTTTGTCACTCTCACCTTAACTCTGCGGGGGTATCAGGAGGTCCTGTCAGTTTTTTCTTAGTGTTCACTGGGAGGACTGCGTCTGAGGAAACAACAAGTAACCAGTGATGTGGACAAGGGCCTGAGTTGCTACACCCCACTTCCCTTCTTGCTCCCCTATGCCTCATATTAACTTCCCCTTAAGTATGTGCTCACCTTGAGTGATTGAAAGATAGGCTCTCCATCCTGCTTCTATTCTTAGCAGGGTCGCAATATTCCATTCCACCAGTTCCTTCACTGGATGGTCCTGCCCAGACCCGCTGCGGCGTGGAGAAGTATGCTGCACCTTGATTTGTCTTGTTCAAAGTCTTTACCAGTCTGTTGGTTAGTTAATGCTTCTCTAACCTAGTTTTTGTCTATTGTGCAACCTTTCCTCTTTTCCTGCTTCGTTCCATGTTCGTGCTTGCCGTAGCACGTGCCTTTCCTTGTGCTTCTCTGTGTTGTGTCTTTCTTGTTGGAACACGCTGAGTAACGTGCACAATAAGCTTGCCTTTGTTGCGCTTTTCTTCTTGTGCTTTCTGTCGATATGCACGCGCTGCTTAACTTGCACCGTGTACTTGCTTTCGTTGTGCTTTACTTCTGAGGGTTGTTCGATATGCACCGAATAACATGCGTTTCTTGTTTTCTTCTCTCACCCAGGTTACAGCTGTCCTGAGGCGTGATAGACACAGAGCAGAGGGAAGAGCACGTCTTCGGAGGGGTCGTGGACCTACGCTGGTAAGCTGACTTCACAGGACTGATTGCCGGAGCGCCGCAGGCTGAACAGGTGAGTGAAAGGCTGCGATGACAGTTGAAGGGCGATATCTGAACTGCAGGAGCAGGGAGCCACGTCCAGAGAACTGCGGTGAGCGTCCGCTGTCGGAAGACAGTTCAACGCAAAGCATGGATTTGAGCCTGGGCGTGGCTTAAATAGCCGGCCACACCCAGGGATTTGCAAAGACTAGACTGTGGCTCTCTAGAGCTATGGTGCCTCATTCTCTCCCCATGTTAGTTGTGATTGGGCCCAGGAGCGCCATGCTCTAGTCCATCTGGGTTTCTTGGGGCAATGGAGTGACCTGAATAGCCCACGAGGGGCTTTGGGAATACATGTGTGTGACTGTGTTTTGTGGTTGGCAGGTAGGGTCGTGACAGTTTTCTTTTTCAGTTACTTCTGGTGCCAGTGGTTGACTTGACTTTCACTTCCGGAACCTCACCTTTTTTTCAGATTCAGGACAATCTCCTCTGCAATCTCTCTCAGCAGTTAACAGAAAGAGGGGTGGTTGTCCAATCAGGACAGCCAGACCCCGAGTGGGAGCTGGTTTCATTCAGGCACACAGGCAGGCTAAGAGAGGGGAGTGAAAAACTCCTTCCCCACTTCCTGCCTGCCCAGACACACTGGAGCTTAGTCAGGAACACCAAAGGGTTCCCACTAAAGGCAAAACACACACACAGACCTCTGCCTCCCGGACTGATAGAAGAAGGGCTACCAAAAAACAGCCATGCTAGTAAAAGGCAAAAAAAGAAATAAGCCACCAAGTTAGTACTTAGGTGACCCCGTTATGCATAAACAGGACTGTGAATACAGTCTGCAGTAAGAAATAGCACAATAGTTGGTAGAACACATCCACTGCCACCCGCCATAACTAGAAGGTTGTCCATGTGACTAAAAAGGCACAGGAGCAGAGAGAAGGGGGATACTAGGTAACCCCTTGGCACTCCGCATAAGGTGGTGTGTGCCAATCTCTCAGAATATAAAGTTTTAGGAGGGATACAAAGTATCCTTCTATCGTTAAGAACAGTAGTAAGGATAAGAAAATAATCTTAAAGAAGAACCCAAAGGGTTCTGAGCAACACTGCCCATAAGGAGCTGTGTGCGTCCAAAGTTAAACACAGAGGCCTTAAAAGAGAGATGTAGGAAAGTAGACTCCATAGTAAAGTTAAATAGAGAACAGAGTTCCAAAAGACAGAGTCCATAAGAATGAATACGTTGAAAAAGGCTCCACTCATTCAGGATTTAAAGAAAAGGGTCCAGAAGTCGAGCTAAACGTGCTGGGGTACTCATTAGGAGAGGGGATGAAGCATAAACATGATAATTCTCCCTAACACTCTCCCCCTCGCTTCACTCACTCATGGACTTGCCCCTCCATATCTTTGTTCTCTACTGTCATTTCATGTGCCCGCTCTGTCTCTTTGTTCTGCTAACCAACTCGGACTGTCACAAAACCACCCTTTGCACAATCCCGTTTCCTGTCTTTTTCCTTGCTGGCTCCTAAACTTTGGAATTATCTCCCTCTTGATATTACATCTTCCCCTTCATTACATCTCTTCCATTCCTTCGGCAAACTCTGATCTTTACCTCCTTACCATGTATCAATGAAGTCTAAGGTTTGCATCCCATGAATTTGCACCGCTTAAATTGTTTGTGCAATATTTGTGCAAGAGGGCTTTTTAAATTTAAATAAATAAATGGTAGAACGCTTACGAATACAAAAACAATAATGTATTGCAGAACATAAACAAACAAGTAAATATAAATATGCAAACACAACAATATACAGACACACACACGTGCAAAACAATGGATGGCAAGACACAAAACAACAGATGGCAGCACACACACAGAGACACACACTGTGGCAACAAGTGAATCTTTATGGTTTTTAGGTAACCTAACACACTGAAGGGGCTAGTTTTGAAGGTATACACATTAGTGACAAACACTACAGTTCTGAGGGCTTTTTTCGGATGTTAGGTTAGAGGAGCAGGAAGCTCGAATTGGGAGGAAGCCGGGAAAGCGGAAGAGTAGAGAGGCTGGAGAGATAGAATCAGCTGAGATCTGGATAAGGCGGGAACATCAAGGTTGAATAGTGCAGAACAGAAGGAGGCCTGGTAGTGAGAGGCTTCATCATCTTGGATTCCAAGACTGACTGTGTGATCAGCGGGATTGTCTTGTCTTCTAAGGGGCCAGAGCATTCTTCTTTTGGTGTTCTTTGACCCAAATGTGATTGTATGTGTGAGCATGTATTTTGGGTTTGCAGGTCCCAATGTCCGCAAACAAGGTGGCTCGCAAGCATGCACTTGGCAATCTCTGTTTTTTGGAGTTTGCCTCTTCCCAGATATTACTCCTGCCTCTCCCTGCCACTCCACTAGGTGACCGGATGGCATTAAAGGGGTCATGTTGACAGTTATGCTCCCATGACAAGTCCCTGCCAAACACAGATGTGAAGGTGGCATTGACCAGGGGATTCTCACCATGTCGCCTGAGAGTGCTGCATCACATAGCAGGTGGTGGTACATGGCCCCCTTAGTCACCCCGTCCTCAAGCCGTAAAGCATTTTTGGCATTTTGTCACAATACCCAGTAATGGATGCAGCACACAGAAACACAGACATGTGCACACCAACACGCCAACAATGGATGGAAGCACAAACCCACATAACATCACAACACAATGCAGCACACACACACACACACACACACCAACATAATGGCAGCATGCACACACATGCACAGCCAAAATATATAGCAGCACACACAGCAACAACGGAGAGCAGCACAGAGGCAATAACAACAGCACATAGCAGCAAGCGCACACACCTAGATACTCGCCAAATGGTACTAGTGGCAGCTATATTCTTTATTGTGATCATATCCGGTTCGATGCTGTGCGTTCACACACTCTATAGAGCAATTCCAGTTCTCAGAGGTTCACATCTTGTACAGTCACCTCCTTCCATTCCCGCCAAGTGCAACATTTTTGCAATTTGCACACAGTACACCGAGGGAATGCTGGATCTCTTTTAACGTTTAAAGCTCTTGAAATGCACGCGCTTATCACCGCCCGGAAATGAACCCTTGACGGAATAGTCTCTTGACCCCTGAACGCGAGGCATTCTCCTTTATTAAGAATAACAAGCAGCAGCAAGAATAAATCAGAAGAGTGATGAATGACTTATCTCCCCTGATAGCCAGAAGGCGGGAGAATTATTGTAAGCCCTGTAATTAATCTATCGCGGAGAAGGGGTTAAGAAATGGCACATTAAGAATGCATTATTTTGATGCCGATTGCTAGGGCGGGGCGGGCTATTTTATTACTCAGCGAGGGCATCTGATTATTTCTGCGAGATTTACTCCCAGCGATCAAGACATTCGCCACAGCGGTGCCTCTGGAATGCGGCGGCCTGCCAGTCTGCAGGCATCACTGAACTGTAAAATGCAGGGCCCAGAGTGACTGACAGGAGGCACGCAGACAGGTGCCCACCCTAATAGGCGAAAACCAGCCTCTGGAAACAAACACGCAGCATGGAAATTAATACAACAAAAGCACAATGAGCACTGGCGGTTTGGCATAATTCGGTTTCTGCTGCATTGCATTCATGGTTATTCACACCGAAAATGAGGACATCATGTTAATAGGTCGCTGATGGTTGGCAGTTGTGTGTCTTCTAGAACCGTCTAGTGAAATCCGGAAACCAAGTAAGATACACATTTCTGAAATAATTAAAAAAAAAGTCTGTGTGCTAGGAATCACGCTATCTATATCAGCCACATCACACAGGCATTACACATTGCCTGTCCGAAAATGGTAGCACTATTATAAATCGCTATTTTATCGAATAGGCTGAGAACAGATTGAAAGGACTGAGTGTGTATATACTCAGTGAAAGTATTGCAAGAGGTTGCAAAGATGTCATTGTCAGCTCTCATTCGTAAATATGATATCTTAACATTTTACATTGAATCAACAGGCAACCATTGGCCTGATTCTGAAAACGGTCCGATTATAGCTTGCCTTTTGTGCTAGAAATGATTTTAAACTGGTTTCAAGGGGAGCAAACATGATGAACTAATTCTCCTGGCTGAGGTCCAAGGCGGAGACTTGGCCACAGTACAGACCTTTTGCACTGGTTTGATTGCAACGGTGGGCGATATCATTAAGGCAAACGTTGCACTAGAACTAAGCATGTGTTTCTTTAAATGCATTTTAGCAAGAGGTCAATGCTTGTCTTAGGGCACGACATTAACAAGGAAAACATTGCCCTGCTGTAAACATGCATTGAAAAATAGATATTTGTACTGGGAGAGGTTTTCCCCTGGTGCCAATACGATGTAAATCTGCTCCTGCAATTGTCTAATGTGCCTGTGAGGGGCCCCCAGCTAGTGGTGTGCGATATACAAATGACCATCACTATACAAATGGCCAAATTACAATCAGGGGTGATCTATATATATACTGCAATTCACCGAGAACTTTGTGAAAAAGTAGATTCCAATTAAACGTACTCGAAGCAAACGCTTTATACAAATGCAGCTATGAATGTTTCCTCAACATCTCATGAATCCACACGAGGCCTCCATTTAATGAAGCCTTGGATTGGCAGCTGATGGATGCATTCAGAGATGCCTTTCCTACTGCACGCTGGGTCTGGCAGAGGGCAGAGTGACGTCACACGTCACACGTCAACTGCCCCTGTTCCCAGCTCATTATTCCATTATTGTGGGACATCACCTGGAGACTAAAGACACAGTCAGGGTGGCATGGGGGCGTAAAAAAATGTGGGCCAAAGCCCTTGAGAGTCCCACCGCTCAAAGACGTGGTAGGCATTGGATCAGGTGGGGGAGAGTGGCGGTTCACGTGTAGGGCTGTACTATAACTTCATGGATGTGCTGTGACCACATACACATTAAAGCTACAACCCCAGTACTAACTCCTACAACTAGCTTCAAAATCATACTACAATTTCCACGACTGCATCCACATTTGAATTACTAGCAACAACGCTAACACTACCCTTCGCAGACAATTCACCCGGTTTCACAGTGGAAATACCAAAAGGTACGTATGGCAGAATGCACCAAAACCTGGATTAGGCCATAAACCTTCCTTGAATGTCAGTGCTGGAGGGGACTACTGTGGCAAAGGGAAAATGGTCCTCTTTAGCTTTGGTAACCTCGCCTACATCATAACACCTGGCTATTCCATAGCTCAGCTGCTATGCAAGAAGCTCGTAGTGCCAGAAATTGAACAAATGGAAGTCCAAAGAGAGATGAAGCCAGGTTTGGAGAAATGACGGACGACTAAAAAAGATGGCTCATAAACTTGAGGAACTACAATGCCTGCGCTGCTGAGTGGGTCTTTACACAGTGGCAGCTGGTGAATTATTTAAATGGAGGCGCGTATATATTTGCACCTGATATGGCTGAGTCTGAGTGACCGAGCGTAGCGAGTTAGCCCACACCACTCAAAAGGGGCTCAGGGGGGGTTCTCCACCCCTGAGATTTTTTTTAAAAATAATCCGTGAACATTGTGCTTTTTAGAGCACACTTTTTGAGAAAAATTGGGTAAAAAGCCAAACACTTTTCCAATGCAGGTTTTGTAGGGTAACTCATGAAAATAATCCAATAGATGCAAGTCAACAACAAGGCACAGAAGCTTTTCTCTGTCACATTTTCATGTTGCCCTTTCCCACAATACGTGCCAGTATAAAACATTTTAACTCTGGCTGTGCCCATACATTTCCATGCTGACTGCAACATCATGCCCTATCATTCCCATATAAGAACATACTGATGTTTGCTTTGTGCATAATGCCAGTAATGATCCTATACTAACACATGTCCATGTTAGTTCTGCCAATAAATGGCAGCACCCCCACATAGGAACATACTTCAGTTGACTTTACCATTAAACATGCATGCCAAAGTAGGAAAACATGTCCATACCAAAATGCCAGTCGAAGTACATAATAACACTTATCATGCTTGCTTAATCGAAGATGCCCAATACAAAATGCCATACCACAATACGAACTAACTGAACTGGCTGCATTGAAATGCCAGGCTAGCTGCATAATAGCACTTATTTATTTATTTATTTATTTATTTATTGTTTGCTTGTTAGCCACTTATACAGCAAATAAATTTAGTTTCAAAGCGCCCACAGGGCAACAAATACAAAATGACAGTGGGGGAAGGGATGCCAAACCTACTATGCTTTGTGATTATTCAGAACGTGCAAGTGCAGCAAGAAAAAGGGCAGTGGGGTAGGTGCTGGGGTGTCCATGCTCGAGGGTGTGCCACAGATTAAGTGCAAGGTATGGTAAGTGTTATGCGGCCAGGAGCCACATTGGGTGGAAAAGTGCAAGTCTCCATTGCACAGGGTGTGCTGAGGCAAATGCTGAAGGTAGACAGAACCTGGCGAGATTGGGTGTGAATGGTCAGGGGCCCTGCGGAAGCATAAGGGTCCAAGACTCCAATCACAGCAACTGTGGGATTATCAGAGGAGGGAAGAAGGGAAGGTTGAGTGAAAGAGGACAGTCTTGAAGTGCTTTTGGAATTTAAGAAGGTCCTGCTTAAGATGGAGAGGGAGGGGGTAGGCTGCTCCAAAGGAGGGATCCAGCTGAGGAAAGCAAACAACCTCCGGCTCTCTGTTATGTGAAATGCTTTACACACAGGGAGTTGGTGCCAGAGCAACGTAGAGGTCTAGAAGGAGAGTATTTTGTATGAGAGAGTTGCAGATAGTGTGGTCCCTGGCCCAAGAAAGCCTTGTGGATGATGTAGATGGATTTGAATTTGATCCATGCAGCAACCCAGAGCCAGTGGAGACTTCTTAGGGCAGGAGAGATGCAGTCCCTGGGCTTAAGGCCATGGATAAGGCTTGCTGCTCTATTCTGAATTAGCTGAAGGGGTCACAGAGTGGAAGAAGGTTGAGTGAGGAGGAGGTTGTTGCAATAGTCAAGCCCAGAGAGAACCAGGGCTTGGGAAACATTGAGCTTCTGGGGAAAGTGAGAAATGGGAGACTTCGTTTGAGAAGGAAGAGTTGAAAGATGGAACTCTTAGCAATGTCCTGAGTGTGAGGGAGGAAGTAGCGAGAGGAGACAAAGATGACTCTAAGGTTTCTGGATTCAAGGTTTGTGCTTCTTTTACAAATGTCATATTGCAATAAGAAATGGCTAGACTAAGTGCATAAAAGTGACGGTTTTGCTTAATAATAACACTTATCATGCTTGCTTTACAAACGATTGCCAATACAAAATGCCATACCACAATATGAAATAACTGAACCGGCTGCATTGAAATGGCAGTCTAGCTACATAATAACACGTATGCTTGTTTTACCAAAGGTGCCTTATACAAAATGTCATGCCACAGTAAGAATAATACCACTGATCCTGCTTGCATTATCAAAGATGCGCAATACAAAATGTTGTGTCTCAGTAAGAAATGGATAGACTGGTAGCATAAAAATGCCTGTCTTGCTTCGTAATAACACTTATCATGCTTGCTTTACCAAAAATGTCCAATGCAAAATGTCATACCACAATAAGAAATGATTAGACTGGCTGCATTGGAACATCAGTCTAGCTACATAATAACACTTATACATGTTTTACAAAAGATGCCTAATACAAAATGTCATGCCACTGTAAGAATAATACCACTGATGCTGCATGCTTTATCAAAGATGACCAATACAAAATGTCATGCCTCAGTAAGAAATGGCTAGTCTGGTTGTATAAAAAATGCCAGTCTGGCTTCATGATAACATTTATCATGCTTGCTTTACCAAAGATCCCCAATACAAAATGTCATACAACAATAAGAAATGGCTAGACAGACTGTATTAAAATGCATGTCTGGCTACATGATAACACCATGCTTGCTTTATCAACCATGGGCAGTACAAAATGCCATGCCTGCTCCATGGTGTGCCAGCGCCTTGCAGTCAGACATAATCCGAATAATGATGACTGTGATTGTGTGTGATTGTGAGGTCTTAGGAGGCACTGGGGTAAGGAATGTCTTTTTTACTGGCCATCTATCATAGATACTGTGATGCTGGAAATGCATCGGAGGGATAGGGCCTCTGTATCCTTGTCCTTTACTGTTTTTATCGTGTGTTCTGTTGTGTTTTCTGCACAGGAGTTCATGTGGTTCTCCTGGCAGGTCTCTCTTTTGGTTTGGTGTACAGACCCATGGGATACCCTTATGGCACCCATAGGTGGGGGTGCAACCATGTGCCCCTAGTGTATGTTTTTGGGCACCTGTGTGTGGCCCACAGAGCAGGGTACGGGCTGGTGGCAGCTCCGTGCTGCATTTGACAGGTGCTCTGAGTATCCTCCATTTTGGGGATGCCCAGGCCCTGCCATTGGAACCAGTAGATTCCTAATGGAAACAAGATGGCCCCCATGGTCTTTTGCCTTCCATCGCCTGTTACCCTGTTTTCCCAAAGTCCTGGGAAGCCCTGACTCTGTCCCTTCCCCTGACTGGATGTTGGGTCGAAGTTCCATATATGGTGTTGTTGTGAAGTTCAGGCCAGACTGGCTGGAACTTTCCCAGTGACTGTATGTTGTGGGTACGCCTGTGGGTGGGACCTGGGTGAATGGAGTGTGTGACCAATATGCACTTCTTTTTGTGGATGTCTGCTTTCAGGTGTTAGACACAATGACTGAGACAGCTCTGCCCGAAACTGGTATGAATGCAGTGTGGAGTGTTGAGTGGCTGGGTACTTGTCCCAATACACATAACTTGTTGTGAGTGTCTGGAGAGAAGAGAATGGCCTGAATGTACTATGCACCTGATTGGCTGCCTGCCTGCATGAATGCCCTTCTGATCAATTGGTTGCCTGAGTGTGAGCCAGAAGAATGAATGAGAGATTAGCAAGTATATCTGGGGGCCTCTCACTGCTAGAATTCGTGTTCGGAAGATGAAGAGAAACTGGAGTTGAAACTGAAGCTTAACCTTGAAGCCCTGCTGGAAGGTAAGTCTTTCTGTTGCTCTACTTCATCAATCTGAAAGCTGCTGTGTCTCCAAGGACTGACCCACAGAGGACCGAGTAAGGCGCCCTCTTCCCAAGCTACGAGGGACCATCGTGCACCAACTGATCTTTGCCAAAGCTCCCTGGTAGACAGACCTATGACAGGCTGCCGACCGGAGACGCGGACTGCTGCGGAATCCCAAAGAAAAGTGCCTGGACTGTTGTCCACCACCGTCGATGACCACCATCGCCGACCAGAGCCGCCGTGCTCCCGTTGCCTAAGAACATTCGATTCACGGACGTGCTCGTCCGCACCGCGGCCGGCCTTATACCGCCAGAGAAGGCCAGGCCGTCGACGCACCGAGGAGCATCCGCCAGTGGGCTTCCCTCCACCCAAAGACACAGAGATGCCGACGACTCGACGCCCTTGCTGGGCCACAGTTCTTCATACTCTTTAAGGTCCAGAACTCTTGACATCAAGGTACTCTGCAGACCTCGTCCTTGCAGGACGTTTACACTTCCCCGTCGACGAGCATCGCTAGGAATGAAGCTGCCATAGTTCACCGTGTTCATCGCCGGACATTCGACAACCCGTGGCTCCTGCCTTAAAGGGAGTGCACTCAAGAAGGGCCGTCGATTTCCCGATGAGGAACTCTACAACACCAGGTACTTTGGGGTTGCTGAACTATTGGAAAGATTCTTGTGAACAATATATGGACTGGGCTTGTGATATATCTTTATTCTACAGTTTGCCCAGGTGGGGGCATCTCCACACGGAACTGTGTCTAACGGTAGAGGCCAGTATTCTGCCTATTGTTCTCATTATCTTGCTTTCCTCCTATATCTATTGTTGGTCTCCTTTACAAACTGATTTGTGTGACATTTAACCGTACAGTTGATGCACTTTAATGAGATCTAATAGTAATAGTGGTACCACGTAGAACTGTATATTTGCCATTGTAGATAACAGATCACAAGGGGAGTTATCATGATATTGTACATAACCTTGAACATTAATCATATAAACACTGTTTTTTAACTAATACAGTGTGTGGACATTCCTTTGTGGGTGCTTGGGGTCTACACTGTACTTAAGAATCAGCCTGCATCACCTCCTGAGAAGCTAGGCCTTGATTGCTCATCCATTGCTACCACAATAGAGAATCGTGGCTGGGGTCCTCTGTGCCTCTCCTCTACCACATAGAGAGCAGAAGTACAGACACACCCTCCAGTCTTTACAGATGCCCAGTAAAAAATGACACGCCTGTCCCTTGTGTTCCATGCTCCTTACACATGCAAACAATCAATGCGGTTATGTGTGAATGCCAGGCACTGCGGGACTCGGGGTTGGGGATGGTATTTTTTACTGGACATCTATTATAGATGTGCAGTAGAAAAATACCATTCTTGTCCCCTGGGCCTTACTGCACCAAACACGCACACAGACACAATCAAAGTGATTATGTGGGTAAGCAAGGCACTGGAGGGCCAGGAGGGCAGGTATGATATTTTTAATTAGACATCTATCATAGATGTCCAGTAAAAAAATACCATGCCTGTCCCCTGGGCCTCACAGCGCCAAACACTCACACACACACAGACAGTCAAAGTGATTATGTATGTATGCGAGGCGCTAGAGGGCCAGGGGGCAGTTATGGTATTTTTCTAATGGACATCTTTTATAGATGTCCAGAAAAATAACACCATCCCTATCCCCTGGGCCCCACAACACCTCAGACGGAGAGCTGATTTTGACCGGTGGGGAGGGGGTTTGTGCATCAAAGGCATTTTTTAAATGCCTTTGTTGTACAATCCTCCTACCCTCTCCGGCCAAAATCATCTCAGAACAACACGTGCACGCGCACGCACGCACGCACGCACGCACACACACACACACACTCATTCACAGTCACAAGCACCCATCATGCACTCACTCATAACACAAGCACAGATGCATCCATACACATTTAAATAATAAACATACAAACACACACATTTGTGCAACATACACACAGCAAGCACTCTCTGTTTTATTCACGTGAACATCCATCATGCACTCTCATAACCCAAGCATACACACATCCAAACACATAGTTAAATAATAAATAAATAAGCATACAAACACACATTACACAACACATATACAGAAAACACTATGTTTCATTCACCCGAGCATCCATCATGCACTCACTCATAACACAAGCATACACGCATCCATATACATATTTAAATACTAAAACAAACATAAAACACACACATTTACACAACATAGACACAGAAAGCACTGTCTCATTCACACCAGCATTCATCATACATTCACCTAACAACACAAGCATGCACGCATTCATACACAGAATTTTAATTTTAAAAATTTTAAAAAATGAGCATAAACAAATGTACCTTCTGCAGCGGGTCAGGTGGTTCCAGTGCTCCAGCCCCCTGCAAGCATGAACAGGAACCAGGAAGTTTACTGGTTCCTGCACATGCGTGCAAGGGGCCTGAGCGTGGGTTCGGAGATGCCCCACCCAGCCTGCTCTGTCGGTATGTGCGAGGAGGTGCAGGATTGCCCCTTTGCACAAACAGACGTGCAGTTCTCCAGCCAGCATTTCAAATGAGCCATGCAAGGCTATGGAAGCAAACGCCTCTAGCCTTGCATGGCTCATTGAGCTTGCAGAGCTGGGGAAATGTAACTGTGAAAGGGAAACAAAGTTTCCCTTTCACAGTTAAGAGTTAAGAGTACTCCCTCAGCTGATAAAAATAGCTCAGCGAGTCTGTAAGTCTCTTCTGGAGGACTAATCTTCTTCAACAACTAGTTCTATCTGTGGAGACATGAGCAATAATGTTGGTCTAACTTCTGAAAGACAATAGGGAGTCAAGAGTTCAAGAATACCCAGTGTCAAAAAACTTGAGTATCTTACCAATATTATTGCTCATGTTTCCACAGATAGCACTATTTGAATTTAGTTGTTGAAGAGGATTAGTATTGCAGAAGAGATTTACAGACTGACTTGCATTAACTGTCCACCACTGGAATCCAGGTGACTAGGGATCTCCAGTATGGGAGTTTGATCTTCTACTGAATAGATACATTTTACTTTGAATTAATTGAGTTTGGGATTGAGACATAGTTATGGCTAATACACTGTGTTTATCTTATAGTAATGGAAGATTGAAACTGTTGAACTGATGACCTAATTCTCGCTCCTGATGAAGGGGATTACCCGAAACGCATTGAGCTCTTTATTGTCTATTTAATGACGTTATTAAATGTTTGTTTTATGGCATTTTTTTCGAATTAATTTGTTCATAAGTGCCCATGAACTACTGTTTTGATGATAACATTGTTTGTTTAAAGTAGTAATTCCTGGTTTAGAACAGGACTAATTTTGACTTTTTTCAGTTTTGTGGTTGTGCAGGGGACGCGAGGGTCCTTACCAAGGGCTCTTTCCTTCTATTGACATACTATTTGAACTACGAGATGCTTAGGAATACGATTCTTTAATTGGATGTATTGGTAAGACACCAGGTTTACCTAAGAACAACAAGGTCCGTGATTTGTAATGGAGAGGGCAAAGGGCAATGCTAATACTTATAAGATTGCAGCTTGATGATGGGGTGCCTGGCTGTCTGTGATGAGGAGAAAAGAGTTGCTCTGTTTGCAAGGACCATGCTGACCTCGAAGTTATCTGCTGAGTTCTAGTTGGTGACCAGGTGCACATCAAGTGGTTAGGAGTAAAGATAGGATGGTGCCTTTTAAAGTCTAACCAATTACCTTTCAGCACTTCGAATTAAGAGGCCGTTACCCATGTGTGAAGAAGATGGAGGAGAAGATGACATGACTAATCAGAGAGGGGCCCATATGTGAGTAGTAGCATGTAAATAGGTGGTAGCCAATGAGGGTGGGGGATGAATACTGCATTATTGAATGCATCATTTAAGATGATTTCTACGTTTATAATGCAATGTTCACTTTGATGAAGGCAGGGAGCTCTGTGGCAGTGGAATTATAATACCCAGTTGCCATTTTCCTTTTTGTATATAAAATAAAGCTCTTGTTCTTCTCAAAAAAGGGTGCACTTAGCCTCTTTCCCTAGTAGGTTGTTTTTTTCTATATCTGGTTGCTATGGAGTTACCTTAGACAGACAAGAAGACTTAAAACAGTTGATATAATGTCCTATCTCACCTCTCTGGATCTTAACTGTATGTGAAATGCATGTTAGCATCGAGACAGGTATTGTGTGCATAATTATCAGCAGAGCCCTCAACTGTAGACAGTTGCTCTAGGGGTTTTACAGGCTTCTGACCTCACCCTCACCCTCTCTCGTGCTGCAACCCATGAAATACAACTGAGTCTCATGAAACATTCGGTCCAGCTGTCACATAGACCCTGACACATCACTCTTTCCCTTTGCCTTAGCAATATGCCATGCATGAAAAATTACCTAAAGGTAGTCATCTCCACCTTTCACTGACATGGCGATAATTGTTTGCATGTATTGTACAGCAAAAGTAATTTAAACGTTTGATCAGATGACGGTCTTCTGAAGGACGTTTAACCACCACAGCACTTCGAGGCCATACCAATGGCAGTAGGCACTATACAAAGAGCATATCATAACATAGCATATATTTGAGGAGTAAAATGTTTATTTTTAAATTTTATTGTGCTTTGCTTTATTCTACCTTTCACAAATAGATTACAAAGCTTGTATCACAACATGTATTAAAAAGGTAAAAAGAAAAAAGCAGATAGAATAATTCATAACAATATGTAATATTTAACTTATTAAACATACATCTAAACAATATTCATTATTGAGTTAACATTTCACTAATAAATCTCACCTTTGATACAGTTAATGAGAAGCAGATTTCCTGGCCATATCCTGTGCCACAAGGAGTCAAAGACACAGGGAACAACATTGTGTAGGAAAGGGGCAACGTGTGAAAGGGGCAAAGTGCTTGCATCACAACTCATACATTTCTATGCATTGCTGGAACAGATACTCTCAGGTCTCTTTAGTCCCTAACTTACATTGACTACAGTTTGACTCCTGTCCGTTTTCTCTATTCCAGGTCTCTTTAATCTCTCTGATGGTTAAGCTATTTAAGCAAAATGTCATGATTACATTCCTAAACCCAGTACTAGGACATTTGATCAGATATGGTGGAAGGCGTTTTCTCTCTTGCAGCCAAATTGCAGTATAGCAAGTAGGTGCTTAGCATGATTTTGGTCACAATCCAGTAGACTCCCACAATCTGTTTCCATAGAATTGGCAATAAAGTCTTCCTTAGAGACCGCCGCATGAGACGGGATTTGGTTACAGTCCTCGGTAAACCAATTTATATCCACACTTATGGCTGTCTGAATCATATAATTCAAGTCCTTAAACATGGAATTCGGTAGGGGAGCTAGTAATTTGTGATAAAGCAGTAATGAGTTCCATTGCACACGTGCCTGAAGGGAAACTAGACCAAACTCATACCTTATTGCTGAGAGAGAAATGCATCTAAGTAAGCTTACGCTTTCCTAAAAAGGATGCATTTGAGTGCCTGTAGCTTGTGCCAAATTCCTAAATTTTAAATAGCTAGGCCATAACAAAGGCCATGTACAAACTTCTGATTGTAAAATTTTTAAAGATGGATCAGGGAATATTGACAAAACCAGACTTTGAAATGTTTCATTGGGGTTGCATACAATATGGTTCTAGGCTTCAATACATTGTTTAATTGGCTTAAATTAACTCCACAGAAGAGCTGGTAGCCAAAATAAGTAATTTGTCTCGTTACTTCCAGACTGCTGTGGGGGATTTCGCAATCTTGAAAATGTAAAGATTTTTGTTTTATTTTTGTCTATTACTAAATCATTATCATTCATAGAACAGGCAAACCTCTTTAGCAGATGCTGGAGAACAGTGGGAGTTTGGCCAATAAGCATGACATCGTCCACATAGGAGAGACATGTTATTTCCATTTTATTTATTTATTTATTTATTTATTGGGTATTTATAATGCGCCTATACAGCAAAAGGTGTTTCAAGGCACAACATGACAAAAGAGTGGGGGGGGGACAGGGATGAAAAAACAAAACCAGTTCTACTAGGCCTTGTGTCATGACAAAAGAGTGGGGGGGGACAGGGATGAAAAATCAAAACCAGTTCTACTAAGCCTTGTGTCATTCGGATTGCAAGTGCTGTAAAAAGAAGTGTGGGGCAGATCAGAGGGGGGAAGTGCCGGTTGGTGCGAAAGTGCCCCCGGGTTATGCGAGGGCCAATATGAGGCCAGGTGGACAAGTGCCAGGGAATGCAGAGAGTGCAGGGGAAGAAGGTCCACGTGCTAAGTGCGAGGGACGGGGCTGGAAGGGCACAATAGGAAGCAGGCCATGCCTTGCTCAGGTTTTGGCAGGAAGCAAGAGGGCTCCGCCAGTATGCAGCCCAGATCATAGACATACAGTCAGGTTAAGTAGACAGGGAGTCAACACACAGCCCTGTGTTAAACCCCTATGTGTAATAATACAATTGTGTTCCTGTTTAGAAGACTGTATTGCAGATCTTGAATATAATACATCTTTTAAAGATGCTTAACCGTTTGACTGTCCGAGGGATCTTGGCAAAAATATGGTTGTTTTGAATGTGGCCATTTGAGTCTCAGGCGAATTCCTGTAAAAGGTTAGAGGGCCTATGGCCAGTGGCTCAAGATCCCAATCAGGGCAGCCCATATCTGAGACACTCCAGATTGCCAGTCTGTCTGAAAAATAAACTGACAAATATCCTAAGTGTTCACATTTCTTGTGAGGGAATGAAGTTGGATTGGTCACTTTCCCAATACTTACAAATAGTTGTGATCAATATTTGCAACATGATTTGTGTGCAATTGTCAATTGACAATTGTCCATTCATTTGATAGGAAAATCCGCAATCTGTGTCAATCATTCCAGATTTTAGCCAAGATCATTGTTTTGCACCAGGGTTCTTGTGGAAATGCGTCCTGATTTAATTGCAAAATCTGTGAATGCAGATATCTTACACTGAAATGAAGCAAATGCAGTAGCGAGTAAATAGCCTTTTTAGATGTGCGCATCAATTTGAATTCAAAACCTCTTCGTAACAACTCTGCTTTCATTGTTTTTTCGTCATCTCAGCATATGATAAGAGCGGCGAAGGTATGCGAAGACTGGCAAGCACAGTAAGATAGAACCAAACAAAAAGGGTCGAGCCAATGTTACATTTGTATCAGTCGGGGTATTAGGCTTATTAAAACAAAAATAACTTTAGTAAACCCCAATCTGACATTCCTGAAGAAATATATACCCCTATGCCCGGCAAGCTGTAGGGAAGGCACCGCTTCAATCGATTGCTTAGTTGAGAAAATGTAATCTTTTTTGAAAAGCAAAATACAAGTATCGATCAGCATAATGAACATACACATATGATAAGGGTGGAAACAATATTTCATTTTACCATCCATGCCTGAGAGAGAAAAACTCCAAAAACCAAAAACCAAAATTGTTATAAAAAATTACAATAAAAAAACAATGACTAAAGGAAATTCTACACAGCGAATGGAGGGAGAAGCCCCTCAACCTTCCACACAGAACAATCACGTCACATTCACACCCATCATACTCAACTTATATGAAATAAATTAAATGAATTAACACAACCTAACAAAAACACGATTGTGGACAGCTGAACAAAGTGATGTATCCTATTGATCTACTTCAGTACAGGAAACCTAAGACTAAGCAGTTAGCTAGGATATAAATATGGTCTAGCTGAATGAACTAATCAGTTGAAGTATTTTCACACGAGAGAAAAGAAAGAACAATCTCATGGCTTCCAGTTGAAGGACTGTAAGATAGTCACTCCAGAGTCACAGTGCAGCCACAGCAAATCTGCGCTTTAAGTAGTTTAACGCTGTTGATCGCGAAGAGAGAGGTGGCCTGTATTGATGTATTTTGTTATGCAAATAGACAGGGGCGAGCCTCTGCAGGCATTTAAAAACCAAAAAACAAACAAAGAACCTTAAACGTGGTGCGGCATGGGTCGAATGACAGTAATACCAGCAGTTTTTTGCCAGTAGGGGTAAGGTTTACCTCCATTTCATAGCTAAATCCTCCATCCATACCAGCAAAGTTGTAGTTGGCGGGTCCGGTAAAAGTGGCAGTAAACGTTACTACTGCCATTTTTACTGCGTACCGGCCAATTTATAATGAGGCACAATGTGGAGATTGGAGAAAGGAAGTGATCGAATCTGCATGAGACAATTGAAAAATCAAACGAACTGACAGATTCCGAAATTCTGTATTCGTTCCCAGTGATAATCAGGAATTTCCAGACATAACAAATTTCAATAATCGATCTTAGAATTGATAAGAACACCAACAAGCAGCAGCTTCAAGACCTGCTGTGGTGACATTCTCTCCCATCAATCATGTGGGTGCAAGGATCTTATCCACCATTGCTGGGCACTGGCCCCCAAAACTAATGTATGCAAGGGGAGCAGGAAGAATACCATGCACAGGTGCATGCCCACTGAGAAAAGCACAGGCCACCCATCTGTATTAATTGCCAGATACTTTTCTTTGAATCGTGAAACTCCAAAACATGATATCCTCTGCTTTTCTGAGGAGCCCAATTTGTGAATAGGGCAACGTTTTTGGTTCTCCTTTCAAAGGACTAAAATAGTTTTCAATCACTTTTAATAACGCATAAAAAAAATAGACGTATCAAAACCCTGTTAAGTATATAATTCCAAGTGGCAATTTAAGAAGCATAGAAGCAAGTTAATTACTCGAGTGAAAGTGTGAAACAGAATCGGAAATTATACCTGCTGACATGGCAAGACAGACGTGCACATGTGCACGCGAAAGAAGCACTTGTTGATTGGAGCTCACTGCCTTGCCAAAGGGGAGCAGGAGACACATCCTACCTTGTCCAGGAAAGCAGTTTATTTAATTGCTGACCTTTCATTTCGGCGAAGAACAACTAATCTTCCATCGTTATCCTCATAATTGATCTTGCTGTTGAATTAAGGAATCGTAGATTATTTTAATACACTCAGCCCCTGGAGAGCAAGATTTCCGGAGAGCACCTTTTAAGCCGCGTCCCAGTCCTCACGAAGATGGATAAGGCAATCGAAGTCAAAGACATGTCTGTGTCAGGCAGCACAAAGGCCGGCCGGCTCACAATGGATGGCCCTCGAGAAATTAATATTAGTGGAAGGTGCCCGTGCGGTGTCTCACCTTCAGTGATAAAGGTGACTTTCGTGATGGATGCCGCGGCCTACAATGGATTTATCTTGAAAGGGAGATAATTATACAGTGGCTGCATCCTGTAACATAAAGGCACTGTGCTTTTTTTATTAATGATGGAATGTAATACATACATCTTGAAGTAGGAAACATCGCTAATGACGTTATGCACCTTTTTTTCCAGCAGACACAACACAGATAAATGCTATGTCTTTATCTAATAGCACAGTGACAGTGACTGAACTGCGTGGACCCTGGTATGAAGGGTTCCAATTTCTGGATAGATTAAAAGAGGGATGCAAATGAACTGTGGGCCACATATACTTTTTGGGTGTCGGCGGATAGCTCAGGGGCACTGATCTCACCTTCGGGACAAGACAATGCCGTGCAGCATGGGATCAAGAACCGGTCCCACGCTTACAAGCTACATCAGTTCATCATTAAGCGAAGGCACTGTGACCAATGGAAATCAGGGCAAATGACAGCCATGCATATCAAGAAAAAGGAGGAAAATGAACTCATGGAGGATGATGTCATTTGCAGCGTTCTGCTTCAGACTACACAGGTCTTGCGTGGGGTACAGACATATAACGTGTTGCCCTTATGTTATCCATGATTTATCTAACAAAAGAAGATGGTCCAGCCAGTTGCCATAAAATGCTCAATTCACTTGGTGGTTTATTGCTCACCGTGCGGAATTAGTACTCAAATCCCCATAGAGTCCGAGCTACTAAAAAAAAAATGAGGATTGGCACTACCTTACGCTCAAGCGTAGCTCCGTGGCAGTAACGGCAAGTGAGTTTGATGGTTATTCTGCAGATTTATTGATGCATTACCGCCAAACTTGCGAGGAGGCTAATGTCCCTTTTTAGTTCTGCTGTCACAGACGCATTTCCTTTGCTTGGGATCTGCAGTCGTAGCGGACATTTTGAAGCACTGCAGTTTCTTTGGGTCGCCACAGACAGCGAAGCCATCCTCTGAACTTTCCTCTCATACTGATTTTAGCGCTATGGATCAGTTGATTTGGGGTTAGCGAAACACTACTTTGCTAACATGTGGCACTATGTGGAGCGGCCCTGTCCTGCAGCTATTCTGGCCCTTGATGAGTTAGATTAAGGCAAATCTTATGCCATTGGATCAGCGGTGTTGTTAGGTCTGGAAAAGATCCGGGCCTAGGCTAATGTCGGGACTGTCGAGAATCGGGCTAGCTAGCCTTTTGGTTGTAGCCCCTGAGCTTCTATCCGGGGCTACAACCAAAAGACCCAGGCCGATAGCCTCCTCAGTCCACCCCTAGCAATATCTCTGCATGGGAGTCTGCCCTTGAATCTAGGTTACAGGTATAAAAGAAATCCCCACTCACCTAGAGTGAATGGGGGGCAAGCACCCAAGTACACATAGAGGAGCTTGCTGCAAACTGGAGGCACACACTCATTCAATGTGCATCTTAATACTGTAATGGCTGGCCCGGGCTGGCAGATTGGTAGTGACCTATCTTTCTGATGGTGTGTGCCAGTGCCATTCCCAAATCTGAATTTCACATTCCGGTGGTGTGCAGTCATTGTCCGCATACCCACTAAGGGGAATGCACAAAGGAGTGGTGCAGGGCAGTGCTGACACGGATCATTCCAACACATCTTTCACAAGGAAGCCTGGAACTGTGTACCGGCGTGACCCTCCTACTATGGCTGGGATGCAACCCCTCATCCTCCTCCAGTGCAGGTGGTTAAGCGAGTCCCTGGGATCCTCAAGGAGATCTGCAAGCTGCCTTCTACAATGGTTGCTGGTCCTATGACTGATGCCCCACCTGTATGTCTCAACATGGTATTTGTGCCAGGGATTCCCTCATTTGCATGTGGCGTGGCTCTATGCCAGGGATCTGCAACCGACTGCTCTCCTGATGTTTTGGACTACAACTCACATGATCCCTCACCATTCACTAGGCTGCATAGGGCAGATGGGAGTTGTAGTCCAACACATCTGGAGCTAACTATGCAAATGAGGACAATCACCTATTTGAATCTGCTGCGTGGAAGATCTAACAGACCTGGGTGGCCAAAAAACAGAGTATTAAAAGCATGTTCCTGATGTTTTGCCAAGCACAATTTACTGTATATTTCATCAAGTTAAGTACATGTATGCCTTAATCCCAGAATTATGAAAGGCTTGATGAGAAAAACACACATGGTTCACTGACCAACAAAACACTTTTGACACTGTCAGTCTCATTCAGTAGTGTGTAGATGCAGTACACATCTGTCAAAAGGTGTTTCCAACAGTGGCTACAAAGCATTGAGATAGCCATGGGTTGACTGTGGGAATGAGCCTGAAGGATCTAGAGACCTTGACTTCCAGAGGTGGTGGTGGGGATATGGGGGGGCATAACAGGAAGCTACCGGGCAAAGTTAATGCTATTTATAACTTGCCTACAAATCTCTATATTTGATATGCTCACAGAATGAAGAGAGATGTGGAAAAACATATTAGGTAACCTGTCTTAAGATAGAAACAGATGGGGCATTCATGTAGGGAACCCTGCATTGAAGGTAAGGGTAGGGGTCTTGAAAGCTGGTGATTTTGTGAAGCATCAGGCAGCAGTAGAGTATGAGATTTTGAAGTTTAAGTACAAACTAGAAAACAGAGAGAGAGAGGGGGAGAGTGGGAGAGTGGGAGAGAGAGAGAGTGATATACACATATATATAAATAACAACAGAACTGTACCGAAAAGACACCAGCACATACGCGGTCATGCAATGCGGATAGTGCCCACCCTAAGTGCCTTAAAAATAGCATTCCGTATGGAGAGTTTCTTAGAATCAAAAGGAACTGCAGTGAGGACATCATCTCTATACAACATGCGCGGGGGGGGCAGCAACGAGATTCTGAGAAAGAGGTTATGCCAAAGGTACAATCAGTAGAGCATATGGAAAATGACAAATCCGAACACGAGATCGCGCCTTAGTGTTGGCGAAGGCCAGTAAGAGATGACCAGAAAAGCCCATAGAAACCATTAGGTTTATAACAACTTACAAAGAAGGAGGAAAAGATGTCTCAGAAATCTTACAGGAACATTGGCACCTACTGATTAGGGACCGTGAAATACGCCAAACAGGTTAAAGCCAATGCCAGTGTCACCTTTAGAAGAGCAGCATCAGTCCAATCTAAACTGTCTCCTAGTTTTTTTCAATCAGTGAAGCCTGTAGAAAAGGTGGATTGGTTGACAGAGAAACCAGAAGGTTTTACAAATGTACCAAATGTAAGGCATGCATTTCTGGGGCAAATATGCATACTTTTAAACATCCTAGGACTGGACAAGAGATTAAGATCAACAAAATGATTACGTGCATGACCAAATATGTAATCTGTGTGTTAAAATGTAGCTGTGAACTGTGGTATATAGGCAGCACCAAGCTAGAGGTAAACAAGGATATTACAACACATAAGGGCGATCAAAAATGGTGACATGACATACCCCATAGATAAACATTTTGAAGAGAAGCACCCGAAAGACATGTCACCTTTTAAATACTTTGCGCTAGACTCAATGCCCAATAATCCCAGGTGAGGTAATCAAGAACAAAGAATAAGACAAGCTGAATCTAGATAAATCATAGTCTATGATACTAAGACCTCCAATGGGCAGAACAAAGACAAGGAGCTATACACATTTGTGGACAATTAACTTAAGATGCAAATAGTCCAACAGGAAGGAGGAACAGAGTAGCAGTAAACTCATAAACATCCAGTGGCGATCAGATAGAGGGTGCAATTACATGTTTAACTATAATGTGAAAAGAATACATGCTGCCAAATAAGAACAACATTTGCCTGGTCTAAATAGAGGGTCTACCCAACACACTCTCCCTCAATGATGATTTAGGACGAACTATTGGAAAACATCATCTCTCAAATAAAATGTAGACTATTAGTAAAGCATATATCCATTCTTTAGATAAGACTCGAAGTAGGCTTATAATCAGTCTACAAGATGCACTATGCACTTTTAATAACATGGACTAAAGCAGGTCTGTTCTTGATGGAACCCGCAAGAGCTACTTCTAATTTTACACTAGGATATGAGGCTACACTTTTGTAAATTTGCACTATGCAGCATGCACTTTATATGTACATGCACTGTAAAGAGCGGATACTATGCACCTTATGTGGAAAAGCACTGCAGCAAATTTGCACTATGTAACACACATTTTTAGTGTGTCAGGAATATAGTGGTTTTAGTATCCTAGTAACACTAGGACAACCACATTTTTAACTTGAGGGTTTTTGAATATGAAGATAAACTATGATGAATTTGCACCAGGAAGCATGCACTGTAAACAAAGATGTACTGTAGTGAATATGCACTATGCACTTTCTATGGGTAAACATCACAGTGAATTAGCATTATGCAATATGCGCCCCTGGTACACAGTGATTACAGCGGTTGCATACTGGTGTAGTTAGAGTTTACCACATGATTCCTGTTACACCTGTTATGCCTAATGCTTGTATAATAGACAGTCATTAGCTCAATTACACCTTGCACGTAGCACCTTAGGAAGCCGGCACAGTGGCTAACAATATCATATGTATTATTTGCATAAGTATACAAATACATCTTGTTACGTAAAATTGGCATGTTGTTTTCTAAAATGTACCATTTAGAGCACTATGCACTTTACTGACCGACACAAATAACCAGAAAATATAGAGGGCAGTTACCCATCGAATATATACTTAAGGGCCCTCCCAGATATATTTTGTGGTGCCAAACACTCAATGAGAAAGAACATGATTTTAAAAAACGTATTTTTTTTAAAAAAAACTTGATTTCTCTTTCTTAATGCAATGACAAGGTATCAGACCGAAATGTGTTTATAATAGTTAGTTTTATAAGTATACATACAAACCAAAATATATTATGTGTAATATAACGAATGGAAGCGGTATGCTTAGAAAACGATTACTCACATAGAGATATAGCACAATGGTAACATGTTCCAAAATAGCGCCCCTAGGGAGGAAAAACCAGGATAGGGGAAACCATGGAGGGCCCACGAAACTAAGAAAGGACTAATAATGCATATAACAGTAGGCTGTAGCACAGGCAAGTGTTGAATTTGACGAAGCCTGGTTTGGGTGAAACATGTTGCTTTGTTCTGTTGTTTCCTGGATGTCCATCAATATGGAGAATAAAGAATTAAACTGACCACCTAAGGGACTGGAGAAATATTTTCCTTGCACCGTTTACTGAGAAGCGAGTGACGCCGCCTTATTTCAGCTACTTTCGATTCAAGTAACGGATTGGGCCGGAATTCTGAAAGTGATCAAAAGTCTGCAGGCCCCCCCCCAGACTGCAAAGTTTTGTAAAGATTTGTTATACAATAAAAAAGTTATTAAGCGTCAATTTGTTTTTCTTTTCCAAAAGTGCGGCCTACTGACCATTCATTTTCCCATCAACAAAAAAGGTCAATATTTGCCAAAGGGCACAGCATAAACTGCTGGGTGGATTTGGACCAGGTCCCAAACAACTTGGGCACAAAGCATTGACTTGCAATCCATGCATGGTTTGAGGTTATTCCATGCTGTAGTTATTTAAACATTTGACATAGAAAGGGATGCCCTCTTCCCCAAAATTATTGTTATATCTTCCATGGTGTATTGCAGGATCATGGTTTTCAGAAATAAAATGACTGCCATCTTGTTTTTCTCTCGATGCAAGACATATTTGTGGCTATAGCTGAGGTTATGGGAAATTGAAACACAGTAAAAAGCTATTTGCAGGTCAAAAAACATACAAACGGCAGGGTAGAGGTGAGGGGATGGCTAGAGGGCACTGAGAGGAATTTGGGAGTTAGAGAGGGTACAGGGACCGAGTTTGCAACACAAAGCTTTCAGTAGCCTTGGCTATAGCCATGAATAGCTGACATCTGAAGGCAAACTGGGTCATAGAAACAGCATGTGCTCTGGGGTGAAAGGGAGAGGGCAAGGGAGGTGAGGAGGCCGTCTGAGGAGAGCTGGCACAGATGAGGAGGGCACTTGGTGATGGCCTTGGGGGGCAGGGAAGCATTTCTTTTTTCTGGCTGTTTTGCTGATATTCGCAGCTATATCCGAGGTTACAAAGGACTACAGATAATCGCGGGTATGTGTAGTTCAGTACCTGCAGTTACATTTTTTTTTTAAAAGAAAATTGGAATTGTCCTTGGGGGTAAAATGTCACTGGTCATGGCCAGTGACTCAATTGCCATCCATATCTCCAATTCATGCAACACCCAGGACAGATTGGCTACCTTTAAAGTGTGGAAGGGGGCCATCCTCCTCTGACCATGTGGCCTGATAAATGAGCCAAACTTACAAGACCACTTAGAGGAATGGCCCAGCCCTTTTCTTGCTTTGAAGCTAAGCAAGGTCAGCATCACTTTGACGCTAAGCAGGGTCAGTCCCGGTTACTGAATGGATGCGCAACCGAATGGGCATCTGAATTATTTACTTTTTTAAAACTGTGCTACTGTCAGTCCTTGAAGGTTTTGCACTCAGAGACAATGTTTTACCTTTTGCTGCATTTTGCTGTATTTGTTGTCTACCAGTCAATAATACAAAAAATAGGTATTTTTACAACAATGGGTTTCCCATCCCTGAACTAACTGAACTGAGACTAGCCCTCCTTAGCTTCAAAGTAAGGAAGGGTTTAGGCCACCAAGGCCATTTTGCCTAATATATGGGACACCCTCTTAGAGGACACTTAGAGAAACATGGCCTAAGAGGGCTGTATCCTTCCTAGCTTTGAAACTAAGCAGGGTTGGTCTTGGTTACTGCATGGATGGCAGACAGTCCATGGTCCTGACTGGCATGCATTTTCTTAGTTTTAAATATCTCTTAATACACGGCATCAGAATTTTTATAAAACAGAAAAATGAAATGAAAAAAATCACATTTATGCTGAACACTCAGATAACCTGGGCCTTAAGGAGTTAAAGATGCAACACTTAACCGTTTTGCTACAATGATGGTATTGTATGGATTTACTAAAGTTTCATACCTAGCCTTTTATCATTGAACATATTAAATTATATGCTATGTATGAAATATATGCTGCATGGAGCACCAAGCCATTGTTGTCTAGTAGTTAAATACAGTGCCTGAAACTCTGGCAGACGAGGGTACAAGGCTGTATGTTTCATGTTTTTTTTAAAACTTTTTTTATTTAATTAAATAAATGCAACGCAAGTGGGAGGTGGCGAGGTTTGTTGCGGTGCAGTCCTGTGATATTTTTTAGCATGAGGGCATTTAGACATGGCTGCAATGTCAGTCACGTCCAAACATCACTCTCGCCAAATTAATGGTGCCGAAATGACTTTGGCGTCAAAAAGGGAGCTGCGCCGGTATGCTCATGCCAAATACGCCCATGCCAAAATGATGTTGCCATAAAGGGGTGTACCGCTTGGAGAACACTGCTTAAGCAAATTGTGTGCTCTATGGCACATTGCCTAAAAACATTGTGAGTTCTCAAAGTTTTAAATATCTCATAACACACAAGGTCCTCATTATTGTTTTTAAAACCGTGCTACTGTTAGTCCTTGAAGGTTTGGCACTCAGAGACAATTTATTTGCCTTTTGTAGAATTGCATTCTGGTATTTATAGTCTCACAGTCGAGATGGGGGAATAATGGCACAATTGTACACTTTTGACTAACATAGTTCTATAAGGATTTATATATTTGAGTGACACTATGGTATGTGTACTTTTGAAGTTAGCTTAATAAAGCAGAGTATTGTTGAAAGACAGACATGGAGGTGAGGAGGGGAAATGATGAGAGAGCAAGTAAATCATGAGTATTTGCCCACAATGTGGCAAGAGAGTTTGCAATCCTGGACACTGGTGCAGCTAGTTTCCCCTGATTGTTGTTGTTTTTCAGGGCACCAGTAAAGGACACATGTGGATGGACAACGTTACTTTTTTTCAGAGGGTGGATGCAACCCCTTGTTTTTTTTTAGGTTGGCAAGCTTGCTCAAGTATTTGGATACCAGGATTCTACTCAGGTTGTCATGTTCCCGGTGCGGATGCTTACCCACGAGACCACAAGCACTTGTTTCATGTTGGGATTTTGTTTTCCATAGAATATTTCACTACAGATTTCTGGGTTTAAAAGGTGTGCACTTTTTATATGTTGGCAGCATATTTATTGAAAGATTTCCTCTCTCAGGTTATTATTCTGGTGTTCATTACTTTTTTTTAAATGTTCAATGCTATTTTGTCTTGCTTGCTTTCTTGTAAGGAGAAGGTAAATTGAATTACATTGTATATTTCACTTTAAAATATGTGGTCACTAACTGTGTGTATATACATAGGTGCCAGTTTTTGATTTTCACTATGTGGGCAAAAGTACCTGAGCATATGTTATTCTTACAGCCAATAATTTTTTACCCTTTTCTGTGCTGCTTAAATGAGGATAGTTGGGGTTGTGCGATGTATCATATATATTTTTACAGCGACAGTGACATCAAGGGTGATAAATCAACAGTGACCCGGGTCTCCCATCCATGCAGTATCCAGGACTGACCTTGCTTAGCTTCAAACTGAGGAAGAAAAGGTCAGCCCCCTCAGGCCATGGTGCCAAATACATGATGCAAAGTCACAAGACCACTTAGAGCAACATGGTCTGAGGGGGCTGGCCACGTCCTCACTTTGAAGCTAAGCAGTACTGTGCGTATATTCATGGGTGCCAGCTTTTGATTTATGTTATGGGTGCAGAAAGTATGGCATGATTGCCTCCAACCTCGTAATGAGGGCCAGTCTGCATTCTCAAACACATTGCCATTTTCACTGCTCTCACAACTCCTGCAAACACCTACTACCCTCTTCTCCTGTACAGCACACCCAGCAAACCTGAATGGCTAATCCCCAAAGTCATTTTTCCATGGCAGGCATCCTCAAAAGACCCGGATGTGGCACGTGCTGTCCGTGGACTACTGCACTGTCCACGGATCCTGTAACACAGGGGCAGCCCTTCTACACTTTCCACTTTCATGTTCTCAACACTTCCTCATTGGCTTCTTTCAAAGAGTCACACAAACATCCACCAATCACATCCAAAACCTCCACACCTAACCCTGTCATCTCACGTCAACTCTTCAGGTGTACACTTGAACTCTCAGAGTACATATCTCCTGTTAATGAAAGACATTTGCATCAAAAACTACTGTGCAACTGTCCAAGATTTCTATTTTCAGATTCAACAAGATCTGCAACTAACAAAACATTGTACAGGTATGCTTATATTTAACAAAAATGTTTTCTTCAACTATATTAACATAGCATTCATCCTTCTTGCCCTGTAATACGCTTCTCATAAGCATATTCTCTTTTTTAACCATTCTAGCACATGCCATGCATTCCACCATTCAACATCTGCTTGCATGAAGCAGCAAACAATTGCAATGGGCTGTGCTTCAAACTGTTTCTATTTGTAATCCTTGTGATGAAAGTTAAAATGTTTATATGGGCAGATATAGAAGCACTGTGCTACTGTTTCATAAAATAAGGGAAACACACATGAAATAGATCTGTAGACCCTTTTTAAGTGGCACTTAGTGTCTGCCAGTTTAATATGTTGGCAGCACATGCATACATCCCAACATCACCCATTCCAATATCAAGGTGCTTCTTAAGTCTTTCGTTTTTCTTTTGCAATCTGTAACATCCAATTCCACTTCTTATAAAACTCCAACTACAAGTCCCAGAATGCAAAGAAAAAATCATGACTGAATTTCAAGATTCAAAACTGTGACATGTATATCAAAGAAACATATTAATCACTGTGTTTTTCAAGATATCTTTTTTGGAAGCATGTTTAAGAAAGTTAATAAATGCATATCTGCATTTACAGCAGCACTGTGTCACTTTTACATAAAAGAAAGTAAAAGCAGATAAAATAGATGTGTACACAATTTGTAATTGTCACTCAGTGTGTGCCAGTTTAATATATTGACAGTACATGTATACTTCCTAACATAACCCATTCCAATTTTCAGCTGCTTATGCAGTCCTACTTTTTTCTCTATATTCTATGACTTGTACTCCAATTTTCTCAATGGGAAAAGTGCAACTACAAGTCCCAGAATGCAAACAAAAAATATAGCACTAGATAAACACCACCAGATTAGAATGCATCATGTTGGCCAGTATGCATATACCCCTAACATATTAAACTTCTACACACCAACTGCCATTTAAAAGTGTACTACAAATCCTTTCCATCAACCTTTCGTCGTTACAGAACTTCTATAAATGCGCATACGCATTTGTGATCTTTTTAATGAACAATCTCCTAAAAGCAACCATTTTTAACCATCCACTAATTGTATTAACTTTTTCCCACCACTCCTCCTTCCTTCATAAATATCAACCTTGCTTACTAAAAGTACTTCGCTATTACCACATAACCCCACTAACTTACTTATACAATTGCAGGAAAGAAGCACATCACTGGAATGTATAGCAGCACACTTCTACTACATATATTACACCAGACTACTCTTTTCAAACCAACATTTCTTTTACTCTAGCCCATTATAATCCACCATTCACACTCTTACTATTCTCATCCACACACCACCATTGCAACACCCACTTTGTTCCTCAAAATAGCACAATCACCCTACAGATTCTATCACACCACCACTGCGTTACTCACTAATCCAACACCATCATACTCTGTATACTGTTACTCTCACAACCTTCCCAACCACACCTAATATACCACCTTACAATCAAACAGCAATCTATTCATATCTACAATCACACCCACACACCCATGCACCATACATGTATAAACTTTGCACAACTTTTCAATGCAACCTCTCTCTTTTCCCAACAGACACAACAAAATTCATACTAAACAGCAATGTAGAAAGGAAAGAATAAGTAGAGCAGATTAGACTACAATTACACCATATAGTCATCCACCTCTAAAACAATTTATAGAAAACATTAAAACAAAAGAGCTAGTAACCTCACTCAACAAAACTAAACCAGCCACGACTAAAGAAGGTAAGGCCCCTCTTGCAAAAACAAAAAGTAAATAATTATGTACAAAGAAAATCAGACCTACAAATAAACCTAGCCCTCTATCTACCAGTGTTAATGTAGTCACGGTAAAGCAATACAAAGAAATTATGTTACAGAAAATGTTCCACCGTAGAGTTCATCACAATCTTATAAAAACATCTGAAAAGTCACCATCTACCCTTATTAAACTACTACAGGAGACTAAGTAGTCTACCTGCAAGCTCTAATTGACAGCGCTTTTCTACTAAAAAGAACTTTGTTTATACTGATTTTAAACAGAATGAAACCACTAACTAAATTAATCAATACATTACAAAAAGTACTTCTAAACATGCACAAAAGAGACCTTTTACACCTTCTGTAATGGTGAATGGATTCACACAAGCAGCACATAACTATACTTCAATGAAACAAGAACAACAAAAAACAATTGCCATAGACAATAATGGTCGAGGATATAAAATGGTGGAACAAACCATTATGGCAAAATAAACCCTTATAGAAGAAAATTCCCCAACAAACTTTGAACCAAATGCTCCTTACATCCAAACAAACTTTCCAGTGTACAAATGGACATGCAGCACAATGTGCAATGTATGCCAAAAATACTTTAAATCTTTACGACAATTTGTGAAACTGAAAGATAAAAGTCAAATGAAAATTTACAAACCATAGACTCCTGTCCAGTGCATAGTCACACTGGTCTGAGAGGACATTCATTATCCTGGATTTTAGGAACTGCTTGCAAAAGCACTTACCGCCACATCAAAATGTTAGCAACACACCATTCTACTATACAGAATTGTGTGCATCGACTATACTATGCAAAAAGTCCTGCTACAAAACTGCAACATTTCAATAACATTCTCATACATGGAAAAGCCAAAGAACTACTTCAAGAAATAGAACACATACAACGTGAATACTTTGGAACTGAAGATAACTGTAAAAATTCTGGACCTTTATGAAACATGACCTAAAAACCTCATAAACACCAATGTCCTAATAAAGACACAACATGAAATAGCTAAGTTTCAAAACACATCTGCTGAAATACCAGACCAAGTAAGTGTCTGTTACCGCAGAATAATTTATAAAAGAGCGCAAAAATGGTAAATCTAGCCTACAAAATAAAAGACAATGAAGAATCCCAATGGTTCCAATTAGTTATATATCTAACAGCAGAAACTAATTACAAAATAACTAATCCCTCTCAAATGTGCACGTACTGCAACGCAAAGCTTGACAATAATCAAATGCCATCACATACTATCACTAATAACTTAGAAATATTCCCACTTCCGAAAGCTCTCCAACAGCTTAACTTGGAGGAGAGCATTATAATACAAACAGTGCACCCATTTCAAGCTATTATGTGCCTTCAACCAAAATCAGCCAAATTACCTCCATCCGAGTTACTAAAGGGCATCCGTGGCAAAGTAATATATTTACCATTAGATCTAAAAGAAAATTTACAAACTCTAGAAGTACAACAGGTAATAGATCAATATTTGATTGTGCTAGTTAATGGTATGCCAATAAAAGACAAAAACAATTGGCAACAACTAGTTGGCTTAAACAAAGTTAGACAAGCCCTACAATATGTAACAGAAAACAATGAATACCACAAAGATATAAACAAAGAGGAAAACTTAAGAGAAACCACCCAAATTATTCAAATGTCACAAGAAACTGGCCAATTGGAACATATAGATCCTGTTACTGCAGCCAACATTTTAGACCAGAATACAACTCACCCACTACACTCCAAAGACACCATTGATGATGCATTTGAAACATATCAATTGCATGAAAGCCACGTTCTTTTACTCTACTCTTTAATACAGGAAAAGGAGGAAGATATGATGAAAGGCTGTGCAAATTAGTGCATCAGAAGATCGCTCTTTACTAATGTATTCTGAAGACCACAGATTCAGACAAAATGTTGAATAAATTTTTCACCTCCTATTCAAAGGTGAACTAGCAACTCTATTTTATGGGGTTGCACACACATTAAAAACAGGCTCTAACCTTTTAAATATATCCACTACCCTACTGCTTAAAAAAATAAAAGAATAGTCAAGTATCACAAATCTCTTGGTAAACATGCATGGTACAAAGGAATACTGGTTCCGACGTCATGCGGATGTATGTTGTATTCTAAGGAACCTAGCCTACCCACATGGTTTGTTACTTTAAGTTGTGCAGAGTACGCATGGGATGACTTGTACGACTACTTACGTGCAGCAAACCAAAATAAAGACATAATAGATATAAAAACACCAGGAGAACTTGGTTCTCTTGACTCTGTCAATGTATCAAGCTAGTTTCACCATCGCTTTATTGCCATGCTGCATTTTATCTGCAATAAAACGACCCCTCCATTCGGAGAAGTGCAACACTTCTTTTGGAGAAAAGAATATCAATCCAGAGGTGCATCACACATCCACATGCTTTTGTGGATAAAAGATGCTCCAAAATGTGTCCATGATAGTGACGCCGCTGTTTTACAGTTTATTGAAAATACATTACCTGTGACATCCATTCAGAAACCACACATTGTGATCTACATACACAAGTGTTACACTTCCAAAAATATAAATGTGGCAAATACTGCCTTTGTAGATATATAAACAAAAGGAAATAATATACCAAGAGGCCGATTCATGGAATAATTAGCGCGGCGCAAGTGGGCAAAAACGTGCAAATTGCAGTGGAATTACGAAAAATCGCAGGGCAAGTGCGAAAATCGCACGAAAAGCAGCGCACATCGATTCATGGAAGGGCGTGCACGAAAAAACCATCTGATGTGTGCTAAAAAAGTGCGCGGCGCACGTTGGTGCACAGGCCATCTAACAGCGTGCGCCAGGTCACAGCGAAAATTGCACAGGCCACAGCGAAAATCGCACATAGCGCGGCGCACACAACAAAAGTAGGCGGAACATGGGGCGTAACACTCGGAATGGGGAACAACTTGCCAAAATGTGGGTGTCACGGGGGAAGTACAGGGTGCAAGTCCACGGAACGCCCACACGCTCGCCTACAACACGTATTCATGGAATCGAATAGGGCAAAACAGCGCACGGTCAAACCAGCGCACAGGCACAAACACGACCGCCACAAGGAAGCAGGCGGTAGCGTCCCTGCGCCTCTAAAAAATGTGCGCCAAAAGGTGCGCCAACAAATAGCACCTATATACAGCTATGATGAATGTCCTATACTGTGGCTCTCCAGGACAAATGACGTGCAAAGGGGTACCCACAAACACGGACACCCGCTGACTGAAAAATAACGTGTGCGTGTATTTCGGGGTGCGCGGGAAGTTTCACACGCAAATTGGCTGGGTACGTGGATTCCAGGGGTGCGCGGGAAGTTCCACACGCGATTTGGCCGGGTACGTGGATTTCAGGGGTGCGCGGGAAGTTCCACATGCGATTTGGCTGGGTGCGTGGATTTCAGGGGTGCGCGGGAAGTTCAACATGCGATTTGGCTGGGTACGTGGATTTCAGGGGTGTGCGTGAAGTTTCACACGCGATTTGGCTGGTTACGTGGATTCCAGGGGTGCGCGGGAAGTTTCACACGCGATTTGGCTGGGTACGTGTATTTCGGCGGTGCGGGGGAATGCTACACGTGATTTGGCCATGTGGGTCCCCCCAGGTGTTCCTTCTACACCCTCCACCGCCCCTGCAGGCAGCCCACACCACAGGGTACTACCCTGCACCCCTGCTCATGTCCCACAGGCAACCCATCCACCATGGCCATGCCCACCAGCCAACCCACATGTCACCTTGCACCACTGATCACCAACACATGTCTCCCACCACCCCCACCCCCTAGCAGTGCAGGGGCAGCCTCCACCAGGCCCCCACTCATGTCACCCAACACCCCCACCACCCAGCAGTGCAGGGGCAGCCTCCACCAGGCCCCCACTCATGTCACCCACCACCCCCACCCCCAGCAGTGGAGGGGCAGCCTCCACCAGGCCCCCACTCATGTCTCCCACCACCCCCACCCCCAGCCACCAGGGGCAGCCTCCACCAGGCCCCCACTCATGTCACCCACCAGCCCCACCCCCCAGCCACCAGGGGCAGCCTCCACCAGGCCCCCACACATGTCTCCCACCACCCCCACCCCCCAGCCACCAGGGGCAGCCTCCACCAGGCCCCCACTCATGTCACCCACCACCCCCACCCCCCCGCAGTGCAGGGGCAGCCTCCACCAGGCCCCCACTCATGTCTCCCACCACCCCCACCCCCCAGCCACCAGGGGCAGCCTCCACCAGGCCCCCACTCATGTCTCCCACCACCCCCACCCCCCAGCCACCAGGGGCAGCCTCCACCAGGCACCCACTCATGTCTCCCACCACCCCCACCCGCCAGCAGTGCAGGGGCAGCCTCCACCAGGCCCCCACTCATGTCACCCACCACCCCCACCCCCCAGCAGTGCAGGGGCAGCCTCCACCAGGCCCCCACTCATGTCAACCCAGCCACCAGGTGCAGCCTCCACCAGGCCCCCACTCATGTCTCCCACCACCCCCACCCCCCACCCCCCAGGGGCAGCCTCCACCAGGCCCCCACTCATGTCCCCTATTACCCCCACGCCCCCGCAGTGCAGGGGCAGCCTCCACCAGGCCCCTACTCATGTCTCCCACCACCCCCACCCCCCAGCCACCAGGGGCACCCTCCACCAGGCCCCCACCCATGTCTCCCACCACCCCCAGCCCCCAGCAGTGCAGGGGCAGCTTCCACCAGGCCCCCACTCATGTCACCCACCACCCCCACCCCCCAGCAGTGCAGGGGCAGCCTCCACCAGGCCCCCATCCATGTCACCCACCACCCCCACCCCGCAGCAGTGCAGGGGCAGCCTCCACCAGGCCCCCACTCATGTCTCCCACCACCCCCTACCCCCCAGCAGTGCAGGGGCAGCCTCCACCAGGCCCCCACTCATGTCACCCACCACCCCCACCCCCCAGCAGTGCAGGGGCAGCCTCCACCAGGCCCCCACTCATGTCTCCCACCACCCCCCCAGCCACCAGGGGCAGCCTCCACCAGGCCCCCACTCATGTCTCCCACCACCCCCACCCCCCAGCCACCAGGGGCAGCCTCCACCAGGCCCCCACTCATGTCTCCCACCACCCCCACCCCCCAGCAGTGCAGGGGCAGCCTCCACCAGGCCCCCACTCATGTCACCCACCACCCCCACCCCCCAGCAGTGCAGGGGCAGCCTCCACCAGGCCCCCACTCATGTCACCCACCACCCCCACTCCCCAGCCACCAGGTGCAGCCTCCACCAGGCCCCCACTCATGTCTCCCACCACCCCCACCCCCCAGCCACCAGGGGCAGCCTCCACCAGGCCCCCACTCATGTCCCCTATTACCCCCACCCCCCGCAGTGCAGGGGCCGCCTCCACCAGGCCCCCACTCATGTCTCCCACCACCCCCACCCCCAGCCACCAGGGGCAGCCTCCACCACGCCCCCACTCATGTCCCCTATTACCCCCACCCCCCCGCAGTGCCGGGGCAGCCTCCACCAGGCCCCCACTCATGTCTCCCACCACCCCCAACCCCTAGCCACCAGGGGCACCCTCCACCAGGCCCCCACCCATGTCTCCCACCACCCCCTACCCCCCAGCAGTCAGGGGCAGCCTCCTCCAGGCCCCCACTCATGTCTCCCACCACCCCCACCCCCAGCAGTGCAGGGGCAGCCTCCACCAGGCCCCCACTCATGTCACCCACCACCCCCACCCCCCAGCAGTGCAGGGGCAGCCTCCACCAGGCCCCCACTCATGTCACCCACCACCCCCACCCCCCAGCCACCAGGGGCAGCCTCCACCAGGCCCCCACTCATGTCTCCCACCACCCCCACCCCCCATCACTGTGGGGCACCTGCCAGCAGGCCCCCACTCATGTCCAACTCATGTCCCTCTGCACCATCACCCCCCAGCAGTGCAGGGGCAGCCTCCACCAGGCCCCCACCCATGTCTACCACCACCCCCACCCCCCAGCTGTGCAATTTGCCTGGTTACGTGTACTTCGGGGTGCGCGTGAACTTCCACACGTGATTAGCCTGGGTACGTGTACTACGGGGTGCGCGTGAAGTTCCACACGTGATTGTACGTGTACTTCGGGGTGCGCGTGAACTTCCACACGTGATTTGCCTGGGTACGTGTACTTCGGGGTGCACGTGAAGTTCCACACGCGATTGTACGTGTACTTCGGGGTGCGCGTGAACTTCCACATGCGATTTGCCTGGGTACGTGTACTTCGGGGTGTGCGTGAACTTCCACACGCGATTGGGCCTGTGAGAGTGGGTTACATGTATTCCAGGGGTGGGCGGGAATATTTACCCGCGACTGTGCCTGTGAGAGCGTGCTACGTGTATTCCTGGAGTGGGCAGGAAGATTCACACGTTCGCCTTCGACGTGCCGAAAAAGGGTCCAATCCTGACACACGTACACCAGCATGAAGCAGGCGTACGTCGACCCGCGCAGCATAAAAGTGCGCGCAAACAACAAACAAGATCTTACGCCAGGATGAATATACCATTCCTAGCAGCAGTGGCCGTGGGTTACCAAAGGAGGAGGAGGAGGATAGTGAGGGCCCGAATTTTCACTCCCAGAACCAGCCTTTTTTGGATGCCTGATGACCAGGTTTATGGGAGGTACAGGTTTCCCCCACACATAATACTGGACCTGGTCAGTGAGTGCGAGGATGACCTCACATCACCCACCCTGTGCTCCCAAGCACTCAGCCCCCTGGAGAAGGTCCTCAATGTACTGCACTTCTTGGCCACAGGATCATTTCAGTGGACAAGTGTCATAGTGGGTGGGGTGTCACAGGCCACGCAGTCACGCTGCCTACACCAGGTCTTGAACATCATCACTGCACGCCCATCAGTCCGTAGGCATATACCTGCCCAGGACACCTGCAGAAAGGCAGGCTGCCACCCTCGATTTCTACGGTGTGGCACAATTTCCAAAAGTGCTAGGTGCCATTGACTGCACCCATGTGGCACTACATCCCCCCAGGGCATCTGAGCACATCTATAGGAACCGCAAGCACTGGCATTCCATCAACGTGCAGGTAGTATGCAATGCTAAGGGAATCATCACCTCAGTATATGCCAACTATCCAGGGTCCACCCACGACAGCTTCATTTACCGAATGTCTACCCTAAGCCGGGACCTAGAAGCTGGCCGGCATGGTGATACATGGCTGCTTGGTGAGTATGAATGCCACTGCACATGCATGCATGTCAGATGCAGAGTTATGTCACTACCCCACTAATGATACCCATCACCTCCTCACCAGGGGACAGTGCCTACCCTCTGAGCACCCACATGATGACGCCAATTTGGAACCCCATCACGCCTCCAGAGGTAAGATACAACACAGCCCATATTGCAACCCGGGGCATAGTGGAGCGCACATTCGGAGTGCTCAAGTCACGCTTTCGCTCCCTTGACCGTTCTGGCGGGCAGCTGTTATATGCGCCCACAGTAGTGTGCAGGATCATAGTGGCAGCATGTGTCCTGCACAATGTTGCAACACGCCGGGGCCTGGCCGTGGACATGGTGGTGCCCCCACATCCCCAACCACATGCACGCCCGCTGCGCATGGGAGGGGAGAGGGCACGGGTGAGGCAGCCCGTACGCAGCTGGTGGCTAATTACTTCACATTGAAATCACACCCCAGTGGAGTGCACACAGGCCTGGCACATACCATCTGATAAGCAATGATGACTCGACCTGACAATAAAGACGAACAAAGGGACTGTCAACTGTCAGAACCATAGCAGCCTGAGATTGTTCATGTGGAAGTGTCACAATGTGTGCATCCCTACCTACACAAACACCACCAATGCAGTGTCATGAAAATACACTTCCATGCTGCAGAAATGAATACCCACTTGCAAAATACTACATGAAAACAGTGCCATGTCACCCACCCCCTCCCCGGCACGGCCACACAACACACCATGGCATGTCGTGCAATGTGAGAGGAAAGAAATGAATCCCCACAACATGCCCCAAGTGTCAGCAGCTACAGTGTCCCTAATGGAAACATGTCCACACATGAAATGCTCACAGTAATGCAGGACCTACAACCCACATTACCAAATACTTACCAAGAATACCAATCACCTACACAACTTCCAACCTACCTTAAACATGACATTGCAGACTTAAAAATTAGCTGGCCTCACCACCTGATGATGACAGCCCTCCGAACACTTGCAAGTATACAGTGTTAGCGCCACGCAAGAGTGTAGGTGCACTGCTTACAACATGGACTCTAGTTCCAAGGTGGACCGCATTGTGAAGACATGAGGAATGGACCTGCATATATGGAGGATGAGATGGATGCTGAGGCACATATCAATACACCAAGCAGTGTACACTACAACAACAATATGCACTATGAATGTATACACAGTATTGACTACAGACTGCCCACACAGCTCATGGGAGTCCAATGTCACCATGTACGTCAATGTCACTTGGGCACACCCTTTGCAAGCCCATGGAAACGGGAAGCAGGAGGGGTGTGTGTGACAAAAACCCAAGCATCTGAACCAAATCCATGACAAGCCTGCATGTGCCCAGCCACAATGCAGCGTATGCCCACGGGAGCCACACAAGGCAACAAAAAAAAAAATCAAAAAAAAAAATTAAAAAAAAAATAAATCAAAAATGGCCATTAATGGGCCCAGGGGGGTTGGGGAGGCCACCCAGGAGGTCCGAGGACAGGGTGCACACCAAAACCCACCTGTGTGGATCTTGCGAAAAAAAAAAACACCTCCATGGGCTCATGGCCTACACGGCTACCCTATTGTGGGTGTATCACTGCTGTCGCTATTCTCACCCTCTGCAGCTGCATCCGGAGGTGGTGGCACTATGGGAGGCAGCCCACGCAAAGCCCTAGTCTGTTCCTCCATGGCTGCAAGCATGCGGGTGTGGTAGGTCTTGTTCTGGAGGATGAGTGTGCGGAGGTCCCCATGCAACAACTCACGGGATGCCCGGACCTCCGCCCTAGTTGCCTGCATCTCAGCTGAGAGCGTACGGGTGAGACGCTCCAGCTGCTGTTCTGTCCTTCGGTTTGTTGAAGCCTCAAGCTCAACAAGAGTCGTCCTGAGGTGAAGGAGTTCCAGCCTCAGGGCTTCCCTGTGGCCCTGGGACTCTATGGAGATGGCTTCCTGCAGAGTCGCCAGTGCCTCCCGCCTGTCCCTGTCGGATGCCAACATGTCCTCCCTGTGTGACTGGCAGATGGAGTCGGTTGCCTGCTGTAGTCGCTCCATCAGCCTTTCGGGGGGGGCAATGGAAGTGGCCACCCTATCCATGGCCTGAGCCATCATCTCTGATGATGCTGCCTGTTGGGTTGCCATACTGTAAATGGATTGCTCCCATGCGGTTTTGCCAGGTGGCGTACGGCCACCACGTCGGCGGGCACCACACCTGTCTGGGGCAAGGCAAACTGCGCCTTGCTGTGCCGGCACTGCCTGAGGCTGCAGGACTGCATTCCCCCTCTGATCTGCTGGCCCAGGAACAGGATCAGATGTCGCGGAGTGTGACCCTGCATCCGTAACCACCAAAGGCGTACCTGCCAACACTGACATCTCCATTGAGGGTTCTAACCCTGGTGCAGGTGGGTCGGACAGAACAGAATCCCTCCCAGGAACACTCACCTGCGACGGCACGTAGGTCTCATCATCCGAATCATCACCTGAGTACAGCTCGGGGGAGGTGCAGCCAGAGACACCCCTTGAGAGCACGACCTGCAGCAGTTGCGGGTTCTCACCCACCACCACACCACGTCCCTCACTGGTGGTCGGTCGGCCCTCAGACCTCTCCTGGGTCTGCACCATCTCCACAACCCCAGCAGTATCAAGTGCGTCATCCCCTGCAAAGACATAAAAGAAAACAAATGGAAACAGGCATTAGCACTATGGCACACAATTAGGGCTGAGAGGCTACAGAAACAGTACTTGATTGACACATGTCCCATATGACTAAAACCCTCCCATGCATGCACCGTCACTGCGTGTGAAGGGTAGGCAGATGGCACACATTGATGAAACCAAGATGGAAGATGAACACATTTGCTGCATGCTGCCTAGCAGTGCCATCACACATTGGCCAGTGATTGGCAGGTCAAATACACATGCCATCACGCAGATGGCATGTACCCTAGCCATGAAGTGAAGAGGGAGAGGAGGTCACCAATTGTTCATTCAGTCCAGTTTGTTCATATGATTGATTATTTTCATTGTATTGGTTCTAATGTTTAACATGCAGCTGCCAGTCAAAAATGGTCCTATAGCACAGGGACATGTCCAAACTAATCATGTCCACGAAACTGAGCCAGTCCACTGTACCATAGCCATGTCAGACATGTGACAATAGGACTGAGAAATCCCGAGTAAAAGTGGTGGTATGCAAACAATCTGCCTGAATAAACAGAGGTAAATAAGCAACAGTGTAGTGGCAAGATGACGCTCCAAGGGCAACTGGCGTGGTGTTGGGCTGGATGTCTAATGTTGGCCGAAGGGATGCTGCTATACCCAAATGCTGGTGCCAAGAATGTTTAGGAAGAGGCACATGGGTGAGCCGAACCACTCAGGCACACACACCCTCCCCTGGCACCCAAACAGAAGCCCTCCCACACACAACATGCACATGGATGACACACACATGCATGTGCACTCACCGGACAATGCCTCGTAATCTGCCACTACTCCCACGCCTTGGATCTGTTCCTCCATGACGTAGGTCCCAGCAACCTGCTCATGTGGAGTTCTATGTCGTCTGCTGGAGACCCACCTCCAGTCACTAGAGTTGCGGCATGACTTGAGGCCAGCTTATTCTTTGCCCTGCGCTTCAGGTCATTCCAGCGCTTGTAGCAATCATTAGCTGTGCGCCTCACGATTCCAAGGGCACTTATGATGTCCGCAATGGTCTGCCAGTGTGCCTGACGTTGTGCAGGTGTGGTCTTGGATCCTGAAACAATCACCATTTCGCGGTCATGTGCGGACACATACTCTACAAGTGCATTCAGTTCGGCTTCATTGAAGCTGGGCTTCCTTGACGGGCCGGACTGTGTAGCCGTGTCTGGGGCATCAGCCTCTACTGGACGAGCACTCTTCCTCTTCCGCTTGGAAGGTGGTGGGGATCCGGAGTGTCCTGCGCCGCTCTGGACACTAGGGGCAGGAGCGTGGGATTGCACACTCAGCATGGGAGTTGGTGCATGCATTATCTCAAGTGTGATGGTGTCAGGGGGAATGTCAGCATGATGGACTTGGACCGACACTGTCCTGGATGGGTGTGTGAGAGGTGGGGTGGATGGAACCACAGCTGCCCCTGCAGCCTCCCCAGCCTGCCTACGCGGGGCAGCAGATGACCTAGATGCCCCTGATCCACGTGGCCTGATGACACCAACGTTCAACGGCGCACGTGGCCTAGACCATGGAGTCACCCTGTGCCAGGTCTGGTTCCACAGTGGGCTGGTCCAACAAGGGCTGAGCATGGATGGTGTCAGCCACGGTAACCTCAACCAGGGGGGGGAAAGGCATGGGTGTCCCTGACTGCTCCTCCACACATGGGGGGCTAGGGGCACCCTGCAAGTCACGGCCACGTCCCCTACCGGATCCACCACGGCCACCACTTGGGGCTCGGCCACCTTTGCCACCCTTACGGCTTGTTCGCCTCCCAGCCATGGCACTGATGTTATTGTGTGTATGGGAGTCAATATGAACTAATGTCCTGGGCAATTGGGGGTCAAAGGGGTTGGGTACCAGATGGTAATCGTACCCTAGTGCTCTAGCAAGGCTCTATGTCACCCCTGGGGAAAGATGATGGGTCACGCAACGCACAGGCACCCCAAAAAAGCGAAGTAAGGTGCACGCAACCCCTCCTAGACCACGTGCGTGGAAAAATAAACCTGCACTACGCTGTGGCACCCAGGAACACAATAATGAACTTATGCGTGTCACACGCAGCCTAGAATGACCTCTGAAGGGGTACGCGACACACGGGGCAAGCACAGATGCTAGATACGTGCGCGACTCACCGTCTGCCAGGAACAAAAGCGTGAAAAATATGCGCGTGTGCGCGTTGGCAACACCCCCGCCAAAAGAAGAATTGTACGCTGTCTGAGGAGACAGGACAACAGTAGTAGGGAAGCTGTTTGAGGAAACAGGCCCAGGAAAAAGAGGAAAAGAGAAAAAGCTGTCAGAGGTAACAGGGAGTACGAACTGGAAACGCCGTGAAGTAAATCGCGTGTGAACCGACAAGAAGTACAGATTTCACCCACTCGCTCTCCACGAAAAGCATGTACAAGGAAATGGCGTTCTACACGTACCTTTTATACACACATCACAGACGCGCATACGCAATGAGGCCATTTCCACCAATTACGCGCTTTGACACTCGGACGTGTATCTCTTTATTTTTACACGCGCCATTCTCTACGGCCATGCGCGTGATGTCACAGCTGCGCATGGTGGCCTTTTGGCCAATGGAATTGCATATGCGAGCACACGTGGTAAAACTGCACGTCCGAGTGTCATCGCGTGTAATCGGCGGGAAGTGAGCGTACACGCGATTGGCCTGGGTACGTGTATTTCTGGGGTGCGCAGGAAGTTCCACACGCGATTGGTGGAAATCCACGTGTGCTCTGTCATCACGTGTAATGAGGGAAACACCCGCGCACCTCACGTCACAGACGCGCTCACGCGCTAAGGGCCTTTGGTCCAATGAAATCGCATATGCGTGCTGACGTGCATACGTGCTAAGGGCCTTTCCTCGATTTACACGCAGACATGCAGGATTTTCACGTGCCAAATCACTCCGTATCAAGCTGGCCACGCGTAAGCACACGGAAGACCACACTCCTGCCCAGAAGGCCGAACTACTGCCCCCCAGAGCCCCGAGCACGCTCCCACCTGCCATCTGCTGCTGCCTGACTGCCTGCTGCCCACGTGCCCTGCCATTTGCTGCCCGCACATCAGCCAGGTGTGCTGTTGCTGTGACCACCCCTGCTGGAACCGAAGACTCCCGACTGGGATTCCATTGCTCCAAAGCCCAGCCCCAGGACCCAGTTGCCCACCCACTCCTGCCTCTGGGGTTGCCATGTCGGGGCAAACACCATCTGAGACCACTGACAACCCCCGGCCAGAGAGGCAGAGGGGCACCAGCTTCAGTGCCACCGAAGTTGCTGTCCTGGTGGAGCAAGTCCTGGGGCAGTATGATGCCCTCTTTGGAAGTTCCCGCGCCGACAAGGAAGGACGGACTCGGATCTGGACTGACATCGTGACTGCCATCAACGCGGAGGGGGTGGCAGTCTGCGACTTACAACATGTCAAGAAGCGCTGGGAGGACTTCAGGTACAGGACCCTGAGCAAGGCCCGGCGCCTCTTGAAGGCAGCGGATGCCAAGGGGCGCCGGGCCCACTTGTCGGAAGAACAGATGAGGGTCCTGGAACGCACATCCCCAGCGCTCCACGTCCAGGTCCTTGAGAGGCAGACCCGTCTGGAGTCGAGCGGTTAGTGTACATGCATCCTGATTGTGAGCTGTGCGTGTGTTGATTTTTCAGTAGTGTGCAGGTTGCACATCTGTTTGTATGGGGTCGAGTATGGGTGGGGGTGTACAGGGCCATGGGGCTAACACATGCGAGGGCTGGAATGTGTGAGACATGGATGGTGCTTGTGTGTGTAGGCTTGCATGCCAAATGCAGTTGTGTGGGCACACATGTTTGGATGAATGTGTATGTAAGTAGACATGTCCGTGATGTGACGCATGTATGTTGTTTTCAGCTGCATGTATCAGCACTGTGTACATGTGCATGTGTGTGTATTTGACAAGGGTGCAACAGTGATGCAACATGGATGCATGTGACAGCGGTATGTGGAAGCCTGATGGGCAGATGTGACATTGATGCCCATCTGAACACTGCGACACTTGGCAGAAGTGTACACATGCATGCAAGTGTGGTGGTGTGTGTACATGTGTGGTGCACTTCCTCTGTTGCATGTGGTGTCTGGCTCACCTTTGCCTGCTCATGCTGTTGTATGTGTATGGATGGTGCTGCCAGTTGCGATATGGCTGTGGTATGGCTCATGTGTGCGAGTTGAAATGACATGTGTGTTGGGGATTGTGATGACATGTCTGAGGTTTGCCAATGCCACTCATGTACAACTGTCATGTGTGTATGTGTCCATTGTACAGTGCCCTGATGCCTGTGTTTTATTTCTCCCTGTCTGCAGCGTCAACTGATGAAGAGGGCGGAGAAGGTGCTGTGGAGCACAGCGGCGGGGATCCCACCGCCAGCCGGAGACGCAAGGCCCGGCTCCCCTCCCATGTTGTCATCTCGTCGGGGAGTGAGGAGTCCGGTGCCGCGTCCCAGGCCACAGCTGCCGGGGGAGGTCCAAGAGGCGGAGGTTGGAGTTGGACTCCTCGGCAGCAAAAGGGGCAGCTGGGACCCCACAGGGCCCAATGGGGGAAGATGGCACGGAGTCATCCAGGTTGGTGGGGGGTTTGGTGGAGGAGGAGGCCATGCAAGCAACAGAGATGGGGTCTGGAGGTGGGGATCCCACTGGTGCTAGTGGTGCAGTGCAGGACCAGGGACAGGAGGCAGCACAGGCCGTCGCGGAGGTGCCTGTGTGCAATCCTGTCCCTGATCCTGTCCCTGCATCATCTTGCACCAGCAGGGATGCCTACGTCCAGACCCGTTTTCAGGCAGGGGATGAGCTCACATCAACTGGCCTTCCTCTGCCTGCGGACGTGGCTATCCGGGTCTGGGTTGAGCCTGTCCTGACTGGTGTGGCGTTGCGTCAACGGGCCATGCGAGGTGACCTGCAGTCTTTTCATGAGGAGACTGCACGTCATCTCGAATGGCGCGTTGACCACGTCAGCCTGCTGGGACAGGTCACCCAGGCCGGATTCCTCCGTTTGCTGGGGCTTGCTACGACCCCCTCCTCAACTGAACCCCCTACGCGCCAGTCATCCTCCGTGCCATCTTCCCACCCATCAGTCACCTGGGTGCCCTGTGGAGCTGCCTCTGACGGTGCGGCCAGGCTGGTGGAGGAGGCATCCCTGCCACAGTCGGGAGTCGGACGTCCAGCAGGGGTGGCCACATCAACGACTGCACCCCAGCCGGTGGAGGATGTGCAGGCAGCAGGAGGCAGTGCACGGGCAGAGGCACAGCAGCAGCAGCAACGTGGTGGGAGCCTTCGGGGCCTTCAACATCGGAGGGGCAGGCATCGGCCGGAGGGCAGGAGGACCCAGGACAGAGAGTGTCTTCCGTGTGGCAGCGGTTGGGCCACGCCATAGATGCAGAGCGGCAGCGGGTGGAAGAGGCACGGCTCACAATGGTCAGGGCGGAGAACTCCATGCGGAGGGCCCTGAGGCGGGCCGAGTGCCTCGAGGCAATCCGCAGGGGTTTGGAGGTGGACACGGCGACGGCCCTGCGGACCCTCGGGGCCATGGAGGAGGGCCGCCTCCGGGACATTGAGCAGGAGTTCGATGATGCCCTGGCCCGGGACATCCACAAGTGAGCCGTCAAACTAACCCGCTGCCCTTGTACATAGTTATGTAGGTAGTGTTAGGTTTCATTTTTTTTTATTTATTTTGGACCTTTCGGACATTGGCCACATTTTTGTATATAGTTTATTTTATTAGTTAGTGTAGTTAGATAGGTTTCCTTTCTTTTGTTTGGATAATGGACCCTGGCTTGTTCCCATGTACATAGTTCACTGTTGGATTGTATTTTTCTTTCACATTTTAACCATGGAGCAATGGCTTTCTTTTTTTTTCCCATTGGATTTTGTTTTGTGGACAGTGACTTTGGACACCATTATTTTGGAATTTGGTTTTTGGTTTTGCTTTTTTTCACGGACATGCTTCTTTTCATTTTTGTACATTCACATTTCTGTTTCTTTATTTTTGATTCTATTTATGTTTCCTTTAATACATATTTTTTTAGTGAACTTCAATGTGTGGTATCTCATTGGTTTCATGCATTTCATGATATGGGTTTTGAGATTCACTGACACCCATTGGGTGTATGTGAGGGAAATGTGTTTGTTTCGGAACTTGCAATTGGTGTTCTGTGATGTAATTGCCAATTATGAGTGGGTGGATGCAATACTCAGGTGGGTGTTTTGCATTTGGAGGCTGACCATAGGGACCAGGGATCTAGATTGTGATGACATGTTGGCTGGGGAACATGAGTTGGACATTGGTGGGGGCCTGCTGGCAGGTGCCCCACAGTGCTGGGGGATGGGGGTGGTGGGGAACATGAGTTGGACATGGCTGGGGGCCTGCTGGCAGGTGCCACACAGTGCTGGGGGGTGGGGTGGTGGGGAACATGAGTTGGACATGGGTGGGGGCCTGCTGGCAGGTGCCCCACAGTGCTGGGGGGTGGGGGTGGTGGGGAACATGAGTTGGACATGGGTGGGGGCCTGCTGGCAGGTGCCACACAGTGCTGGGGGGTGGGGGTGGTGGGGAACATGAGTTGGACATGGGTGGGGGCATGCTGGCAGGTGCCCCACAGTGCTGGGGGGTGGGTGGGGTAGGAGACATGGGTGGGGGCCTGCTGGCAGGTGCCCCACAGTGCTGGGGGGTCGGGGGGGTGGGGGACATGAGTTGGACATGGGTGGGGGCCTGCTGGCAGGTGCCCCACAGTGCTGGGGGGTGGGGGTGCAGGGGGACATGAGTGGGGGCCTGGTGGAGGCTGCCCCTGCACTGCTGGGGGGTGGGGGTGCAGGGGGACATGAGTGGGGGCCTGGTGGAGGCTGCCCTTGCACTGCTGGGGGGTGGGGGTGCAGGGGGACATGAGTGGGGGCCTGGTGGAGGCTGCCCCTGCACTGCCGGGGGGTGGGGGTGCAGGGGGACATGAGTGGGGGCCTGGTGGAGGCTGCCCCTGCACTTCTGGGGGTGGGGGTGGTAGTAGACATGGGTGGGGGCGTGGTGGAGGGTGCTCCTGCACTGCTGGGGGGTGGGGGTGGTGGGAGACATGGGTGGGGGCCTGGTGGAGGGTGCCCGTGCACTGCTGGGGGGTGGGGGTGGTGGGAGACATGGGTGGGGCCCTGGTGGAGGGTGCCCCTGCACTGCTGGGGGGTGGGGGTGGTGGGAGACATGAGTGGGGGCCTGGTGGAATCTGCCCCTGGTGGCTGGGGAGTAGGGGGTGGTGGGAGACATGGGTGGGGGCCTGGTGGAGGCTGCCCCTGGTGGCTGGGGGGTGGTGGTAGACATGGGTGGGGGCCTGGTGGAGGCTGCCCCTGCACTGCTGGGGGGTGGGGGTGCAGGGGGACATGAGTGGGGGCCTGGTGGAGGCTGCCCCTGCACTGCTGGGGGGTGGGGGTGCAGGGGGACATGAGTGGGGGCCTGGTGGAGGCTGCCCCTGCACTGATGGGGGGTGGGGGGGTGGTGGGAGACATGAGTGGGGGCCTGGTGGAATCTGCCCCTGGTGGCTGGGGGATGGGGGTGGTGGTAGACATGTGTGGGGGCCTGGTGGAGGGTGCCCCTGACTGCTGGGGGGTGGGGGTGGTGGGAGACATGCATTGTTGATCAGTAGTGCAAGGTGACATGTGGGTTGGCTGGGGGGCATGCCCATGGTGGATGGGCTGCCTGCGGGACATGAGCAGGGGTGCACGGTAGTCCCCCGTGGTGTGGGCTGCCTGCAGGGGCCGTGGAGGTTGTAGAGCGAACACCTGGGAGGACCCACATGGCCAATTCACGTGTAGTACTCCCCAGAACCCCTGAAATACACGTACCCTGCTGAAATCGCGTGTGGAACTTCCCGCGCACCCATGGAATACATGTACCCTGCTCGCACTGGGCAAATCGCGTGTGGACCTTCCCGCGCACCCCTGGAATACACGTACCCTGCTGAAATCGCGTGTGGAACTTCCCGCGCACCCCTGAAATCACGTACCCTGATGGAATCGCGTGTGGAACTTCCCGCGCACACCTAAAATACACGTACCCTGCTGAAATCGCGTGTGGACCTTCCCGCGCACCCCTGAAATACACGTACCCTGCTTGCACGGGGCCAATCGCATGTGGGACTTCACGCGCACCCCTGAAATACACGTACCCTGATGGAATCGCGTGTGGAACTTGACGCGCACCCCTGAAATACACGTACCCTGCTGAAATTGCGTGTGGAACTTCCCGCGCACCCCTGGAATACACGTACCCTGCTATCACAGGGCCAATCAAGTGTGGAACTTCCCGCGCACCCCTGAAATACACGTACCCTGCTGAAATCGCGTGTGGAACTTCCCGCGCACCCCTGATGCACACGTACACAGGACAATCGCGTGTGGAACTTCCAGCGAACCACTGAAATACATGTTCCCCGCTTGGCGTTTGCTGTTTGCCAGCCCTGTGAACTGGTCCAGGGTTAGCGCAGCCCTTTGCGATTATTTGGGGATTTTGAAGGCTTTTTCTTGCGCGAGGGCGTTCTTGGGGGTGTAACTGGCGCTGCTGCAGGGTCGCTGCGCCACGGCTGGTTTTGGATGCGAAAATCCATGAATACGCTGTGCGCGGAAATCGATTTTAGTGCACACGGCTGGCGCAGACATTCGCACGGTCATGCTGTGCGCCAGTCGCGTGCGCCACTTTTGTGCGAATTTCTATGAATTACCCTGCAAATGTTGCTTTGGCTTCCCTAGACATTTTTTTGCAAAAAAGAACAAATACATATCTTGATGTCTTCTGTTAGATACAGTGTAAAAGGCACATCCCCAAAAAATACATACAGCATTAAAAGGGATGAAGCATCCAAGTACATCAATGATTACAATCCAATCATTGCCCTCTTGTGGAATGCAAATATAGATATAAACTACATTGCAGACAATTCCACTGCAGTTGCAAGGTAGCTCACCAAAGCTAAGAAAATAGAGCTAAAAGAACTCTGGGATGACATATCATCTGACAAAGCACTATCACAAAAATTATACAGCTTCGGTATAAAAATGCTCTATCATAGAGTATGCAGGTTCTATGAAGCAGCAGACTATTTAACAGGAACAGCCTTATATGGCAAATCAGAGCACATTGTCTGGCTAAACGTTGTACTCTCTTCATCCCAAAAAAGAGTACTAAAATCCGACCAAGAGATAGAAAACATAGCCACAAATGATCCCAACAGTCAAGACATTTTAAAAAACAATTTAATTGACACATACTACCCAAACAGAAGTACTACTTTGGAAAACATGTGCCTGTACGACATTGACCAAAACTACACCTACAAAAACAATGTCACACCAAATGAGACAACTTGCAAATATTCAGTCTCAACTTGTGAAGGAAGCCTAGTGAAACTCACCAAACCCAGTATAATTAATCATATAAACTTATCATTTAAATTGCCACAACATAGAGAACTGTATGGCCCTACTCCAACTTTTTAAACCTTGCAGAAAAGAAAAATAATTATTGGGTGACTATGACTCATTTGAAGCTGCCTTCAAAGCAAAAGAAAGCAGTACAATAAATGACAATTTTAAACAATACAAACAAATGTTGGACAGAGAACACCAACCAGAGAAAGAAATTGAAGCTCAACTAGACAAAGACACTCTTGAGGGTAGTCAGCTTTCCCTTACAGGAAGCTATGACCCACTTGGAGAATGACTCATTCTAAATGAAGCAGGAATAGCCATGAGTGAGGTAGAAAATACCATGTATCAATATAAACAATCTGTGGAAGACTTTTCAGTGCTGCAATCACAGCTAAATGATGAAGAACTCACAATGTATCTACAAGTCACTCAATAAATTGAACATGGTTTTAAACATGAAGCTAAAAGCTCTAAATGTAAAAAATATAAACCTCTGCTCCTGTATGTAAGTGGTGAAGCTGGTTCTGGTAATACATTCGGAATTAAAATAATCTGCACATTTCTAAACAAACAACAACCATTTTGCCTGTAGTGACAGCCCCCACAGGTTTAGCTGCCTACAACATAGGAGGTGTAACTTTACACCAACTACTCCTCCCAGTAGAACACCCAGCATGGTTTTCAACCTCATGTTGGATTTAATTCATCTCAGAATGCAAGAAGTCCTAAAAACCAACTACTTAGAACTGTTGGAGGAAAACAGGTTATTGTTTTCGGAGACCTCCTACAGTTAACACCAGTGACAGGGCAACCTATTTTCGAAACATTTGGACACAAAAAATGCTGAAATACCCTTAGCAGCATTGGAAATGTACATCTCTGGCAACATTTTCACTACAGAGAAAAACATGTGCCAGTCTGCAGACCTCACACATGCTAACATTTTAAAAAGCATTTTAAAAAGCATTAGAACTGGTCTGCTTACTAAAGATGCAAAATCCATCATAAATAGCAGACAAATCCATGAGCTATATGGATGAAACACATCTGCTCTTGATGTCATGGAACAATTAACTCAACAAAATCTAAAATGTATGTCCTTAATGCCAACCCTTGCAAGCTTTAGTCAATTCGATGAGACAATGTTGAATAAAGAAATGCTACCGATACTGTATATCAGCTTCACAGACAAACTTGAAGTGCCTATGTGTCAAAAAGCAGCAGCACAACTAAATTGTTTAGAAAAATGTACCTCAAACACAGCTGCATTGGAGAAAATATTGACTTTGTGTCTAAACAGCAAAGTAATTGTAAAACATAACCTCGATGTAGAACAAGGTTTAGTCAATGAAGCAATTGGTACAGTTGTTGGCTTCCAAACATGACAACAACTTTCAGTTTGTCAACATCCACTTTGACAAACTTGAGGAAATTAAAAAAATTGGCCAGACAATAGTACGTTCACTTCTTTTCAAAGACATGTATGTATGCAGAGTACAATTTTCTCTATCTCTTGCATATGCTGTCACTATTCACAAATCACAAGGTCTAACCCTAGATCAAGCATTGATTGACATTGGCAGCAGTGTCTTTAAAGAAAGTATGTTACATAGCACTTTCACGTCTGCATACACTCAATTGCCTATTCCTAGTTAACTTTGATGCAAACAAAGTCAATGCTGACATTCCTTGTATCTTGGAATACAACTGGCTACAGGCACTGTACAACCCCCCATCTAAATATGTACCCTATACCTCAAAAAAGTAACCTTTTAAAAGATAAATAATAGAAACAAAAGCTATAGCAGATTTCCCAACAATACCACTAAAAAAACAACAACCAACTCCTTCTCCATCTAACAATACAACTACAAAACTGTCTACTACAAAATCAAGTGCACATCCATCAGAAAAGAAACACACACATCTCTCTTCTCAGAAACATCTGCAGACCCATCAAATGATCCACATACAAAACTCTCTGGTCCATTTAAATTCAGATACACAACTGGAGTAAATTGTTAAGCTAATATGACAATAAATCTTCTCTTCCAATTGCCACCAATTGTTCACAACATTTACTTACTGGATTAGACCGGTTGTGCTTGCAAATGCTTGCCCTTCACTGAAATGCCACAAATAATCCTAACAACACTTACACTGTCTCGGGTATAAGGCAAGAATTGGACTACTGTGCAGTAATGGTAAAATGTACCATAAACACACGAAGATCCACAAGAATTCGTAATGTACATACTAGATGTACTGGAAACCAAAAACATCCCTCAAAATGAAGTCTTGCAGATTTCATACACGTGGAAACATACGCACACTCTCTGCAACCATGTTTCACAAGACTGCATCCCTTATGAAAAATGAGTTTATGTAGCCATATCAAATTCTGAATCCATTCAATTTCACCAGCTTCTGCAGAATGCAAATCATGGCATATTATGCCATTTTAGCAATTCAGACAATTGTTCAACCATACAAATAAACTCACATAGCCAATGTGTCATACTATTGCTTCTGAGGTACGATGCAGATGGTGCTAAAATAACTGTAAGCTTACAGACTTCACAAACGGCCATGTATCTCTTGGAGGGAAAACCTTAACAGTAGGTATAGTATACCACAATGGTGCCACAAACACTTCAGGGCACTACACTGCATAAATCAAAAACAAGTGGTTGGTTTGAATGTAACAATACCTCTGTTACTCCAAAACATAGGTTACCAGCAAATTCTTGCAACCCAAATTTAGTCACTAAACTATAGAACAATTAACAGTTAGAATATTCCAGCAGGTACCTAACTACATCCATAAAAATACAATAGCAATTTTGAACGTCAATCTAGTTAGACTACGCCAACAGGTATCTAATTACTTGAAAAATACCCTTCATTGAAAAGCACTTCAAATATGCCATCTCAATTCTTATACGGCAAAACATCTTCTAACCTCTAATGTAGTCAAAATCCACCAACAGGTATTTAACTACATTCTCTTAATCACAACATACTTCAAACACACATACTATCACCCTTACACTCACATAACTATAATTGTTTTTTTTATTCAGTACAGATTATTTTCCCAATGATTATGTAATGTCAATACAACAAGTGTTATACACTAATGTTGTACCAAACATAGTACTTAGAATGTACTGTTTATGAAAGTCTAAAAAAGAAAATGTATATTTAAAATGTTAAACAACTACAGCTTTTGAAGTATCCTGCTTAACCAATTGTACTGTTCTTTCCCACAGAAAATAAACCGTAGATTGCAGATTCATAACGCTACAACACTAAGAAACCACAGCAATTATATTCAAATACATATTCTATGAGCACTATACTCAATTGTACTATGATCATAAGTACCATATACAGTTCAATTACATAATTCCTCCACATTACAAATACTTTGTACTCCTACTAAATTGCCTACAATTACTATACACATATTGCTACTATGGTGATTCTGGCCATATTCCTACTACATTACCTAAAATCACTATTATTTATTTATTTGTTTGAATTTGTACAGCGCACAACGGCCCTGGGCCATCGTGGTGCTTGTTACAGTATACTTGCCTGATATATAAATACATGGAACAGTGATACAGAATATAGTGGTCATGGTTACAGGTTCAGGAGGGGGCAGCAGAGTTATACTTGCAGCTACAGGATCATTTGGCAAGAGGGGGCAGCAGTGTTATACTTGCAGTGCAGAGATAAACTTAGTTGAACAGATTAGTTTTCAGCAGTTCGCAGAAGACCGTGTATACTTTCTCATTTCTTAGTGCTGTAGGCAGAGCATTCCAATGGTTTGGAGCTGGGTGCTGGAAGCTGGACCCTCCAGCTTTCTTCCTTTTGAAGGTAGGCACATAGATTTGGTTGGCCATGTGGGATCTGGTGGGTCGGGTGGATGCATTAGGGGAGGACCTTTCCGATAAGTAGGGAGGAGCATCGGATGAGAGGCATCTGTGAGTAATGGACATGGATTTGAATAGGATACGTTCTTTCACTGGCAGCCAGTGGGCATCCTTCCTACCCTGTGAAATGTGTTCCCCTTTAGGAATGCTCAGGGCTGCTCTGAGGGCGTTATTCTGAGTAACTTGTAGTTTCTTTAGATTGTTAGCAGAGGTGCCCAGGAGGATGGTGTTGCAGTAATCGAGTTGGTGCCGACTGTGGCTCTGGCAACGGCTAAGCAGTTTTTTGTGGAGAGGAAAGGCTTAATTTCATTGATAATCTTGGTAGTGAGAGCCGCTGAGAAGGCTATGGCGTTGACCTGGCGTGACATGGTCAGGTAGGAGTCGAGGTAGATTCCTAGTGTTTTCACAGCAGTTGAGACTGTGATGGTGAAGTTGTCAATAATAAAGGTATTGTATGGTGAAGGGAGTTTATTGAGTGTCTCTTTGGTGCCTACTATGAGGATCTCTGTTCTGTCTCCATTTAAACAGAGTCCATTGGCTGCCATCCAGTTCTGGATGGCAGTGTATATTTTGGTTAGAGCTGCGGAGTCTTGTTCATATATGCTGGTTAGTGGGAGTAGGACTTGGGTGTCATCGGCATAGTTGGTATATGCTATGTCATGATGATCGAGGTCGAAGTCGTTGAAGAGGGGGAGGGTGAAGATATTGTACAATATGGGAGCGATGCAAGATTCTTGCGGTACTCCACAGTGAATGGTCATAGGGGAGGCATTTGCTGAGTCTGAGAAAACTCTCATGAGTCGCCCTTTGAGGAAGGATGCGACCCAGGCAATAGCCTGCGGGGAGAAATGGGCATTGTTTTTTAGTTGTGTTCCAACAATGTCATTGTTGACAAGATCAAAGGCAGCTGACATATCTAGGAGGAGGAGTGCTGGTTTGCCTTTGTCCATGATGTCGTTAAATTGTGTTTTGAGGTCGAGTAGGGCGGATTCTGTCCCGTGTCCTGGTGTGAATCCTGATTGTCTTTTGCCTAAAATATGATTTGCTTCCAAGTAATGCTGAATTTGCGTATAGGCAATTTTGTCCAGAATCTTGAGCAGGAATGGGACGGTGGTGATGGGCCTGTAGTTGTTGGGTACTTCTGGGTCCAGTGTGGGTTTTTTCAGTAGTGGGCGCACCCAAGCTTCTTTAAGACTGTCTGGCACAGTGTTGGAACTAAAAGAGACATTGATGAATGTCTTTAGGAAAGGTGCAAGTGGGCCTACACACTCTTTAATAAGTTTGGTGGGGCATCAGTTTCCTTTACAGTTGGAGGGCTTGATTTTGTTAATAATGTCTATTACTTCGGACTCAGTGACTGGTCTAAATTTGAAAGGTGTTATTGGTTCATTTTTGACTTCTTTCCCGGCATGGCAGGATAATTTAAGGTGTAGAGTGAGCTTTTTTATGATGTTCCTGAATTTTTATTTGTAGAAGCTCAATTTTTTTTAGCAAGCCGTTTTGTATGGCATTGCACCATGTTTCATCTTTTACAATTTCTTGTGATTTGGTGGATGGGATGGAAAGTTCCATATAGAGTTCTTTTGATTCAGAGGAGGCATTGGTGATTTTGTCATTAAAGGATGCAGATTTGGCTGTTATTATGGCTTTCTTATATTGTACAGCGAGCGTTTTGAACACAGATAGCGTGGATTCGTTAGGCGATCCTTGCCATTTATTCAAAGCCTTCAGTTTTTGTGTCCTGAGTGCTCTTAGTTCTGCAGAGAACCAAGTATTAGAGTGTTTGATTTTCTTTGCTTTTTTTTCTGTAGAGGTGCGATGAAATTGACTGCTGTGGAGATAGTGGTTTTATAGATTTCCGCCAGTACCGATCAGTCTGGGGAGAGAGGGGGGTTGATGGTGAGGGGCTCAAGGAGTGGGAGCAGCCTAGCTTTGGTTAGGTTTCTCACACTTCTGGCTGGGGCTGGAGGGAGGCTGTTATGTATTTTGAGTGACGAGGTATTGGTCGGGATAAGGAAATTATCTGACCACGGGATGTGGGTGATGGAGCTGACGTCAATATCACAGTTGTGGTCTGCTAGCCAGTCAAGGGATCGCCACTTACAATGTGTGGGTGTGTGGATTTTTGGTTGAAGCAGAGTTCTTTTAGGGCTAAGGCAAGATCTTTGGATGGTTTATCTTTCTATGCACATATTACTGCTGTGGTGGTTGTGCCCAGCGCACATACTCTTGGGGCTGTTGCCTGCGGCCATGCCCATCAGAATTTGGCCACTGGCCTCAACCACCACAATACAATTAACTATATAAGAAGTATGTATGATACACCGTCAACTAATAAAACCCACCCGTACCCCCCGCAATCGAAATGATGTCTGTGGATACCGAAATTGACTATGGACTAGCAGCATTTCCAAACCATGTTTTCACCTATAAAAACAGCTCCACATTACCTTCATTCCACTTCCCTACCATGTCTATGCCCTCTTCCAGCCATGAAATAACCCCAAATGTATTTTCCAAGCCATCTGTCCACAGCGCTGTCTGCTGCTACTGCACCTGCCCTCAACCTACAATAGCTCCATATCATCTTTTTTCCACTCGCCCATCCTTCCCACCCCCTCTTTCCACCACCAAATGACCCAAAATGTGTTTCCAGACTTTTTCCCCAGCGCACTGTCCATGGAAACTGGCTGCTGTCCGCAAATCCAACATGACGGGTGCTTCCAAAAATATGACGCTGCTCACTCTTTTCACCATTGAAATAGGGAAGTGAATCCACGGACCGAACCCAGATAATTTACAAAAGCATGCTTTCGGGACCAAGCCACTGCTCCTGCTGCAAAATTGGTGAAAATCCATCCAGCGGTTTGGGCTGTAGGCGAGAGTAAAATTTCATTTCCATTGCATCTTTGAGAAAAAAACTCACTTTTGGGATCCCCCTATAACTTTCCGCCCCCCCTGACGAAAACCTCACCATATGTCGCAGGATCAATCAATCTGACAGGGCCATATACATTCTATGCAAAGTTTTGTGAGGATTTGTTCAGGGGGGCAGGGACGTCATTTCACCAAAATGCCAGGGTTAGCGGAAGTGACATCGCACGACCCTTGACCCCTAGTGACATCACAGGAAGTGATGTCATTTGATCCCACCCCGAAGTGATATCGCGGGATGCGATGGAACGCGACCTTTCACCCGTTGACAAAACAGGAAGTGCTATCGCATAGCATTGTACACTTAAAAAAATATGTTTACGATATCACTATAATGTGATGTACATTTCATACAAGAATGAGTCGCCATATGTATCGTTAAGATCAGTGTGTATAGGCCCATATTACCAAATTACTGTGAATGCAAGCACCATGATCAAATGATAATGATGTGTTGTTATATAGCTCTTATGCTTAAGCACTTTATATAGAAAAAATATACACCCAATATCATCCAACCTGTGTTGGTACTCATGTATCGACCTCAGAAGGATGAAAGGCTGAGTTGAGGCGTTTAAGAACAGACTAAATCAGTGACTCACCCCCTGAAGTGTGCCTGAAATAAACCTTTAATGAGTCTATCAATTATTGTATAGAATTCCAGAAAGACACATTATTTGGTATTGCTAATCTTTCTTATTTAGGGTCAGTGCTGAAAGTGTTAGATTTGTGTCACTCCTCTTCTTCTTTTTCTTCTTTTTTTTTTAAGTGCTTTAACACGAAAGCCAGCCACTCCAAAACTAAAGAGCCACATGGTGCTGGCCACAGCACATGAGCTTGCATTACAAAAAAAAAGAAATGTTAAAAAAAAATATATCTTTTTTTTTCTTTTTTTTTCTAGAGGTCGCAAGGGTGACCTCAGAGGTCGCAGTTGCGACCTCTGGTGACCCCTAAATGACATCCCTGCAGGGGGGGCAAAGTTATAAACTGCTGTTCCTATTGGTTGAGCAACTTAACCATTACTACAGGGCCACTACTGCAGCGATAGAAAGAGAGAATGAGAAAGAGAGAGAAAGGGAAAGAGAGAGAGAGTTATGAGAAACTCAGGTCTCTGATTTAAGGTGTACTGTGCATCGTGTCACGTGATATAGAGGATACACCAGTGGTGTGCTTATTAATTGGCTCTTCATTCCCATCTGCCTCTTCAACAGATAAGCTGATTGACAATCATGGATAGACTGTGAACCAAAAGAGGCCCTGGAAATAATGTTCAAAGAGGCCCGATATTACAAATTTTCAGTAAGCCCAACCGTTTTCGTATGAGAACATTTGGAAATATAATAGATTACCACTCAAAAGAGGCTCAGGGTGCAAAGGCCTACTGGGAAATCTCCATACTTCTCGAGAAGCCAGTCGACCTGAATGATCTTTCATAGACAGATAGCGTGAATAACCAGAGGTCACACTGGTGTGAGAAATTTCGATTCTTGGTTCCAGAAGATTTATTTATTTTATTTTATTTTTGTATTTATTGGATATTTGTAAGGCGCCTATACAACAAATTTGCAGGTTGCTTTACATGGGGCAACTGGGTCTTCAAGAAACTGTTGCAACTGTACGTAGGAACAGATATCATTGATACATTTTTGGGGGATGCTTAAAACTATCTCAGGTTTAGAATGATGTATTGGACAGGGTTAACCTAGTACTAGTACTAGCAGGTAATGTATGCCCCGGAAGTCCATAGCCCTCATTACAAGTTTGTCGGTCCGGAAAAAAGTGCCGGTAACAAAGGTTAGCAGCACCCTTTCCGGATCGGCAAACTAAAAGCCTGCTGGTAGGGGCTTGAACTACTGGCAGGTTTTTCCCTGAAGCTTCGGCACGGTTACCAATTGTGCTGCTGTCTCAGTGTTCCCATTCCCATGGAGTCCTATAGGAATTTACTGTTCCGCCACAACCCGTAATATCATGGTAATACTGGGATATCGGGCATCGGAAACAGTAAGGCAAGTCTGCCGGTAAGCCGCCGGTAGCACCAGCAGGTTCCTGGCACACTCGTAATGAAGGCCCATATATGGTTTTCCCCATTAGCAGAAGGAATTGAGTTGACTCCTGAAAGACTACAAACTATGGTTCGGTAGGGCACTGGTTGTGGCCAAAATGGAGGAATTGGCATTTAGGAAATCAATAATTAATATGGAAATGTGGATCGATTTCATGTCATCGCAGTCCAGGCATTAAAATATCCCATCCAAAAGTGAGCATATTCAATGATATCTGGAAGTCATATCATCATCTTGAATTGGTGTACTAGCCTTAGAATGGTTGGAGCCCATTTTGGTTTATTGTATGGCATGTACAACCTGCACTCAAAGGGGATGGATTTTTGATCCTATTTCATTAATGAAGCTTTGTTTTGTGGTACAGATAAGTGCACCTTCACTGGTGCTGCACATCGGGGCTCAGCCCCATGAAGCTCAAACATTTCTTTTAATATTGGAGTCAACGAGGCTGGGCGCTATACAAAGCAGCATGATTTTGTCACTGCAGTAACTTGCACATTTAGTGACAGGTTCTCGTCAATCACAATGCCCAACTTTCTCACGTCTGAGCTGGGTCTGTGGCATTACACAAAAGAGTCAGGCCAGCATGTTGGGGACCAGAGGTTATAGTTATTATTTACCACTGAGACCTCCGTTTTATCTGGATTCATTTTCAAATAGTTCAGGTCCATCCATCCAATATATAAAAACCTTGGAGTCATCTTCGACTCCACACTCTCATCTCTGATGTCTCTAAGAAGTCACACTACCAGCTGCATCTCCTCAGAGGTATTCGTCCTTTCCTCTCCTTCCCCCAGAGGCTAAATCTCTCAAGAGAACTGGTTCTCTCTAGGCTGGACTATTGTAACAGCCTCTTTCTAAATATGCCTGCTTCTACTCTCTGCCCTCTGCAGCTCATCCAGAACCGGACTGCAAGACTTGTCCTGAGCCTCAAGCCCAGGGATCGTATCTCTCCAGGACTGAAATCGCTGCTCTGGCTCCCAGTGGCTGCGAGGATTAAGTTCAAAACCCTCTGCATCATCCACAAGGCCGTCTGGGGCCTGGGACTCAATACCTTCAACTCTCTCTTCCTAAATATCTTCCTTCTCGAGCTCTTTGCTCATCCACCTCCAACTCCCTCAGGATCAGTTGCTCTCCAAGCAATGAGTTGGTGGTAGATCACTTTCTTCGGCCAGGGCCTCCCTCTGGAACAGCCTCCCTGCCTCCCTGAAACTTGAGGAGAACCATCTCCAGTTCCGGAAGCACCTCAAAACCTTTCTCTTTGCTTCTGCTTTTTCTCCTCATCTCCCCTGCTGAATCCTGGCCTATACTGAAACTGCACTGGTTTACCTGCCCATCCACTGATCTCAGGCCCAAGGCCCCCTCTCTGCCAGTCACACACCTGCACTGCCCTCCTGGAAACCCTGCACTTGTGGACTGTTCTCTGTATCCCTACAGTCCCACCACAAGCACTTGACACCTGATGCCTGCACTTACTCTTTTCTCTTGCACTTGCCACCTGCTGGCCGTACTTACTATTGTTATTTATTCTATTATCCAATGTATTGCATTGTCCCCTTCCCCTTACCCCCTGCAGTTCCCCCTTCTCCCTTCCCATGCACTTGCGCGATCTGAATGACACCTGGCCTAGTAGGATTGTTGTCTATCTTCCCTCTGTCCCCCTCCCATGCCTTGTCACGCCTTGAAACACTTGTGTATAGGCACATCATAAATGTCATATCATATCATATCAAATGGGTTGATTTAAGTTAGTTCTTGATCTTAGTTGGTAAGTGACTGTTTTCTCCCAGATATACCATGACCTGGGTATCATCTGCATAAAATGAAATGGATGATAGAAACAGACCAATCTGGATCTGTTGGCTTCTGTAAAAAGAGTTTGATCAACTTCCATACCATGCTGTGGATGCCCATATTATATATCCTCTCCATCAAGATCTTAAGATTGATGGTATTAAGGGCTGCTGATAGATCCAGGAGGATCAATGCCCCAGTTTCGTTGTTATCACTATTAAACCTGAGATGGTCCTTTACTGGTACTTTACTGACAGGGCCACCAGTTCTGTGCTAGGGTCTAAAGCCTAGCTGGGCTGTGTCCAGCACGTTGTTTTCTCTGCACCCAGTTTTGGATTTGGGAGATAATCACCATTTCTAGTTGGTTATAAAGGAAAGTTAGTTGCGAGATTCAATGGTAATTTGATACATTTCAAGGCTCCAACAAGGGTTTCTGTAGGATAGGCTTAATCACTGGCCGTTTCCAGGATAGAGGAATAACCCCAAAAGATAGTGAGGAGTTAAACATGGAAATAATATGGCTAGAGTAGATTGGGCTTATCTCTTGAGTTATGTTAGGTGCTACAGTGTCCAAGGGTGAACCAGAACATTTAGCAGTGGGCAGGAGATGGGTCATATTGGACTCGCTTAATTCTGTGAAATCCATCATAATTACATCATGTGAGTGCCTAGAAGCTTCAGTAGTGCCTTGATACACTTTATTAACTGCAGACTGAAGTTTCATAAGAGGGTGCAGATCATCATCCTTCTCAGAATGTCGACTTTGGGCCTCATTACACGGATGGTGGTAAGGATTTACCGGTACCGGTAAAATACCGGTACCGGTAAATCCTTACCGCCTTACTACGAGGTCCTTTTGCGGGTTGGGGGATTTAACGCCTGCTTTTTGCAGGCGTTAAAAACCAACCCGCAAAGGGACCCAGGGAGCTAATTACGGTACCGCAATTTGCTGTACCGTAATTACCGCCTTTCCCATTCCCATTGAGCCCTATGGGGCAAAAAAGGGAATCGGTAAGGGCAATGGTGGAAGGGGGAATTACCGCCCTGCCAACCTTGGAATGGGGCGGTAATTCCCCTTTCCGCCAAGGCGGTGCCGGTAATTTACCGGCATGGACCATGGTGCTAATAGCGCCATGGTTCTCCGCCATCCGTGTAATGAGGCCCTTTGTCTTTCCAACTTTCTCACCTTCTGTCATAGGAGATTAAGTTTATGCGTGAACCATTTTTGTTTAGCGGATTGTCCATGTGTGACCTATGTAGTGTGAGAGGAGCTATGGTGTTGATAATGGTTTGAAGTTTCTGCTCAAGGGAACCAAATAAATGCCTGAGGTGATTGCTCTCATTTAGTGAGATTGGGGCTGGGAGAACGTTAACAAGGTCCGAAACAGATTGTTTACTGACTATCCTCTAATTTCATGAGGGGGTTCGTGGTAAAGAGGTTTTTGAGATGCCCTGAGTCTGGGGATGTACGATTTGGAAAGGGATCCCGTAATGTTCAGTCCAAGGCAGCATTAATGGTAGAGTAGCCCGGTGTCCACGTAAACATTTGGTTGAGCGTATGGCTGGCGCTGTGTGTAGGAAAATCAATTATAGGTGAGAGATGAAAGTCCTCTAATGTGTCTTGAAGTTGTGTCACAATTTTATCTGAACCTTGTTCTGTTGAGAAGTTAAAGTGGCCTAAGGCAACCAACTTAGTATCTTTAAGAAAGAGATTTGATACCTGATGAAAGAGCTTGTCTGAAAAGTTTAACCTAATGACGGGTGGCCTATATATCAGTGGACAGTTGACCAGGTCATTAGGTCCTGCTTTAAATTGGAGCGAAAGGAACCCAGTCTCTGAGTGCTTTGGGTTAGTCAGAACTGACATTCCCAGGTCATCTCTAAATATGACAACCAACCCACTACCATGTTTCATTGGTCTGGATTTAGACACACATCTATACTCTCTGGAGTCAGGTCTGATAGCATTACACAATTATCTTCTTGAATCCAAGATTCTGTGTGGAACAACAGATCCAGCTCGTGCTCTAAGATCAGGCCATGGATCAGGAATCTATTTGTTACCACTGATGTAGCATTTTACAAGAGACAACAGAGCTCTTTTAGGCTCTCCTTTTGGGTGGGCTGCACCAATGATAGTTGGAAGCAGGTATGGAGCTTATTTAGGCAGACATTCTTAGGAAGCAGTGCAGAGTGATGCGGGTTGTCAGATTTTAAAACCTCAGTGATCTTGGTGGGCAGCGTGTACCAAAGAAGAAAAAGTAACAATATAGCTCTAATATTACACTTGTAGAGTGGGAAAACGAGCCTCCTTGCGTTCAGTGCATTGGTCCCGGTAGTAGCATGTGAGGGCTTGCCTAAAGTGAGCTTTTGGTGCACCAGCTGCACACCTGCTGCGACTGCCCGATGCATGGTGGCGCCATCTGCCGTTTAAATATGGAAGGCAGGCAATGGAGGTAGAAAACAGACTGCCACTTTGAGTGTCAGCATGAGAGTAATCTATGTAATTAAAACTAATGATAATACAGTTTCATCAGCACATTCCATCAAAGCAGACCATTATTGAAACAGAGATTGAGCAACAAGGGGAGGGATGATTACATTATTAAAAAGGATAAAACATGTTTAGTGTCTCACTCAGGGAGCATAAGTAACTGTCAGGGCAATCAACAACGAAATGCGTGGATGCGCAATCTGCTTTTTAAATTTGGAAGGCCGACAATGAAGAGAGCAAACAGACAGGCGTTATGAGTGTCAGCACAAGGCTAATCTATGATCAATAAATGCAGGGACATTATCTACGGTGGTCTAGCAATGCAGGGCAATGCAAAAGGATCCTAGCTTTGTCCGGATTTGTCACAAATCTCATCCTGAAATTGGAATTTTAGGTGACAGAATTTTACAGGGTAATGGTTATTTTTTTCCCTGCTAAATTTACCTTACATCCCAATGTATGACCCATTCACCCGATAGCTTAAACGATTGTGAGGGCTTTTCTTGGATAAGCACAAGGGTGACTAATGCTTGCTGGGGCAATACGACTGAGTGTTTCAAATGGCAGCTTATTGAACTTGATCTCTGGCTACTTTAGTTCATTTGGCAATGATGGCCTTTGATGGAAACTTTGTGCTAAATAACATTGAAGACATGAAGTTTGTCCAAAGAAACGGTGCAAAGGTTAGATGTGAATGTTCCTGAAACACGTGAGTCTAACATAACTAACAGTGGCATTAAGAGGCCTTCCTTATAAGCTATGCCCAGCAGAAGCATTCTAAAACACTTTGGGCTTCAATAAATTGGGGAACCAGGAATTACATACCCATGCATTTGGGAATGGAATTGATTACACAAGCCCACACTCTAAACCATCTTCCCCTTATGCTTGAAGATGGTTTGTTAGGGAAGCCAAAGCAATGGACATTGATGCACCGGCATTCTCAATGCAGACATTCTAACGGGCAGTGCAGGGGCAAGAGTGGGGTGAAGCCCCGGAAGTAGACACCATTGATGGACTAACATGGTCTGCAATACATTCTGCAGACTGCAGCATCATCCTCCATTACCTTCATTACTGGTAAGAGAAGGGTGAGATCTTCAATCACTTTCTCCTTAATTCTCATGTTCTCCTCCTTCACTTCATCTCTTATCTCTCTCCCCTCCTCCACTGCCAGGCTACTCTTACCCTACTCCATCTTCACTCTTAGATCTCTCCCCTCCTGTTGGTTCATGCCCCTCTTCTCATCCTCCCCATCCCTTCTGGTCGTATTTCTTTCCACCCAACCACCTTAGTCCTCTTCTTCTCCTCTTCCATCTTCAAACCTAAGTCACTCTCCTCCTTGTCCTCCTGCAGCATCCTACTTTTCAAGAATTCCTCCACTTTTAATTGTCCCCCTGTCCTCCTACTTAACTTTCTTCTGCTCCTCCACTGCCTCCCCTCCTCTCTCTATGCCTGCTTCCTTCTTACCATAACTCCAAGCACTATGCTCTGCTTCACACTTGGCACTTCTAACTCACTTACTCCTGTTATTCCTACACATGTTATCCTCATGCAGAATGCCTCTGGCTCACACACCATATTCCCAATTTATTTTTGTCTTCGGGCAGGGTGGGGTACAAGATGCTTATCTGTTCAAGGACCTTTATCTGTGTACAATGTGTGTGTGTGCTTCGCGATTGGGTGTCATGCCAAGGAAATATACATTTACCATGAGGGGTCAATGTGCTGATGGAGCATGTTGTGGATCAGCTTTACTTTGTGTCAATCCACCAACTTGGATTCAGAATAGAAGCAGCTGAATTCAGGTATTTTCTTAAGAGCCAGTATTTTACTTTCTCAGGACTGCGTAGGCTATTGATTTCTAGCTATTTGTAGGGTTCCCAAGCACGGACAGGCACGGTCAGTGAAGGCACGTGTGAGCTGAAGTTGTGGACTTGTGTTTCTTGGAAAAATATATTCTACTGTATTCAGATCAGGTGCTCCATGGCCAATCAAGCTTGCAGGTCTGTGGTGTGCCAAATGCTTGTCACCTGTTCTCACTGGTGTTAAAGTTTGCATTACCTCACAAATGACAAAGTGGTGTCCGTGGTTACAGGGTGGATCACATGGCATGGGGTTCCCTTACTCTGATAAAGTATCCCTATACCTTTCTATGTGTGCATGAACAAAAAAAAATGTCAGGGACTACAAGGCGATCTGTGCTTCCAAGACCCTGTCTTTCTGTGACCACGTTTCTTTCTAGTCAGAGTACCATGAACCCTTGGTGAATTGGGTCTGTAGGATGCATAGGGCCTCATTAGGACCCTGGCGCTAAGTGTTTAACGGCGCCGTAAAAGGCTGCGGCGCCGTTAAACACTTAGCGCCTTACTACGAGGTCCCTTTGCGGGACCCGACCTGAACGGCTTGGTCTAGACCAGCCGTTAAAGTAGGGACCTGCAAAGGGACTTTGGTGCTAAGTACCGCAATTTGCAGTACCTTACTTAGCGCCTTCCCCATTCCCATAGAGCCCTATCGGGCGAAAATGGGAATGTGGAAGGGCCATGGTTCAATGGGGAATTACCGCCCCGCCAACCTTGGAATGGGGTGGTAATTCCCCATTGAACCATGGCGGACCCGTTACAACACCGGCACCAACCATGGTGCTAATAGCGCCATGGTTTAGCGCTGGTGTTGTAACGAGGGCCATAGTCTTTGTTCGTATTCAGCAAAGGATGGTTGGGGATCTCAGTAGGCAAAATACCCATGAGGCTGTCAATGGATCCTCTGTATACCCACTCTGGGGTGTGCATCACAAAATTGGCGCGGCTTCCAACCCCTAAGGCAATTACAGTCCCATCTCTCACCATCCAGTAGATAACTCTATCACATCATGGAAAGGCAGCCTTTTAGTTAGTTATTCAGGTTCTACTTTGGGAATCCTTGGGGCATCACAGAATGGATAAGAACATGATATGGGCCAGGGCGATTCTTCTATTTGGTACCTAGTGTAGAGAAGGATTTGGTCCGTTGGGTGAGGCTACAGCTGATAATAATCACCAAGTGAGTCAAGCAGGTATGCGCCTTTGCACCAAAAATAAACAATATTTTCTTGAATGATGGCAGAGCTTAGCTTGCATGGGCAAATACTGACATGTATAAAATGGTCAGAGTCACGATTCCCATATCATTGTACGTGGAGGATTTTGTATTGATAACCCCCTTGCAGATTAGTTTACTGAACTGTTGTAGGGCTTTGAGAAATACTGTTATAGCAAGGGCCTGGCCATATACACTACTAATAACAATATTATGCCAGTATTAATGCACAGGTCCGAAAGGTAATTGTTATCTGCAGAGTAGGAGTTCTCTTGTACTAGTTAGGCATTCCGAGTGCCTAGGGGTCCAGATTTCATCTTGTGGATCCTGGGGGCTCAGGTAGAAAAACATGTGATGATTCTGATACAGGCCTCAGGTGGAAGCTGCTGGCCTGGCAATACTTGTGTATTTCTAACAGTGAGTGCCCCTTTGGATGCTTATAGAGTGATGGTCAGAGCCAGTTTGGTGTACGAGGCACATTTTTAAAAGACGGAATGTGGTTGGCTCTAATGCTCCTGATGTTCTAGTAAAGGAACAATAAGGAGATAAAGTTTAGAAACCGAGGAATTGCTGGCGAATTTAGAATTGTCTCTATTTTGTGTCTACCCCAATAAGGTCCTAGAGTGGACAATTACAGAATATGGGATGTATTCTAGCAGTCCCAGGGGCATTTCATTAAGGCCTTGTTCTTACCCAGGCAAGATCATTACTTTGCCCTAATTTTGGAGGAACTTAACAGCAGTTAAATAAAAAATTGGTTCCAAATGTGTATTCCTTCAAAAATGTTGTGTATTACTGCTCGTTATTAAGATAACAGTAGAAACGTGGTTCCCTCTTGATCCCTGTCACTGTTTAAATTCGTGTGATGACAGGTCAGTGGACACGCTAGTTAATCTTTTGAATCTTTACAAACATTAATGGCAACCTTAGGAGGATTTGGCTCAAGCCCCTTTGTTAAAAACTCAGTTTTGGACAGAGGGTGTTATGGGTAGCTCTTCTATGAGCTACATTGTCACCTGCTGTTTGTCTCGTGTTCCCTTCTTCTTCTTCTTCCTGAAGACTTAGGTTTAAGATGGGCAAAATTAAGGATATGTTTTTGCAGTATGTGCTGTATATATCCACAATAAATAATTAGACAAATACAATAAATAAAGGTAACAGCTGAGATGAAGGTTCCCCCTCATTTTAAGCAGTTAGCCATTTTCATTTATTGAGTGTATGTCTGTATTTTCGGAAGATTTATGAGTGTTAATGTTCACCAAAGGATTTTAAAACACTTCATGAGCAGTGAGCAAAAATGACAGCTGTACTGTCCCCAAAAACTAGGAAAGGTAGTTTGCTATTAGGATATTTTACGAGATGGTCATGTTTGACTGTGGTGTTGTAGAGGCAGATGCTTTCTCACTAGTTCGCGGCCCAGACAGTGCCGTCATACTGGAATAGTCCAAGAAGAGCAATAAATCGGACCCCTTATATTGTTCCCGTACCGCATCATGCGTATGAGAGACGCTATGCATTCAGACAGCAACTCAGAATGTACCCTCACGTTGAGCCTGTGGAAGGATGCCACACGGAAGCATGTCAGCACACACGTATGGACATCATGGAACGTTAAGTGAAATCTGGCGAGGGCAGAGTGATGTCATGAAGAAGATATATGAACCTATGCTGAAACAATATGAAAATACTTAAGAGTGACAATGTAACTGAAGCACTAAGAGAAACAGATACCTAAAGCTAAAGTAATCGTGAATACAAAGAAGATGAAATAATTTACTGGCCAATAACTGTTGACATGCAGTAACGTAAGGTAGAAAGGAAACACATAGAAGCTTGCCATAGAGGTTTATATAACATGGCTAGGATGGCCATAATAGCAAAATGGACGCTGGCTCATGTCGAATTCAAACAATCTACCTGAGAGACAAACCAAGGCTGCAGAATCGGGAGACGCAGAAGAATAGCTATGTGTGCAGAACCGACGATGAGTCAAGGTTGGCCCAGAATTAAGGATGCTATTTTAAGGAATAAGCACAGCGGACAAAGGGAGTTACATAGATAAGTTCTGAATGTGGGCCAAGAGGAGCAAGTGCACCCAGCATAATTATATCAAATTGCAGTAAATAATAGGCTGAAATGGACAAATGTGTGATCTGGTAACACGTGATTTTGAATAAGAAAACAAGGGCTATTCATTATAGCATCAGACAAAGATAGTGGTGCACTCACACTCCCTTGAATGTTCCATGCCAGTGAGCAGCCAGCAAGGTCAACTACAAACGGAAGACTTTGACTTATGGCTAACGGATGAGAGGTGATGGATTAATTGGAAAATGGAGTGTAGTCTGACGCGAATCAAACACCTATGTTTCGTTTCACTGACGTGCTGCTACAGAGCTGAAAGTCCAAGGTTGGGATAGAATGCCAGCCAACAAGTGCGTTTGAGGGACAACCTAACATACAATGTTGCATAGACCAATATGCAGCTATTTTGTTAATTATTATCATTACTGTACATATTTAGAGGTAGATCAAGGCATGCCCTACAGATAAGGGGTAACCAATGATGCACTAATCCTTATATGTTCTATGAGTAGATATGTTGCCTTACCTCCGTAGGTTTTTTTATTTTTCCACATCGTATAACCTCATAGATGACACACATTGGGGTATAAGACCTTTGCATAATCAAGGTTAGTTGTGAGTGTGCATGCATCAGTCAGAGGCCAGTCAGTTCTTCCTGCTTTATTAAATGAGAATAAAGTAGCACTTTTCCATATTCCTTGAGTCTGTCATATTATTTGCTCTGAGATCATCATTTGTAATTCCATCTAGCACAAAAATGCTTCAAGGTGCTAGAGCACAGCATGTATTTCAGTTTAGGCCTTTGTAATAACCCGGGTTATGCAATAAACTAAACTGACTAACTGTAAGTTTGGAAATGTTGACTACTAAAGGAATAAACACACCGATATCCGATTCATAATGGTTTGGAAACTAATGTTCTCAGCAGTTTAATAAAAATCACTTTAAAAGACAGCTTTGCCATTTAACATTAGTGCTAACAAGTAGATATTTTCCTGCTCCCCTCTATGAAGCCCTAGCAGTGCACTAAATAATCACCAGCTTATACAATCTCCTTGTCAACAAATGTCTACAAATTGTCAGAGAATGTAACTTCAGAAAAAGAAATCTGAAGACCTAAGGCTCTCCCTTCTTGCTGGCTCAGGCAGCAGGCATTGTAACGGTATCTGGTCTTTACATCTAATGCATTACCATGGAATGCCTTTCCATCGAGGCATTTGCATTGAAAAAATATGCATCAAATGCATGTTTTTTTTAAAGGTAAAGGGTCTAGTTTAATTTTAATGGGTTTTAAAGGGTAAAAACTGGGTGGCTGGGGGGGACCCCCCATAACTCCATAAAAAAAATGCATTTGATCCAAAAAATGTGATGCAATTATTTGGATGGAATGGTCCCTCAATGGTAATAATACGATGCAATGGCCATAAACCATTGTAACTATTGTGACAGAATAATTCAAATGTAATATGTTATTACAGCTAGAACGTGATGATGGTCGTTTTCTTATTACAGGTGGGTACTGAGGTTACGACTCTACTTTGGGTAAGTGGACCAATTATGGCATTTCATGCAAAGCATGTAAGAGGTGCAGTCTCCCCTGCTTTCGATTTGTTCCAAAAGCAAGCCATTCTTGCTGTGTTATATGGCTCCAAACTATGGGGGTACAGTAAAGTCCAGAAACTCTGTAAAAGCAAACACAAATTCTTGAAGAAATTGTTGTTGCTCCCCACCAACTTCCCCCACATCACTGGTCACCTTGGTGCTGGGCAGCATCCTGCTTGTAGTTCAGATTTGTGCAACACCAGCTTTTTATTGGGCAAGACTATGGAAATAGCATGGTTTAGTAGGTTATCACAATGCAGCTCTTCACCTCCTAGCTATAGTGGGTGGTAGGAGCAAAAAATGGGTATCCCACGTCAGGTCATTGTTTCAGGACCTCGATATGACCGACCTGCAGACGCACCCTACTGTTTTAAGGCCGCTCATGATTGAGAACATCAAAAAAAGGGTCAAGCAGAAAAGTTAAAATGTCCTATTGGTTGATGCCTCGAGTCTGAAACTGGGGCCAGTTTATCTCGATTGGAGGCACCAACGGGGTTATAAATCATGCTTGGATGTGATTTATCCACCCTATGAAAAGGCTTTGTATCTGCGATTTCGACTGGGGGTTCTCCTGGTGGCCTCCTTTACCCAAAACTGGCTACCAACTAAGACCGGTAAGTGCCCATTGTGCAAGGAAGGCAATGAGACAGTCATGCACTTTCTGTTGTTTTGTAATAGAACCCTCACGCTGAGGAAAATGTATTTGAAGCCAATATTGAGAGAGGCAGAGTTGAGGCGCTCGGACAGTGCCATGAGACTTTTGAGCCGGTGCACAGACATGCAGTTGGTTCTGGCAACGACCCATTTTATCCATAGAACATGGCTGCTTAGGCAGAAGCCTTATGTACAATAGACAAGCCCAGAAATAGATAGCTGTATTTGGTGGATGGGGCTACAATATTTACTCTCCTCGTCCTGTTTGATTTGCATTCAGATTTGATTCAATCATGTAAAGCACACATACTTTGTAGCACAGATATACCCTTGCTCTTGTTGGATTTTAATGTTTTCTGTGGACACGCCAAATTTGAAAAGTTGATTTTATCATGTTAGATTTTGGTTTTATCATGAATTCATTTACTTTTTATCGGATCTATGTGATCACTGCGACGGCCGAAATTTTTTTTTGAATCCCTTTACACCACATATATGTGCGGGGGGAGACCCCCGTATCCCCCCGATATTCATATTATACACTTAACCCCCCACATATATGTATGGTTTAAGGGAGGGGTTAAAAAGAAAAAAAAAGCCGGCATTTTCAGCCGTCGCAGTTCCCAGGTCGACATTTTTGTACGATTCCCTTTTTATCTGTATGTACTTTTATGGTTGATTAACTGAAGTAAAGTGTTCGATAACGATGATGACTCTACTTTAGGAAGAACATGATGTGCATGGATCTGTACAGATAGTGCTGCATTTCATGAGTTACATCATTATAATAATTGTTTTTTTCCATAGCTTCACCCATCACGTTTGTCGTTTCTTGATTTTGTAAGTAGCAGGCGTTTCTATTAACAAATGAAATGGATGTCAAATTACTTGTCCCAAAGAATGACAGGTCAGAGGCCGACATGAAGCCTGGCAATCCTCTGAGGGATAGTCTGGAAAGGACCTCTCAACAGCGATTGCTTAACTCACTGAGCAAGCTGACCGAATTACCTCAGAAACCACAGAGTGAAGGATATGCTGCAAGTAGATGCTTTCAGTGATATTAAGTTACAAAATGCAATGACAACTGAAAAAAAAGAGCTTCAAGATTAATTTTGTGGGCACCTGAAACACTCTTCTTCCCCTCCTGCCCTCAGATCATGTTTCCCTGGCGTTTCTCACCAGTAGCCAGTCTGTGAAAAGTTAGATGACCTGAAACTCCCTTTTGATTGGTTGACCTGCAAAAGCCAGCCAACTCCAAAGATATTAGTCAGAAAGCTGGCCATTCACAACATTTTACCAGAAAAAAAAAAAAAAAGAAAGAACAGCTTTACTGAGTGCAGGTCTTTTCTTTTGCCCTAATTAGAACTCCAATCTATCATGCTGGAAGTTTCGATTCATCGTGGCGGTTGGGGACATGAGAAATGAATCCTGGAATAAATAGGATGTCAGGCCCGAGCGGGAGATGGATGTGCTCTGCATGGGATGAGCGTAATAAGTACAGTTAATGTGGGCAAGCAGCCAAGTCTGTTGCGAGATCCCCCTAAGGCGCCGGCCGGGGATAAAACACCTATCAAGGCTTCACCTCACCTCCCATTTATTAAAAAGCTAACACCTTGTCAAAGCTAATTCTTTGTTTCCACTGCCATTTTACCTCAGGGACTGAAACAATTTAAATATAGGATAATCGTTACCAATAAAAAACTAATAATCAGGCATTCGTTTGGCAAACAGGTGCCCTTTCTTTAATTTTGCCCAGCTGTTAGTCACCTCAGTTCTTTCACAGGCACGCCAAGATTGATTAGCCGCTCTGACTAGGAGGCCAGGCGGCAGTTCATTGGAGATTGATTTCAATGAAACTGCTTAACCATTTCTCCAAATTGAATTTATTTTTCATTTTCCAAATGCTAGGGTTGTATGTCAGCAGGTGGCGTATGTCTCTGTCGGCGCGGGTGCCACTGGCGAGCTGTGTTATATATTTAGAACACGTCTCGAAATACGTTGAAAGGCAGAGGTGTGTGTTTATCAAATATTGCGATTTCATGTTTTGTCGCATAGTTAACGTGAAAGAACATACGGTTTGGATTATAGCTGTTATTTTCCCCTACATCACCTGGCATTGTGTAAAAAAAAAAACTAAAACAAAAAAATTGCAAATAGATTTCCAAATGAAAGCAGTAAACAGCAACTTATTTTGTAATCAAAATGAGGTGTGCTATCTGGAAGCATTCAGATTCTATGGCACAGGATGGAGGCTTCCTATTATGAATGCTCTCTTAATCAAGTAAATCACAACCGTAAGAAAAACTAAAACAAAGTAGAACTACTGCTATAACAAACCCTGCCACAGTGTCCGACCCTCCTGACCGATCACAATCCATCAGTGTCGAAGTGAGCGGAGCGGTCGGGAGCGGTGCTCCTCTACTTTTTTTAAATTACGTTTTACAGCTCCTATACTTTTATTTTAAAAAGAAACGTTCCGGAACGATTTCGTTTTAAAATAAAAGTGTAGGAAGACGTTGCAGCTTGCACTGAACGTTCCCTTAAACAGCAGGTGCAAGAGTTTGGGGGTTTGTATTGTGTGTGGGAGAGGGCGTGGCAATGGGGTTTGTGGGCAGTGGGTGCAGGCCAGCAGGGAACATAGTTCCACTACTTCTTTTCGTACACTTCGACCACTGATCAAGTCCCGTATCAGTGTCCCTTTCTGAATCTCATCTCCTTTTTCTTATAGCTCCCACAGTGGACAAGATGGATACCACAGTGGACAAGATGGATACCCCCCTTTGCATTCTTAGCCTGCATTCATTTGCTGCTCTACCTGCTGGCGGCACGAAAAGGAAGTGTACATTGTAGGACCTGGCACAGATAACCTTGGTTAAAAAACAAGCGCAGCAAAAGTTGTGATGGCTGGAAGCTTTCGAATGCATCTTGAACCTCTAATAACTGCTCTGGGCACTGCTGCACACCACTGTTCTTCAGCCTGCAAAGCCATTATAGAAAAGGGGAAGGGCCATATGCAAATCAGGGTTGTTCTCACGCCAATGGGGCAGTCCAACCCGAATTGCTAGGTCACATCCCTTCTGCACGAGACTACAAACAACCCCGACATATTTGAGTCTCATTGGACATCATCATTGAGGTGGAGCTTGGGTCTACAGGCCCGGCAGGCTTGGGATCCACACAAGAGGTTATTCCTGGAAGGTTTAAAATTAATCTCAGACGTCTGGCAACAGCTCTGAACAACCCTCCCGATCATTATTCTTCAGTCTGACAAGCCATTACAGAAAGGAGAAAGACGATAGGCAAATCAGGGTTGGTCTCACGCCAATAGGAACACTCCAGCCTGAACTGCTGGGTCACATCCCTTCTGTATGAGACTACAAGCATCTACAGACACGTTTCAGCCTCATTGACATCATCATTGAGGTGTAGGTTGGATCTTCAGGGCCAGCAGGCTTGGGAGCCATGTCTGGGTACCTGCCCCCTCAGAGTGACCAAGCAAAACAAAAGAGATGATATGATATGGCATTTATAACGCGCCTATACACAAGTGTTTCAAGGCGTGAGTAGAGATGGGTGGAAGGTTCAGATTTTATCTAAGACTTCTGGCCACAGCTCTGGGTAACCCACCAGACCATTATTCTTCAGCCTGCCAAGCCATTACAGGAAGGGGAAATACCATATGCAAATCAGGCTTGGTCTCACCGCAAAATGGGCAGACCAGCCCAAACTGCTAGTTCTCATACCTTCTGCACAAGACCACAAGCATCCACAGACATGTTTCAGAGTCATTGGGAGTCATGAGTGAGGTGTTGATTGGCTCTCTAGTCCAAAACTTGTCTGGGGTTGCTTGTGCTCTCATGCAGAAGGGTTGTGACAAGTGGGTCCTAGCCTGATTTGCATATGGTCTTTTTCGTTTCTGTATTGGCTTGGCAGACTGAAGAACACTGTTCTGTTGGGTTGCCCAGATAAATGCCAAATGTTAAGATTAATTCTAAACCTTCCAGCCTTCACATTTGTTGTGCTATAGCCACCCTGACTGGGACAGGTGACCCAAACCACACCTCACTAATGATGTCAACGAGGCTAAAACATGTTTGGGGTTGCTTGTGGTCTCATGTACAACGGATGTGTCCAAGCAGTTTGTGCTGTACTGCCCCTATTGCGGTGGGACCAAACCTGATTTGCATATGGTCTTTCCCTTGTTTGTAATGGCTTGTCAGTCTGAAGGACAATGGTCTGGATGATTGCCCAGAGCAATGCCAGAGGTTCAGATGAATTCTTCCAGCCGTCACCACTTTTGTAGTGCTGTGTTCGATAGAAAACACACCAGGAGTGTTCAGGGAGTGGCTAGCTCTCTCTCCTCGGGGGCAGCTAGGCAATGTGCTTCACTCGCTCTTGCTCTCTATTGGGGCAGCTGTAAGATGTACAAGGCAGAGTTAAAGGAAAGACCCTTGAAGGTTGCACACACTGTGTCCCGTCCCTGTGCTCTGAGCCAAAATCTGTACTTACACAGAGATAAACACAGAGGCCCAGCATCTGCTCCACAAGTGTCTGAAACAGTTGCTTGTAATTGATTTTGGAGGTATATCTCCTTTGTCATTGCTTCTGCATGGCAGATCTGGAAGGCTTAGAAAATAATTTCATTCAAGAACGCATCACTGAGGGGGAAGGGTCTGAACCTGAAAAGGAAGCCTGGCAGGGTCTGTTTGTGTTTTTCATTAATACGTTTCTTTTACTGGCAGTGGATAAAGTACTGTCTCCAAAATGTTGGGGCAACCCAGTGAAACCCTTAAAGCTAGCTGGAGGCAGGGGGCTAGATAAGGTGATGTAGCATTAACTGGTCCTTATTTAAAAATCCCCTTCTATCAAAAAACATCTGGAACAGCAAAACCATTATGAAACTTGTAGGTTGTGATGTAAATTGGTATGGAATGGTTCACACTATTGGATCTTAGTGTTTCTTAGTGTTTTTTAATGTGAACCATACTTTGTTTTATCTTCATTTTCAATATAAATATTACAGAGAAATAGGAAGGTGTTTTCCAACTTGCTTTGCTAATTCATTGATGTATGTTCATCCATTACACCTCTGGCAGACATTTCATAATGAAAACATTAATCTTTATATATTAAGCTGAATGTATGTATGTGTGTGTGTGTATGTTTGTCCGGCAATCCACACTGTTCAACCCACCTCTACCACATTTTGCAAGGATTCCTCTTTTTCTGGGGCAAGATCGTAGTCTATGTCTGGATTCAAAAATCTTAAATGTAGAACAAATGTTGGATGTGTGTCTATATGTTTGTCCAGCTATACAAATCCACACCGTTGAACCCACTTTTACCAAATTGTGCATGGATTCCTCATTTGTCTTGGGCAAGATAGTAGTCTATGTTTTGATGCAAAGGATTCACTCCGTAGACACCCTCATTTACTGATGCTCACCCCAATTCACTAAAGTAGTGTCAGGGGTATTAGGCAGGTAGTTGGGACAAGCTGGGTGGAGGCTTGGCAGGCCTGGCATAGGCACACAAAGAACCCATAGGAAATCCCTCCTTTAATTCTTTCCTAGTGTTTGTAGTACCTTCCTGGTTACCACTTCCTGTTGCCAAACAGGAAGTGCATGATGATTCCTGAGCTCTCTAGTGTTTGGGTGTGGCTGGCAATACAAGCCTCACCCAAGATTCTTACAGTGCTTCGTGTTGCTTAATGTGAGCTGTATCAGCAACACACTTGCCGTGCTCTGGATCAGCCAGCTTCTGCTTACCAGCTCCGGATCATCCTGCTTCTGCTTACCTGCTCCGGATCATTCTACTTCTGCTTACCCGCTCTGGATCATTTTGCTTCAGCTTACCTGCTCCGGAAGAACCTCTGTTCTTACTCCACGCCGCAGCTATCTACAGTCCAGTGGGGACTTCTACACTGGCACCTGTAAGAACAAAGAAGGACTGCGTTAACACGCGCACATCAGTAACGCTGCGCATACTCACGGAATCTTCCAGCGAAGCTGCAATCCAGGTCAGTTGTACGAAACGCACAAACCCCTGCAAAAGAAAGAAAAGACATTATTCATTGCGCTCCCCCCAATAAGGCGGACACTTATTTCACTGCACTCGCGGTGCATACTTACCAAAGGCCTCTGTGTATACTTACCCAACCACCAAGTCTCCTGTAGCGCTAAACCCGGACTCGAGGCGCTAATACCACATAATTTCTCTTGCAAGGGAAAAGGAGAGACATTACCAGGCGCGCTCGAATTGAAGGCGCTGCACAAACCTACCAGCAGCTAGCTTCTACACGCAGCGCTACTCACCCACAAAAATACCAGCAAACAAAGACAATACAGACAATTTTGGACACTCCACATTCTCCGCGCAACGTTCACTTGTGAGAAGGACTTTCTAGCCAGTGAAGAAACTGGCGCCTTGAACACTCGGCCTCGCTGTGAAGGCATAAAACAGCTTTTGGCATCTGTCCTCAGCCTACAGACATTGGCACCAATCACATGAGTGAATCACACCTCTGCAAATGCAGGATGGAGTGCACACCCTACTAAAGATCAAGGTAAGCCCATAGGGGTACATCACTGCACACAGTAAAGAGAGGGGAAGGGCCCAGGGGAATCGGGTGAATTCGGGTCTGAGTGTACACCTTGTATTTGACAGGTATTCCTCTGGGTGAAACAGGGGAAGTGAAGACTTGGGGTCAAGGGAAGCTCGTTCATCGCTCCTGCAGAGACACAGGTGAGTGTGACAAGTAGGTACTAGAAGGAGGCAAAATTTGGAAAAGTGTCTGAAGCTAAATGTTTGATGTGTTGGTTATTCCTTTGAAATATATTACTACTGAACACAGTTTGAAAGTGTTTATTAAAGCATTTTTAAAGGGAATAAAAAAATAAATATAGTTTTACCACGCCACTCCAAATATGGGAAATGGCAATGTTACAGTTTACTTAAGTTCATTCACGAGAAGAGAGCACAATCAATCAATCTTTTTGGGGCATTTTCTCAAGTGTGCTGAAGCCATTAAGTCACTGAAACATGTCATACATAAAAGGAACATCACTTGGAAAAGATCCATCTGATGCAAAGCAAAAAACAATATCAATAGCTTCTGAAACACAACAACAAACAGCAGCACAACTTGACAGCCAGAGGACAAGAGCAACGTTCTCCAGGGCAAATGAGATGCCAGAGCAAACTGAAGCAAGACTTGCTGACAGGAAGACAAGAGCAACATCCTCCAGGGCACATGAGACACCACTCAACCAGGAAACGGGCAACGCTGGTTCCCCAGCTAGTCCTCTTGAAAGGGAAATCCATTAGCTCTGTGGTTAGAGCAATTTGCCCAGTATCAAGGCTGCAGGTTCAACACCTCCAAGAACTAGAAAACCATCAAACTGGCAGGGTGAGCTGCCCATTGGGTGTGAGTGGGTCATATTATTTTAATATTTATTACTGTTAGAAAAACTTTACTTTTCCTATATTTCTATTACCAATGACTGAATGAAAGCGAATCAGCTATGTTTCCGGGAAATGGCATTGATTGTTCCCAGATTCATCTACATCCATTACACCTCTGACAGACATGGCATCCTGAAAAAAGCAACACTCTCTGAAGGGAAACACAGGAGCTCAGTGGTTAGGGCACATGTTTGCCATTAGCAGGGTTACAGTTACATGACCTCCATTGTTTAGAATACCCTGAAACGTATATGTTGGGCTGTCCATTTGGAGGAAATAAGTAATACCTTTAGTATGTTATGTTATGTTATGTTATGTTACAGTGCATTGGTATGGTTCCTTATGTAACATTGGTATGATCTCAAAGACTTGTCGGTTAAACGCCCTCAGGGACCGTGGTCTTTATCAGTTGAGAGTAATGTAGCCTATAGTGCTTGTGTACACATGGTATGTGTGCAGCCTGTGTGGATTGCATGTGCTGGCTGCTTTCTAGAGCTAAATGTAGTGCGGTGGATGTGAGAGGTCAGTGCTAAGTGTGCAGCATGGAGGGTGGTCTCTGAGTCTGCATTGTGGCTGCCATGGGGCATGTGCAGAAGATTGTGTACTGCTAGGCCGATTCTTTCGTGGGGTATAGCTGCATTCTACCAAGATGTTGAGGTGTTCTATGACCGATGTAGGTATGTGTGCAGTTAGGCCAAATTGATCGAGGGGTGTAGCTGCGTTCTATTGTTTGCTGGTTTAAAGTGGAGGGTGAAAATAATGGCAGGAATGAGTGTATGCATTTATCAGTGGGTGGCATCGTTATATTTTATGGATACAGAGCTCAGGCGCCGGGTAGTCTGCGCTGGGGGTTCGTGGTAATGTATTCTGGTCAGGGACTGGCTTCAGGGGTGGCGGCTTGTTTCCGGTTCCTTTACAACATTTTAGGTTGGGTTGGTGGGTGCTTCATGGGTTATATACAATTTCTTGAGAGCGATTGGCCAAGCATAGTTGCTTCTTTCATGCGGTACAGGGTTGATTAGTTAATGTTCCTGGGTAGAGGTCATCTCCATTGATAGTATAGTAACAGTAATACTTTGGAGGCTGAGTTTGGTGTGTGTAGCTTTTCTGTTGCTAAGGAAAAAGGCAATCCAAGAGTGAGCCAGGTCTCAGATTCCAAGGTTGAGAAGGGTTGAGTGGATAATGGTGTCAAAGGCTGAGAAATCAAGGAAGATGACAGGGGTGCATCCTTCAGAGTCGGAGGTGACTTTGAGGTAATCCCAGATCAAGATCAGTGTAGTTTCTGTTCCGTGTGGGGGTCAGAAACCAGACTGAGCAGGGTCCAGTAGGCCATTGGATTCAGAGAAAAGGTTGAGCTGAGAATAGGCAGAGTGGTCGATGAGTTTTGCTAGGAATCTGGTGTTGGAGATGGGCCTGTAGTTGGATGGCTGGAGGGGGTCGAGGCCTGCCTTTTTCAGAAGGGGTTTGACATGCACAATTTGGACGGGGTCTGGGAAAGTGCCTGAAGTGAAGGAGTCGTTGAGTATGGACCTAGCTTGTTCTCCAGCACAAGTGGAGGAGAAGATTTCTTTGAGGAGAGGGCCTGGAAGAGGTCGAGGGGTGATCCGGAGGGTCTGCTGCTGGACAGTAGTTTATGGAATTCCACGCTCGAGATCGGCTTGAAGGAGTTGAAAGTCAGTGCTGCGGGAGGGGGGGCGATCTTGAGCAGTGGGAGTTGGTAGGGGGAGAGAGTAGGGAGTTTTGTATTAAGGGTGGCTGTCCTTTCGAGTGCTGTTTTGTAGAAATTATGGGAGAGGTAGTCGCAGATTGCTTGTGTGGGCATGGTAGGGGCAATGGTGTCAGTGGGCTTCACAAATTCTGTGATGACCCTGTGGAGGACTTTACTACTGTTGTGGCAGTTTAGGATTCTTTTATTACAGGTCTTTTTGGCCTTTCGGATGTCGGTTTTGCAGTTACAGCGATGGCGAGCGAACAGGAATTTGCTACAAGGAGCCTTTGTTGCTCGCCATTTGCACTTGAGAGAGCAGCTGTGGATTTTGAAAGACTTCAAGTGGGGTGTGAACCATTTGCGGGTTGGTCCTTTGCGGGTGCGCGTGGGTCGTGAAGGAGTGAGAGGGATGAGCGAGTCATTGAGCCAGGCGTCGAAGGATTCAATATGAAGAGGTCTGTCTGTGGGTAGGAGTGAGCATAGCGGGGGTTCAGCTAGGTAAGTTAGTACCTTGACCATGTTTCAGCATTTGTGGTCTTCTGGTGGGATCAGGTGGACGACGAGTGGTGGGGTTGGTGTGTCGATAGAGAACGGTAAGGCAGAGTGATCGGTCCAGATGAGGCGTTAGGGGGTGGACACCGAGACGAGGCCAGAAAAGCTGAAGATTGCATCAAGGGTGTGTTCTCCGGTGTGGCTGGGACTAGTAGGGTGCCCGCAGAGGTTGAGGGCCTCTAGGCTGTTAAGCAAAGGTTGGGTCAAGTGGTTGTTGGGGTTGTCAAACCAGATGTTGAAGTTGCCCAGTACGGTGAGAGCTGGGTGGTTGACCAGAATGGTAGCTAGAGAGTTGCAGAGATCATTTGCAAAAAGTCTTTCCTATCCCGGAAGCCTGTAGATGAGTAGGGAAGTGTGTGAAGTAGTGGCAGAGAGGGAGAAGGGATTCACAGTTAGCTGTGGATGGCTGGTTATCGATGAGGGAGGTGTATAAATTGGATTTGTGGAGGATGGCAATTCCACCGCCCCTGGTGGCTCTGTTGTAGGGGATTAGAGTGTAGTTGGGTGGGAAAACCTTGTGTGTGACTGATTTAAAGTCATCTCGGAACCATGTTTCAGTGATGAAGATGACATCATGGTTTTCTGTGGATAGAAGGTTGAAAATGCTGTGACGGTTTTTGGCCACGGAGTGGGCATTGAATAAGAGGCAGGTGACTTGGTGGGGGGGAAGTGGTTCTAATGGGATTCGTGACAAGATGTGCATGGAGGGCCTGGGTGGCTGGTGGGGGGAGTGGGGCAGTAGGTGGGTGGTTAGTGATAGAGGCCAGGACAGTCAGAGTATTCAGTAATGGCATTTGGGGGGAGGGTGGAAGCGGGAAGAGAGAGCATGCAGTGCTGCTTTGGATGCGATGGAGGGAGTTGAACGGAAGGAGGGTGGGTGCGCGGTGAGTGGTGTTGGTGCAGTGGGTGGGAATCTACTGATTGGTGGGTTGGTCGCAGATCTGGGGGTAGGTGGAGATGTGGAGCGGGTAGGTGTGGGATTGTGTCTGAAGAGGGACAGTCTGGGAGTTGGTAGCGGAGAGTTCTTGACAGCTTGGCGGATGGGATGGAGGACTGGTGTAGGGGAGGAGAGGCACAAAGGGTTGAGGGTGAGGGCCGGTTGTTATTTTTGAGTTTAGAGTGTTTTCGCGTTGGGGGTGTGTGAGAGAGGGTAGGGGGTTCGAAGGGCAGGAGGGATGAGGCGATGGTTCTGGAGAGAGAAAGCCGTGCCATGCTAAGGGACGGGAAGGGGGTGGATGGGGGATGTCTTGGGGTGTAGTGTGTGTGAGGGGAGAGGAGGGGCAAGGCTGATGGAGAGTGAGGGTGGTTTGGCTCAGGTGAGAGTGAGGGGAGGGGATGACTGGGTGGGTTGGACTGCTGAGGGGGCGCTGGGTAGTGATGGGGTGGGGAAAGGGTGAGGCGAGTTAGGACAGAGTTTGATGGTGGGTTTGTTGGTGGGATGAACGGGTTGGAGGAGGGGCAGGGACAGCTCTGGGAAATAGTGTTTGGTGATGTGTGGGGGGTGGGAAGGGTCAGGGGGGATTTGGCTGATGCATTGGGTGGTGTGGGCTGGGGTGAAGGTCTATGGGGTGAAGTTCTGCATGGATTGGTAGGGGGTTGTGTGGTGTGGGCCAGGGGCATTTGATGGTGGTACACCTGCTATTGTCAGGAGGAGGGGAATTGGTGAGTTGAGGTAGGAGGGGGTTGAGGGGGTGTGGGAGCTTTCCATGGGTCTTTGAGGGGTGGGGGGGGGTAGGTGTCGAAATTATGGGGTGGGGTTTGGAAGCTGTTGATGTGGATAGGAGGTTTTGTTTAGAGCACCAGAGTGCTCCTCTGGCTTGGGAGTTAGAGGTAGTGCGATGAGAGATGAGGTAGTGGTGATGGTCATTCTTGGCGTATCGCCAGGTGGAGGTGATGTGCGCGGGTGGGGTCTCAATGCGGGTGGGTGGGAGCATGGAAGGGTGGGGATGATTTGTGGTCTGCTGGTTAGGTCCTCCGGTGTGCGGGGAAGAGGCAGTGTGAAGGGGTCGTGATGGAAGGAGGGCTTCAGAGTGTGGGATGGTTCTGGTGTTTGGGTTAGAGAGGTGCGGTTGTATGTGGAATGGGCCTGAACATTGTGGGGCCAGAGAGGCTAGTGAGGCAGAGGTCAGGTGAGAGCATGAGGGGGTGTGGGATTGGGGTGGGGATGGTTCTGTGGTGAGGGGTAGGGAGGCGTGGTTGTGTATGGATGGAGTAAGGGGATGAGGGACTTACTAAGGTGGCAGTGTGGTTAGCGTGTGAGTGAAGTGGGGTGTCAGATTGTGGTATGTTTCTGTGGCTTAGAATAGAGGGGGTTGTGGTGTGTGGATGGAGTTTGAGAATGAAAGTGCTAGCAAGGCAGCGGTAGGTCAGGCACAGAGTGTATTTCTTTGAAAGAATTTTTCTTTCGTTTGTTGGTTGTGAAGTGAGAGTGGGAGGGTTGTGTGTTGGATTGGATTTTTGGGTGGCTGTAGAGTCATCGTTGCAAGTGCGTAGATGAGCTGGTTCATGTCCTGTTTTCGTCCTGTAGGGAGTGTTGGCACTGGTCACGAGGGGGAGCATTGCGGCATGTGCGGTTTATCTGGGTTTGGTGGGTCAGTGCAGGTTGGGAGTGCTGGGGTCGGGTATTTGGAGGAAAGACTCACTCAAGTCTTAGTAGATGCAGTAGCTGCTAGATAGCTAGAATTAGGACAGTGGTATATGTAATGGTACCAGGGGATGGGCCGCCTGAATATTGGGAGAAAGACTGCTGCTGTATCAGTGGGGGTCGGCGTTGAGATTCCTAAGGCAGAAGGAGCGAGACCTAAGAGTTGTAATGATGGTTACTCTTAAAACGTTTTTTTGCCTTTATTTTCATTACAAATTACTCAAAGAAAGACCAGTAGCTTTTTTATCCCAATTGACATTGCTAGTTCCTAGATGCATCTGCCTCCATTTCACCTTGGACAAACATGGCATAATGAAAAAAGCTATTTTCACTAAAGAAAGACCCATTAGCTAAGTGATAAAAGCATGAATGAAACTTATCAAGTTGGAGGTTCAAGACTCCAGAAAACCTCACACGTTTAAGTTAGGCTGAACATTGGGAGGAAAATTATCACATTTTTAGTATTTAATGCTTTTTACGGTCATCAAAATGTTGCTTTATCTTTATTTTCATTTCAAATTACTCAAAGATAGAGGTGAAGTTAAATGTATCCTTAATGACATTGCTAGTTCCTAGATGTATCTTCATTCAGTGCACCTTTCACAGAAATGCCATGATGAGAAAAAGCTATGTTATCAAAAAGTAGACCCAGTAGCCCAATAGTTGGATGATGGGTTTACCAGTAACTAGTATGCATTTTCTAGAACCTGAACGTCAACACATATCCACAATCTCATAGGATGTTCTGTACATTGGGAGTGGGTAAGTCAAATGTGTACTTCTTAATATGTTTTTACTGATATAAACATGTTGCTCTATCTATATGTTCCTTACAAAGCACTGAAGGAAGTTGCAGTAGCTATGTTTATCCCAACTGGCATTGCAAATTCCCAAAAAAACGACATTCTGTAAAGGAAAACCCACAAGCTAAATGGTTACCGCATGGGTTTACCAATACCAAGATTGCGGGTTCTAGATCCCTGTTGGCTAGCAAATCACCACAGTAATATGGCAAGCAGTCCATTTGGAGAAAACATTTCACAATTCATGCTTTAAACTGTTAAAAAACTTAGTTTTATCTTTATTTGTATGACACGTTACTCAAAGAAAGAACATCAGCTAGTTTTATTTTAAATGGCATTGCTAGTTCCCAAATGCAACTTCATCCATTACACCTTTGAAAGACATGCCATAATGGAAAAAGCAGTGCTTATGAAAAGGAAGCCCAGTATGAGTGGTTATAGCATGGGTTTACCAATAGCAAGGTTACAGGTTCATGACCCCTGCGGGTTACAAAAACCTCAAAGTGGTAGGTTTATTGGCCAAATGGGCAGAAACAGTTCACACATCTGTAGCTTGTAATCATTGCAAATATCTCAAGAGAAAGGCAGGCATGCATTTCCAAACTGGCTTTGCTAGTATCCTGATGCATCTTCTTCGATTACACCTATGACAGACATGTCATAATGAAAAACAAGATCTTTAAAAGGAGATTCAAGAGCTCAGTGGTTAGACCATGAGTTTAACAATTAACAGATTACAGTTTATTATTATTTTTTTCTTTAAGTGGGTTTGGTTTAAAACGAAACCTTTTGCACTACTCAAACCATTGCAAAAAAGATAATAAGATATACATTACAATAACATTCATTTCCTTTCTCTTACAGAATCACATTAAAAACACGATTAAGACATAATGTTGACTAAAAGAGAATTAAATGAGATCTCAAATCAGGACAAGCCAAAATACATTTGATTAAAAAGGAAACAAATGTTACAGACTTATATTAGAGTATAGAGCTAAGAGCCTAAAAGTTCAAGTGCTTCATTCCAGATGCAGAAAGCAGAAGATCCGATCACCAAAGAGTTGGTTGCATATATTGCACCAAACTGGCCTCATGGGAAATGAGGTGGCGATACCCCTTAAGATATTTTGCCATTAAGATGCCTCAAGTGGTAAGGATATGGTGGCTAGATTCTGGGGCTTAGGAGCAGAGACGGCACTGTCTATCTTCATATGGTATGTTCTGCTAGATGCCAATATATTACATAGGGGGCAAGATATTAAAGCGAAGATAAATAATGAATCACGTGAGTATGGCCAAACATATATTTTTTTGTGGGGAACACCAGGAGTGAAGCTTTGCATGCAATACTCCAGGTATTTCCTTTTGCAACTCAGCTTGGCGATGGTCTCAGATCTGTCCAGTCCATGGTTCTTTTCTGTAAGATAGTCGAAACATTAGGCAAATAGAGCGGGCAAGCTAGAATCATACCAATATTCTGGAAATGAGCCAATGCTAATTCTTGTAAATCAAATGAAAACGGATTTAAACCATCATCGTTAATTTGAGCAGCAATCAGACCAAGCAAAGGGCATTTATCAGATGAGTAAAGCATAGCCTAATATAAAGTTTGTAGTGCAATATCAACCATGAGGACCTGATGGAGGAAAGGCCCAACTCGCACTTCAAGGCCTCTACTAAGGCAGCGCTGGGAACTACCAATAGAGAATGAAGCAGCTTCCCTTCAATTTTGTCTAGCCAGTCTGTGTGCTGCGTATGCAATGATTCAAGGACGTACAATAGAGCTGGGATCATGCTAGTTTTGTAGATGGTAATAAGGCCTTTCAAGTTGTATCCCCCTTTTTTGGCAATAAACCTCCTAATAGTCAGCCATTTTTTCATTACTATAGTCAGACATTTTTTCATTACTTTAGGTTGAATCGTATCACTATAAAAAGGAAGAACAGGTTTGGACTTGACGGGATAGCCCAAGTAAAGATAACTATCTTCTGCTACATACATCAAATGTGATATTTGCTAGCTTCCAATTCAAATCCAATTATTTGCAGGTCCTGCTACCGATGATCATAATTTTGGTCTTCTGAGAATTGATTACCATATTGTTCTCAGAGGTGTTAAGGATTTCAATCAGGCAAAGCACCCTGGTCTCAGCCTAGTATGCAGTGCGCAAAGGAAATACTTATTTTATTGTGTCTATAGGTTCAATATTCTGAGTGATATACCACTCATATCACACCCCTTCTCAAAATACCCCCAGATCACAATGGACCAGGAATCAGGATGGTTGGTTAAGGTAATATTTTTTTTATTTATTTGCAATTCAAATCAAACATATGCTTTGTAATAGGGAGCAGAAATCACCAATGTGGTGGCAATAACGGATAGGTAGGTATGTAAGGCAGTTAAATTCACTTTTAGCAGCACAGAATATAAAACATCAGAGAAAAGAACACGTTTGGCTTGTTCAAAGATAGAACTTGAGTTAAGATTTCCCCCTGCAAATTTCTCAAACCACAAATAAGCACATCTAAACAGATGTGATTAAGCAGCAGGTATTCAGCAATAAAGAACAGTGACCAGAATTTAAATATAACCTTCCCTCCCCAAACAAGAGAGAAAAACGGGTTGTAAATCTTACACTTTTAAAATGACATTCAAAAATGGCTTATCAAAACAATAAAAAGTGTGCAAAAATCCTTAAATCAATATACATTTCTATGGGAGCAACATGGGAAAGATGCTAACAATCATGAGCTACAGTTTGAGCAAAATTAAACAATTTGAATCTTAATGGAAGCTTAAAAATAATTGAAATTGAAAATCACACATTTAAACTTTACAGAAATGCGAATTCCTGCCTAAAACGTACTAAACGTTTTTTAAGAAAAACTGGTGAAATACTGTTTTTTGATGCGGTTTTTGTGTTGGGATGTAGTTACAGGACTTAAGTTTAAGTCAGGGTTGAATTGAAGTCTCTAGCTATTAAACTGAGGAAGATATGCAAGGTTGAATGAGAGGTGTTTTTAGAAAAATCGGGAAGTGAAAACAGAAAAGAACTCAGTTTGGACAAGAAAATATTTACTATAGTTTACTCTATGACTAGACCATTCCGGCTAGAATACCAAAGAGGGACAAAGTAAGCCCTGGAGTTGATTCATGACTTCAACACCAAATCCCCAGTGTCCGCTCCTGGCGGAATCAGTCGGATCACTCAAAGTCGGATGGATAACTTAAGATTTACACAAGATGAAAATGACTAAAGAAATGGCGCTTAGCAAGATAAATCAAAGACAGGATTGCAATAAGGATTCTGACAATGTGACAAGTTATTAAGGTGATTGGATAGTTTTAGAGATTGGGATGGAACAAAACAAGCAGGCTATGATTTTCTGTACTTCCTATTAATACTTACAGTCCACTTTAATTTAAGATTTTGAACCGTCAAGGGTTCTGGTCATCACTCGGATCAGTCTAACAAAGGACAGCAGGGCAGATCTGGTGGACAATTCAGCTGGGCGGTTCTGGTCACCTGGACGGCACTGGACTGCACTGGTTGCTGGAGACCGGAGATCAGTGGGATGGGGAGTTTGGAGCAGACAAGCATTTAGTGGTAGCAAGCCAGCTGGATCAAGATGCTTCCCTGGAGTTTAGGGATTTGTTTCAGAATTTGGGCCTAGCTGAAAAGGAGTTCAGCAATGCAGAGGCCTTCGCTTTGCAAAGAAATCTGGAATCAGGAGCAAGGATGAAGTAATAAGGAACAAAGATGGAGAATTCAGGAGCAGGAAAAGTGTTTCTGTGCTGTGAGGTTGCTTTATTTATCATTCCAAATGACATCACTAAAGTTTATGGTAGGGGCAGACTTACAACCCACACCCACAATGCTATGATTGGGCAAGAGCATAGTTTGTACCTTGTTTTTCGCTGATTGGATGACAGGAAGGGATGTCATGTTTTATGAGATGATCTTTACAATGTCTGGAAACCTCCCATAGCTATTGGGACCAAAATCTAACTTTCCTACAAATACCTATTTATGTAGTTATGCCCTCTAAGAAAATCAGATACATAAATTACATATTTTGTGGGTCACATTTAAATTTAAATACAACTCCCAAGTCTGTGGGACCTGGTTTAGTCTTTCTATTGAATTTTGGCAATTTTAACCATGAATGATTTGGCCTAACATTTCCCAATTTTGTACAGAGATGCGCAATTTATAACTTCTGTTCCTTACACAGTAAGACATTATACTAAGTTTTCAAATTAATAGCATAAATTCAGATTTAGATGTATGCATTTTTCACATTTTTTCTCATTCTTGCTGCCAAGTTAAATGTCTTGAAGTTCAGTGACAAAATAAGCATTTTAAACACAAAAGTCACATGTCAGTTTTTTTTTCTTTTTCCCAAGTCTAAGCAAATGTCAAATTCTTTGAAGTTGAATGAGGGGCCTTTCCCTGGATAGTGGAGCTTCTGGCTCCTCCCACTGGAAGGGTGAGTGTCCAAGCCTGCTATTGTATTCGCCTGGGGCACAGACGAATGGCTAATGAAGTCTTTTGTTCTGAGTATTCAAGGCATCCCAGGAGCAATTCACCTTTCCTGTGCCAGCAGTGGAGGTGTCAACCTTTCTCAGGGTTAAGAACTGTCAGAGCAGTTTTTTTATATAGTTGATTAACTCAGACTAGGTTTAGCTAGGTTTAGCTTTAAGTTTCACCTTTTAAATCTTTCCTTGAAACATATAAAATTAAAACAGTTTATAGGTGGATTTTTAACATTGCAAATCCTTTGACATTCCTAAATAATTAAGCCTTAACACAAGAATATACTTTACAAACAGGTGATTTTGCTCTTCATTCATGAAAAAACACATTAAACTCATTTCTTTACATCTAGTTTACATCTGCAGCAAATACACATTTTAGTCAGCACTAGTCCTTCCCTTGAGTGCTGGAATTATTTGCAGCATGGATACATGTATCATGCCTTTGTTTAGAATCTGTCTGTGCACAGCTGTTTCTTGATATTTGTTGCAAAGAAAGAGCCACATTTTTCCCATAGAAAATGAAAACAAGGGTTCCTGTGTTGCTTTTTCATAGATACATTTTGTAGGAGCTGTCATTCCAATGAGGCCCGGTTCCTCAGAGCCAGACTGGATGATTCTGGGCATTCCAGGGCCCTTTAAGCTCAATGATTCAGTAGAAATTAATGGATCTGGTGCCAAAATCAGCACTTTTTACAATTAGGAAAATGTCATTTTAAAAGGCATTTTAGGGTTTTCAGCACAATGATGCTGTTTCATTCACTTTGCTCCATGTTGACTGTGGCTATGCCCACTGGCATGCTCCTGCAGCGAGGACTCTGTTTTCACCTCCCCTAAACTGAGTGTGACACAAATGCAGTTTTAAAGATTTTGGCATGCACAGGAGTCACCACTGCAGTAAAGTGATGTAGTGAGGCACATTGGAATGTGTCAAAATATCCCACAGATGCATAGCCAAGCAAAGCCTCCAAAGTGCTGAAGACAAATCAATGTGTAATAAATTAACACTGTGTTATCAGCATAGGGCAGCCATGAGATTGATTCTTTCTCAATGTGTGGGGAAAGCTGCGACAAGATCTTAATGCCACATCTGTATCAGAGATGTAGAGGTTAAACAACAGGGAGGAGAATACGCATCCCTGTTTCAAACCTCGATTTATAGAGATTGGGTGGGTGATGGTTCCATCCTGACTGATGTGCACAGTAACACTGGTGTCTGAATACATCTGATTTATAAAGTGGAGGAAGAGAGGATCCAATCCCCACTGCTCTAATTTGCTCCACAGCCTGGGGTGTGAGATGCAGACAAAGCAGAGTAATAGCTTGCGGTACGACCGTCACATTGCCTCTGCCATCAAATAATGAAAAAGAAGATGTTGTGAGTGGAGCTGTATGCTTGCCTAAACCCAGTTTGGAACTTTTTTAGTAAATTGTTCTCCTCAACCCATTTGTTCAAGTTGCATAGAATAAGCACAGAGAAGATCTTACAACTGGAGGCTATCATCGCAAGAAGTCTGTAGTTGGTAGGGTCCAATCTGTCCCCCTTTCTGTGGATGGACTTCACTCCTAGACAGATGATGCGATGGAATAGCTGGGCTAGCAGGGGGACACAGAAGTCTGGATTATTTTTAATGACAACGTTTGCCACTCCATCCAGGCCTAGAGATCGGAAGCCTTGATTCTTTTAATTACCATAAGAATGTTTTCCTCTTCAAAACCATCGCAGGACTCAGCCCCATGCTATCAATACCACTCTCATTGCCAACCAATCTAGGGTCAACATAGAGGTCTGTGATATGATTAACCCATTCTAGTTCAGGTATGGGATTGAACTCCCGGGAAGCATTTCCTGCTAGAAATGTTCAATAACTTGACCAAAGTATTTTGCTATCATTCCCCCTCAGCAGATGAAATATTAATTTCCAATTAGCATTGTTCATGTTGTATTTATTATTTCTCAACCATTTCTTGTAGCCGGTGAATAGAGAAGTCAACCTGGTTGTTTTTTCAATGCAAGTCAATGACCGAGATCTGGTAATGATGTCAACCACTCTTCGATGGATCTTATTCTTTTTGCGAATAGCAAGATCAAATAACTCCATAGATGCATTTCTGTTGATATGAAACACCGAACCCAGAGAAAACTGCTTGAAAAAATTGACCATTGTTATCCCAGTCATATTGTGGTAGCAGTACTTTCCAGGTCTTATTGGTTTAAGTTGAGTACTGGATTTAACATCTGAACATTGTGGTCAGACCAAATTAGATGGTTATCCTGGAGATACACAATGACACCAACAGAGAGGTGACATTTTTTTTTCCTGAAGGACACTCTGCAACCAGCTTAAATATGCTTGATCGCTTAGATCGGTGAAAGTGATCAGCAAGGGACTGTTCAATGAACAATGTTACATCAATGAACACATAATCGAGGCAAGAAAAGGATTTTCTATGTATGTCTATTTCTAAGTATGTCTAACCATCTTGACACAGAGGTCCTTCCCATTAAGGCAACTCAAATCAAATATATTCTGAAAGTTCTTCCAATTATAACCCGGAAATCTGCTTCTTACATCAGGCAGCAAAGAAACCTGAGCACTACCTGAGTCTTAGTAAATGGGTTCAGGAGAGAGGACACAGTGGGCATTGAAATCACCAGCTATGATTACTTTACCATTAGGATATAAATCTAGTGATTTCAATAGTACAATATCAATATTGCAGTTTCAACACCTCCATCGGCTTGAAAAACATCAAATGCATAGGTCACAATCTCAATTTGTAAAAAGTAGGTTACATTTTTGGATTTGAATATGTTTAACTGTCCGAAAATATGTCTTTTATTTTTATTTTTACCACAAATTTTTCAACGAGATAACATCACCTATTTTTCCCCAACTGTCATTGCTAGTACCAATATGCATCTTCATCAAATACACCTTTGACAGACATTCCATAATGAAAACATTGAGGGTATTTAAAGCGAGGCCCAGTAGGTCAAGGGTAGAGCATGAGTTGAACAATAGCAAAATTTCATGTTCAAGACCCCCCATAAGAGTTCAGTGGTTATTTGATGGATTTCCCATAAGCCACATTGCAGTTTTTCAAGACCACCATTCGCTTGAAAGACATCAAACACAAAGGTCGAACTCATTTGTATAAAGTAGATCACATTTTTGGATTTGAATCTTTTTAATGTTGCAAAACCATTTTTTATTTTCAATGCAATTTTCTCGAAGAAAGAACAGCAGTGTTTTTTCAACTGTCATTGCTTGTACCAATTTGCATATATCAAAAAAAGTAGGGCCACAGTCAGTCTCCTTTTTGCAGTATTCTGGGAGGAAAACCTACTATTGATATATTATGGGGTGGAGGAACAACACAATAACATCATCCCTTTTGCAATAAAAATATAAATCCAATTTTATTAAATAATCACACAAAACATGATATTAGTTAATTTTAGTTAAAGAACAGCATATCACAATTACAAAAACACCCGAAAAATGATATTAATGTGTTCAAATGACTTTTTTCACACCCTATCCCGACTTCCTCAAATAGCAATTATAGATATGAGTTCTCAGATCGGGGTGAGGATGTATAATTTAATCATCAATCCTCTCTACTGCTCAACATGTTTCTGTTCTTCAACCCTAACAGTAATGAACATTCTTCAGGAGCTGTTATCTAGGTCACTATTCATGTTTCACAGTTCTTGAATCAATATACAGTTCTTAAAATGTCTTCCTTCAAAGGTCCTTGCTTGTACTGCAAAAAAGGACACAACATGTATTAGCTCTAAGTGCTATTTATAAATTGAGTGAAATGGGTAGTTAAAAGCCCACATTTAGCAGAAATACTTATGCACGTAGCAGGTTTTGTAACACTTAACTCAAGACAGAACAGACTAAGATGGTCAGAGACCTCGTTACAGCTATTCAGACAGAATTAGATAAACAAATACAGCAACATACTCAAGGTATGGCTCCTGGGGACATAATCTATTGTGATCTAATGCAACTATATCAATCCAATAGATATAATCATCCTGACAAAAAGCCAAAATGACATGTTTATGATCATGACATTAGACTAAGAAAGGCTCTGTATAAATCTCAGAAGCGAGGAGCACTGAAATTACCATTTGACGAAAGGAAATCAGTATTAGCTAATATAAAAACCAAATACAAAAATTGGTTAAGAAGTAGGAAATCTATAATTTATCAGAAAGATGGAGCTGCAATGCTAAGTGCAGTTAATGCTAAGTGCAGTTAAAACATAAATACTGTGAAAACTTGTCTAATACTAAATCAAGCCACCAATGGTAACCAAATTGGAATTCAATCCAATGAGGTCATAGAAAAAACAGAATTACATATTTTACACAACTCTATGCCTTACCAACAAACTCTGTGTCAACCATGCAATCAGCAATTCAAGGGAAATTTTGGCTCAATTTTGATAAAGATGATATCCTATATTATTATCTCAAATCAGACCTTTAAACAACATCCAGAGCAATGGGCGGAAATTCTATATAACCTCTTTAGATATATTAATTTCAGCCAAAGTCTGCCTCAATTGTGGAAGCATTCCATGGTAATACCTGTGTTTAAAAAAGGTGATCGTGAAAAACCATCTAGTTACAGGCCAATTTCCCTTTTGGATGCTCCCGGGAAGATCTTTACCCGTATCATTCTCAAAGATTTGAACATATGGTTGTCAGAGTGTCAAATCCGAGATCCGTTCCAATCAGGATTTGTCTCAGTTCTAGGTACCTAGTTCAACATTATGACAATTAATATGCTAAAATCAATCTGTGCAACACAAAAAACACCTTTGTACATGGCCTTTATAGATTTCCCAGGGGCGTTTGACTCCATCGATCGAGCAAAATTATACACTAAACTTATATTATATGGATGTGCACCTTCTTTGCTCTCTCTAATTGCACTGTTACACACAAACACCACCATGCAGGTCAGGTTAACAATGGAAGGACAATTATCCACTACCATTTCAACAGAACAAGGTCTCAAACAGGGATCTATTTTAGCTTCAACACTTTTTAATTTTTTTATTTTAGACATGGGTGAGTCCTTTTTGAATACTATTAGTGACTCTCCAAAGCTTGGTGATCAAAAAATAGCATGGCTTTTATATGCAGACAATCTCGTCCTTTTATCCAAAACTCCATCTGCCTTACAAAACCTATTAAACAGATTGGATATCTATGCACAGTATAATAACCTGGTCATAAACACAGAGAAAACACAGGTAGAGATCTGTAACAAAGCGGGGAAATGTAAATCCTTGCGAAACAACTTTAGGCTTGCAAATGCTGAACTGGAGATTGTATTGCAGTATAGATAGTTGGGCATGAACATAAATGACACAAACTCTGATGACTGTTATTCTCAGTTGGTAAATTAAAAATTGAAATCTCTGACACCACAAGCCAGAATCATGGTGTATAAATATGGAAAATGTTCTTACAGCCATGTGATGCTGTTTTACAAACAGAAAGTCATTCCGATCCTGAGTTATGGAGCAGAAACATAAATTCCGAAAGATCGAAAATGGTGGAGCACTCTTGAAGCAAAATTCTGGAGATAAATTTTAAGTCTTCCCGAATGCACTCCTTTTCCGATTATACGCCATGAATTAGGCTTATTATCATTATATTCCCAGATTTTGTGGAAAATGTGTTCCTTTTTGCGAAATTGTTTGTTGGGAACAAATGCGAATAACATTCTTAGTGTGATTGCAAATTATCTTCTGACTTCTAATCATGCTTTCCCTCTTTATTGGCGTACCTTCAAAACAAACGCCTTAGCTGATGCCTCAATCAAACTCGATTTGTTAATAGAGAATCCAGGGTGAGCTAAGCTAAAATTGTTTCAATTCAATTGGATTTGTAAACAAGCCAATTATAAAATATACATTATATGAAAGGTTACTGATTCTAGACCCCATTATTTAAAAAAACAAACTGGTGTATTGAGGTCTCCACACACATTAAGTTGGTCACCTTTTTAAGTTTTTAATATTAGCTACTATTATGAAAACTTTGCTCACACTATGGGCCCCATTACGACGCAGGCAGGGCGGTAAGTCCCCAATCCCCATTTACCCTTCCCCATTCCCATTTTTGCCCCATAGGGCATAATGGGAGTGGGGAAGGCGTTAATTACGCCACCGTAAATTACGATGGCGTAATTAACTCCATGGTCCCTTAGCGCCATGGATTTTAACACCTGCTAAAAGCAGGTGTTAAATCCGCCATGGCGCTAAGGGACCTCGTACTCAGGCGGTAAGGGTCGGCGCTGTTTACGGCGCCGTAAACCCCTTACCGCCTGAGTTGTAATGAGGCCCTATATGTTAATTGCAAATGAACAATGAAACAGAAGTAGCTATTTGTCGTCCATCTGGCATTACTAGTCCCCAAATGCTTCTTATACCTTTTTAAAGACATTCTATGATGAAAAGAGAAAAACATTTGTTAGGAGGAAATAGGTCACAGTTTTGTATTGTTCCATCCTTGAAGCACATGCTCTGGGGATATGTGGCCTTAGTTACTATTAAGACATTTAGTGAGGTTTTGGATAACCGATACACATTCCTCTATGTCATATCTCTACAGAAAACCGCAACAGAATTATTTATAAGAGCAAATTGTTAAACAATTCTGTTAATACCATGCCACTTCTTGACTTGGTATGATCTGTTCCTCAGAGGCTTTCTAGATTTACAACAAACATGTAGGTATTATCATGATCACTGCCAAACAGGCCAGAAAATACTACCAGTAGCAGAGATATATGAGTATTGGATCACTCAGATGCATGCTTGGCTGCTTACTAAAAGCCACTCTAAGATTTCTGCCATAAAGAGACCAAGGGGACACAAGTTGGGGACACAAGTTGATTGCTAATCCTAGCGATCTATGCAGCTATATAAATCACACCCAGGGCCCACTGCAAGTGATCAGCATGAGCCGTCTCGTGCTGCATGTGCTGCATGCTTACCTGATTTTCTGGTCCTCGATCGATTCTCGTCCTCTGCTCATCGACTGAAAATGAAGAAAGAAGAAACAATATAAGGTTAGTATATGAATCATAGAATAACGATTATGCGCAGCTTAAGCAAATCTAATCGCATCTAGAAAAGGAAAGATGGGACAAGAGAAATATTATAAATACAAGCACTTGGACAAGGGAAAGAGCATGGATGCAAGTATTTGAAGAACCATGGCCTTACCTGAAGCCACAGGCCTGACAAATGCTTTCCCACTCCACGCTCCCACCACATCTACAAAAAGAGAGACATTATGAATATGTGCTGTCATTCTAGAACAGACAAGAGAGAGAAAAGACATCTTGCAGTGCAGCACAGAAGCAAACATGTTGTTCACTGTCCTAAGAAGCAAACATATAAGTTAAAAAAGAGCTGCAAAGGAAGAAAGAAGCACCAGAACTGTAAATAGAGTACACAAAGTCATTTTAGGAGAAGAGGCTTAGTTGTTCACAGACAGTCTGGGCCAACACCCGTGAAGTAACTGGTCTAAAACCTGAATCAGTAATCACATCATATGGTGAGCCCAATCCCCATTTGGAGAGTTTTTCAGGGGAAGAGGTTCGGGGGGTTGAATGAAGGGGCAATACGGTTAGTAACACCAGATTTCTCCCACAGGGAATTCACTTACGGAAGCAGTCCCCATTTACCCTGCTCCCTCTCGTCCTAAACACATTAGAGCATACCTAATAACGCCTCAGATCCTTGAGGTGGAAATTAGTGTGGGACAGCTCTACAGAGTGAGAGAGGCGAGTCGTGGCATCTATGCTAGACAGAAGGTAAGTGTCACAGAACGCTAAGCCCACATTATTAGTCTTGCCTCGATACCATGCAATTCTTGGATATGGACCAGTTAGCTGTAGCTTCGGATGAATTATAGGCAGATGTGCAAGCTGCACATTCTGAGATGAATACAGTGCAAGGTGAGGTTGTGGTTAATAGGGACAGGAGAAAGGATTTAGCATTGCGCTTTACACAAGTACATGCAGGTCAAGTTCCGTTGCCCTCCCAATACCCTCAGAACCTCCGGTATCTCCACTGGTGCTCATCAAGGTAGTTAGACCTCAGTCTGTACCTTTGGCCTCCCCAGAATGTATCACAGGTGACCTTCACAAGTATGCAGTATTCATTAACCAATGCCGACTCCAGTTTCTCTGTAGGCCTGGTGCCTTCCCTGATGATCAGACTATGGTAGCCTTTGTGCTCCCCTATCTAGGGGGTCATGCGGCCAATTGGTTGATCCAGTTAGTGGAAAGAGATGATCCATTATTTTGCAATTGTCAAGGTTTTCAACTAGAGTTAGAAAATGTTTTGATTGGAAGGCTCCTGCACAGGCCCTTGAAAAAAAAATTACTGTCACTGTGCCAGGGGTCTCAGGATTTATTGGCCTACATCTCCACATTCCATGAATGAGTGGCTGAGACAAACTGGCCAAGAAAAAAAGAGCTACCCCTTCCACAGAGGGCACTTCATGGAGAGCTTAAATGTGTTTTGGCCCAGGTAGTCAATCCACCTGATAATTGTCCCGAAAACATTGAAACTTGATCTTCGTTTGCAGGAAAAGAGGTCTGATTGTTCACGATCCAAGATTTGTGCAGTATACGTGTGCACTAGGGAACCAGTAGCACGCATCTCAGACACACCACCGGACCCATGCAGTTGGATAGTGTTCGGGGGGGACCATTAACCATGGAGCATTAACCACAGAGGAAAGGAAGAGATGTAGGCAACAAATGCTCTGCCCGTATTGTGGGAACTCAGGACAACTTTTGAAGGACAGTCCCATAAAGCCACAGAGGAAGGCTGTAGGTGCATTGAATGCACCTGTCCCAACTGAGCATTCTCAAAACTAGCAAGCCTGGCGGCGAAGAGGCCTACTCGACGAGCAGTAATAAGAATTCACAGGTCTTGGATTTTGCCATGCCGATAATCTTGACCAGCCAGCAACAGCCGCACAAGATGCATACCCTGGATGCTTTCATAGATTGTGGTGCTATTGGAAATTATATAGTGCTTTGCCATGGCCAAAAGGAGATGGTTGAGAATGTAGTAGCAGTGGATGGAACACCTTTAACTTCCGGCTTTGTCACCCAATGTATGGAATAATTTATCTTATTATGCTGAGACAGACATTGAGAAAATGTTTTATATGACCTGATTAGGGCTCCCCATTTCCAGATAATCCTCGGAATGCCTTGGCTAGAAACCCACAATCCTAGCTTCGACTTGAGATCTCAAACTTGAACCTTTCCAGTCAGCTTCTCAAAATCTTATTACATCAAGACTCCCATGTCCATCCTTAATTTCACATGTGGGGTTAATAGGTGAATTACCAGGGGCATACTCCAACTACAGTGACATCTTTCAAGAGGAACAGGCAAACCCTTTGCTTCCACAAAGAGATTTTGACTGTCAGACCTGATTCTTGCATCACAAGTGCTGTCGAGTAGAAGGTATTCTCTGATGGAATGAGAAAATGAACACCTTCACAAGTACTAAGATTAATATCTGGCTCATGGCTTTAGAAGCCCATCCAAATTCCCGGCAGCTTCACCCCGAGAACTCCGCACTTGCATTGACTACAGAGCCCTGAACCAGATAATGATCAAAAACAGGTATCCCTTGCCACTGATCCCCGTACTCCTTGACCAAGTGAAAACTGCCAACATATACACAAAGCTGTACCTCCGAGGGGCCCACCACTTAGTGTGCATCAACGAAGACGATGAGTGGAAAATGGATTTTCGCATGAAATATAGCCTCTATGACTATTAGGTCATGCCCTTTGGACTGTGCAATGCGCCTGTGTTATTCCAGTATTTCATGTATGATGTGCTCTGGGAGCTCCTTGATGTCTGTGCAATAGTCTATATTGATGATATTCTAATCTACTCTTCATCTCCTGAAGAACACATGAAGCATGTAAAAGCTGTCCTTGAAAAATGGAGACAACATCGTCTCTATGCAAAATTAGAGAAGTGTGCTTTTCATGTAAAAGAAGTTGACTGCTTGGGTTTTATTCTATCAGTGCAAGGGATCAAGGTGGACTGGCGCAAGGTGAAGGCAATTCAACAGTGGCCAGCTCCCTCATCTATCAAAACAGTGCAAAGCTTCTTAGGATTCGCACATTTTTACCAGTGGTAATTCTGGAGTTCTCAGAAATTGTACATACTATCACTTCATTGCTCCACAAAATCAAAGCTTTCTTCCTGAATGAAAGAGCCCATCATGCGTTCCTAATCCTGAAGCAATGATTTACTACCGCTCCAGTTCTTCAGTATCCAAATCAAGAGTTCCCTTACATTGTCTCGAATGTCGCTATGGGAGCTGTTTTGTCCCAAAGGAATCACACTGGGCCTCATTACGGCCTGTGCGGAATGGGTTAACTGGTCCCGCTAATGGATGCGGACCCGTTAACACCATTCCGCACGATTACAAGCTCCCCTCACGGGATCCGGTAAGGAACGCCTGGTCAAACCAGGAATCGTTACCGGGTCCCGCAAGGGAAAGAGGGAGCAAACAACGGGCCGCTCGTAATCGGCCCGTTGTTTGCTCCCTCTCCCATTCCCATTGAGCCTTATGGGGGCTCAGATGGGAATGGGGAAGGTCAGCGCCTGGGTTCCGGAGGGAGGAATTACCGGGCCCTCTGTACTCGGAATGGCCCGGTAATTCCTCATTCTGGGAACCCGGTAACGGAGCCCGGTTTGGCAGCAGCCATGGAGCTAACAGCTCCATGGCTGCGGCCAAACTCGTAATGAGGCCCACTATCTTTTGATGGCTGATGATGGCTCGTTGGCAGATGGACATAAATCTTGGCTAATGTGCAGTTATGAGTAGGTGTCATGAGAATAGCCGGAATAAGTGGTTGTGAGCTCCTGTCTAGCTGGTGGCAAAGCAAACCACTGGTTAGGATGTGGTGGTCCTGGGGTGTAGTTTGGTTACCTGGCAAAAAAAGTGTGGTGTTCCACAGACTTCATTTTAAAGGCATCGAGATTAGTGGACAATCAAAGACAATATCAAAAAACAATTGTGTCTGCCATATTCTTATTTATTTACATGTCAGTAAGCTCAATTCCACGGTAAATTAATAATATGTTTGTTTATTCATACTTGAACGTCTATCCAAGGGCAGGCACAAATGTGCTATATATGAAACTTAAATGAGGAAGCAGGACCGGGCAACTATTTTGCCCCTAGAGGTAGCACTAGTAATGCCTTCAGAACTGCAACCAACAAAATAGAACATTTGCGTAAAAAATTCCTAGGATTAGGCTGAGCTCAAACAAGCCTTAACATTTTTTTCTTTGGGACATTTTTATTTTTTGGGTTGTTTATTGAAGTAGACATAACACAGTTGTAACAGGACACGTGCAATCACTTTGGGGGGCATCCACGTTTCACTACTAAGAGACGGCCACTTGTTAGGTAATATAGAGTAAGTTCTTGTATGGAAAGTAATCATGATCATTTGGTAATATGTTTCTCTCTTTCCTTGCCAGCTTTGGTGAGGTGGAGGAAATCCCCAACCTTTATTATAAGGGAGCCAAGCCAGAGGGGACTGGCTTGATCCAGCTAATACACAATGCGGCTCCCAGAAGGTGGACGGAAGAGGATTCCCTGGGCTTTCCATCCCCTCAGAGATATGATATTCCTTTAAACCATACAGATGTATCTATGCCGAAAATAATGATACAAGTCCCAACATGCTTCAGACTGGTCATACTTTAAGTGTATTGGGCAATGGTAAATGTTTCCTCAATTCTAATACTGAAATGGTATTAAACACAACAGTGCAGAGGACGGTCATTATGAAGCTAAATCGAATTTAACATACTGTCATACAAAAAGGAATATGTGAACAGCGTGAGATCATGGGTTGACAAATATAGACAGATATTAATCTGTGAGAAGGCTAGTAAACTAAATAATCAGGCCACTAACAGTCAGTGAAACAGCTAACACCACTTTCTGTGAGAATTTCAGACACCACAGAACACCATGAGGACATGTATGAATGTACTTACAGATCCAAAATGGTGCCATTGGCCCTGCCTATGTTTAAAGGCTCGGAACAACCTTTGACCAATCTATACACAATGAAAACCTGACCAATACCGTATGGGAAATAATAATCAGGGCACATTTTAAATGAAACGTCATGAAATGCAATATCAATCAAGAAACCTAAATGTAGACGCAAAATAAAATGTCAGATCCTGGGCTGGCTTAAAAAATCTATCACTGGTCCAACACTGTAAAAAGGACTGGAGCACACCAGAGTGGCGAAGACTCGGAGGAAGCAGACATGCTTTCATCCACTCCCTGGATACATATGTGACTGTTACCTGGAAAGTGGTAGTCCATTTACAGTCCGCTGTGGAGCAGTTGCTCTGGCACAGGTACACCACAGACACTATGACAAAAGATGGTGGCATAATGAAAGGAGAAACTAGGAACAGGTCTTTTCGCCAACCAGAAGGAAGGCCTGTGGTTGGGTCATTTCCTTGAGCAACCCAAGAAAAACAAGCTGAGGGAAGTAGACAAGACTGTAAACCAGAAAATGACACCCAATGAAGTGGCGAGAAATACCCATTCCAATTAACAGAATTGTGAGTGAACCAGAAGTGACTTAGAGACCAAGGAGACTTTCTAATGACCAATGGTCTTAAGGATACCTAAAAGAATTTCGAGCGAAGCAGAGGTCATGGAGCCACATTATGAGACTTATGTTCCAAGAGAAAAAGGCACAGTGGGGAGACCTAAAAAATCTGTGCTGACCAAAGACTGGCCAGAAGGAATAATCAGCACCCCCCATAGCAGATTGCTCAGGAAAATATATTGTGTCTGTCAGAATTCTCCACTGTGTCCCAGCGACCTGGTCTTTGTGTAAATGTTGGCGCTTCCATCGCCCCAACACAACATGACGGACCACGCTTCACAACAGCACGTAATGCATTGGAGTCTTCACCGTAATGATGTCATTGACCATCTAGAAATGAAGAACAGTAAATCCAGCAGCACGTACCTATCTGGGGGATCCAGCAACTTGGTCCATTCCAGCAATTTAGTTTCTGTGATGCTACTATGTTCCATAGAGCTCCTTGCTCTACTCTTGCTTATCTTCTTCCTGCTATTCATTAACCCGCCCTTGTAATTTGCCTTTCCCTCCTCCTGGAACTATCTTCCTGGTTTCTTGCAGCTATTTCTTGCTGTATGCCTAGTCCAATGCTGCCTTTCCATAGAATCCACCTTTCCCGCTCCTGCCTCTCCACAGAATCCACTATTCTATGCTACTGGCAGGTCTTTTTGCCCCGATAAGTGATTTTTGCACAATTTTGAGTCTTTGCCACCTGGACAGAGCCAATGTTTGTATCACCCTCAGGTCGCAGTGGCTAACCAGAGGGAGAGGCGGCATTCTCACTGACACCTCACCTCCTCTAGTGCTCAGGTGAGGCATAATTCTGACAGTGTATCTGTGTTTTTCTATAATAGGGATAGACTTTGAAAGAATATGGCTAGGAACAATTTTGTTGGGAAAACATGCAGAACTCTTTTGTTTAGCTGAGGGTTAGATAGGAGGCTGAAGGACACGTAAACAATAGGTTGGACTTTTGGTTATTAGCGCAGGCAGTCACTTGAGGAACAGGTACTTATATGAGTAGGTTCAAGACATTTATGTTTAACATAATAATTACACTGAGGTGGAGGGAGAACCTGGACGCCATAGTCAAGTCTTAAGAGTAGTAGGACAATGTCTGCTATGGATCTGTTTCTGAACGACAGGTATGGTATTATGTAGTATCTGTCTTAGATAAAGTAAGCAGCCTCTGACTATTACTTTAAGGTCTTGTTCCAGGCTGATTTACATATCCATATGAAATGTGAAGTTTCCTAGCAGGTAGATATTTCTCTCATCCATAGAACAATTGTGGGATGTGCACTGGTGCTGCACAACATGATTTTAGCTTTTCTTGGTCTGAATTTAAATTGGATGGTCGTACTTCAGGAGCCTGCAGGTGAGAAGACATTTCTGGGATCTGGATGATTTTCAGTTGGTGCTTGTATTCATTTGTAAACAATGTGTGTGCCATCAGTGTAAATGTAGCATGTAACACCAAAGCTGCTGATGATTTCCATAAGAGAGGTATTGTTGATATTAACGAGTAGGGGAGACATGCTATAACCCTATGGTACCCGACAGCTTATACTGTAGGGATATTATAAAAGGGGGGCATTCACATTTTTTCCATCCTGGGGAAAGTATTGATGACATCCAGATTAGTGCAGTTCCCTCTATTTCTATATATTGTGAAAAACCAGAGGGTATTTCACTGCCTAGACCCCAGGGATTCCTTACTCAGGTGGCCAGGGCATGGCCATTGCCTTTAAATCCAGACCCTAGGGGTGGACAAGTGTGGGGGGATCACCTGGGTGAGGGGTCCTCAGGGAGTGGGGAGGAACGCCCGATGGCACTACATGGTGTACCTCCTTTCCAAATTCCAAATACCCCTGTCCCATCCTATTTTATAGGATATTCCAACTTTCCAGATCCCCCGTCCCCTTTCCTACACAAACACTGAGGAGGTATGAGGCTAAAAGGAGTACCACCCGTGCAATACATTGGACGTGTCCCACTAATAAGACCAGGCAGGGCCTAGCACTTGATCTTAATTACATACACCTGGTACCTATTAGCTCTCCTCGCATGGTTAAAAGGTGGAACACTGAGACAAACTGGGCGCAAGGCGATGCACAAGAAGGAGCAATTATTCCAGGTTGATGGCAAACCAGGTGGAGCAGAGTGACAGGCTGAGGGATGGAACCGAGAAACAGAGAAACTTTGGACACCCGGCGAGAGAGTGTTACCACCAAAGGGCCTTGAAGGTTTCTCAAGGAAGCCTAGCCAGAAAGAAGAGACAAACCCCTTTTGTGTTTCAAAGATACCAACCACCCTCTCGTGTAAACGGCATAGTTGGGGAGTTGTAGCGGCAGTTGAGGTATCAGCCTTAACTTCAGGATCAACGGCCCGAAAGACGAAAGTGAATTAACACAGTTGATGAGTTTATGAATGCACTAAAAGTCCGGTCTGTGTTAAATGAAACTTGAGGGCAACAGTATCCGACGAATGAAGGTTACGTGTGTGCCGGTAAGACGCGAGAGAAAGCAAAGCTTTGTAAAGAACTGTAAATTAAAGATACAAAGTAACAGAGTGGACCGGTGAAAGAAGTTTGCCAAATAGAAAGTCTCTGTGAAATGTCTAATGCCGTAGAAGCAGTGGGAAGAGAAAGAAATTGAGATGCAAGTGTTGAACTTTTGTTAGGTTTGATCCCGGCAGAGGGAAACCTGGATGTGAGAGATATCTTTGAACTTTGAAATGCGTACTCTGCTAGAAAACTACATTTACCAAGAGGCCTTGGTGTAGGAGAGAAAAAGTGACGTTTGAGGAAAGAAGGTCGAAGTGGTCATGTCGAGGTAAGAGCAAAATCTTTGCAGTTTTGAAAGTCTTCAACAGCGGAAAGAAAGTGAAAGGAGACTTGAACCCGATGGAGGGAAGCCTATGAAGGTGTGATTGAAGCTTGGGGAAGGGAACCCCACAAATTGTGATTGAAAGGTTTGAGCTCGATGGAGGGAAACCTATACTGAATTGTGGTAACCAGATGAAACAAACTTTTTTTAAACTGTATTACAAGCTAAAACATGAACTGGGCTGCAGTGAGAGAAAGTTGAGAGGTCCAGTGGATAAACTAGCGACTTTTCATGGAAGGCCAAGTGGGCCCTGGTACATGAAATTAACTACATCCTTGTGACCATAGCCAGAGTGTGTCGCAAGATTCAAGTGTGTCACCTTACCCCGTGCTACAAAACATGGGGAAGGGAGTTTACTCAGCCATAATGACATTTACATAATACAATGTAATTGTAAATACAATAAACACAAATTTATTTTGAACACTGATTTTCCTTTTTGCATCACACATTCGCTTTACACATTGTTGTATTAGAAAGAGCGTAGGCATTAGCTTTATCAGTATAGGCCATTTTATTTTGACTAAGGACTGACTAGGACTGTATTGTCTTTTTGTTTGATGGTCCAGAAAACTCCCACCTTAGTTATAGGGCAAGATAGGAGTTTTCCAACCCCTTTTAAACCATCAATAAAGGTTTTGAAACGTACAGCTTTTGTGTCAGTGTCTACTTGTGATACAATGCCTCCCTCACCTAATGTATTAGCTGTTTGCAGGCAAGATGTCCATGACCATAACAGTGCTTTGTGTGCCATTGTCCGAATTATTTTTAATATGTTTCTGATGAATCAGAGTGTTTTGTTTCTCGCATTGTTGTTTCTCATACATTACGTTCTTGATCTCCACATGATCCTGGAGTTGTTGTTAGATGAATTTCCTGAGGATTGTTGCTGGTTAGTGTTGGGGTATTAGATTGCTGGGTGATTGGGATTGGCAGTGATGAGGAATGGGTGGCAAGGAATGCTTCCTTACTCTATGATTCAATTGCGAGGTGATTGTAGGAGGTGGGTTGTTATATTATAGCTCTGGAGATATTTGGTGAGTGTGGGTCCTCTGGGGATCCTGCTGTGTTTCTGGAGGTGACTATGGTTGTGTATTCCTGCAAAGTGAAAGAGCCAAAAGCTCCAAGCATCCTGGGTTTGCTGTGGTAGGTGCTATTTACTTTGGTGTTGTGTTGAGGTTCTGTCCACTCTGTCCAGATGCTCAATAATCTATAGGGATTTCTTTGTAAAGCTGTTGAAATGGGGTCAGTGTGGTGATGTAGGCTAATGAGTTCTTGAATTCTTTAATACCTTTGAATATTTATTTCTGAGGGGTTTATGCTTGCCCTGTGTTGTGCCTTTTGGACTTTCTTGGCCTTTACCATCTCTCCTCTATCTAGAATGTCTAGAATGGTGAGGAGTAGGCAGATTTGTCTGTCTCACATATGTTTTTCTTCCAAATGTTTTCAATGCTTCACTCCTTGAGATTCTTGAGGCTGATAGTGTACCATCTAGGGGCATGATTTTTTTTCTGGGAGTAGTTGAAATGTCCAACTGGGCGTGTTTTTGTCAAACACGGTATTCCAACACTGTATGATACTTGTTCAAATTTGATTGATTTTTATTTTTACAAAGCGCTAGTATGACAGAGGCATCTTGGCACTGGAGGATATGACAGAGGCAGAGAGTGAACCTAAAACAAATGGATCTTCACAGCATGACAGAAGGCAAGATTGTCTTGTTTGGCTTGAATGTTAGGGGACAATGAATTCCACAGTCTAGCTTCCATGATGGAAATTGACCGCCTCTCCGCCCCGTCCTGTTCAACCGGAAACGGGGAACAGGGAGAAGATGAGCATCCTGGGAGTGCAGGAAATATGTCGGGACATACGGTTGAAACCATTCCTGAAGGTACTTTGCCCCCAGGCCATGGAAGTGTCAGTGGACAATACAGGGAGATTTTTAAAAAAAATCCACTGTTGTACCTGCAGCCACCGAAGCATGCAGAGCACAGGTGAGATATGGGAACCATATAGGGTATCAATGCCAATGCGGGTTGCCAGGTTTTGGAGCGGTTGCAGAAGGTGGAATAGAGACAGAGGTTGAGCAAAGAATAGGGAGTTACAATAGACCAGGCGGCTGAGCGTAACAGAGACAACCACCAGTGGGCGCAGATGCATGGGAGGAAAGGGCAGGACCTTTCGGAGAACTCTTAGCTGGAAATAGCCAGCCTTAAGGATAGCTCCAACCTAGGCGGCAGTAGACAGAGACAACAAGAATTTGAATCTTACGTTTTTGACCTCCGATAACAGAGATGGACAAGTCCAAGTGTTGAGGGCAAGTAAGCTAAAGACCAAGCTAGGGAAGAAGATGGCAAGCCAGAGCGGGGGCTGTGGGCTGGGGGAGGGTTAACCACCAGTACATCTGCCTTGTCTCCATTTAACTTCAGCCAATTCCTGCCCATCCACCTACCCATCACCACCAGGCAACCCCTAACCTGAGACGCTGTGTCCGGCTGGGCCAAATCCAGCCGGAAAATGATTTGTGTGTTATCAGCATAGGAGTAGCAGTGGAAGCCATGAGATCCTTTGGTGATGCTGACTTGGTTCCTTGTCACTTCGGGGGTCCAGAATGGCTGCAATGTAGAGAAGACGCTTACTTTAGAACACCCCCGTGGTTAGACACAGAAGGGCGCCGAGAGAGCTACTCCCTACACCACGGATCAGTTTCCCCTGTATTAATGTGAAGCAGTGACAGCGGCAAGCGCTGGACCGGCGAGCTGTCAGCAATATATGGTAACAGCAGGCACCGGACTCAGACTGGTAGCTGCGATGGTCAGAATTCTGTTGTGAAGGAAGTCCAAAGAGGAAGGACAGGACAACTGAAGAGGGAGGGCTGAGGCAAGGGATGAACAGGCATGACTGGAGGGCAAGAGGAATCAGGCTGGCAATTGGTGGGAAGGAACAGAAAAAGAGCTAGGAAACTGAAACCAGCCAGAGAAGGGGAAAAAGCCACTTACAGGGGCAAGAAAAGCTACTTGTTAGTGGAACACTCTAACAGGACGGTGGTAATGAGCATGTTGAGACATGCCCTGCACTGATCGCTCCTGGTTGAAATACCTGAGCACAACCGGATTGAGCCTCCCAGCCTGCAATCAGGTTGTCTTGGCAACCTGGGTCGCCAGCTAGAGGACGAATGCGTGCAGGCATGGGGCCAGGTCTCTGTGCCTGTGTCGTCCCATCAAGATGGTGGTGCCTGCGTAGCACTGAAGTGGCCCACCTGCTGTGCCAAACCCCATCCCTACCACCACCCAGTACCTGCACTGCCAAGCTGCTGCCATCACCAGCGAGATCAGTGAAACAACCAATGCCGATAGACCCTTTGTGAAGATAAGTGTGGGGTGCTGTCGTTACCATGGGGCATGACAGTTTGTTGAGGGTCTGAGTTATTTATTTATGAAGTGGGCTGAGTCATTTGTCTGGGGTTCTGTGGTACCGTGCAGAGTGGGAATGGGTTTTGAGGCTTTGGGGGCAGTGCAGAGGACTTCCAAATTCATATTCTTCCATGGTCCGATAGCTGTAGGTGGGGTTATGGTTTCTTTAGGCAGCATAGAATTGCATGTGAGTAAAGTGAACTATATAGAAATGCAATTGCCCCAGGACAGATAGAGGGTGGGTGTCACTGCTGTGATAATTATTTTCAAAATAAGTCATCCACTGTTGGTCTGGCTAAGTAAGTGGGGACCCTGATTAACTGCTTGAGGTGAAAGGCACCAAGGTTTCAATGTTTGCTGAGAGTGCTTTGTTTGCAGTGCTTTCCTTTTCCTGCTGCCACACGTTGACGTCTTCCTGGATGGCGTGGTAGTCACAGTTGACCATTGTGTTTTCCACAACGCCTGCGTATCAGTTTTTGAACAGTTGTAGGAATGTGGTTGGTTCATGAGGAGAAAAGTGAGCTGAGAAATTAGGATAATTTTACAGTGTAATCGAAGTGACGCACAGTATTGCATGTTATCTGAAGGAGACACTTTTGTGTGAATGTAGTAACTGTGTACAAGAGCGATTTATTCTACTATTGCTGGCATGGTTGAAAAACAATGTCTTTAAAGTAGTAGGGTATCCCTGTTTACGCCTGCAGCATGGTTATCTGTTAGCCAGGTCTCAGTGCTGAAGAGTATTGTACTCCTGGAGCCGGTTGTATATAGCCACTATGTGTATTAACATCTTTTGTTGAAGCGGAAACTGGCCATGTAGTGGCTTCCAATCTGGTTTATGGTCATGTGTGTATTGTTCTGAATTGTTTGGTAGCAACAGTGTTTCTGGTGGCAACCCATGAGTGTGTTGAATTCAATCTCCAATAGACTAAGGAGGTTCCTATTGGCATTTTCTTCCTCGATGGAGTAGTTGGTGGTGTAAGGGCAGTGTGTTGTGATGAATAGGTGAGTGGAGGTGATACTGAGGAGGGGAGGCTGATGGCAGTGTCTTTGGTTGGTGGGCATTGCCCTGCTAAGGTCTGGTTGTCACACTGTGGCTATTGATGAGTGTCTGGGTTATTTCCATATTTAGTGTGCCATACCTGCCTTTCTCTTCTCCCTATTCGCCTGCAGCTAGAGGTACGTGGGCATGGCAACTGTGTTTCCACTCCTGGATGTTAGGTGATATCTTGCAAGTTATCTCGCAGATGTTGTCTTGAAGAGGTGATGCAGTGGTTTCAATTGGTCATTGCTGGTGAAGGGTGTTGCATAGGTGTTCCCTGGTTCCACATTGTTCTGTGGGAGGGTGGGGTGATTTGCTGAGACCCTCTGTTGCCTGGATTATGTTACCTTTGTAATTTCTTGTCATGATGATGTTGATGTATGGGAGTCAGTGCTGGAGGATATGTAATGATGTCTGAAGGGCAAACCTAGGGAAGAGAGAAAATGCAGAAAAGAAAGGTGGGGAGTGATGGACAGGGCAGCACTAAGGTAGAATATTATAGGGAATATTAATCAAGGGGCACTGTAAATGAAGAAGCAGCCAAAGCAGTGGGTATGGAGTGACAATCAATAAGCGATTTATGGGTTCATATTATTATAGTTGAAAGGTTATTTAACACAATTTATTGAAGACAGAGTTATATTATGAGTATTTCCGGAGTCCTGGGGATACACACAGTTTAAGAAACCTCTATGAATCCCCTTCCAAACTTCAGAAGAAAACCTTTTATGTCTGCTAACGGGCCTCATTACGAGTTTGGGGGTATCTGAAAAAAAACAGGATTGCATGGAATTACCACTTGCTTTTTAGTCCTCCTGATCATGAGTTCTAGGCACATAATTACAAGTTTTCTGGACCGGCAAACTACAAGCCTGCTGGTAGAGGCTGTGAACTACTGGCAGGCCTGACCTGCTGATAGTTCTGGCCCCTAAGAGAATATTTTTCACTGAAGCACCGGCAGCATTGCTAACATTGCTGGTGCTTCATTTTTCCCATTCCTGTGGAGTCCTATTGGACTCCATGGGTATGGGAAGTTATCGTTCCTCCACCGCCCGTAGTATCCCAGTATTACCGGGATATGAGGTTGTGGGAACCGTAACACAAGTCTGCCTGTAATCCGCCGGTAGCACCGGTTTGTTAACGGCAAGCTCGTAATGAGGGCCATAAAGTGGTAGTACCTCCAGCATATGCATGGGTATACTACCTGCACCTTAAAGGAATAGTGCACTCACATATTTTATTGTCTTAAAAGATGGGCAATAATCAAAAACATATATTAAACATATTTTTAAAGAACTTTCCTATGTAAACTTTTGAGCAAACAAGGTTCAAAGTGTTTACATGGGAGGATCCATTTTGTCATTTCAAGCAGCCTCCTCTGTTCATCTTAAACTCTGCCCTGTCGGCACTAATCAAGCAGCAAAAGCCCCCTACTGGGAGCTTTTGCTTACGGCAGCCAAAGCAGAGCTGAACATGGAGAGGAGGTGGCCTTCACTTTCATTTTACGTTTTCGGTGCTCCCCAAGCCCAGGGAAGCACAGAAAATGTAAATTGAAAGGCAGAGCAATTATAAATACTTCACCGCTCTCTTTTCTAGGTTCCTGTGTGGGAAACGAGAAAAGAAAGTCGCAGCCATTATGAAAACTCTGCAGGATACCGGCGAAGTATTCATAAATACCTGGACTTGCCTACAAGCAAAGGTTGCAGCAATTGTTGTATTGATTGCTGTAGTTAAATAACCACGGAAATCATAAATACAACAACGTGATTGCGGTGGCTTCAGCTTTGAGTCTCCTGGGCTCCCCCGGCACGGGGGAGCCCAGGAGACTCAAAGTGAAAGTCCCACAGTCATAAATACAATGCAGTTGTATTTATAAATGCTGTGGTTTTCTTTCTAATTTTCCCGGGCTTCCCCGGCTCGGAGGAGCCCAGGAAACTTAGAAAGAAATCCACGGCAATTATAAATACAACAAAGTTGTATTTATGATTGCAGTGCTTTTAAAAATTAATGAAATTAAAAGCACTTACCGGCAGCAGCCTCCCTGCCTGCCTTCTCTGCTTTCCGGCTCTAATGAAGCAAAAGCTGCTGTAATAAAAGCTGCCAGCAGGTGGCTTTTGCTTCATTAGTGCCGCAAAGGCAGAAATTAAAACAAGCACAGGAGGCTCATCCATTTCACAAAAAGGATGCCTCCTAGTCCTTGAAATGTTTGACGTTGAGCCTCATTTGCTCTTTCTTAACTTTCTTAAAACATGTGTTTTATATATATATTTTTGATCATGGCCCATCTTTTGAGCCAATACAATTTTAGAGTAAACTATCCCTTTAACAGAGAATTACCTCTGATGTTATTTCCTCCAGAGGTAATTCTACCATTCCCAAATGAAGTCCCATGCAACTATAGAATAGGGGTCTACTGTAACCCATAATCTGGTTGTAATTCACCATTTACCATCAGTGATGTTGCTCTGCTGAGAACTTCTAACTCGTAATGAGGCCCTAGTTTCCAAAAGCAAAACTAAGTTGAAGCTGTGCACGTAGTAATCAGCAAACGTAGTTGAAATATGTTTCTCAAATTCAGCACACTTCATGCCATCCTCCACATTTTTCAAATATGTTGAGCTTTTTTTGGAGCATCAGTTTATCATTGGGAGATAGATGCATGTCTAAAATTGGCATCCATTGAGCATATTTAAACAGAAGTCTCCATCTCGCAATCCGATGAGGCATTATCAAAGTCACAGATATACTGTACTTTGCACAACAATGTGTTGTACTGGCTGTCAATCTTTTCATGAATTGATGTTCACCAATTTATTCAGACAAATAGAGTGATGTGCGGTAAACCGCTAATCACAGTTTATCATCTATGACATTATTGTAGGGTGATTTATTTGTCATTTAACAAACACATCTTAACAATTGCATTATGACTGATTGGCAAATATCCCCACTGTGACTAACCATACAGAATTAAAAAGTGACACCTTTCATTATCAGCCCCTTGCAGCCTTTGCGTCTCAGTTCAGAGGAGGCACCAATTAGACATCTAAGAATGCAGGCTCAGACTCGACTGCAGAGTAATAGAGCAATGTCCAGAGTGCAGGCCCAACATGCCAGTTTCGTCCAGTTATACTAAACAAAGTGTCTTTAAAGTGCAAAATTTAAAAAAAATACTCCCCTTTGGGTTCTACTCAAATAATCTGCCACGAAAGGAGCAAATTGACATAAGTGACCGTGCCCCCACATTTGTATAAGTGCATGAGCCAATGTTATACCCCAGTCCGACCGAGCTGATATGCATTTGCCTGGTTTAGATTCAATCCCTTAAAGCAACCACCACAGCTGTACCCTTCTAATCAGTGGTAGACATGGAACGGCAGGCCTACGATGGCCAGGACACTGCAAGTGGTGTCTAGAAGCGTGCCGTGCAGATACTTGTATTGCTGGCTTGTAGCCTTATGACAACAGCAGATTCAAGGTCCTTCCACCACGGTAGGCGCTGAGAGCTTTTGGGGTGCTTTTGAAGAATGGCCGCCCCACACAAACCTAGTAGCATTTGCGAATATTGGACATGGGTGTTATGTGGACCTTCTGCTTACCAAGGTTGAGCGACTGCACATTTCTGAATGCGGCCCATTTTCTGTACATATCTTATATGAAAGAACAATGAAGTGTTTTCCCACTTTTTGGGGGTACTCCAGACCATGTAAAGAGGGGCATAGTAGTGGCTTTACATGATACAAAAATGCATATTTGACTTTGGCGTCCAGGAATACAAGCATAGGTTTGCAATACAGCTAAAACAGCAGTTCTTGCATGCCTGGTTTACACGCTATTCAAGGTATCTGCTGTATAGCGCGCTTCGAGCCCTAAGCAGCAAGAGAGCGCCATTTTGACTCTAGAAGCGTCCATTTTGTTTTAACCATTTTAAACCAGGGAGAGGGGCGCCTCTTCGCCCTGCCCCTGTGTAAGTGCACTTTTCAGAATGTGAAAATACTTCAACAAACAGATAATTTGTGCTAATATCCTATTTTATGTCAAGCACAGGCTTCATCAGAAACATGTACAATTGCAAGTAAAACATAATAAGATACAGTGATCGCATTTTGTTGATAGTTGAAGATAAATGCTTTAATCACATTGTTGCATGCAACTAGTAGCACATTAGACACGGCCGGGAAGAGGTTTCCTGTTATGAATAGTCTGGGATCATCAAACAAAGATTAGTTGTCTAAATCTGTCCTATCAACATAATAACACAATGCCAGTGTTCTCTAAAAAAAAAACACGATTCACGTAGGAAGGATTAAACGTGTAATGTGCACCCAAGATGTGCTCTGGTCATGTTTTGTAGGTGAATCTGAAATAATCAGACAAGTCACGAATAAACAATGTACTCATTCTCTTTCAGCAAGGTGCCGGCGTTCAGTGTGTCGTTTCTTACATTTCTAGGACATGGCGTTCATGATTATTATTCTTGCGCACATTGCTAATGGTAATTAAATGAACTCAAAATTGTGAAGCGTTTCAGTGGATTATGTGCTCACCTGGAGCCAGTCCTTTCATTATTACTCGCGACCACGTGTGCGAGCACACAGAGGTGGCAGCCACCAGCGGATTACAGTTGTCAAAGAACTCATTCAAAAATAAAATGTCTAGGCACCCAATAGTCTGTGTACGAAAGTTAAGGCACCACTGGGATGTGTCCACCAAACGGTGATAGGTGTCCCAAATCCATTATAATAAAGCATTTACAAGAATGAGTATCACGGGTAATGCATGATTCTGTGGCCCTGATTCACAGAAGCGCTTTATAATGGCGTAATCCCATTGAAAAATCGCTCTGTGAGTCAGGCCCTGTCTGTACAATTTATGTATATTCAATGATCTACTCGGAAAATCTCACAATATTTTTATAAAGTAGAAATGTAATAGAAAATGTGGGGTGGCGGTGGCTGCCCTATAGTTAAGATAAACCAATTTCCATTGACTTTTCTGAAAATTCAATGCTAATAACTTTTGACGTGCTGGACGGATATGGCTAAAAGTTTCCGAAAGAATGTTTATCACGGGCCTCTCCAAATTCGACATTTTGGGGCAAATTCATCCAACATGTCAAAAACAATTAAGCATTGTAAAAAGGCTGTCTTCAGCCTACTGACATTCGTTTTTCCATAGGGAAAAAAGCGCATATTTGAAAATTCACACAGCTAAAACTGCGGGACGGATTTCCACTGAATAAGTAACAACTTGGGCACAGAGTGTCACATATATCCCTTTTTTGGTTTGTTGTCAATTCAGTGAGTAATTTGTATGACAGTTGATGGGGAATGGGGTGCCTCGGTCCCAAAAAAACCTTTATATACCTCATTTGTGGGATGCACTCACTGGCCCTCATTACGACCCTGGCGGAGGACCATGGTGCAATTTGCACCATGGTCCATGGCGCTAAGCTGCCAACTCCGCCATGGGGGTTGGCGGACTTACCGCCCCATTCCGACCTTGGCGGGGCGGTAAGTCCCCAATCCCCATTTACCCTTCCCCATTCCCATTTTTGCCCCATAGGGTATAATGGGAGTGGGGAAGGCGTTAATTACGCCACCGTAAATTACGGTGGCGTAATTAACAACAAGTCCCGTAGCGCCATCGATTTTTCCGCCTGCAAAAGCAGGCGTAAAAATCACCATGGCGCTACGGGAACTCGTAGTCTGGCGGAAAGGTACGCCATGATTTACGCCGGCGTAAACCCCTTTCCGCCAGGGTCGTAATGAGGGCCACTGTCTTTTTTTTGTTGGCTTGATGCAAAAGATTCTCCCGGTAAACCTGCAGGCAGTCGAAAATGGGAAGGGCTAAAAATGCTATTTGGAGGAAAGACAGGGATGGTTTAAGATCAGGGAATGGGTATGTTGGGCTAGGGAGGGTGGAAGATGAACGAATGGTGAGGTGTGCAGTTTGAGTCTGGTCAGAGAGTTGTTTTTCAGCCAGATCACTTTTGGTTTACCATGGGAATGTCAATGTAAAAATCTATGTATTTGTGATCCTCTTTGTTAAACAAAAAGATGACAGCAGTAATCATAAATGCAACACTAGAAGCAAGGAGAGAAAACAATATAGGGGAGGGTTCTTAAAAATAACGGGGGGTGTAAATGAAAGCGTTCATGTGTAGCTTAAAAGATTTTGAAATTTAAAGCTCTTTGGGCCTCATTACATGTATGGCAGAGTGGGGAAAATGGGAGTTATGCAGTGGTAAGAATATTACCACTGCATTACCACGACCTTACCGCACCGCTGGACTACAACTTTGTTGGTGAGGTGGAGGAAACACCTCCAGAAAAATGCTGGAAGTAATTCTGCTGACTTACTGCCACAAATCGTCATAATTGGCGGAATAACTATCTGTGGAATTACCACCAGTGGTAATTCTTCAGAAATCCCCACGGAGGACTACGGACTTCATAAATGGGACTAAGACTGTCATGATACCACTTGTCTTATGGTGGTAATTCGTCCAGACCAAGTGGAGATAACGGTAATTCCATTTGGGGGTATTCCAGCATATTTAACACTGTAATACAACCAAACCTGTAATGAGACCCTTTATGTCATACCACGAGAATGATAAACCATGTGGTTTACTGCAGAAATGCTGACGTACAGTTGGAAACCCCACCAACCAGTCTTACTGTGGGAAAAGTGCATCTTTATTGAGGTTGTACCTCCAGAAACATTTTTCTTCATTAAATTACCATATAATTAGAGAAAGAGGATCACAATTATATTGATTTTAAAGGAGCTACGTGGGGTGGGGTGGTGGCTAATTAACATGCCTAGAATCTGAGCTGTACTCACAGGTGCAAGCCCGCACTCCAAAGAGTATGAGCAATGTGTGTTTATGCCCTTCTTGCTGTGGTTCTTTAGGAAACCTGATGAGCATATCCAAGTGTTATGGCTTGTTTTTTGCTTAGGATTTGGGTTACCTTTCATTCTTCAACCACTAAGCTTATCTTGGTAATGCATGGTGCCGTGGAGGTTTTGGAAGTGAACTTCACTAAACCCTTGCAACATTCTGAATCTCTGGTAATCCACATGCATGTGCTTATCCTAAGCGTTAATGGTGAGGTCATCATTCAAGGTGTGTTTGCTCTGCTGGTAACAACACTGGTATCCACATTAAAGGACCCTTCTTTTTTCAGCTCTTTAACCTGAGCTCTGCATGCCATGGAGGATTATTTGGCCTAATCATGATATTTCTCTTGTTTTAAACTTTGATGGGTGGCTCTTAAAATAACCACCTGGAAGGATAGGAAGGGGAGCTTGGGAGGAAACTACAAATAGTTAAACGAGTTAACAATTACAACCAAAAGAACAACATACAACTTTTTGGGGGTTTTGTATAGATTCTTTTTAACGTAAATAAATGTATACAACATGAAAGTATGTAAATCACCCTTTAACCAAAAATACAATGGTGGCAGTTACACCAGTGGTCGTCAATAGCATCTGCCCCTTAGGCTGATGTGGTTGTGAAATATAACACGCATCACCAAGCAATCATTAAGTGTCAGTGAAGGAGGGGGAGGAGCAAATGAGTAGTATGGCACTGCAGAAAAAGGGGGTGTAAAAACCGATGGAGCTGGCGATGTTGGTGCTGGAGTGAATGGAATAGTCAGTGGACTGGCAGATGTGGAGGCCAAGGTGGAGACTGTAGATGATGCAAAGGGCAGTGATGTCCTTGTGCCTTCTTTTTCTAAGTCTGGTGAGTCTCATGTTATGGCTCGTTTTTATCCCAATGGAATCCGGGGAGGTGCTGGATGAGCGATGAGCTGCCCAGGCTTTGAGGAGGCATGTTGGATGGTTCATGGCGAAGAACCTTTCTATCGAAGGTGCACCACACAGCCTCCACATCTTTGAGACACTTGTGGTTGGGCACAAGAAAGTGGTGCCAGTTTTCATCTGCCTTGATAGATGTGTTTGCCTACTTCTGGTGTTGGTTGGCCCTCTGCACTCAGATCATCTGGTAGTCTGGCGATTGTCGCTTGCTGCACCACGTCATTGCTGGAGATGTTTTCTGATGTGTCCATTTCATGCTGTTCCAGCATGGTGGGCGTATTGAAAAGAAACATGACAACAAGAGACAATTTCACAAAATATAAACATAGAACAAAACAAGTGTAATAATACCAAAATAGCAATACAAGCAGCAAATGACACAAGGGACAGAAAGAGGATGGATGAAAAAAGCAAACAAGGGCAGGAAAGTTGATTTAAAAGATTTGATGACAGTGTAAAGCTAAAAGTTGTCCTCTTGTCTCACATGAATATTTGCATGAATTCTGACAAGAGCAAGAGGAAGCCAATAGGCTTCCTTTATTTGTTGTCACAGCATTTTGTTATGCTGCTTGTTCTCATGCAAATCTTGCAAGATCATTCTTGTAGTAATGAATAAGAAGTGTGAAACACAACCACAACATTTTTCAGATGCTTTGAAAAGAACATATTTCTTACATTTTACGCTTCTGGAGCTCCATGAGAAGGTTGTTGTTTTGGATATGTTAAACATTTTGTTTTAGATTTTTGAATTGCCATGGGAATTTCTCGCACAACGGAACTCCCACTGTAAAAGGTCATGTGGTTGACCAATTCACGGCCAATTCGTGGTCGATTATGCAGTCACAGGAAAGAAATGTGATGTGAAGCACACAATTGTTCTGAGATTCTAAAACATGACATTTCTTTAATTGTATGCTTATTATACACAACTCTGATGCTCCACTAGCAACTGGTAATTTTGTTTTGAGATTATGTATTTGTATTTGGATATGTATTGCAAATACGAAATTCTGCAGGATCGCCTATTATACTGTTAATACATTCGCCCAAGGTGTTCCATGAGCAAATCGTTATTTTGGACGTGCTCTTAGATGTTGTTTTGAAATTACAATATGTGTGGGACAATGAGTGCACCGAAGATGGAGTTTGTGAAAAATTAGCCACTTATTGTGCCTGTGGAGAAATGTTTTAAAATGAATATACCGATTTGTATTCCTTTGGAAAGAAAATGTTTTTGGGTTTATGTGGTAATTGCCTTACTGCACATTCTGTATTTGTGTTGTCTTTTGAGGCATATCTTTATGTAACTCAAGGGCTGCAATGTACAATTATTTTGTTTGTGAAGTGATATTACAAAAAGATTTGAACTCTTTTATAATTTCCTTTGGAAATATATTGACAGCATAATTTTGAACTGCTATGGGTGTTGGTAGTGTTGCAACATGTACACAAATGAGCAAATTTAATACAAGAAAATGCAGGGCTTGACTTAACCTGGAGTGGACTCATTTCTAGCTATTCATTCTTTGCTAACACATGGTTGAGTTGACTCAAAAAAGAAAGAGATGGTACTTTTGCTCTTTTAAATGCATTTGTAGGATTCAAAGAGTCATATATGCATTCAGGTAATGATGCCATTTACACATCGCAATGCATGGTTTGAAATAGCTAGTAGAAGGAACTACTTGGTGGTAGTTTCTACTTTAAAGGCAAAGGGAAGTTGACAGCAATTAAATAAATGTAGCTTCCCTTTTAGTTTCACATTCTATGTGTATAGGAACTTAGCATATGTTCATAAATACAATTCTTTTTTTTAATGTATTGTTGAATTCTGATGAAAGCATTTTATTGTTTGAGAGGTGTTGTACTGAGTTATCACGCTGGTGTCAAAGATTGCCTAAACCAATGCACACAGCAACTCACAAAGACAGTTCAAGGGTTTTTATTGAAATGATTGAGAATGGGATCACTATTGGCTGTCTCCCTCTCTCTCATCTCCACTGGGCAGTTCCCACCCTAAGCCAGGCATCGCTATGACCCAAGATGGCTACTGGAGATCGATAACCCCTACTGTCTATTTAGCTGAATGACTGGTTGTGATGGCCCAAAGGCAAATGCATTATGTATCTTACTACCTTGGGAAAAATCTAGCTGAATCTACATCTAGGTACCATGATAAGAATGTTATCAAGAATTGGTGCCTTTCACCCACCCGAGTCTCACTCAGTCCTGTCTTTGCATGCTCTTCTAGTCCTTGCCCGAGCCTTCTTCCTTTCCTTCTCTCTCCCCCTTTCTTCCCAATGACTGCCCCTCCAATGTTCTCCTTTCTACCCCTACTCTCCTTCACTCTCTGCCACCACTCTCCCTTCTCCGCTCCAATACTCTTCCCTCTTCGCTCTAATACTCTCCCCTCATATACTACTACTCTCACCTATCCACACTACTACTCTCCGATCTCCACTCTATTGCTCACCCTCTCCACTCTGTTACTCTCTCTTCTCCACTCTACTGCTCTCCCCGCTGCATTCTTCTGCTCTATCATGTTCACGCTACATGAGTCGCTATCCTGGTAGCACATTAAACTGTAAATATAAGCCATACCTGAGTTTCAGGTGTGATTGCTAGCATCTCTCATAATTTTCCAAGTGACATCAATTTGATATCACATGTGCCAGCCTTGTGAGCACAGCTCAGATGTGGAAGGGTATGTGGAAGGGTATATGTATTCCTCCCAGCCGGCTGTCTCTATTGCTCCCAGCAAGTGTGCAGGCCTGGGATTGCCTCTCTTTGATCCTTTGTGAGGGCAGGTAACACCTTCTCCAGGGAGACAGCAACTCCACATGAAGTCATCCTGGGAACAGGAACCAAAGGGTACACCCTTCACAAAAGCACTAGCATCATACCAGGGTGTTACATACCAAAAGGGCCATTGATGCTATTGACAAGGGAATGCGGTGGATGGGGTTAGTGTAGACAAAGGGAGCTCAGGCTAGCTGGAGGAAGGTTCCACCATCTTGTTTTCTTGCTTTATCCCCCCTCTTTCCTGCCCTCAACACTTCTTTTTACACAAAGCACTTTGGGTGCTGCGTCAGGAGACACAGTCCACTTAATCCAAGGACAGGGATTGGACTCCTAAAACAGGCTTGCTTTAGTACAATCACCTGAAGCCTTTTTCCTTTAAAAGGAGGGGTCTCCAACTCCTTCTTTGAATCATCTCTGAACTTCAAGCCTTGAAGAAGATTTTGTTTAAGCTGTGTTGCGAGAGCAGTTCCTTCCGAAATCATAAAATTGTGAGGTAAAGGCAGGCAGTCCAAGGCAGAGACAAGCCTTGCTTCCGAAGCATCCACAGGGCACATTGGGGGTGGCCAGCTCCTTGGGCAAGACCTGCCTCTCTGCCAGCCTCACTGGCACCCAGGACCTCACTGTGCTGAAGGACTCCAGCAGGTGTGTGCCAGCCATCCGCATGTTTGGGAACCCAAAAACATGTAATACCCTTGCCCTCAGACCCTGCAGTAGGACTCACATGTCCTGAGTGCCAAGACAGCATGAATTCCTGCAATTTAGTCATTGAACCACTGCAATCCATTATTCCAGCCCATTTCACCCGGATCAAACCTACAGCATGCCCTGGAGCTGCCTTTTTGCACTCTCTGACCTGCAAACCACAGTACCATGACTGCCACATTGGAGCCCAAATCGAACCTGTAAGTGATTTCAATCTGGTACACACCAAGTCAAAGCCCAGCATGTATTACACAACTGAAACACTTATTTATGTTTGTCTATAAGTTCAATATTCTGAACGATATACCACTCCTATCACACCCTTCTCCTGGAACTCCCCCCAATCGCACTGAACCAGGAATCAGGCTAGTTTGCAAAGGTAAATATTTATTTATGTATTTAAAATTTAATCACAGTATATTTTAATAGATAAACAAGTCACCTATGGGGTAACAGAACACTGAATAATATCTTTAATACACTAGGAATAAGTAATGAGCAAAACAAATGCAGCACAGAAAATAATACGTTTGTGTTGGTTCCAATCAGATAGCACTATGGTGAGAGGTTCCCCCTGCAACACCCCTCAACCCCCCAATAGGCAATGTAAAGAGATGGAAGGAGAGAGCAGGTATTCAGGGATAGCACAAATCAAACAGAATATCAGTCCCACCTTCCCCCGGCAAACACAAGAGAAAAACAGAATTGACTTTTCAGCTGTCAGAATGGCTTTTAAATTATCTTTGGAATTGACTGGGCAAAAACACCAAATGTGATCAAAAATACTTAAATTGTTATACATTCTTATGGGAGCCACTTTGAACAGTTGCACACAATCACAAGCAATGATTTAGTCCAAAGAAAACATTTGAAATCTTAAAGTCCAGGTCGGAAACAAATTGAAGCTATTTCACACGTGTAAAAATTTCTCAGAATGGGAATTCACGGCAAACTTTTGAATCGCAAAAACTGAGGGAGTTATAGTAGTTTTAGTGAAGGTCGTTTTTGTAAAATAGGCACGAGAATGGAAAACAGAAATGCACTTTGAAAATGAAAGATGGGTTTGCTTACACTAGAGGATGACTATGAAAAAGTGAATACCACATAGGGACCTTACAGTCACGTGATCAATGTAACCCGCCTCCTGTGGAAACTCTACTTCTTCAGATGAGAAAGGATCAGCGCAAAGATAGTTCTAACAATACTGGTTCTGAATGAAAGATAGGATGGGTTTGAGATAGGGATAAGACAATGCAAATATACTATGGGCCACAGTTCTTCCTATTAATACTCACAGGATAAGTTTTTAAATGGGACCTTCAGCTCCGGTCATTGGATTGGGTCTGGTCTAGGAAAGACAGCCGGGTTTGCACAGGCTCTGCCCTCCTAGTTGGTGGGTGTTTGAATCAGCTGGATAGCGAGTTCCTCAGGCAAGCCTAGTGGTGGCAAGCCAGAGAATTTCAGGATACTGGTTCAAAGGGCCTTCTCACACCACACAGCGCTTTACTGGGTGGAAAGAATACATTTTAGGATTTGGGCCTTGCTGGAAATCAATAGTTATTGCTGGCAAGAGTCTTGGCCTCTGGATCTGGAAGAATATTAAAGCTGGATGTAGAATGCTGGATCAGAGTGCTTCACCAGAAACAGGAAAGTGAGTGGATCTGTGAGTCCCTATGTGTTGTCAGCTGTCTCTATTTATGCTATAAGATTACATCATAAAGTGGGTGTATGGGCCGGCTTAGCTAAGCTTGCCTCTGTGAGCTGGGATAGGATCAAAACTTCATCTCCGCCTTGCAATTTGGGTGATTGGATCAAGGCCGGATGATGTCACATTTTATGTTTTGCTCTACAGTCCTCAGAGACCTCCCTTTAGCTCAAAATCTGATTTGATACTAAATGTACATTTCTACATTCGTCACCTTTATACAAATCAAAAACAAAGGTGGCATATTTTATGTAGCAGCTATTCCTCAAAACCCCACAGAGGTGGGATCTTGTCTCAGCTTTCTACAGAATTTTGTCCTTTTCGCTATGACCACAATTTCCAAATTTTATGCAAATTTCCACAATTGTGCATGTTTAACATAGGGATGCGTGTATATATTTTCACAATCCTAGCATTAATACATTTTGCATAAAACCACATATATAGCCATTCCTGTCCAGAACATGTTACACGGTTTTGCCGCCTCTTAAAATGTGCAGCCGAAAATTAGATTCACAGCTCTGTCCTTAGCATATTTTTCACCCTTTTGGATGACAAGTTATGAGTCTTTTAAGAATTGTTCTTTGTTCATGTTTAGCAACAGATGATCCACCCCTTTTTGTCTCCCTGCCGTCCATGGGCATCCCCCTCTTTCTTTGTTCCTTAGAGGAGGCATTTACGACCACCTTCACACCTCCAGTTTCCTGGGCTGAAGCTCAGTCATTGTTCCTTCTCTTTCTATAGACAAGAGTCTGGGCTAACCAGCAATTAGCACCTCCCAGTGAGTTTCTGCTGAGAGGAAGGCCCTCCTTCTGGGAGAACCCTGCTTTTCCAGTTCTTGTAGCTCAGCCAAGCTAATTTTATTCTTAATTAAAAATCCATAAAAGCCAAATTTGTTGTATCAAACATAATTACATTACTTTCTTAGCCTTAAAATCTGTAGGATAAAAAGCAACTGAGATCTATATTCTTTTTCGCAAAAAATCCTTTTTATGTTTGCTAATCCAGCAGACTTTTTAGTTTTAGATCCCTTTAAAGTTTCATCAGTAACTCATCTGACAGCTGTCATTCAGGTAGCCCAGGGTACTACACCCAGATTTTGGCATGGGCTGTCAGTTCACAGATTTTGTATGTTTCACAATGCTTCATTAGATACATGAAATTTAGCACTAGTCAAGATTTTGAATGTTGAGAAGTGTTGTTATAGGCATTTTGGAGTTTTTAGCAACAAAGCAAATGTCATTTGTAGGCACATTTTGGGGTTTCACTTGCAAAGTGCTGCTTCTCTCTGTACTCTGTTGGCTGGTCATGGAGCCCACTGGCACATTTCTGCAGGGTGAGCTCTATTCCACCGCACATGCACCATGGGTGGTAGGTTGTGGATCCCTCTTTTTGTGTGCTGAAGCACACAGTTTTTGTAGATTTTTGGCACACACAAGGGTTTTGCCGCCATGGTTGCCGTTTCTTTCACCATAACTGGCAGGGTGATTCTACATAGCATAGCAGAGTGGGTAAATACATCCCACAAACTGCCAGTACAGTGCCAAGAAGCCTGGTTGGCTGTTGTTGAACCACCAATACACTGCAAAGGTATTATTGCCTCATAACTGCCCCCCATTCCATTTTGGGCTAACTCACTTTATTCTTTTCGCTAAAAGAACATATCCTTGTCAAAGAATGTTGCGGTTTACGTTGCTTGTTTTCCCCCATCTCATTACCCAGAGTGCTGCATTTTGCTGTCTTGCATATTCTGAGTTCTTTCTACAGGGATGGGTTTTTGTAGTGTTTTCTATTCAGATATTATAGGAATGGTATGGTTAATTTAAGTATATGCATATTTTGTATAGATCTTGATTGGAAATGACTTTAGTTTGGTCTGTTATACTTTGCTGTTTGGTTTACTATTGTTCACATTCACACTCATCTTGAGTATAGCCTTCCCTCGGCCCACTTATATCACAAAAGGTGAAGTAGGTATTTCTCTTATCAGTGCCTGTTTTCCCTTTATTATTGGGTTCACTCTTGGATTGTAGGAGTGTGAGGGCTGAGTAGTAACTTTAGCCTCTACTCGTCTGCAAGGCAGAAGTCAATTTTTCACACAGGGTCACAGCAAGAGTGTCAGATGGCCACTGAAATGAGGATGGGAAATAAACCTGCTTAAATGTATAAGAGTATGAGTGAAGTGAAAACACCGCCCGAAGGAAGTTTGATGTACAGTCCCTTTTTGCTAGGTTGAAGCAATTCTGATTTACAGACAACTCACTATAAATGTCATGGACTACCACCACCTACAATCTTCTCAAAACAGTTTGCAGATGAAGACAGTGCAAAGGCCTAGAATTGTGCACAAAGGAAATAGCCAGGATGGTCACTGCCTACTAATCTCAAATACAGTCAACTTTATGTGGGGTCTGCAAGGGAGCAGGGTCACAGTTGACTTTGTTGGCAAAATACTCATAAACCACATTTGATATGTCACCTCACTAAATCCATAAAAAGACAAAACTGTATCGTCCACATATCTATGGCCACATCCTGCACAGAAATACCTCACACAGAGGTGCTTCTAAAACCCTAAAATGTCATTAAACATTAACCCTGCCTATGAAATAAACATTAACAACAGAGAGCCTCTCAACTAGCTTCAAAAGTTGTGTTTATTGTGTGCTGTTAAGTTGCATCCATGTGTCTTGAACACATGATAAAGGACTTCTGCTACTGGGCAACTTGGGCCATTTGTCACAGTATAGCAAGGGCCAGTTCAGAGTCAGCCTACTCTGACTGCTAAGGGAAGCACATTATATTTCACTTCCCAAGTTGTCAACTGCCAACCCGATTCTCCAGGAGAAGTGAAAGGTGTGACCAGGAATGGCCTCTCAATGTGATCCAGAGTCTAGAATGTCAAGTCTCCCCAAATCCAGAAATGGGTAATCTAACCTCCAGCTGAAGAATTTCATGAAGGACACTGGATTGAGGGAATTGCACCTGCAAAGCAAGTTCTTAATTTCCACACAAAATGTAGAGACTTTATTTAGATTATGGTCCAACCCCCAACTCTTATAAAATGGGCACTCCCTATAAGGAAAGGACCGATGGGGAGATGGTGAATCCGTACAGCATGTTCACAAGATCCCAACTGGAATATATTCCCCATTTTTCTCTTTTCAAAATAAATAAATAAGGAGTTTGTACTGCAGCACACTGAAAGGAGCAGCTCGCTGTATCTCTTTTTCTTTTGCAAGCTGGAGAATCTTAATGCTACATAATTGGTCTGGCGGGGGTGGGGGGGGTAAATGAATTGTCACCAAGCTTTGCTTGACCCACCCCACTAGACACAGAAAGAAGACTTAAGACTGAAAGCAACCCCGGTCTGGCATAGCACAGATGAAGCCATACCTTTTACACAGCATATGAGCCTTCAGCGAAAAACAAAAAGAAAAAACATGATTTAACTGGATCTTTGGTAGATACAGGGAAATGCAGGGTACAGCAAGGTAGGGAGTCTGCCTGCCCTATGTGGGATGCAGAGGCCTGCCCTTTTATTGAAAGTCCTACCCTAGTTTGTTACATTTCGTTACATTTCACATGATTTCCCTCCAAAACTATTCCTTTGCCCGCCAAAAGTAAATGTTTGCCCTCCAAGTTTACGTTCAGCCACCTCCAGAAGTCGGAAACACCCCATCCCCACCATTTTAAAATCCTGGAAAGATCACTGTCAGGGGGCAAGGATAAGATTTTTTGATGAATTAAAATAACTAGCAAAGTTAGCATGTTTCCTCATACATGGCCTACCCTCTTAATAAAAAGACTGCAACGAAGAAGAGAGACACAATGCAAGGGGATTCACAAAATATGAATGTGCACATTCATCACACCCTTTTCAAGGTAGCTGTCCAAAGGACAGGTGAAGGTACACAAACAGACGGTTAAATGCAAGGTCGTGTGGGTCTTTAAAAACCATGCACAACTCCCAATGCAGATTGCAAAATATCACTAACATGAATGGATAAATAAGAGAATATATTAAACGAATTCTTTTTTTTTTTTTTTACCAACCCAGCCTTTCCCTTTCACACGACACACAATGCAATCAGATAAAGTGGGTATAAGGAAGATGAGTGTTATTTTTTCCTCTGTTTTCCTACCTCATGTTTACCTTTCACAATCTGTAATATTGCTAAAAGCTGTTCATGGACATTAGGTTTCAGGTTTGATAGAATCAACATAGGAAGTGACCTTCGTGGTCTTTAGAGAAAACAACCAGAACTATGTGTGAGCTCAATAGATGTGTCATCTTTTTTAAAAAATGTTTTATGGATGTAGCTGAAAAAAATCAACTTTACAACATTAACAGATAATAGTTATTACCACTTATGATTACAGACACTATAAATAACACAGTATATATATATTAACTTATATGTAAAAGCAAGAAAAAGAAACGAACAAAAGCACAGATTTGAATCCTTGATAACAAATTTAAGCTTCATCAGCAAGTGCCCCAGTATTCTCTCGAAGTTTGAGACCATACAACAGCGCCAAGGCTCGAATTCTCACTTTAACAGAATAGCCAGATGCATCATCAATTCAAGAACTCATTTTGCATTATTTGTAGTTTTTATTAAAGTACAAGATGCGCTTTATGTCCTCAGTAATTATGAATTGTATTTCTAAATGATTATGTGAGGTCATTAGCAGTGCAGCGGGGGACTTAACGTACCACAGCTGTCTTGACTAGTTAATGTTGTGACTTTAATGCTTTGTAGACATTTTTTACTATAGAATGCTGAGGCTTTTAGGATGTTGTGTGCTCTCCTTACCATCCCTTTATCTAGCATGTGTGTTAGGGAAATAAGCTCAAATTAAGGTAGGCTCAGTTACTATATAGATAGCTTGATCGCTCTCCTAATCTCCCGATACACTCCTCAGCTCTCTCGATTGCTATCTCTCTCTTAACAGATTTAGAAAATCGTAAGACGGTGTTCTCTAGAATTCTCCTTAGATTGCATGTCTCTCCATAACTGAGATGATTGTCTGTGCCCATTAGATGATTGCTTTTTGACATGTCCGGATTAACAGGCACATTTTAATCAGGTCTGTTTTAATATTTTTATTAATATTGCTGTATATCCTATTGCATGTCAAATATCGTATGGTTCAGAGAGACAGCAGAGCTGTGTGCATGAAAAAAAGGGTATGTACTCGAGAAAATAAAGATGGACTAGTCTCTATGTATGTAATATAGGGCAGTGTAATCACACATGTTAAATACTTCAAAATGTGATGTTAAATATTACACAGATCGAAACATGATTTTGATAAATACATGCAATTCAAATTTAAGCAAGAACATTCGTTTTGTATGCTGTACAGACACATGGCCTCATCACAAGTTTGGCGGTAACCCTTAAATCCGGCAGTTGCGCTATTACCGCCGGATTTAAGTGTCCGCCAAATCAGGGCTTCGGTGGAAATCTCCCCAACTCTGAGCTGGGGGGAAATCTGCCGAAAATTTGCGCTATTACGGCAGGAAATGCGCCGGCGGTAAGAGCACGAAAATTACCCGTTGAGCCCAATGGGGAATGGGGCATTCCCGAATGGGCTCAGTGGGGAATTTGGAATTCCATTACCGCCAAACACGTGATCCGGCGCTAATAATGCCGGGGGTTTGGCGGTAGGGCTAATACCGCCGGTGGTTACCGCCCAACTGGTGATGAGGCCCACATTATTGTTGTATATGAAGCATTACCTAGCTATATTCAAATGAGCACAGTATCTATGAATTCACACCTATCTTACACTCATGCTACATTAGAATTACAGTGACCTTGTTCTTAGTGTTAACTACGCTGTTTAAAGTGTTGCACCACTATGCAAGAGTTGTCCAGCAGAGAGCGGTCCGACCTTAGGCACTCATGCTGTGAGAATGTTCTAGATGGCAGAATGTATTTATAAGAAGGAGGTCTCCCCAAAACATTGCTATGGAATTTTTGAGACATATTTCACATGATAGAACTGAATTGGGACTTTCTGTGGATCCAAACCCATACAACGTCAATTGCTACGTTCATATCATGACGCCATCTTAAAGTGGGAAATGTGCTATACAAGCCATACATCTGATGAATGACGTACCACTTAAACGAACGACGATTAACTGGGGTTTGAAGCATACATGCACATTGTGCAACTTATTTAATATGTACTATTTATTTGAAATAATTATTTACGTTTTATGCATTATCAATGCTCTTGGAGCTGACATTTTTTTGAAAATCCCAAAGTATTTGTATTGTTTATGCATTAGTTAAAACGTATTTGATTTTCTGCAAAACGATTAATCGAGCACGTCGCTTTTTAAGTGTGTTTTTGTACATCAAGCAAGTGATTTAATGTATTGCCTTTCTCCTCAAAGATTCCCCTGGCAGGTGTTTGCCTTGTTTGTGCCTGCCACTTGATTCTAACTTATAATACACTTCTGCTGTCTCTCTTTCTCCCAAGGGCTACTCTCCAGCCCTCATCCATCCATGTCACATGATACAGCATCCATCTTGCAGTCTGTAACGTTCTTGACTTAGTCACGCAGGTACAGTATTATATTCCCAGGTCAGGCGCAGGACTCAACATACAGGCACAAAGATGTTCAGCACGCCCTTTAAATGATTCATGTGAGCCCTTCATACAGGTAAGTGCCTAATTTATTCAGGTGAAATCCATCGAGAGAGCACGGGGCCAGTAACTCACTATGTATCGGGTATTTCTCTATGCATCGGGTATTTCTCTATACTAGCTATGAAAGATGCTTTTAGCACATGAAACTATTTACAATTGTTCAGAACATGCAAAGGAATGTTTGCTCCATAACCTCGAGTTAATGTTTTAAGGGTTAAACACTAGATTATCACACCATTTAGACATGCGTGGATCTGAGAATAAGCACACAGAAGTGGCAACATATGTATTTATATGCCGTCTTGATCCTCCAATCAGTGAGCACAATCATGTGATTTGACAACCTTAGCTTGAACTCTCAGTGGCTGAGCTATTGATTTTCTGCAGTGAATCCTCGCTTTTCCGGAGTGCACTGATCATTTAATTGCCCCTCGCATAGGAAGTCCGATAAGGAGGTGAGCAGGAACCCTGAGCAGCTACACTGAACGAGTGCCTGCTTCCCCCTTTGTAGTATTCGAATGCACCTAGATTCCATCATTCAGTCTCATCATTGTGTCGTCAGCGACGGTACCAAAATCATTTTGCACTGCAAAAATACTCTTTGCACTGCTCTGTGAATCACAGTGTTTGTTGGCATTACAAAGTCACTTTGCACTGTGCTAAAAGTTCCACGAATTAGGCCCGAAATATGCAAACAAAATGTTACAGCATGATAGCTGCACATTAGAAATACTGAATACAGTGCAAAGTGGGATTGGCCATAGCCTTATTTAACACAATTTCAAATGGTGCATAGCTGGGGGCTAGAGGAGTGTGACTTCATGGACGGTCCCTTTTGATATCAAATGATTACCCCTGTCACAAAGATGTCAGCCACCTGACTGAGGCTCTTGGGACATAGTGTTGTGGGGCTGTCTACATTTATTTGGTCATAAAGTGATACCTCTGGGGTTATGGTTTTTGTGCCACTGTTTCTCTATGACCCGGATTGAGGATTTGTTGAATGCGAGCATGGGGGTGTATCAATCAGTGCATGCTTTTGTCTTAGAGTGGCTATTTTTTAGGGGGACATGTGTGTCCACCAGTTTCATAGCAGAGTTGTTGAATAATTCTAGGAGGAGCGAGGCATTCCCTGTGGTGTGCAAAGCTTACTTCTAGATCATTGACTGGGAAGGTTTTGAATGAGCATCGCGGAGTAAGGTTTTTTTTAGCCTGCCCTTGTGGGTCAAGTGGGTGATTGACAGTGGGTTGGTAGTGCGATCAGACCAAAATAACTGGATAGGGTCTGTGCACATGATGATGCAACGATGCTGTGTAGGGTGTTGCCTTTGTTGTGCATGGGGGAAAGCACAATTTACTAAAAGTCCATGGATTTGGTCAGTGCGAAAAGCACACATTGAGGTCATTGTCGCTGCGAGACTCCCCCACGTTAACATCTATTAGAGTTTGCTAATTTGGCAGAGGAAAGTAAGTTGGAGATGTTGTCAATGAAAGAGCCACCCCTGTGAGGTGGTCTGCAGATGAGGTGGAAGGTGATGTAATGGATTCCTTGTGTGATGAAGAGAACCGGAAGTCTGGTGCTTTAAACAAGCTTGTTCTGGGAGAGGGGATGATGAGCAAGGGCATTCGCTCCTGTGGATGATTGCCACTCCACTGTCTGCCCTTCCTAGCTAATCGGCATGTTGGATTCAGTGGCGGGATAGTTGGATGTCAAAAACATAATGGGAGGATGGGGAAAACCATATGTTGGTGATCAGGAGGGCATCAAAGTTGTTGTACGAGTTGAGGATTGTGTGCTCGATGGCATGAGCAACTGCTGGCCATGCATTGATCAGCTTGAGGGTGTGTGTATGTTGTTAATGGGTGTTGATTGGGGGCAAAGGGATACTAATTAATTCAGTGTTTACAATTGGAGAGGTTTTCTAACGTAGCTTGCCTGGGCTGCCAAGGGCACTTGGCCATTCGAACTATAGCAAAGGGGGATGGGCTGTGGAGCGAGGAGGCACATGGTGATGTATTTTGGCAGGTAGTTATTTAGCAACTACTTTAGAGGTAAAATGCATATAGCAGGTCTGGCCCTTGGACTTTTCAGGCCACCTGGGTGATTGACAATAGGTTGGTGGTGGATAGTGGATGCCTAGGGGCGGTCATGGAAGAAGTTTTTTTTCAAGGTTCAGTGACAGGAATGTGTGAAGAATACTGGAAGGTGGGAAGAATCTGGGAAGGCGAGATGGTGGGAAAGATCCTGAAAGCAACCAGCGACAAGGTCAGGGGACCTGCTGCTTTGCTGTGTGTTCCGTCCCCAAATTTCTGTTTGTATCTGAGTGCACCACTTTGTATAACCCCATATGTCTGAAAACAATAGATTGCTAGTCTTATTTCTGTCATTGTAGACAATCACACATCATGGAAACCAGGGAAGACCAAGCACAAGAGCCTAAACCATCGGATCCCTTAGAACCTGCATTGCAGTTGGCAGAGCTCTCTGTTCCGCAAGAGGAGGGTGAACTGGCAATTCAAGAGAGAGAGATCTGCTCAGCCACGATTAACGTTGCAAACACCAAGCATCTGCAGCATATACTGTGCTCTGGCAGCGGTGACAGAGACTCTACAAAGAGACTAATATCACTATGACGCAGAGCAGCTGGCATGTCCCCAACACTTACTAGGGAGTAGCCACAAAGCGGCCCACCAACACAAAATGGGACACTCACCAAGGCGGGTCACCTTGTTGGAACATGGTGACCCCGTGCAGAAGAAGAGGGCAGGGCTTAACTGGCTTTTTGTAAACAAAGACCATTGTTACACATCCCAAGCTGGGAAGACAGAACCAGATTGGGTAGGATCAGAAGTATAATGGAAACAGGAGAAGGGGTATAAGAAGGGAGAGAGGAAATAGGAAGGTGTGGGTTATTTGGGTGAGGTCAGGAGGAAGATGGGGAGGCAGACCAAGATACCAGCAGGAGGAAGAGTGGTGGACTAAAGTATGTAGGCATTTACAAGAAAGGTTGAGATATTGGTTGTTAAGTGCAAGTGGTACTGTGGTGAATGCGTGCAAGGTGAGTGAGCATGTCATAAGGAGCGGTGGGAATGATTGAAGGTGTTTGAGAGAGTGAAAGGAGCGTGATTGAGAAGAAGGTGTGTTGGAGTTGTAGTAGTAGTATGGAGGAGGGAGTAGTAGTGCGCAGAGAGGTAATAAAAAGAGATAACAGAGGGTGGATAGGTGACAGAAGAAGAGAGAGAGACATCAGAGGAAAAGAGAAAGAAGACATAGAATGAGAGGAGGGAGCAGGTGGGGGGAGTTGGAGGGTAGAAAGTGGCCAGAGAGAAGGAGAGGAGAGAGACATAATGAGAGAATCATCAGGGTTTGAGAAGAAGAAGTCCAAGTGGGACTTGAGTGATGGCAAGGCACATCCCTTAGACCTAACCTGAACATCAAAGTAAGTCTAGCCTTGAAAGTGCCTGAGGGAATTTAGTTAGACAGGGTGATATGCTCACTACCAGCTAATAAGTATTCATGTAGTAGGGGTACATGAGCACTATCAACTAACCAGGGAAGTTGGGATGCCTTGGCTAGGTTGGGGACGGGTTACTTCAGATGGGAGAGCCAGGAAAGGCCATTAGCTCCCTGCAAAGGATTTCAATATGGACCCATTAACCCTCTCTGGGAGTTGTTTTGTTCTTAACACCAACTGTGACATGTTTCTATTCATATTGCGGTTCCCCGGTGCAAACAGGGGATGAGCATGGCAACCATAGCCTGACCTGCATGTAGGTAAGCGGCTGGGAGGTATTGGGTATGACATAGAGGCTGGCAGGTGGGGGAGGGTCTGATGGGGTGACTGAGGACTGAAGCACTGAACAAAGATGGTTGCACCTTTGGAAGGTGCTGAGTTGGCTGGTGGCACGTGGACGGACACTGGCAGTTTACACCCACATTTCTAGTCACCTGATTGGTTGAGCACCCTTCTACAGTTGCAAATTAAAGTTAAAATAACTATAAAATAGTTACAATCTATACAATTTAGGAATGTCAACATTAAGGTTGAATGTATTATTAAACACTAATGATAAAATAAACCAACAATAAAAAAACATTATTTGAACACCCTCACAAATGACAAGTAAAAAAGTAACACCAGCACTTAGTTATATCTACATAACATACAACAACAAAGCAACGTACATAACGAACATGCAATACCTTGTATAACCACTTACAACTTACAATTTAAATGCACGTTCACCCCAAAATATAGACCCATAAGGAGACCTTATATTGAATGACCGCTAACCCACAATTACACAGCAACGTATACTTGTCATTACATCATCAGAACTCACTTGACACAACTACCATTAAAATGCAAAGTACAAGAAAGCACACGCACATCACTATACTAACTAAACAAAAGATTATATTCACACATTAGCACATTAACAGCAATATACAAAAGGACGCTGAGTTAAGGTATCCACAATTTTAACTTAAGTGTTCATGTTATATTATGTTTATTGTTTCTGAATACGTTGAATATTAACGTCGGCATCCACAAATTTGAGACCACAAAAGTGATGGGTGGAAGGTTTCGAATAAATCTGAGCGAGAGAGAGTGAAAGAAAGAGGAAAAAACTCTAACAGAGTGTTCAAAGCCTAACCTGGAAAACAACTGGCTTCAAGCTTATGGCATTGTGCAAGCAGAGTTGCATAATACTAGCCACTACTGTCACAACTCACGATTCAGAACGAGGCTGAAGAACGATGTGTACATATTTGCTGGCTTCATATGCCGAAATTGCACCGCGTGCTTGCTAATTGCCTGGCATGTGTGCAAATCGACTGTACACAAAATACGTGACTGTCTGGCCAACATGGGGATGGGACTCAAATGAGCATTTATTTGCATTGATCCGGTGGGTGTTGTTTAATGGGGTTAGTCTCCAGGGGACACATCTGCATTCTGGGAGTATGACCATTTGCAAATGGATCAGGTCACGATTTGCCAATGCTCTAATCTGCCTTCATACACATTTGGAAATGGGTAAATTGCTCAGAAAGGGATCTGACATTCTTATCACTTTTTTCACTTCACTTGTGTCACACTACTTGTACAAGTTCACGTGTTGATAGAATGCTCACTTAAGAAGTGCACATTGCGGGCGGTGTCTTTTGCTACTGCTTTAAAATGCGTGTGTGACTCGTGCCCGCACTTTAGTTCGTACCAGTGTGGTCGTATTGTTCAGCAAAAACGAATGCCACCCAGCAGCAGAGAAAATGACAAAGACGAATCGTTGGCCAGTGCCTCCCACCTTACCCTTACAAATGTGAACAGTGAGAACCAGAAGGACATACATGCCAGACTAGATAAATGACGTTATTTTAAGGCCTTTATTATAAAACCTTGTGCGGCTTCAAATTCCGCAATGTCATCACATGCGCTATCCTACTATCCTACTACAATGTCAGCGGGCTCTTTTGATGGCAACCAGGAAGATTGATACTTGCAATTGACTCTCTTTCAGAAAATGTGCAGGTGAAAGTGTGCAAGAGCTTGTCCAATATTTGGTTAATTAGATCCATCAAGCATGTTGTACTTATCTATCATTAGCCACCTTGCCTAACTCTCATAATTAATACAAATACAATTAAAACAGAGACATTTATCATGAGGAAATATGATGCCACGTTTTTATAATTGGCAATTTACAATTTTACAGACAATCATGTCATTTACAGGAGATACATTCTGTGTGGAGTTTGGGAAACTAACACTCAGTGGAAATAAGAATGATCCTTGTTTAAACAGTGGTTTTCACACCGCAAACATGGCTATATGTTTGTAACCATAATGTATGACTGCTGCCACCTCTGAAATTATCAAGTCTATTACTTCCTTAGCTAGAGGTGGCAGAGTGGCATGTGTTCTGCTGGCGAAGCTGATCATCCGGGATCCAGGGGCAGTACTTGTTTTGCCGCACACAGAGGCGTTGCTAGGGGGGGGCTTAGGGGGCTATAGCCCCTGGTCTTTTGGTTGTAGCCCCGGATAGAATCTCAGGAGCTACAACCAAAAGGCTAGCTAGCCCCCATACCCGACAGTTTCAACATTAGCGTAGACCCGGGTCTTTTATAGACCTAGCAACACCCCTGGCCGCACAACATGTTCCAAAAATGTGTGACCAGGTGATTAAATAACCTACCACCTTTGTAACAGTTTGTCTCTTCGAACCAGGCAGAGGTCGAGTCCTGCATTACGAGGGCGCTGTAAAGTAACTTGCTATCCAATGTGCTACGATAAACGACCACCTAGGTGGTGGGATAATTGAGAATTGCTTCATAAAACAAGCCTTGGCAATGCCAAGAGTTTGGGCTTTTGTATAGGCACTTGCAGGGCACGGCTGTAGCAATATTAACTGGCAATTGATCGGAGCAGATGCAAAATGATACAAGTTCCTGGGCATCAAATAACAGTGCCTGGCAAATACTAATACTTATACACAAGCCAAATCGGTTGGCTTTGTTAATGCTTGTTTTTAACAGGATATCAGGGAAGGACATGCACAGTGCTTATAAACCGAGTGGCTCAAGGCAGACCTAGTTAAGACTTTTTTATTACACCTGTAGCGTGTTTACAACTCCAATTGGACCATTCATTCTCAGAAGACTGCTTTGATTAAACATTGGCAGCCACTTCGAGTGCAAAGTTTGATGCTAATGCTTGTTTAAAGCAAGCTCAAACATTTCCCATGAGGAGGTGTTTTGGGCGGGAAGGGGCAATGAACTGTGTGGGAATTGCCATAGGGATTGGAATGGCCATGGGCAGTCAATGGGTAGGCAAATAGCCAAACAACATCTTCAAGCTTTGTGTCCCTCCTAATATGGCATGTTTCCCTATCTGTACTCTAATGCAGAAGCCTCCTTAAGCAAGACACTTAAATAAAAGCAGATGCTACTCTATAGTCTCACTCCCAAAGCTCAGAGGTCTATATGATCTAACAAAATGAACCATCTTATTAAACAGAGAGCCTTTTTTGTAATCACCAAAACCCATTAAATGTAAAAGATAAAAGGTGAAAAAGCTGGTAGACTCCCAGCAAGTGGTGACAATTCACAAAATAATCACTCTAACTAGGGATGTGCAGAATTTCGATCACGAGTCCTGAGGAAGCAGAGGGCAAAATTGGTGGGAAATCCACCATCCATTTCTGTGGTGCGTAACTAGGGCTGGGAGCCCTTGGCACTTTTTTTTATTGGGCAGAATCCATCCAATTAGAGAATAATGGTATGCTCAAATCCTTCCTGGCTCTGCCAGGGAGTCTGGGCATGCAGGACACTCCAGACTGCCAATCTCTGCTCAAGAGATGGGTGTGGCAAAGTTTTTGAACCTACGCAAGGTGTTTTTCCATTCCCATTTCACTAGGAATTCTCTGAAGACCTCACTCCAGTGCTAGAATCGGTGTATAAACGAGCAAACCTAGACCAAGTGACACAGGACAGATTATTTTCGCTAAAAAAAAGGAAACATTTTGAATCCGTGTGCCAAGCATAAGATCATGTCTGTGAATAAGAAACATTAAAAAATCCTGACTCGACACTGAGGTTGAAAAAACATCATCCCAAAAGTCATGTTATAGCTTTAGTTGTTTGATTGATCTCTGCAGAAAAGATTGATGCGCCACTAGCCAACATTTTCCGTGACAGAGAGAGGGCACTCGTTTAAGTTCAGCTGGCCTTCCTTCTGAAAGTTTAGTTAACTTTTAATTTTCCATCTAATTTTGATGACTTGATATTAACATTGTATTTTGATGCCAGGGTTAAAGTTTTGACATATGGCTTTTCTGCTGAGTGAGGTACCAGATAGTGCTGACTCTTGATTTCTACCTATTTTAATCTGTCTGTGCATCCTCTTCAAGCTTTGATCCAATCAAATATGTTTGAGGTATGAACCATTGTGACAATGAACACAAGATCCGGGTATATGCTGACGATATACACTCACGTTGTTAAACTGTGTGATGTCAATTGACCAATTGATTCTTTATTACTTTGAATAGCAACATCTCAAGATACAAATTATATGTAAAAAGAGTGACTGGTATTACCTGTTTCCAGAGTATGTTTCAAATCAGGCTTTGATAGATGGTGAATTGTATGGGTTTTGGATCATGTTATATATCTGGAGGTAAACATTACACACCAATGTGTGGAAGAACGCAGTGTTTAACTTCAAAGACTTTCTGGTGAAAAATCAGGATCCTCCCGGCAGTAAATGTGTGCGATTAAATATTGTCATGCAGGGAAGCATACATATAATCAGAAGGAGTGCACTAGCTAGACTCGCCAACGTCTTTCGCTACTTGCAAGTAAAAACATTCAGAGAAACAATTACCTTTGGCTAATGTGATGTTTGAAGACTTCCTTTCGGTAGGGGGCAAGAAACCTTAATTTTCTTAGAATATTCTGGAAATTGATTTAGTTAAAAAGGGGGTTGGATTTCCTGACCTAGATCAACATCTGGATGCTTTTGCTCTCCTTCACCTAAAACAAATTGAGTGCAGAGGTCTGAGACATTTCCAATTTTTTTGAATGGACGTGTGTGAGCAACCTGAGCCCATTTACACTATCACTGGTCCTGATTCTGTGTAAGAGAGGGAATACTTCTCTCTTCCCAAGGTTCTTTTCGTATTTGCTTTGATTCTGGAGTCTGTTCTGCACTCGAGAATAGACCCTCCCATGGCTCAACCTATGTTTACAATACAGTGACAAATGATTAGGCTGGATAACTTGGTGGCTACAGGATTGATGTAATGGCAATATATTCAATTTCACTGGGTTACAGGCTGAATTTGGTCTAGGGGACAACAAGATCACCAGCTACAAGCAACTTTGGTAGTATCCGTATTGCCCAGACCAGTGAAGTCACTGGTGTACTGAACATTCTTGTATATAAAAGTCATTTTGAAGCTGCATGGTTTAAAAAAAGGCAATCTGAAGATTTACAACCCTGTGTGGTAGCATTGATTATTTAGAGGCATGAACAACAGAATTGTGCCTTCAACTAAGTGTTAGCAACATGGAAAATATTCGGGGCTTACATGTTCGGTGGCTGTATAAGATCTGACTCACTGGATGCCACAGAAAGGTTTGTACCAGAAACCCTGCACTCTTGTATCTATGAAAAAATGATGAATTCTATAACATGGCAAATGGTGGGGTGCAACTAGATCCCTCATTTCTGAATGAGTTGTTTTCAAAGTGTAAAACCGGTGCTCATGAATGGCTAAAAGATGTAAGTGCCTTGGATGCCTTTCAGGGAGTCATGTACAAGCCCAGACATTGTCAACATACAGCTGGCACTGTTTAGAAGAAATTTGAAGACAATTATACACTCCCTCAGAATCACTTCTGCAGCTCTTTTATTTTAACACTTAGTTTGTCTTCAAAAGGCATATTTCTTTTAAGTTAGAGAATTTTAATGTGTTTGTTCATATTGCAGAATTTCTTCAAAAAAAGGTATTTCATTCTAAGAGCCTCAAGCCACCCATCCTGGTCTTCTCGCAGATTCAGGAATCTCCACTTCTTCCCAACGCTTTGGGAATTCCCATCACTTTCATGGTTCCCTTTAGTTCTGAGGTTCACTTCCTTTTCTAAGTTTCCATCACTTTTAAGTGGCACATCATTGTCAGTTTTTGCCTTCTTTTTGGGTTTCCCAAGATGTTTGCTGATTCCATTGTGATAAAAATGCAAGTTCAGCGCGGTATGATCGAATGCACTTATCAGCTGCGAGAATAGCACTGTAAAAGGGGAGGGAGCTCTTTCTGATATATGTGAAAATAAAGGCTTAATATAACTAATCCATAAATGCTGGGGCACAGGTAAGTATAATCATGCGTAGTGGTAGAATGAAAGGTGGTAAATAGGCCCTAAAAGCTTGCTTTTGCTTTAAACGTGTGCAAGCATTGTGTTCACTGCAAAGGCCGCAGCAGCTGGGGAATTAGTGCAGAGTTTGTGATCCCAGGCCAGCGCTGTAGGAAGAACACAGTGGTTGTTACTTTTCAAAGTCAACAGATTAAAGCTCACAGGTCCCGCCAACAAACAATACATGACCATTTTATAATTCAAAATCATTTATGGAATGCAATTTTCTAATAGAGCCTGCAAGAACCACAGCAGTTTTAAATCACCCAATAGAGCATTTTCTTTGCGAAAAGGGTCATAGTGTCCCCGATATGCAAAATTTGTCCAGCAGTATGACATAGTGGGTAGCCATTCTCAAGAGAATCAGGATGAGGCCGCAAGGGCAGATTGTTAAAGTTCCACTGGTCATCTCAAATGTTTCAATGACTTAATTTTGTGCTGTGGGAATTGGGGGTGGATTGTGATGTCACAGGGTATAATTGAGGGTGGTGTGGGAAGGTCTGTGAACCGAATCATTGTTTGAAATGTATGCTTTTCTATATGGGTTTAAAGTGCAATGTGCAACCAAACTTGTGTGGGAGATTTTTTCAGGTTGCACAATCGCAAATGCGAATTATTTTGTTTTCTGTAAAAAATCCTAGTGTAGGGGTGTTTCTTTGACAGCACCTTTTCATGCAGTTTTGTTCCGTGATCTGTTTACATTTGCTGTCCCATCTGCATCCCGGGCCCTGAATAAAATTGCTTTACTTCTTGCACCAGCGTACACTCCTTTTTGACTACTTGTGTCATTTTTTGGTGAGTTCCTCGAGGCGACCCCTGATTCAATAATTTCTAGGTTCAGCATCTTCAGGGTTTCCTTCACATTCAAGGTTCAAGTGCATTTGCAGGTTCCTAGCAGCTGGGGTTCCTATCACTTTCAGGGGTTGTGTTTCCTTCAGGGGTCCCAAGGTGTTCATTGATCCCTGTGTCTTTGCAATGGTAGACATCAATTTTGCTGAAAGGCAATTTTGCCGAATACATTGTTTCCACATTTGTTTGCTTTTTTTTTTTTAACACAAACCTGTAGATGGTACGTTTGGGTAAGGTATATAATGAGGTGAGGGTGGAAGAGGGACACGGTGTTCCCCCTGCTGTTCCCCTCTTACTGTGTGTGGTAAAGAAAGGGCAAATACATCAAAGACATGTACCGAAGTTGGCATTCAGCAAAAGAAAATGCGGCAAAACCTTCATAGAGCCTTTGGGAGCTCTATTATGGTTGCAGGTCCAAGCACCTTCAGGGGTGCAATTGCCTTCAGGTATCACAGCGCCTTCATTAGTCTCAGCACCTCCATGGTTTCAAGCACCGTGTAGGACCACCGTTCTTTCAGAGGTCTGAGTGCCTTCAGGAGTGACAGCACCCTGAAGGGTCTCAGGAATTCTGCCACCAACTGGTCACGCCACCTGGGTTCAAGCATATTCCATTTATTTCCCTGTTTTTGTTTTCCCGTTGGTGAGGATTTTCCTTTGATGATGATTAGTGTGTTCAACATTTGTCTCATCATCTTACCCCTGAGTCCCTTTTCCATATCCCAGTAAGGTCATATGAGTAATGCAGTTTTATAAAGCTGTGGTGGTCATTTTGGCTTTCTCATAGGTAATGGTGGGGTTGGTGGTTTGCTGTATGGCGGAGTCTCAGTACCACACTATCAGTGTTTTTGCAAGGTCAGTGGGTTGAGTAATGTTCAAGTACCGTCCCCAACATGCAGTTCCTTTTGCTCTCCACTGTTCTTTGAGACCGTTTGCCATGTGCAGCATTACATGTCTCACTCTCTCCCAATTTCGTTCAGATGGTTTTGTAAATGTCCCTTCATGTCACTGCACAGTTTCATTTTGCCCACTGCTGCAAATATTCACATCACATCAGATGCATTATTTCTAGTTAACTGCTGCAAATGTTCACTACATCCCACCTATTCCTACTTCTGTTCCTCCTTAAAAACACTCCTTCTTCACCCTCATCCCTGACTTCTCTCCCCTTCCTCCTCTTCTTTCTCCTCCCCACTCCTCCTTCCTGTTCCTTTATCTCTTCCTGTCTCCCCCCTTTGACTTCCACCCTCCCTTCTACTCCCTCTACTCCCTCTCCCCTTTTCCTTTCTTCCTTCCCATACCCCTCCTCTTATCTTCCTTCCCAAATGCAAATTGTTGTACATGCTGTTTTTCTGGTTTGAATCATGTTTATTTTATTGCTTCTATGTTCCATGTTTAATGTATTTTGGTTGTTATGCTGTAAAGCGCTTTGGTGTAAGTCGCTATATAAATATTAAAATAGAAATACAAATACAGTATGCACTGTTGTAGGTAGTGACTGAAGTGCATGGTGTTCCCGGGGTCACAGTGTGCAATGTCCATGCTTCAGAGACACAGCCATTCCCTTTCAGAGGGTCATAATGTACAAGGATCCAATGGCTATACTTATCACCAGTACTGCCACTCTTAAGCTTAGCATGAATTTGGCACAGTTTAAAAGCATATCACCACAACATAAAATATGGGGCCAGATTACAGAAATTTTGCACCGGTGCAAGTGCAAAGTTTTCACCGTATTAGCACTAGAGCAAATTTTGCCCTATTTTAAAAAAACACTGGGACATATTAGAAAACCTTTGCACCATGACAAGTGCAGTTTGTCATGGCATAAGCACCAGGGAAACATTTCCCAAGTGCAAAAAAGATACAATTTCAATGCATTTATTCACCAGGGCAAAGTAGTGTAAACTTTGCCATGGTGCAATAATGCAGTGAAAATGTATCTTTTTTGCCCAATGGCAATTTTTGCTCTAGTGCTTATACCATGCCAAACTGCATTTGTCATAGTGCAATCGTTTTCTAAAGTGTCCCAGTGTTTTTAAAAATGGGGCACTCTCTGCCCTGGTGCTAATACCGTGTAACTTTACACTTGCACCGGTGCAAACCTTGTGTAAACTGGCCCACGATTGCTCCCCTTGTCAGGAGACATAGGCCTTGATTTCCAAAAAATAATTTAACTTTGGAAAGTCCCATTGACATTTCTTTTGTAAATCAGGCCCTTGTAGCGGCTCTATACTAGTGCTGCTCACAGCCCCATCACTGACTATAGCTACAGCTCATCAGGTCTTAGGCCAGTGGGGACATTGCTAGGTTCCACTACCCGCACTGTGGCGCACTAGGGGCTGTAGCTATAACCTTCACAGTCCCCCGCCTCCTTGCACTTACCCCAGAGCCGAGCTGTCATGGCTGCACTTACTCAGAGCAATGCTGCCCTGATCGCACTTTCCCCTTCTCACCTTGCACTTCCCCATCCCCATCCACTGCACTTTGCATTATTGCACTTGCAACATCTGAATGACACAAGGCCTAGTGAGATCGCTTGTCTGTCAATGTTTGACTAACTTGCAATGTTGGCTTAAACTCTTTTACAACTACAGTTTAATTTCTGGAAAGACCTGCAATGGGACCATAGTCCACGGCAATACTGCACATACGTTTTGTTTCTTTTTAAATTGTTCTCATTTGATATACAATTCTAGGATGCCACGTTCTCTTCATCTGCTGGCTGGCCATCAGTCTACAAGGCCTCATGTTTTCCCCGGATATTGCTACTTCTGTGTTATTAGGTCACAGTCCAATCAACAGAAGGGACGCTACTGTTCCAGATATCACGGTCTGTATTGTTCATTAGACTCTGCCGCATTTATTTCCAGAACAGGTAAAAGGCATTTCACAGCTGTCAGTGTTGTACCCATGATTGGAATGAACGCTGGTTATCACGAATTTGTGTGATCAATAATTCATTGTTTTACGTGGCATGCGCTGCCGGAATGCGTGTTGCTTCTTAGCGTAGTAAGATACAGGTGCTACTGTTAACCAAATAATTAAACGCAATATGTTGACCTCAGAAAGACAAAAGGCTAAATGAAGCTTCTCAGGATTCCAATGCGTGATCTGGAGAGTGAATAAAGTGCACATAAGTGAACACTTAGCTTACAGAGCAATCTGACCAGCTATCTGATGTTAAATAGAGCCATAGTTAGCAATAAGCATTAGCAAACCGGTTCAAGCCAAACTCAGACCTCTCGTTTTTCAATTAGTTTCAAGCTACATTGTTCAACTTGTTATGCTCCCTCTCATCTATATAAAGGAGCATGTGTACACGTCGGCACTGTGGGCATTTAAAGAGGCAAAGGCAAACCACGGAGCTCTAGGTAGGGTAGGACATGTGTATTAAGGGGCTATGGCAGGATTGTACAGTAAGTCAGGTTAAAAAAGTTTGAAATAGATCATTGGGCCTAGCTAGAGTTAAGAAATGAGGGTCGAATTTTGGCGGTCCGGGGCTGGGGATTGTAGCACAGTTTCTATGGGTTGAGGAGAACATACACCACAATATGCTTAGCCAGATGTTCATTTTGTGGGTGAGGGGAGCATGCCAAAAGTATTCATAGGCAAACTTTATTTTGGAAGGTAGAGGAAAGCACACCAAAACATTCGTAATTAAACATACTTGCTTTATTTTTGTAGGTGACAATAGAAAATGCCAAAGTATTCTTAGTCATACGCTCAGTCATTTTGTATGTGGAACAGAGAGCATGCCAAAACATTTTAGGCACAAGACAGTGTTGTCCCGGACCTAGCAAACTTGTTCATGGACAACTTTGAAGATCACACTATATATGCAGATACAAACCCTTTTAAGATGCAGATAACATCCTAATATCGCTATATAGATGATGTTTTCATGCCGTGGAATGGCAATCATGAATCATTGACCGCCTTCCTTACGTGGCTTAATTCTCAAGTACCTTCGATTAGGTTCACCATGTCTTCAGACAAAGACAGAATAGCATTTTTAGATCTGGAAATATTTAGGTCACCTGACAAAACACTCGGCACTACGCTGTATAAAAAACCTACTGATAAAAATACCCTTCTTTTATACAGCAGGTTCCATCCGCAGAGCCTACGCAAAAACGTACCCTTCGGGCAGTTTTTATGCATTCGACGCAACTGCAGCCATGTGGATGATTACAAATCCAACAGCAGAGAACTGAGTCTGAAATTGAAAAATCGTTGGTACCTATCTAACACCATCAGAAGGTCCATGAAACGGGTCCGTCACATCAGCCGAGAAACATGTCTAACTAAACACAAGAAAATCCAAGAATAGAAGATTACGTTTGTTATATCTTTCTCTACCATAAGTAAAAACCTTAGAAGAGTCATATTAAAACATTGGAAGATAACCCAAACAGAAGATTTCAAACTCAACACACTGAGGTTCGCATTCTAAAGAATGAACCAGTACACACATACTTAGTTTAAAAAGATTGACAACCAACTCAAAATACCTTATGGCAGCTCCCGCCAGTATGTGGGCATTTTAAATGCGCCCACTGTTCAGTTTGCCACCTGACCAGCAATATTAAACAAATTGAACTGAATGAGCGTATCTGGCAATTTAGGACATTCACCAATTATCTGACTAAATGGGTGGTGTATGGTATTAAGTGCCCTTGTGGCCTTTTATATATCGGAAAAACTAAGAGATCCATCAAACAGCGCATATGTGAACACTGCTCATCTGTAAGGAATGAGACTGCTGACAAACCTTTAGTGCCACATTTCAAAGCAGCTAAACACACACATAATGATATCTACTGGTTTGTTCTTCAAACCATGAGAGCCCACCCCAGAGGTGGAGATAGAGATCTAGCCCTCAAAAAGTTGGAACAGAAATGGATTTTCGATTTGGATACAGTTAGATCTGGCCTAAACATTTCAATTGAGTGGAATGTATTCATCCACTAGGTAGCCACACACATTCTGAAGCGCCTTGCAATCACAGGCTGTCTGCAGCCCTCCTCATCCACCTTAACTACCAAATGAGGTAGGATGCTAACCCCCCCACTGCCTCCTTATGATCCTTTACAACATGCTGGCAAACAGATGAAATTAGCATAAATGATAAATAACAAGATGCTAATTACACCATAGATACTTGTAAGAATAACACATTGTCACTGTATTATCTGCCATCACTAGCGCTGCTGTAATGCACAAACAATCTAAAGTACACTGAGTGTATGCAATGTACAGGACCTTACAAGATGGCAACCTTTTTTCCATCTCACATTAAAGCGTGACACGCCGCCCGCATAGTCACATGAATCTCACTAGTGAGAGAAATAAAAAAAAGACTTGTGTAGATGGCACAAGCCATTTTGCGAATGACAACTTTGGCGCACGACTTGGGGAAACAACACTCTATCTAGTGAGTAAATTATCTATTGCCACATTGGATTATGTCTTGGTTCCTCGTATTTATAATCCACGCGCGTGCCTCATAAAGACCTTTTGTGTCTTTTCTATTATTTATCAGATGCTTCGCGAACGCTGCATGGCCATCACAAGCACTCAAAGGAACAGAGATTCGGTACAGCAACTTCTGCCTGACGACTCGCTTCCATCAACCGTGGAATACCCCCCATCCAGCAATTGCTGAGGGATCATTTTGAAAGCACTGCTTGCTAGCACTCCCAGGCGTGATGCATAACTCCAGAAACATTCTGCAGGTAAAATTACCGTTCATTTACTGGGATCACTCGGTCTAGGTTGTGTTAAATAACATCCCACAAATCAGGCGATATTTAAATTAGTAAAACTCCATATAGTTTCAAAAATCTAATAACAATTGTCAGATGACAGAAGACATGAATTGTGGTTAATAATATGCCACAAATAGGCAAACACTAAAGCAACATTTGCCTCTTTCTCTCTGTCCACAGCTACAAAATCACATAAGTGCCGCAGATTAACCTCCAAACCAAAAAATGTAATTAAGACAAATACTCCACACACCTCGTGAAGTTGAAAAGAAGGTTAGTTGTGTAAGTCTCCCATGTGCACACCATGTATGAAATGTACAGATGTAAAATCGATTCACCAGGTTCCTAAATGGTTATTATTTTTATGTTTTAGTGTTTGGAGCCAAGGCCTTGTGCATGAAGCAATGTATGAGCTTGTCTGGATACCCATTGTGTAAAGCGTCCTGAAGACAGGTCTTGAAGACACACGAAATGATCAAATCTATCCCGGTGCTGCCTTTAACACCCAGAAACACAAATCTGTGTTGACGCCCCATGTGAATAGATCTATACATGGATTTTTGATTTCAGTTGTCATTTGTGCTACTAACATCACAAAAAAGACTGAATCGACATCTAAGATTTTGTATGTGTATGATCTGCTCACATACTTTCTGTTTTCTTCAAAAACGCAATGGAATAACATCTCTTACAAATAGCTTTTATTGATTTTAAAATTGATGTGAATATGTATATCAATTAAAATATGTTTTTCTACTATACCTGGTTAATGGCTATATATATGGTTGTTGATAGCCTCTGTGTGTAACCTGGTTTGTAATTTACCAACCACCTGGTGTGTTCGGAAGAAGGGTAGCTAGTTGTGGAATCTGTTCTGTTCGAGTGTTGCAGGGAAGACAAAACGTCAAAACATTCTTAATCACACATTAACTTAAAGGTAGAGGAGAGAGCATGCGAACATATTCTTAGTCCCATGTTCATTATATCATCAGAGGAGATCATGCCAAAGCATTCTAATGTGCGCATCATTCTTATAGGTGGGCAGAGATCACGCCAATGCGTCCTCAGTCACATGTTCATTTATAGTTAGAGGAGAGAATAGCAAAACATTTTAGGTGCATGCCATTTATGTAGGTGTGCAGAGAGTACCTCAAAGCATTCATAATCAGACATCCATTTTATAGATGGAAGAGAGGGCATGCAAAAGCATTTATAGACCTACGTTAATTTTAAAGGTGAGGGAGAGAGCATGCACAAGCGTTCTTTTGTACACTTTATTTTTGTAGGAGTAGGAAAGCACGCCAAGACTTTCTCAGACAGATGCTCATTTTGTAGGTGGCTCAGAGCATGCCAAAAACATTGCTAGGGACACTTTATGTTTGTAAGTGGAGGAAATCAGGGGACAGGATGGAGCCTTGTGGGTAGCACAAGGATCAGTTCTGGTCCATATTGGCCTTTATCTCTCAAACAGATATGGGAGATATGATGGGGATGGCATATATGTGAGAGATATGCCAAATAGATATTTTCTGTGTAACTAGCATTTGGGTATTTGCAAATGAGGAGAGGTGCAATCTGGAGACTCCACTCATTACCATAATGTAAGTGCAAAGAGTAATGTGAGGTATGCACCCCTGGTTCAGAAAATGGGCTGGCTGAGATATGGAGACCTGAGGTCCCCATGTTTTCTTCCTTAGTTTATTGGTTGTCAGGCTAACTCCCATGTCAAACCTCACCCTACTTTGCACAGTTCTCAATGGCCTGCTGGGACTTTTGCATGTTGAGGCAATATCCATCAGGACAACACACGGTGTTAGGTGCTCATCAGGTGATGGGGTGGGGGCCATAATCCCAGGTTATTTCTTCTAGAATTGTACTGTAGTGGTTCCCACAAGCCTCAAACCCCTCTCATGAGTATACACAGCTACAGGCAAAAATGGAAATACCCCCCACCCACCACACTTCACCTGGCCTTACTCCAGCGCCATAACTTAGAGTTCAGATTGATGCTGAAACCTTGCAGTGGGGGTGTGGGCTTTTCATGATGAGATGAGCAGCAGGGAAGATATAAGATAGACTGCAGACTTCTCAAATGACCCCACCAAAATGAAAACAACCCCCAACCTACCAGCCTTAACCAAGTTTCGAGGTGGCTCTGTAACTTGAACTCCAAAATGATGCTGAAACCATGCTAGGGACTGTTTACAACGGGATTACGAGCAGGGAAGATAAAATATGGAGTCTGGATCCCACGAAGGGCATCATACCTTGACCTCAATGGGGTGCTGTGGCTGCAGAAAGGTGAAGCTAAGAATGCTGAGAATGAAAGAAAGGGTTTCAGACAGGGATGATAGAGTAAGCAGTAACACTACAATCATGGAGTTCCAGTATCTCAACCCTCTTACTAGGTACTTATCTTTACCTCATTGGAAAGCCTTGTGCAAGATCAAAATAATGAACCATGGTCAAAAGCAGGTATGCAGTTTTTGCCACAGTTTATGGGCTCTCTTTCCAGAGATAGAGATGAGCTGTCATATGCACAAGTTATGAACTATAAACACAGTGGTTCTCCTGTAGCTAGGAAGTACTCACCTCCCCCAACGAACTGTTATTTGTACTACAAAAGGGGCAGAGGGGATGCCTTTTTTGAGTCAGTTGAGTTTGACTAATTTGCATCCTAATATTCCTGAAAATATACATGTTCTGACTATGTCGGCTCCTATTGATTTGCTGGTCCTTTTTTGCCTTTTTGTGCCATGTGGGCTCTTCATGATTTACTGCCTTTCCCTTGCATGCCCATTGCAGTCCCACCCCATCTGCATATTTTCTGCCTTTTCTCGATACATATACCCTTTTTGCCTTTTTGAGCTCCAGTTTTACCCTTTGCTATTCAGTAATGCCTCACATATGCCTGTCCATGTTCTGCCTTGTGGTGGCACCTATGCTCTTCATGGTCTTCAGGATGTGCAGAGTATGGCGATGTTAACCTCACTCAGTGCTGACTCTTTTGATAATTCTCTTTGCAATGTGGCTGTCATAATGTGCCATTGAGTTCTTTGTTCTGCATGAAATGTCAGTGGTAAAAACACTAGGCACTGCATGTGCACCCCCATAGAGATGGCAACAGTAAGGGGAATAAATAAGTCAGAGAGAGGAGGGATGGATAGGTAATGAGTACAAGGAGGTATACTATGTTTAACAAAACAAATGGTCAGCCACTCTATCCTCATAAAATGACTCCGTGACACCCTCAGAATCACTGACCAGGCACTGGATTGGCTATACTCTTTTCTCAATAACCTCCCTTTGCAGCAGCAACTGGGCCATTTCTCCTCCACCACGACTCTCTCCACCTGTGACATCCCCCAAGGCTGTTTCCTATCGCCATGGCTCTTCACGATCTATTGTGCCCCTCTTTCTCACCTGATCTTCTCCTTCTCTCCTCATTTCCAGTGTTATGCCGATGACACACAGATTTCCTTCAAACTTCCCTCTACTTCCCCCTCTCTCATCCCTGACTTGTCTATCTGCCATTCAGGCATGGTGTGCAGCAAACAATTTCTGTTTCTATGCCAGTAAGACAGAGATCCTCCTCATTGTGACAACTGTGCCCACTGTTCCTCATACCCTCTGGCCACCCTCTTTGGGCCCTTTACCCTCAACATACTGTGAGGCCAAAAACCTTGCGGTAATCTTCGATTCCAATCTCTCCTTCAACCCTCACATCATGGACATGACCAAGAAGTCCCATTTCCAGCTCCAACTCTTCAGAGGCATTCTTTCTTTCTCACCATCCCTGAGAAGCACAATGTCTGCAGAGATCTGGGCCTCTCCAGGCTAGACTACTGCAACAGCCTCTTTCTCAGTCTAACTCTTTCCTCCCTTCACCCCCTTCAGCTAATCCAGAATAGGGCCGCAAGTCTTATCCTTTCCCTCAAGCCCAGGGACCATATCTCTCCAGTCCTAAAATCTCTCCACTTGCTCCCTTTGGCTGCAAGTATCACATTCAAGACCCTCTGCATCATCCGCAACGCTTTCTGGGGCCTGAGACCAACCTATCTCCAACTTTGCCTCTCTAAATACTCCCCTGTTAGAGCCCTTTGCTCCTCTAACTCTCTATCTAAAGCTTCTCCAAGCAGAGGGTGGGGGGCAGGTCTCTCTCCTCGGCTGATGCCTCCCTCTGGAACAGCCTCCCTGCCCTTCTCAAACTTGAGCCGAACATCCTGAAGTTCCGGAAACTGCTCAAAACTCTACTCACTCTACCACGTTCCCTCTTTCCCTTCCCTGCTAATCACCCCACTGCCATTGTGACCGGTGGCCTGATCCTCATGTATCTCACAGGATTCCAGGCCTTTCCTCCCAGTCAATACCAGCACCCCTCTCCCCCACTGCACTGCCCCTTGTGGGCACCTGTACTTAGCACTTAGCCTGAGGTTCTCCTGCTCGGCTCCCCTTAGCACTTCCCTCCAGGGACCTCCCCCAGCGCTTGTTTACTCCTCTGTCCCCCCATTCCATCCCCATCCCCTGCCCTTCTCCTCAATGCACTGCATGTCCGAATGCCACAAGGCCTAGTCGGCCCACGACTGCATATTTACTGTTCTTGCATTGTTATTATTTCACCTGTTGCCTTCCCACTTTGCTCTGTGGCGCTTTGAAAAACAATTCTGCTGTATAAGCGCCTTACAAATGCTCAATAAGATAAATAAATTAAACTAAACACAGGACTAACTTGGTTGGTGATTTTACCCCCGACATTCTAAATGCGTCACATTCCCATTGACTCCTTTCCGGCACCTGCGGCATGTGTGGCAGTGTAGCTCTTTTCAGGATCTTGTTGCTGGAGCTGTAAGTTAAAATCTTTGATTCCCGCAAAAATGTGCACCACGCTAGCTTTATGAGGGTGTCTAACTCATTGAAATTATTGGTGTGCACTATGCTGCCATATTTTGTCGGGGCAACCTGACATAATGTGAAGCAACATATGGTTTTGATGTATGCTTGGAATTTTGAATGTCAAAATTGTGCATATGAAATGAAAGACACTACAAAGACAGGATATGCTCTGTGTGGAAATGTAATTAATCCATCACTTTCAGTACAAACAAGGAATTTAGGTGGAATCCTTCACAATTGTCGGGGTGGTTATCCCGGGGTAGGCTGAGCCATCCGCGGACCTCCGGGCTGGGAGGCCCCAACTCCTCCTGTGCTTCCCAAAAATGAGTATGAGGCACACACAAGGAGCAAGGCGGTTCTGCTGTTTATTAAAACAATGGCAGGGATGGGTCTAGGATCATACGCGTCCGTCCAGACTCTCAAAATTCGTGGGGCTCGCAGGCCCTTTTTACCGCAGTATGACGCGCTACTTGCGTCACCTGGGAAAGTTAGCAAAAAAACCTATTGCCACTTCGGATTGGTTCCTCGAGTGGTAGGGTTAGTATAGCATACAAATAGAGAGCAATATTAGTGGTTAAGGATGAGTCAGGTGGTATACTTGGGCTGTCCCTTCTATTAGATACTTGAAAATTGTTACACAAAGACCCCTAATGATTGGCTAATATTAGTGGCGTCAGTGATGAGTGCCCTCATGTTCTGATTGGTCCTCCCGCAAGCCCCCCAGTCTGGGACCATCGTCGTTCCCAGCTCGCGGTGTACCTGTCACTAGCAACAATGTGTAACTATGTGTTTGTGCAGACAATGTGCGGGTTTGCTCATAGGCCTGAAAGCAGGCCATTCCCATCGCTGTAGGTGTCCATCTTGTCATTTCACTGTTGCAACCTGTGTCCCAGACGTGGGACCCAGGCGACTTCTTCCTCGTGGGTCTGGCACCTTGTCAGGTCGGCTTGGTCACGTGTGGAGAGACCATAGCTGGGGCGGAATTCTGCACATTTAAAGTTGTATTTTGCTTCTGTGTGCTTGGGTTTGCTTACAGGTGGGACCTTGGCGCTGGCTGGTAGCATACGAGTTGCAACATCGCGCCCTTGGCTATGAGCTCTCGCTGGGCTCGTTCTGTGTGATCAGCACTTGTACTCTCGCTCATGCAGTGTCCATGGCGGTTCTTGCTTGCGGCCTACTTGGGCCTGGTTCATGGGTGGGGATGTGTAATGCACGGCACCTGTGTTGCGGTTTGACATGGCCTCATAAGCAATATTACGTCTTCATTATATTCTCATCACGATGCGAGGGGTGGGGTGGGAGAAGCGTCAGCAAGCGTATACGCGAGTGCTTTAGGCGTCTTGCGTTTCTGCATTACTATAAAGGGGCCTATGTGAAAAATAATAAAGATGCACGTCAGTGGGTGTATCCGTCACCTACGTCATAGCACTGAATATATTCTTCGTGTAGGATGGTGCGTGAGTGACCAGTGTGCATGGTGGCACGTGTGTTCTTGGCAGTTGGCTAGGTCGTTATGGCATCTCTAACGATGTGGGTGCTCATTGTTAAAGTCTTAGTCGAGTTCATCCATGCGGCAGGTGTCGGCTTCAGTAGGACAGGCTGGTGGGCATATCCTTAATTTCTTGAACCAGGGTATTTTGTCATCTGGTAGATAGACAAACTCATCTCGTGGTGGATGCCTGGGACGCGATCCTCTAGGCCATGGTCGCGAGGAGATTAGGGGGTGCTTTTTCTCCCATTCTCCCACTTCAGTCCCCCCTCTGGTCGACTTGTCGACCACAAACATATCCTTCTCTTCATCTCCTCTTACTCTCCATATTTTAGTTATTCTGCCCAGGTATCCATAGTGGTTGACATGGTCTTCAAATGACCAGTACATATAAACACAGCTCCCTCCCGGTTTGCAGTATACCCATCTTCCAACATAGCTCCTCGGGTTTCTTGGGTTCTCCAGCTTTCAGATGGTGGGTCTAAGTGATTGGTGATGATTTGTTTGCGCAGTTTCTCTCTTTCCTTTATTATTACGTCGGTGTGCTGGTCATCATCAGTTGGCATCAAGGGGTGCATGCCTTCCTGGCCTTCCAGAACCTTATTACAATCAATACTGCTGCAGCCAGTATTATGCATCCAACTATTACCTCTGCCCGTCTGACAGCCATGATGGCAGCCATGACCATAACAATGAAAACCAGCTATTATCCTTCTTTACTCCTTTACTTTCTTACATCATTTTGGAGTGCATCTGGGCCAGTTGTGATACTACTTCAGTAAGTGTTCCATTATCTGCAACGTTAGCAGGAATAAATGTGCAGCATGATTGTCCTATTTTTGCACAAACTCCTCTTTCCATTGATGTGAGAAGATCCAGTACATATTTGTTCTGCAGTGCTACCATTCTTACCGCTCGCAGCTCCTCTTTTATGGCATTGAATCCGTTTACTGTTGAATTAATCATCATTAGTTCCCACCGGGTGATGTGGAGCCATTTCGCATTTGCATATGCTTGTAATCCTGGGTGTATTATTGACGAGAAGAACATTGCAGCCCTGCTGAATAATCTATGTTCTGGTGGAATGGAAGTGAGTGCTGTTTCCGACCTTCCCCACAGTTAGTTTCCTGTCAGGGGTTCTCCTTGTCTCTTTATTCTTGTTAGGATGTTATTGTTGTTCTCTCTCTCTTGTGATTGTACGGATCTCCTCTTCCTCTTGTTTCCTTCATCCATTTTGGGAAAATTGGCCATGTTCACATGTTTTTGGGGCACCAATAGTGATGGTACATTGATGTGTACCATTGTGCATATACCATTCCACAACGGAGGCAAGGTGTGGTATGCCTTATCTCTGCAGGCCCAATAGTGATCCAGTATTACTGCCATTCCAGCACCCCCCTCTGGTAGTTTAACACGCTTCCGCAGTTGGTGTTATATCCCACCTCCACATCTCCTCTGTGTTGGTAGCATAACTTGGGTGCGGTCAGCGGTAGTATGCTTATTGGGTCTTCATCCTTCTCCATCCATGTCAGCATGGGTACATATTTGCCCCATGTCGTCCAGCATCTGTCATTGTGTTCCTGTATGGTGGTAATATTTTCTCTGGTTATCATGTTGCTACCAATCACTCCTATTTCCCATTCATTGTTCATGTATACCTTCCCTGTTATTGTTATCAGTGGCCTTTCCCAACATCCCTGTATACCAGGAACTTCAGTGGCGTACCAATCACATGGCAGGTATTGTAGTGTTATCTTCTTCGTTTCTCCCTTGTCCGGGCCATTCGTCATGTATCTGAATGCTTCGGCGTGTAAGCTGCTCTTATGGTAACTCAAATATCACTTGAGGAAATTGTTTTCGTATGAGTATGTGTTTCTTGTTTCCCACTGCATTCTCACCACCGTTCCTTGAAATCGTCCTCTCGTTTGAAATAGTGCCAGATATACTATACATCGTGCTGTCTTTTCCTGTATTTCTGTGGCGACGAATGTCCGTGATGCGCTCATGGCGTGAAGGGGATCAATGAGCACACATAACAGCTATCTTCTGTTGTCTGCTTATCAATTTGGGTCATGTGCTGGTACCACATGTTGTTTGAGACGTGTGCTGAATCTGTTATGTAATTATAAATACCTTTGTCATCAGTATATGTACTGCGTTTAACTCTACTTCCCTTATCCTTAGGGTTGCTAGTACCACCTGACGTCATACCTGTTGCAGCCGTTTGAGGGGGCATGTTAGTTTTGGGTGCAGCCACAATATTGATAGCATAACTTTTCTGCCATACAGAGGCAGCCAACAGACCAGTGATGACCAATACTCCTATCATTTTTATTACAAGAGCTAGTCTCACCGGCATTTTGCTCTTACCTTGCTGCAGTCTGGCAGCTTATTCTTGCAACGTTAAATGTGCCCGCCTGAAAATCCTCAATATGCTTGTTATTATTGTTAGTCGTTGTTATTAAGCTCTCCCTACCAAGTAATCGTTCAGTGCCCAGGCGAAGAGCTGTTCCCACGCTAATTTTAGTGATCTATCTCTTAGAGCCGGTTAGTGCTCGTGAAGATGGGGAAATGATTGTTCTATGGCCAAAACAAATGCGGTGTAATATACGCGTACCCTTCTTCTTTTTAGGTACTTTGGCCTTCTTATATGATATACAAATTGGTGTGATAGGGCTTCAGGGGTGTTATCATCCGTGGGCAGCATCTACTCCTGGGCAGAGCACACTGTTAGATACTTATTTTCTAAACAATACAATTATATACGGTACCTGCATGTGCGAGAGAAAAAATAGAGAAAACATACAAGTGTTTTATATGTGTGCAATATCCAAATTTTTTATACAACGTCCTTCAATCGTTGGTGACCTTGGAGGTGAGGGGGCTGGGGCTCGATTGGGCAGAAGTTTGCTTACTTTGTGATCTCGTGACTATGTGATGGGCTGTGGGCAAGCATCCAATGTCTATGGCAGTAGTTGCTTCTGGGGAATCTGGGGGTGATCAAGTGTAGTGACACTATTGTCATCAGCTGTGGTCGATGTCTCCTTCTCTGTAGCCGATGCTGTTGATGTTGTTGTTCTTCCAATGGCCCTGTCGTTATTGCTAGGGCGGGTCTGGAGTTTGTAGATCTTTACGTCGTGTAGGTGATTCCAGGCGCGCTTATCCTGCAATTTCACTGCTCTGGTAGCTACCTCTTCTAGCAAATGAGGGCCGGTAAAGCGTGGGCCATTCCACTTTCTATTAAAGTTGCGGAGTAGCACATGGTCACCTTTATCAATAGTGCATAGTCCTTCCTTTCCCAGTTCCTTGCTGGTGTCTTCTTGTTGAGAACTCTTCGAACCGCCCCGCGTGCGCTCGAGCTGTTGAGATACAAAGGCGACACTAGTAATCAAAGAAGACACATATTGATACATTTCGTCACCAAGAACAGTTGCAGTGTTTTCATAGTCCGTGAATGCTCTTGATGTAGGCATTAGAGGAAGGCGCATTTGATGTCCTGTCACCACCACGTGGGGAGTGAGGTGGTGATCAGACCCTGGCCTATTCCTTAGCTCAAATAGAGCCAGCGGAAGACAGTACAACCAGCTCTTCTTGGTTGCCTGCTGAACTTTTGCGATCTCTTCTTTCAATAGGCCGTTCAGGCGTTCACATATACCTTTGGCCTGTGGGTGGTATGCACATGCACATTTATGTTTAATACCCAGCAAGGATGTGATGTGCTGAAACATTTCATTAGCAAAGTGTGGGCCGTTATCCGACCGCAGCACTTCGCACACACCCCACCTGGGGAAGACCTCTCTCACTAAAAATGTTGCTGCTCTGAACGCATCCGTGTGTGAGCAGGGTTCCGGCCTCGATCCACCTGGAGAATGGACATACCACTACAATCATATACCTATGTCCTTGACATACATTGATCATATCAACGTAGTCAATACGTGTCAGGGATGGCACTCTATTAAGAGTGGCACAGGACACCCAGAAAGGGTTTGGGTGGTTGTGCCAAATAAAGTGGACAGATAAGAACACACACAGCGGAAAGGAAAGAGAACGAAGAGTAGGCAAGAGTAGCAAGGGAAAAGATACAGAATGAATACCCTCTTGGGGTGTATGCAGATATAGGAAAAGAGTATTCCACGAACCTTGGAAATACTCTAGCCTTCTGCACAGTTTGCTATAACAGAGGCCCACGCTGTTTGCTCATGACTTGGAACAGCAGCTATGGGTGTCTGTAATGTAGAAACGAGACAAGGGAAGGGGCAGAGGTTGACTGATGGGAACCAACAGACAAGCTCTGTACAAAAGGGTCTACAAACAGTACAAGAGAAGATACTACAGACAAATCCAGGAAAGGAGGTAATAGCAAACTAGCAGATGGAAATAAAGGGAAAGTCGTGTAACAGGATAGGATAGCAGAGGACAGTAAGGAACAAGGTTGAGAGCTCAGAGGAGCAGGAAAGCAATGAGTAAGCCCACAGGTGTAGGACTGTAAGGTAGAAAGCCCAGAGGAAAAGGGCTTAGGGCAGCAGAGTAAAGCAGACTGCACGGCAAGGATCCCATAAGGGCCGGGCAGTAAGGAGTGAACCCTGAGGGACAGGGCCGCTGAACGTAGAAGGTAGCAGAGGACTGTAGAGGGCTGCTAGGCCGAGAACCCAGCGGAAAAGGTAGGTAGTAGGCAGCGGAGCGTGATAAGCTGCAAAGTAGGAAGGCCCAGAGGACAAGGGCTGTAGGTAGCCAGAGTGAGGTAGGCTGCAGAGCAGGGAGCCCAGAGGACAAGGGCTAAGGCAGCCGGAGTGAGGCAGGCTGCAGAGCAGGGAGCCCAGAAGACAAGGGCTAAGGCAGCCGGAGTGAGGCAGGCTGCAGAGCAGGGAGCCCAGAAGACAAGGGGTGAAGGCAGCCGGAGTGAGGCAGGCTGCAGAGCAGGGAGCCCAGAGGACAAGGGCTGAGGCTGGAAAGCAGCAGACCGTGATCAGCTGCAATGTAGAGAGCCCGCAGGGCAAGGGCGGAGGCTGGAAGGCAGCAGAGCGTGATCGGCTGCAATGTGGAGAGCCCGGCAGGGCAAGGGCGGAGGCTGGAAGGCAGCAGAGTGTGATCGGCTGCAATGTGGAGAGCCCGGCAGGGCAAGGGCGGAGGCTGGAAGGCAGCAGAGCATGATCAGCTGCAGTGTGGAGAGCCCAGAGGAGCAGGGCTGTGAGGCAGGGAGCCTGGAAGGCTATGGCTAGAGGCAGCAGGGTGGAGCAAGCAACAAGGCAGGGTCCAAGCAGGAGTGAAGGTAAACAGCATACAAGATCCGTAGGAAGACGCGAAAGGTGGAGGAAGGACTCTCAGATGCAAGAGGCTGAGCCACTGCAGGCAGCAGCCTTTATACTGCCTAGCCCAGCACAGAGGCAGGCTAATTGGTTGCACCTGGCTAAGCACACCTGCAGGCAATCGGCCACCTCCTTTTCTGTTCCTGGGCTGGTGGAAGCAGGGCAAGTCCCCAGGGCTTCTGGGGGGTGTAGTTCCTTTGATAACCAATAGGAACAGCCAGGAATCGATGATTGTAGCCAGGTGCATTGTGGTATACGTAGTTTGTTGGAAAAAATAATAAAGCACCAAAGTCTCGCAAATGGGAAATAAAGTTCCCAAAGTAAATATAGATGGATCCAAGAGTCTGTTGTAAATGAATGATAAACAAATAGTCCATATTGAGCGTAAATGGATGCGCCCGTGGCGCAGGCATGACAGTATGCCCCTCTCCAGGCTCCCTGAAGACCGACCTACAGGAAGAATGTCTGTCACTCCGTACAAGAGTCTTAATCCAAAAAGGCACATCATGAAGCACCAGAAACGGGTTGCAAGGTGAGAGTCTTGAATGACGGAGACAGTACCAATGTTCTGAACTTTTGATGTAGAAATCAGAATAGACGAAGTCTTTGGAACACAGACCCCAACTGTGTGTGCATGAAGAGAGGAACTGCGAAAAACTGCTGCAGGCTCCATGATAGATTTTGCTTTGACGGGCAACAGTATGGTGCTGGAAAGTGGAGCCATAGGTACAGCAGAGTTGGTAGCTTTAGGAAGGTTTTCCAAGACATCCGGAGCAGCAATGACAACGTTAGGGTTAGCCGCAGAGAGTTCAGGAGTCAAAGCGGCGGTTTTCCCATGATTAGTAGCCAGTTCAGAGGTTACAGCAGCAGTGAGATCTTGAATGGCTGTAGAGAGTATCAAGGCTGTAGCAACTGGGTGTGTGGATGTCATGAGAGAACCAGCGGGCTGGAACGCACCTGAGACTGGTAGAGTAGAGTCTGGCAGTCTTAGTGCTATAGATACACCAGCAGGAACAACTGGAGCAGTAGTCTTAACAGGGAAACCCTTCGCTGACCTTGCAACAGTTAGCATGGCGGATGTAGGATCAGGAAGAGAAGGTGCTGAGGGATCAGGTTGTGTAGCAGAGGATTCTGCTGCAGCGAGCACAGCTGCGAAGGAAGTAGAAATCTGGGCATCGGGAGCATCCAAATTAGCAGTAGCTTCAGGAATCACAGTAGCTATCGCAACCTCAAGATTTGCAGCAGGGACTTGAGGAGTCTCAAATGTGGCAGGGAGTTTAGGAACCACAGCAGCAGGCAGATCATGAATTGCAGTTGGAAGTTCGGGTGCTATAGCAGCTACAGACAGTTCAGGTGTTGCAACTACTGGTAGATCGGGTACCACAACCACTGGCGATTCAGCGGGTATCGAAGAAACTGAAGATGTTCATTGCTCAAGAGTGTTGTCTGATAGCACAGCCACACTTTGGCAAGCCCCGCTTGCCAACTCAGCATGCTCGGTGTGAATTGCGCCAGTCTCTTCATCTGCCGTTGTCATTTCAGAAGAGGTTGTAAGTGTGAGTACTGGACAATAGGCAAGGGTGAGGGCGGAACCATCCTTTGACTCAGAGGGATTTCCAATCAGAAGACCACCCTTGTTTTGTGGTGTAATGGCTGTGTGAGTGATTTGACCCACCGGAGGAGTTAATTCTTTTCTGTCAGTACAACAACCTGAGTTTCTGTGGCTGGAAGGTGAAAGAGCTGAGTCAGTCTTTAGAAGGGATACACATGCTATATTTAGGTCTTCCATCTGCTTGGTATAAGTCTGTATACCTTTCTGCGTGGCAATTCCAGGCCTTATCATGTCGATCTCTAAAGATAAGATGTCAGGTGTTGGACATAGTGTCAGATGGTCTGGTGACTTGTGTCCCTTCATAAGATTCTTATAATGCAAATAAACAAAGTCATCATAGAGGTCTTCGGTCTTTCTTTTAAGGCGTAGGTTTTGTTCGTGTAGCAGGTAAGTATCATTAGTTTGATCTAAAGCTTCAGAAGCTGGTGTGGCAGAAAATTCGGTTGTAGCAATGGGAAGACTGACCTTGGGGTTATTATGGTTAGTAGATACTGTGGAAGCATTAAGACAACCGATGGTTAGTATAGGTCTTTTGTACCCTGGACCAGATGCACAAACCTCAGGATAATGACTGCCTTGTCCTGTCAAATAAGGGTTTCCCGCATTCTGGGGAGCTTGCCAAGCTGATCTTGCGCATATCACTCTGGCAACAGCGTATTCTGGGTTAGAGTCTCCCACAATGAGTGCTATATCCTTGTCTGTTGCGGTGTTAGAAGGCTTGTCAGAAGACGCAGGAGTGTTTTTCACTGTTTGGTTTAACAAGATCTGTAAGAATTCATTATCTTGCTGTAACTCTGCAACAGATAAGGACTGAGGGTCATAGTCGCAAATGTCATAATAATTGTACATGGAAGAAGGGTCAGCTAGCCAGTGAGTATAGTACCGTGCTTGTAAATCTTTGTTTACTAAGGCGAGACTGTCCTTTAGACTAAGGTTCTTGTTTGCTGTCTTTAGGGAAACCATAGGTTTATGCAAAGGTTTCTTAACCCGAAAGGAAAACATCTTTGTTCTGTGTGTGCCTTTCCGGCCTATGGAACAAGAAATGTTTGGCTCTTGCATTCTGTCAGGGATGGCACTCTATTAAGAGTGGCACAGGACACCCAGAAAGGGTTTGGCTGGTTGTGCCAAATAAAGTGGACAGATAAGAACACACACAGCGGAAAGGAAAGAGAACGAAGAGTAGGCAAGAGTAGCAAGGGAAAAGATACAGAATGAATACCCTCTTGGGGTGTATGCAGATATAGGAAAAGAGTATTCCACGAACCTTGGAAATACTCTAGCCTTCTGCACAGTTTGCTATAACAGAGGCCCACGCTGTTTGCTCATGACTTGGAACAGCAGCTATGGGTGTCTGTAATGTAGAAACGAGACAAGGGAAGGGGCAGAGGTTGACTGATGGGAACCAACAGACAAGCTCTGTACAAAAGGGTCTACAAACAGTACAAGAGAAGATACTACAGACAAATCCAGGAAAGGAGGTAATAGCAAACTAGCAGATGGAAATAAAGGGAAAGTCGTGTAACAGGATAGGATAGCAGAGGACAGTAAGGAACAAGGTTGAGAGCTCAGAGGAGCAGGAAAGCAATGAGTAAGCCCACAGGTGTAGGACTGTAAGGTAGAAAGCCCAGAGGAAAAGGGCTTAGGGCAGCAGAGTAAAGCAGACTGCACGGCAAGGATCCCATAAGGGCCGGGCAGTAAGGAGTGAACCCTGAGGGACAGGGCCGCTGAACGTAGAAGGTAGCAGAGGACTGTAGAGGGCTGCTAGGCCGAGAACCCAGCGGAAAAGGTAGGTAGTAGTCAGCGGAGCGTGATAAACTGCAAAGTAGGAAGGCCCAGAGGACAAGGGCTGTAGGTAGCCAGAGTGAGGTAGGCTGCAGAGCAGGGAGCCCAGAGGACAAGGGCTAAGGCAGCCGGAGTGAGGCAGGCTGCAGAGCAGGGAGCCCAGAAGACAAGGGCTAAGGCAGCCGGAGTGAGGCAGGCTGCAGAGCAGGGAGCCCAGAAGACAAGGGCTGAAGGCAGCCGGAGTGAGGCAGGCTGCAGAGCGGGGAGCCCAGAGGACAAGGGCTGAGGCTGGAAAGCAGCAGACCGTGATCAGCTGCAATGTAGAGAGCCCGCAGGGCAAGGGCGGAGGCTGGAAGGCAGTAGAGCGTGATCGGCTGCAATGTGGAGAGCCCGGCAGGGCAAGGGCGGAGGCTGGAAGGCAGCAGAGCGTGATCAGCTGCAGTGTGGAGAGCCCAGAGGAGCAGGGCTGTGAGGCAGGGAGCCTGGAAGGCTATGGCTGGAGGCAGCAGGGTGGAGCAAGCAACAAGGCAGGGTCCAAGCAGGAGTGAAGGTAAACAGCATACAAGATCCGTAGGAAGACGCGAAAGGTGGAGGAAGGACTCTCAGATGCAAGAGGCTGAGCCACTGCAGGCAGCAGCCTTTATACTGCCTAGCCCAGCACAGAGGCAGGCTAATTGGTTGCACCTGGCTAAGCACACCTGCAGGCAATCGGCCACCTCCCTTTCTGTTCCTGGGCTGGTGGAAGCAGGGCAAGTCCCTAGGGCTTCTGGGGGGTGTAGTTCCTTTGATAACCAATAGGAACAGCCAGCAATCGATGCTTGTAGCCAGGTGCATTGTGGTATACGTAGTTTGTTGGAAAAAATAATAAAGCACCAAAGTCTCGCAAATGGGAAATAAAGTTCCCAAAGTAAATATAGATGGATCCAAGAGTCTGTTGTAAATAAATGATAAACAAATAGTCCATATTGAGCGTAAATGGATGCGCCCGTGGCACAGGCATGACAATACGAATGTGTAGGATAGGTCCCTCTGGCCGGGGTATAGTACCTTTTATCACTTGCAGCGTGTGACTGGCCGTAAACTGTTGGCATGTGAGGCAGTTGCTGATTAAATTGGTGACATGAGAATTTAACTTGGGGCAGAACCAATCTTCCCTAATTCGTGCTGCAATTACTTCCTTTCCTGTATGTGCTGGATGATGGAGCTGGGCCAGGGCGGTGTTCAACAGTGCCACTGGCATGACCACTTTTCCGGTTTTATTTTGACGCCACAATGCGTCAGTTGGGGACATCGTACATCCTCTTTTTACCCATAGTTCCTTTTCTGTCATTGGTGCGGCTGCCTGTAATTCCATTATCTGTGTTGCGGGGAGATGAGTGTACCCTTCTTTCATCATCATCTGTTTTGCCATTCCCCTCCCTTTCCCTCTCTCTGATTCTGGGGGGTTCCATATTTCACCAAAGTATGCCGCATGCTTGGCATGTGCGTCTGCTGTTTCATTCACTTTCGAGATATGGTCATCTCCATTAGTGTGTGCCGGGCATTTAACCAAAGCTATCTCTTAGGGATCATTAATTACATCAATTAATTCTGCTAATAAAAGAGCATGTTGCACTGGGGTGCCATCAGCTCTCCTAAACCCTCTTCTCTGCCATTTTATCAGCCCCGAGTGGACGGTTGACGTGACATATGCGCAATCAGAATATATGGTAACTCTTTTGTCAACACTTTCCTTCAACGCCAAAATCAGCGCAACCAATTCCGCTGCTTGAGCCGAATAATGCTGTGGTAACTGCACGCATTTCACCGGGACATACATCAAATCTTCTGTCATTTTTACAACGTCTGCCCCAGTTCTCCTTATCCCATCACTTTGGTCTATTGTTGATGAACCATCAATGTACAAAATCGCCCCACCTTTAAGTGCATCCTCCTCAACTTTTCTAGTGCATGAGTACGTTTCAATAGTCTGTGTACAATCGTAAGCATAATCACCTTCCTCAATAACTTCCGCTATAAATCTGGCTTGGTTAACTGTACTGCATCTGAAAATTGACAATTCGGGTCTAGATAAGATGATCTCATAACCTGACGCCCTCTATGTGGTTAGTGTAGCCTTATTCAATATTGCAAATAGCGCATGCTCCACAAACAGTGTGGGGGGGCACCCCATTGTAATCGATGATGATTTCTCTCACCGCAAATGCAGCTGCGGCAAGACCCTGTTCGCAAGGGAAATGTCCTAGCATGACAGGGTCCAAGTAACCGCTGTAGAACGCTATTGGCTTGTGTCCCATGCTGGTTTTCTGAGTCAATACTGCTTTCATTACTGCTGAGTCGCAATGTGAAAAGATGAAGAACTGTCGTTCATAATCTGGGGTGGCTAGTACCGGAGCTGTGGATATGGCGTGTTTCAACTCATCAAACGCCTCCTTCATTTCTCTTGTCTATCCCAATGTTTTATCCCCTTTGTGTGCTTCTCTCAATGCCTCAAGTAGGGGTCCTATGTATGAGCTGTAGTCAAAAACCCATGCTCTACAGCAGTTGCATAAGCCCAGGAACTGCTGCAGTTCCCTCACCGTTTGTGGTTGTGGCGTGTTGGATATAGCTTGTGCTCTTTGTGGTGCAATCTTTCCGCCGTGCTGGGATATTAGTTGACCAATGTATAGTACCTGTTCCTGACAGTACTGTAACTTTTCCTTGTCTACCTTGTACCCCTTTTCAGCCATCACTGTCAGCATTTTCATTGAGTCCTCCCTGCACCTTTTTTCAGTTGTGCTGCAAATTATTATATCGTCAACATATTGCAGCACCGTACTTTCTAATTCAATGTTGCCCAAATCCATCTGTATTACTCTGTTGAAAATTGAGGGTGACCCGCAGTACCCTTGTGGTAACCTGGTGTGTTTCCATTTTGTGTTCCTGTATGTGAAGCTTGTCAAGTCTGGTGAATCTGGGTGCAGAGGTATTGGGAAAAAGGCATTTTTGAGGTCAATCACGGTGAACCGTGAGGCCTCTGCCGGAATTCCATATAATATTGTGGCTGGGTTTGTTGCTATGGGGTATTCTGCCTCTACAATGTTATTCAAGGGCCTGAGGTCCTGGATAAAATGACAAGACCCTCCTTTAGCTTTGCGCACTGGGTACACGGCCGTGTTACATGGTGATTCTGATGGTACCAATATGCCATTATTTATCAGGGCCGTTATGGTTTCGTATATGCCCTCATCTGCCTCTTTTGATAGTAGGTATTGCTTCACTCTAGGTAGTATTGCACCCTTTTTCAGCTTTATTCTTACTCCTCCGATACTTTTTATGCAGCCCACGTCATAGGGACTCGTGGTCCACAGTGATGCTGGAACCTTAGCCATATCTCCCTCGTAGAATGGTACTGGGGTAGATGCGGGTGCCTCGAGTGCCATGGCCATTTTCTGTGCCACTTGCTTGTATGTCACTCTTAGCCAGATATCTACACTCATCATAAATACCATCTCTCCTTCTTCCCTGTCTTCTGAAAAGAGCTCTTCATCGGACACCTGGGTGAGCCCGCATCCCTCAGCCAGGGCTATCACTGCCCTCCATGCTCTCCCTTCCCTGTCTTGGGCATGTACTGCGATGTAATCAGCAGTTGAATACTCTCGATGCTCACCGAAATCATCTTCCCTTCTGGTTCACTGGCTGGTGTCTCAGGCCTGAACAAATATGCTGCTGGCCTCCTCCAAATCTTTCCTTCTATTCCTGGCATCCATGCAAATGCCATGTCTGTTCCGTACTGGAACAGTTCGCCATCCACTGGCTCAGCTCGAGCTACTGTCTGGCCACAGTACGCTTGCAGTATTTGCCATGCAATAAGCATGTTTATTCCTGGTGTGGAACAAATTATGCCATTCTCCGTGAAGGAGATTGTCATATTTAACCTGCTCATTATGTCCCTCCCAAGTATGTTCACTGGCGACTTCCTTGAGTACAGGAGTGGGACAGACATTTCATAATCTCCTATAGATAAGGAGATGTAATCAGTAAAGGGATCCAGCCCCCTAGCCCCAGAAAATCCTTGGGTGTTCATGGCCTGACCTGACATTTTAAATCTACCTTCCCTTATGCAAGACCTGGTTGCCCCAGTGTCAACAAGGAATGATAATTTTTTGTCACCTATCGTTACCTCAATGCCTGGTTCCTCCGCACTATTAGGTGTTATCGACAGGATGGGACACACCAAGGACGTCTGTGGGCTGTCCTATTGTGGGTACAATGACTGACCGCTTCCTGTGTAAGGGTTGTGTCCCAGGATAGTCACCCTTCCCAACTGTGTTTGTTGTAGCTGTGCATCGGTGGGGGTTAACTTATGGTCCTGTATTTGAGTGAGCTGTTTCACTGGTTGTACTTGGTGTTGTAGTGTTATTGCCACCTGTTGTTGCGGTAGTGAGTATGTCTGCAACTGTTGTTGTGTTGCTTATTGCTGCTGGGTGCTGCTCTGTTGTATTCCATGTGGTTGCTGGTAACCTTGCTGCTCCCTCATAGGCCCTTGTTGTCCTTGTTCCCCCATGCTGGTGGGGAGGGTCTCATTCTACACGTACGCGAAATGTGTCCTAACATCCCACAAACCCAACATACAGGTGGTTCCCTGGTCTGCCATGGGAAACTTCCTGCATTATCTTGGTACCCTGGTTGCCCATTGTGGTAGAAACTCCGAAATCCTCCCCCTAGCTGTTGTGCAGGTTGGCCATATCCCCTCCCCTTCATCATTCCTCCCCTTCCCCTGATGTTGTTATAATATCCATTTCCCGGTACCATATATCCTCCTCCTATGTTAGCCGTGTATGGTGGGGGTGGTGGCATCTGTTGTGTTATAAGTCGTGGTGATTGTGGTAGTGGTGCTATTTGTAGTTGTGAGGGATCCTGTGCAGCCACTACTTGCGTGGGGTTTGGCGTCATTGTTGTTGGTGTAGTTATTAGTGCTCCTTCCATGGTGTACTTAGTCAGTTTTTTCTGCACTAATTTAGCCTCTTCCGCTTTTCTATCTTCTTCCTTTTGGTTCATCTTTTCTTGCCACATCCTACAATGGTGTACTGTTGTTAATTGTATTTCCGGCCAGGCCTTGGCTTCCATCCCCACTATCTTCTTCAATTGTTTTTGTACTGCCTCCGGAAGCCCTTGTATTAGTATGTGGTAAAAGATTGCCGGTGTCTTGTCCCATTGCTCTCTAGTTTCCATGCACCACTTCTCCTGAATCTCCCGGATATAATCAACAGGATCTTCGTTCTCACGCATCTTGGTGACGTAATTGCTCCTATATCTGAGGTGTCTGGATACTGTATCCTCAGAGCTTGCCATAATGCATGCCTGCAATTTGCAAATGGCGCCCCATCATGTGATGTGTTCGTTATTGTAACCCCGTGGAATCCCGCCCTCTTCCAGATGTCATCTGCCGCATCCCCTAATATTGATATTAATAGGCCCTTCACGTCTCCTACTGCTAGTTTCTGTCCTGCAATGTGCTTTTCCATCTTGTATATCCATTTTCCCGCTCCTCCACTTAGTGATGGGAGCCTACACTTTATATTTTCCTTATCGGCATGCTTCCAAGGGACGTATTGTGGTCTAACCCCCCCTCTCCAATAGCGGCATTAGATTGTGCCCCATCTGTCCCCCCAGTTGTCACGGGGTGCAGTCCGTATACCCCTCCTCTTCCTCTGTGTCAACTAGATCATCTGTCATGTCCATGTTACCGCTGCTTGTTGTAGCTTCCCCTTCATTTCTCCCCCTTCTCTTATTACTTTCTTTATTTAATGCAGGTGTGTGTGTCCGTTCTTCCTGCCTATGTCCCGGGAGATCTCTAAGCCTGCCGGCGTACGGGGTGTGTTCAGGAGCGGGTGTGGGTGGGCATGTTGGGCGGAACGATGCGGGTGTGACTGCACATGTTTGCCCTTCCGCCACTTCTCGTTCTTTCTCTTCACTTCCCTCCACTTCTTCCTTCTTTCTGCATGCCCATGGTGATTCCCGGTTGGTGCGTGTGATGTACAATTTGTCTAAGCTTTCCCTACTGCCGCTTCTTCTTTCTCCCCCCATTCCCTCTTCTTCTTCGCTGCAGAATTCATCCAGGAGCGACAACCACCAATCTGTCCTTTTCCCCCCAATCGTCACCATTTTTAAGTCTATTAAATCCATTCCTTCCTGTTCTCCTTTACCAATTGCTCCCCTTCGCGCTGATGTTGTGGCTACTTCTGCATCCCGACGTACATATGTTCTTACCCCACTCCACCCTTTCCTCTCTCTTCTTTCCTCTTCCCTCTTCTCCACTATTTCACCACCTATTTCCTCTCTTTTCTTTTTCAATTCCTCCATCACCTCATTGCTTACCTTCTATAATATCCTTTCTTCCTTTCTCCTCCTTTCCCATTTCTCTCTCTCCCTTTCTAATGTGCTTTCTATTACTTTACCTTCTTCGTATTTCCTGGTGCTCTCGTAGAGTATTTTCTTCTTCCATAGTTCCATTTCCTTTTCTTTCTCTTCTTCCTCTCTTTTCCTGTCACGCTGTACTGCTCGGGATACCCTTTCTGCTATTTCCTTCATTCTCTCAGCTTCCCTCTTCCGTTCTTCAGTTCGTTCCCTCATTTTCTCTAACTCATCCCTACTTTCCTTCCTTTCCCGCCTTCTCCCTCGTGCCTCTTTCTCGAGCTGTTTGATCAGTGCATTTTGCTCATTCCTTAATTCTGCCAATCGTTCCTCCAACATCTCCTCCTCTTCTCGTGACAGCTCCCCTTCTCTCGTTTTACCTTCCTCCCCTCTTATTTCAGTGCTACCCTCGTCGTCCTTGTTCATTCTCCGTACTACCTCCTTTTCTTCTCCCGTTAGTGTCCCTCACAATTTTAACAGCACCTGCGCTGCTACCCACTCGTCGTGTCCTATATTTGGGATGGGTTGTTCGCTGTTCTTCCCTTCCCTTGCATGCACCTTCATACAAGTTGGGCCTACCGTGCTTGTCACCTCCTCCCCCCTGGGAAGCTACCTGTGGCTGTATATGGTGGTGGGCTGTCGCGGGGTTCGAATATCCCTCAGCTGCCGTTAGTTGTTGCCTTGCTGCTTCTCGTAGTTCCGTCACAGGATATAACCCCGCTTCTTCCTTCTTCACTACTTTCGCTAGGGGCATGTCGTCGGTCCCTTCCTTCTTTACTTCTACTTCACTTACGATGCCAAGCTTTTCGTCCCCCTTTCTATCTCTTCCCGCGCACTGTGCGCTACCAACCTCCTGTTCCCCGTTTCCCTCTTCCTCCTTAATCTTCTTCCCCTCCTTCGTTTCCTCCACAGTGAACATCCCGGTTGGCCCTGGTCGGGACCCCTGGAACATCCTCCAAAAGTTAAACACCTCCACGTGATGCGCCAACTTCTTCCATTTGTACGTGTTATGTATGTGTGTCAGTAGTGAGTGTTGGACGTATGGGTCAAAACTGCCGTTAGGCGGCCAGGGTGTCGTCATTTTGTTGTCTGTCCCTTGTGTTCATTCTATGCTGTATTTGATCAGTTTTTCCCTATGGGGTGATAGTGTTTTACAAATATGCTGGAGTGGGGTAGTCAGGGTATTCCCCCACCCTCCCGATTCTAACCCGTATGACATGGTTACACTGTGTTTTTAGCTCCCTTCAGTATAGTTGTCGTTACCTAGCCCCGTAGTTTGGGGACTTTCGACCGTCCGCTAAAAGAAAACAGCCAAATATAACAATTGCAAATATACAGTCTTTTCCTGTGTTTGTTTTCTTCCTTAATACCGTTACGGCCCCCTGCGGCCGCGGCGCACAAAGCTCCCTACGGCTGCGTGTCCTGTGTGACGTGCTTATACAGCCGTCCCACTTTGTCTCCTCCCCTCCTCCTTCCACCTCACTCAGCGTGGCCAGCTTTCTCCGTGCGCGGTCACTTCCCCCTCTCCACCTGTCCCATATTTGGGGTGGCCGGCTGTCTCCGTGCGCACCCCCTGCCTCCACCACTGTTTGACTGCCCCTGACCTCTGTTCACTTCCCCACACCCTTCAACAACGCTGTGTGGTCAAGGTGTCCTATGAAAGCCCTACGGGTGACGTCACCAGCCTCTTCCAACAACTACCGGTAAGATCTTTTACACTTCAAGAGAGCGCGCAATACGTTTTAACTGCTTGTCCCCGTTACCCCCACAGCTGTCCTCTTGTTACGCCCAGAACAAGGTAACCAACAATACACTCGTATAATCGAACTGCGCATGCTGCATCGCTTCGCGTGTGACACGCCCTTTGCCGGGAGGGCTTAACCAGCCAATTATCTTCCGTACTTGGCAACAATTTAGCTACTTCCTACAGGAAAACGTCATCTATCTATCGAGCTTCACTGCTCGATCAAAAGGGATCCTCATCTACTCATTGATCAAAAACGCCATTTCGTAGGAAAGCCACACACACACACCCCCTTTACAGGTGGCCACGACCTAGGCCAATCAGTGTCTACGAGCAACCGCACATGGTACTTTCTTGCTCCACCCACCCTTCTTCCGTGACGTTGTAGCGGACGGCTCTCGCGCCTGTCCCGCTACCACTCACTTCACCGTCAACACTAATTGACCAAATCTTCGCCGCACACCTTAGTATCACCTCCCGACACCCTTATTACAACTCCCCCCCCTCCCTCACAATCTCACATTGCTTGTTGGGTGTGACATACTCACCAAGTTCTCTTGATGCGGGGCCGCTCGACTACGTGCACCCCTCCAAGCGGCTCGCCTCCTCCCCTCGTCTGGACCACGTCAGGACACTCGCCAACCGCGGGCGGGATACTTCTCAACCGGCTCCCGAGGGCCAATATCCGGATTGCGCTGTCCGGCCTTCTCGCAGTTCCGCGATGGTCCTGTAGTCCTCAAAAAGGGGGCAGCAGAGGGGGCCACGCCGCCGGGCCTCCCCGTAATGAGAGGCCTCAGAAAAATAAAAAATGAAAAAGGTAGATCTTAAAGAGAGATCTCAGCAGTGCCTCCAACTTGTCGGGGTGGTTATCCCGGGGTCGGCTGAGCCGTCCGCGGATCTCTGGGCTGGGAGGCCCCAACTCCTCCCGTGCTTCCCAAAAATGAGTATGAGACACACACAAGGAGCAAGGCGGTTCTGCTGTTTATTAAAACAACGGCAGGGATGGGTCTAGGATCGTACGCGTCTGTCCAGACTCTCAAAATTCGTGGGGCTTGCAGGCCCTTTTTACCGCAGTGAGACGCGCTACTTGCGTCACCTGGGAAAGTTCGCGAAAAACATATTGGCACTTCGGATTGGTTCCTCGAGTGGTAGGGTTAGTATAGTATACATAGAGAGAGCAATATTAGTGGGTAAGGATGAGTCAGGTGGTATACTTGGGCTGTCCCTTCTATTAGATACTTGAAAATTGTTACACGAAGACCCCTAATGATTGGCTAATGTTAGTGGTGTCAGTGATGAGTGCCCTCATGTTCTGATTGGTCCTCCCACGAGCCCCCCAGTCTCGGACCATCGCCGTTCCCAGCTCGCGGTGTACCTGTCACTAGCAACAATGTGTAACTGTGTGTTTGTGCAGACAATGTGCGGGTTTGCTCATAGGCCTGAGAGCAGGCCATTCCCATCGACGTAGGTGTCCATCTTGTTATTTCACTGTTGCAACCTGTGTCCCAGACGTGGGACCCAGGCGACTTCTTCCTCGTGGGTCTGGCACCTTGTCAGGTCGGCTTGGTCACGTGTGGAGAGACCGTAGCTGGGGCAGAATTTTGCACATTTAAAGTTGTATTTTGCTTCTGTGTGCTTGGCTTTGCTTACAGGTGTGACCTTGGTGCCGGCTGGTAGCATACGAGTTGCAACATCGCGCCCTTGGCTATGTGCTCTCGCTGTGCTCGTTCTGCGTGAACAGCACTTGTACTTTCGCTCATGCAGTGTTCATGGCGGTTCTTGCTTGCGGCCTACTTGGTCCTGGTTCATGGGTGGGGATGTGTAATGCACGGCACCTGTGTTGCGGTTTGAGATGGCCTCATAAGCAATATTACGTCTTCATTATATTCTCATCACGATATGAGGGGTGGGAGAAGCATCAGCAAGTGTATACGCGAGTGCTTTAGGCGTCTTGCTTTTCTGCATTACTATAAAGGGGCCTATGTGAAAAATAATAAAGATGCGCGTCAGTGGGTGTATCGGTCACCTACGTCATAGCACTGAATATATTCTTCGTGTAGGATGGTGCGTGAGTGACCAGTGTGCATGGTGGCACGTGTGTTCTTGGCAGTTGGCTAGGTCGTTATGGCATCTCTAACGATGTGGGTGCTCGTTGTTAAAGTCTTAGTCGAGTACATCCATGCCGCAGGTGTCGGCTTGAGTAGGACAGGTGGTGGGCATATCCTTATGTTCTTGAACCAGGGTATTTTGTCATCTGGTAGATAGACAAACTCATCTCGTGGTGGATGCCTGGGCCGCGATCCTCTAGGCCATGGTCGCGAGGAGATTGGGGGGAGCTTTTTCTACCATTCTCCCACTTCACTGTGTGGAAATGTAATTAATCCAACACTTTCAGTACAAACAAGGAATTTAGGTGGAATCCTTCACAATTGAGACGCTGCAAGGAATTGACTAAATAACGAGATATTTGGGATTTTTTATTAGAATCTAATAAATCTTCAAATATAAAAAAATAAATTACATTACAGGTATGCAAAATCGGATTCATGGAAAATGGACAAAAGCCTATATATGAGGGACCCTGTTTTCGAGAGTTCAGCTTAATAAAAAAAGGCGGGAGAATTTTTCCACGCTAAAATAGTATTGCCATTTTAAGTTTGGATTTGAAATTTCATTCTGCTTGAGGGGCCCTCGTTGCTAGTGTGAACATGTGAGGATGCGCAAAGTGATTAAGTCTTTCTCCATGACATGACTGGAATGCATGTCAAGGTGTCAGGGTCACACACAGATAACCTCAAATAGGCGATGGACAGAAAGAAAAAGAAAAGAAAAAAAAGATAGCTTCATAAGTGCTTTAAGCAGCAGAAATGAAAACTGATGTTAGAAGTCTCTCAATTCATCCAGGTGCTGCCAGGGATGTCATTTCACCAAAATGCCAGGGGTAGCGGAAGTGACATCAGACGACCCTTGACCCCTGATGACATCACAGGAAGTGGTGTCATTTGACCCCACCCTGAAGTGCTATTGCGGGAAGCATGGGACATGACCTTTCACCTGTTGACAAAACAGGAAGTGGCATCAGATAGCATTGTACACTACGAAAAATATGGTTACAATATCACTATAATGTGATGTACATTTCATACAAGAATGGATCGCCATATGTATCGTTAAGATCAGTGTGCATTGGCCCATATTACCAAATTACTGTGAATGCAAGCAGACATCCATGACCAAATGATAATGATGTGTATCATATAGCACTTACGCTTAGGCGCTTTATATAGAAAAAAATATACACCCAATATCACCCAACCTGTGTTGGTACTCATTTATCGACCTCAGAAGGATGAAAGGCTGAGTTGAGGTGTTTAATAACAGACTTAGGGCCTCATCACGAGTTGGGCTGTAGCCCTTAAATGCGGTGGTAACGGTATTACAGCCGCATTTAAGGGCTGGCCCTATCACGAGTTGGGCGCTAAATGGGCTGTTTTACCTCTAGCCTTTCTCTGGAGGTGAAAATCCCCTGTTTTCGGCTGTATTACCGCCGGCTGTATCAGCCCGCATAATTAGCGCTGAAAATGCCCCATTGAATCCAATGGACCCAATGGGGAATGGGGATTTACCGTTAACACCCAACTCATGATCCGGCAGTAATACAGCCGGACCGGTCGGTGCTAAGGCTATTACAGTCGGCGGTATTACAGCCGGGAATACAGCCCAACTCGTGATGAGGCCCCAAATCAGTGACTCCCCCCTGAAGTGTGCCTGAAATAAACCTTTAATGAGTCTAGCAATTATTGCATAGAATTCCAGAAATACACATTATTTGGTATTCCTATTCTTTCTTATTTAGGGTCAGTGATGAAAGTGTTAGACTTGTGGCACACCTGTTCTTATTTTTCTCCTTTTTTTTGAGGGGCCTGAACGAGAAAGCCAGCCACTCCAGAAGTAAAGAGCCACATGGTGCTGGCTACAGCCCAGGAGCTTGCATTACAAAAAAGAAGAAAAACAATGTAATTGTTTTTTTTTTAGAGGTCGCAAGGGAGACCTCAGAGGTCACAGTTGCGACCTCTGGCGACCCCTAAATGACGTCCCTGGGTGCTGCATCCAGACAGAGAGAAAGCGAAATGGAGGGGGTGGGAGGGAGGGAGTCCAGCAGGGAGGGAGAAAGAGAGAGAAAGAGAGAGAGAGAGAGAGAGAGAGAGAGAGAGAATAGTCTTGCAGAAACTTGTTTCACTGATTAAAATACATAATCAGTGAAAGTTGAGGCAATTGAAGCTGACTAAACTGATTTTGTGTGCAGATTATATAGATAAGAGAAGTGAAATGGGGAGAGCCACACACACACGCATATATATTTTGATATATATTTTGTATGTGGCAGAGATCACATCCCACTTTCTATGCACCCTCGTACCCTGAGTGGGCACTGCTTATAGCTGGCATGCCAAATTTCTGCAACTCCAAAAGTGCTTATACTGGAAAGCAACCCAGCCGCACCCCTCTCATGCCATGGATGGATATCTTGCCAGTTAAGTACTGACCTAAAACAAAAATAAACGTTGCCATTTGATTCCCGATATGGGCTACTCAGCCCTTTACCCTTCGCAAGTCAACAAGGGGAGTACCATCTGGATAACAATAACAGTGGTTATTACAGAGCTTAGTAGTGAACGGAATCCAGCATGACGTGCTATATAAAAGCATGATATTATAATCTCATGTATTTATCGTTTTCTCTAAGAATATCTGTGTATTGGGGAATATGCATAGCCATCCTTACCATGAGGGTCTACTTCCCATCCTTTTCAGTGGAGTGACATATGTCACAATTATTTTATCCTCACTCAAATCATGACACTGAGTCGATCATTATGCCTCGTTCATGGATCCATAAAGTTTAAGGTTATGCTGAGTGTTGTGAAAAATTAAATGACCACCAAGCCTAGTGTGCATTATGTTCTTAGTGATTCACAGTAACAACCGTTTTATCACATACATCTTTGTCCAATATGAAGATCTGTGTTCACTGTTATGTTTCCAAAATGCTCTACAATTGTATGCAAAGCAGCCAGGGGTTCTAATTGGTGCCATTTGATCTCTTCCCCTTTCCCATACGGTATTTCGAAAGTGTATAATAGGAGTGTATCAGACAGTCCATCTAAAACTGATTTCTATGATTATTTTAGGGCTTGTTCATATGTTTTTCTCAAAAAGAGAGGTGTGACATTATTATAATTACAATATACTGGAAGCATTTACTTATTAAATAATATATCTTTTTTTGTTTGTTGATAGCTTATTTTGCAGACCCCTGCCCCAAGATATTTGTGATTTCTCTGGTCATGCGGCTTTCAGCTGTGGGTGAGGTGGCTCTACCAAATGTGCACCTGACAACACAACTCACTCTCACACAGAAAGAGAGAGAGAAATATAGCGTGAGGTAGAGAGAGAGAGAAATAGAACACAGCGAGAAGAGGCTATTTATATTATATATATATATTTAATATATATATATTCACTAAAAAAAAACTTTGTTTGGGGAACGTTATGGTTATGTTGCGCTACTACAAACCTGTTGTAAAAAAACTTTACTAACGCGACATAATACAAACGTGCCATTATGGTTCACAGTAAAACCGAAAAACCCCTGAAATTCAGCAGTTATGGTAAGCTAAGCAACCATAACTCGCGCCACCACCGTGCACTGCTAAGAGTAACACCCAGGACATCAAAGATGACATCACAAATATCATTGATGACTAATGCTCTCTTGTTTTGGAGGTGTTTCTGGCGATATCCGTGCACACAAAACATTAGTAAAAGATATGGGGGGCACCGAAGAAAGCTGCCTTACTTCACGCTGTTCTTCAAACGATCTGGGAAAGAGCCACATGGTCGTGAGCACAAGCTTTTTTCCCCTTTCAGTGTAAGGGGAAAAGAGGTGTTTTGAGAACCCCTCCCCCTTATAACTTTCGCCCCCCTGCACCAAACATCACCAAACTTTCCAAACAAAATCAGAGCGTCCAATATATTTTTGGCGACGGTTCGTCCAAGGGTAGGACAGTTATAAGGCAGCCGAAAAGTGTTCTTTCTATGGAAACAGCCACTCCACCAAAGCAACACAGTCACTAACGTGCCTGTCTAATGTGCTGCAGTCGGTGACGGCAGGACCTAGAGGTTAAGATATATGTCCGCGTACTTTTGAATGTATAGCTGTACATTGGCTTATACCTCCACCGCTAACAAGGTCGTTTCTGGGTGCATGGGCTTCGGCCATGCACCCAAGACTGTACACCCTCCCCAGAACCATCTGACATGCTAACCTATAGGACGAGTGTATGCACTGCAGTAATATGATGTGGTGTTTCCGGCCAGGGCCTAGGGTTTTAGGAGTATGATGTATGGGCTACGGGCCTGCGGCCATGCATCCAAGACGCTAGGCCCTGCCCACAACCACCCCAGCATGTCACGACCATGGTGGCGTACTAATCAATAACACACCCATAGGAAAATTTAATATAATAGCGAAATATACTCAAAATCAATGGTCACTAACGCCATGCGTGTCCTGCAAACATTTTCAAGGTGCCTGTACACAGCACCGACTGAAATAGTATCCTTATTAGATCCCTCATTTTCTGCACGTACAAACATCCTGAAGAAGGCGCCAATGCAGAATATATAATAGACAATTGCTGCCCAAAAAAGTACAGTATTTCATCCATCTCTTACTCTTTAAACATCCCCAAGCACTGTAGGAAATAAAAATCATTTCCCAAACACCATTTCCCATGGCGAATACATCATTAACATCTACCGGCCAAACAAGTATAGTATTTAACCCATCTCTTACTATGTGATCCTCCCCACGCACTGTAGGAGAGCAAAGCAGTTTCCAAAACAGCATTTCGCCTCTGGTAGGTAGCGCGCTGTCTTCGGATCCAAGATGTCGGGCGCATCCACACATTCTGACGTACATCACGGCTCACTGTAGCCAATCAGCAAAGTCGTCGTGTGTCCGCACTGATGACGCCACCCCCCCTGGCCAATCGGTATCATGTCCGCGGAGCGAACAGGGAAATGTGACCGCAGAGCGGACATAGATATCACTAATTTATTGAGACATATTTTTTGGTCGTTTTAAAGGAAAGTACTGGACGGATTGTCACCAAAATTACTAAGGCACACTTTCGGGTCCAAGCCCCTGCCCCTGCCACAAATTTGGTGAAAATCCGTCCAACTGTTTTGCCTGTAGCCATGCGCAAAGTTTTTCCCCCATTCAGTCTATGGGAAAAAAAGAGTGGCCCATGTACTTTTTTTGCAAAGTTTGGTGAGGATTCGTCCAGGGGGAACGGAGTTATAGGCCGCCCAAAAAGTGCTCTTCCTATAGAAACAGCCACTTAACCATAACTATACGGCCACTACCGCGGCCGTGTAATATATATATATATATAAAAAGCTTTGTTAAGAGAGAATTAAGGTGATCAGATTTAACCCAACAATTGCATTTTGAGCAAGTCCACATTTATATGTGCCCCCGTTGCACAGTGTATAACCACAAGGATAACATAACTGGTGACATGACTAATTACATCATACATGGCATCACCGATGAGCTCAATATTTGCATCAATTGCGACATTACTGATTAACTAGGTTTGCATATTTTTGTTGACATTCTTTGATACATATTTTATTTTATTACATTAACAATAATAACAACATGACATGGAACAATACACTGATACAGAAGTCTGATATGAAAACGTGTGGAGCAGTAATTCGGAGTACTTATCAACGTATAAGCCTTCAAATAAAAATGAGTAATGTTATAGAAATGCTTTGAATTTCATATCTTAGTAAACAATTACAATACTTCAATGCAGGGAAAGTAATTGATCTTGGTAAATCTATTTCAGGCATTTCAAACATAATATAATAAGTATATGTAGTAGAAAAAAATAAGAATAGAAAGAAGTAGAAACATGTTTAATAGAAAGTATTATGAAAATAGTAAATGTTCACATTTAAATTTACAATACTCCTTACTGTAATTACATTACATAAACACATTCTTTTCTAAATTACAAGTTTAATAAAACAAATAATCACTAACAAAAGAAAGTACTTGCCATGTGCATTGTGATAATATATAATCTAAGAATTTGAAGTTTGGTTAATATGCACACAAACAATCAGTTACTTATGCTATATAATTACATTCATAGAAAAGAAATGAAGATTGAAGGTAAATATTTAATTATAGAGATAGCAATAGCATTACTAATATTTGAAGTCATTTGTTTTGAAAATAAATTATGAATTTCTATTCCGCTATAACAGTTTACCTTCCAAAGAACATACATGCTTACATATTCTTCTTCTTTGTAAAAATGCCTGTATGTACTTACAATTGTATAAAGAGCAGTAACATGTAAGGAAACAAAGGCAGAATGCATTGTACTGTGTAAGTCTGAAATACGTACATATATGTTATGTTAAAAAACAGAGTTATCATATTTCAAAATGAAATTATTAAAAACCAGTGATATTAGTGATATAAAGCATGAAGTAACTAATGATGCCATCAGTGATGCCATGTATGTGTAATGAATGATGCCATCAGAGATACAATCATTGTGGCCATACACTGTGCAACAGGGGGCACATAGTTAAGGTGGACTTACTCAAAATGCGATTGCTGAATTTCAGGGGTTATGTTGTGTTAAATCTGTGATGACCTCAATTCGCTTCTAACTCAAGTTTTTTCACTGAAGAGTTTTGTTATTCTATAATTTCTTCAGGGCCCACTAGCCATGGCATCCAGCTGTGGCCATTGTCCATGCCTTTAGCAGTGGCCATTGTAAATGTTGCATCAATAGGTTCCTTCGGGCCCAGTAGCCATGGCCTTGGGCCATGGCCACTGTCCATGTTTCACAAATAGTCTTCTTTGGGGCCCACTATCCATGGTCTTCGGCCATGGCCTTGGGCCATGGCTACTGTCCATGTGGCACAAATAGGCTTCTTTGGGGCCCACTATCCATGGCCATCAGCCATAGCCAGTGGCCCTGGCCTCTGTACATGTTGCAGCAATAGGTTTCTTTGGGGCCCACTAGCCATGACCTTCGGCACAGAGACCCATTACCCACCGCATAGGATATATAACTGCAGCTGTAAAATTACATTTTTCGACTCTCTCCACATTCCCAACGAGATTCACATACATCGGCATTTAACTACCCAGGCCCGTGGGCTGGAAGTCCCCAAATAATGCTTGACAATCCCCAACTCTTTCTTGTCCTCACAGGCACTGACCAAGTTCCCCCTCCTATTTCCATGGTTCCACGACTCCCCTCAATTGCTTTTTTCTTCTCTGGCCCTTTCCTGGCCATTATCCCCTATCACTGCTTGGTTCATGTGACACATTTTTTTCTCTGAGGTCGTCTTGATTGAAATACGAGTGTTGAATTTCAGGTGTTTTGTTGTGTTAATCCGATCACTTTAACTCTCTCTAAACAATTGGTTTCTCAGTGAATTTCAAGGTTTTTCCTATACCTTAGTTTCCTGTCTGCCCACTAGCCATGGCCTTCTGCCGTAGCCACTGTACATGTTGTACCAATAATTTTCTTTGGGTCCATTGGTCATGGCCTTCAGTCATGGCCTCTGTATGTGTTGCACCAATATCTTTCTTTGGGCCCACTAGCCATGGCCACTGGCCTTGCCACACCATTAATATGTTACCAAACACTCATCAACCCCTGCCTAGTAGATGTAGGCCATGCAGATGTTAAACCTTTTTTCCAAACACCTTATCACTGCGATCATTTCACAGAAATAATTTCTAATAACAGAAAATCCTGCGGTAGAGAAGTGGGTCACCGATTTCCGTCATAACAGGAACATTTGCTCAGTATTTAAAAGCCTTCCACATCGTCACAGGCATTCGGCATGTATCCCCCCCTTCGTTTTTTCAGGTCCCATCACGCCACTCAATTGCTTTTTCCCTCCCTAACCCTCTCCCATTACCCCATATCACTCATCACTTCGTGTGATACGTCTTGCGGTATTGCCTCTCTAATCTCATGAGATTCATGCAGTCTTCCCCTGATATACTGAACATTTTTTACTCATAACTGGGTCCCCAACCCACCCCAAAATCCCCAGCTTTGCACAGTGTGTACTTTCACATTCTTGATCTCTAGCCTGATGTGATTGCTACTGCTATTAGTATTGGTGTTCATAGTGCACCTGCAGCCAGGCCATTTAAGCACTGTTATGCAAAACAATCAGTATTCACCTGGGAGTGACTACATAAAAATAAGGTTTTTAAAAGTCTCTTTCTGGTGTTGAGAATGTCATTAGACTCTGTAAAGTTGCAGATGCTTTCATTCCAATGTGTGTTCAAATCCTTTTTCCTCCTCCAAATAAACTTCTGCGCTCTTTCATTTATGACTTTTTCTAGTAATATAGTGGAATACCTTGATTGCAGAAAAAAACAAAATGGTGTCTTTTCATTACTGAAAAGTCTCTCAGCCTCTCTGCTGCAAAGCACTGAGGACAATATATATAAAGGTTTGAAGGAACAGGGGGAACCCTCATGTCTTTGTTGAATATTTTAAAAACTACTGGATGGATTTACCTCAAACCAGTCAGGGATATTACATCAATGCTTTGTACCCAAAAAGTCTCTAATTTGGTTCAAATCTGTCCAGTTATTTTTGCGCTATGGCTGTTAAAAAACAGCACTTATTCTCCAAGGAAAATGAATGGGAGTATGCTGGAAACTGCATGTTTATGTTTTCTTAATAACTTTTACACTTTGTAACAAATTGTTGCCATAACATCTAGTCTGGAGAAAGGGAATTGACAATCTTTTTGTTTAGAAAATGTCATCCAAATCCACCCAGCAAGTCAAAAGTTATTAGCTTCTCTCACATTATCTGCTGCAAAGCACCAAGACCGATATAAAGGTTTTAAGGAACAAGGGGGACCACGTTCTCTGTCAAATGTTTTAAAAATATTCTTAAAACTACTGCATGGTTTTACCCCAAACCAGTCAAGGAAATTAAATTAACGCTGTGTGCCCAAATTGTTTATTTGGTCCAAATCTGCAAAGTATTTCTCACACTGCGGCTGTTAAAAAAACAGCACTTTTTCTCTTTGAGAAAATGAATGGGAATAGGCTGAAAACAGCATTTTTATTTTTTCTTAATAAGTTTTTTCATTTGTTTACAGATTGTTCCAAATATTACAATATTGTTTTGGGGGCCCATTGACAACCTACTTGTTTGGAAGTTTTCATTCAAATCCATCCAGTAAGTCAAAAGTTATTAACCTCACTCAGTCTTCCTGCTGTAAAGCAGCAAGGCTGATATAAAGGTTTTATGGAGCAGGGGGAACGAACCAGTCTAGGAAATTACATGAACGCTGTGCCCCCAAGTTGTTTCTTATTTGATCCATATCTGTCAAGCGGTGTTCGCGCTACTGCTGTTCAAAAACTGCACTTTATTTTTAATATATCTGAAAATAAATGGGCTGAAAACTGTGGTGTTTTGCTTTCTTTATAACTTTTACATTTTTTTAACCTATTTTTAAATTATTGCTCCTTAGGTTTGCAGTTTTCGGAAGGTGGGGGATGGGGTGGCGATTGACAGGCATTTTATTTTGAAAATGTCATCCAAATCCATCCAGTCAAACGTTATTATGAAAAGAATAATGAGAAAAAAATTGCTGATTTTTCATTTCTGAAAAGTCTCTCATCCTCTGCTGCAAAGCACTATGGGAGATATATTTATTTGTTGGGGAGCAGGGGGAACTCCTTTCCCCATTGAAAATGTTTAAAACTCCTGGACAGATCTACCCCAAACCTGTCCCGGAAATTGAGTCAATGCTTCATGCCCAAATTGTTTCTCATGTGTTCCAAATCCATCCAGCAGTTCTTGCGCTTTGGTTTGCAACAATTTGGACTTTGTCTCGATGGGAAAATAAATGGGACTAACTGTTCATTTTCTAACAAATCTTTCCCAAAACATCCAGTGTGGGGGGTTGTGGGGTGGGGGGTGTGGAGGGTTTGCAGTAACAAACATGGGGTTTGAAAAATATCAGCCAAATCCGTCATGCAAGTCAAAAGTTAGTAGCAATAGAATTTTGAGATTTCCCATGGATCTAGGCAATCACCTTATGGAAGACAAACTCAGAAAAGAAAATGCATCACATGAAGCAAAGAGAGAGAGGAAGTGATGGGAGGGTACCAGGGAGGTACAAATCAACTGAGGTAGGTGGGGTGACCTAGGCAAAAGGAAGGAGGCACATAGGGAGTGTCTGTGAGAACTTTTTCATTTTCAAGCGTTGTTGCAGTAGTTAGCGTGAAATTACCATGGTAATTAGTGGGGGAGGTAATCAGGGGAATGGAAACTGAGAAAAATAAATAAATGGGGGGACTGTTGTGATCACATCTACTAGGCAGAGGTTGTCTTTGATGTCCCGGGGGTTAGTCTTGGCATTGCACGGCGGTGGGGTGAATTATGGTTGCTTAGCTGACCACAACTGGCAAATTCTGGGGTTTTCTGGTTTTACTTGTAACAATAAAATCCCTTTAGCTAAGTTTTTTCACTGAATTTCATAGGTTTTTATTAGTGCAACTTAACCATAATGTCCCTTTAACAAAGATTTTTCACTGAATTTCATAGGTTTTTATTAGTGTAACTTAACCCTAACGTCCCTTTAACAACGTTTTTCTGTGAATGCAATAGATTTTTATGAGTGAAACATTTTCATGATTTTACTTCACTGAATATAAGTTATTAATCATTACTCTTTTAACATAAATGAAAGAATTCTAAACCTCTTTTAAGAAAATGTTTTTTGCAATGCGTACTGGTGTGTGTCGTTATCAGCAGCGCATGCTGGGCATGAAAGTCATGGTTGAATTGCCTAGGGCATGACACTCTACCATGATCCCAGCCCCACCAAACCACACCCGTGGTAGCAAAGTTATATCACAATATTTTGTACTTACTTTTTGACACTTTCAACACGGTACAGATTTGCAAAAGCATGCTTTCAGGTCCTTGCTCATGCTCCTTGTGCAGGTTTGTTGTAACTCAGACCAGCACTTCAGGCTGTAGCCGCACACAGAATATTCTTTCCCATTCAAACCTAGGGCTTCAGCCATGCTGCACGCCCCAATAAGCAAATCAGAGTACACATTTAGCTCCGGGCAAGGCCCATTGCCCAGGCACCAAAGTTATATCACCATTTTTTGTACTTACATTTTGACACTTTAGAAAAAAATAAAACACAGGACAGATTTGCAAAACCATTCTTTGAGGTCCTTGCTGATGCTCCTGGTGAATGTTTGCTGCAATCCTGTCCAGCACTTCGAGCTGTAGCCACAAGCCAAATTTGTTTTCCCTTTCAAACCTATCCCGATTTTGAAAAACTTTACCACATAGCCGATTACCCATTTTAACCCCATTTCCAGCCCTCGTTGCCATGGCCAGTAGCCAGATTGTCCGGGTAATGGTCTTTGGACATGACCCGGATAATATGACCACTGCCCATGACCACAGGCTATAGAGTCCTCAAACGTATATTACTATTTTCATAACTATATTATGACACTTAGCAAAACCATGCTTTCAGGTCGTTGCCAATTCTTGGTGAACGAGTCTGCTGCAAATCCGTCCATGTTTTATTTTTTGAAAAGTGTCAAAATGTACATACAGATAATTTAGCCCCTACTTGAACAAATCCATTCAGACTTTGCACAAACATTAAAGGTTGGGTCTATAATCATTCTGAAAACCTTTGTGCAGATTCATCAAAGAGCAACAAAGTTTTAAGCCATTGAAAAATGTTGAGACCCCCCCTAATTTTGTCCCCTCTTGACAAAACAGCACCAGACTTAGCAGAACCATTCATTATCAGATCTAAAATGATATTGCAGTTTCATTAAGTGGTGCCGAAGTTATAGGCTACCCAAAAACAGGTTTTCACTGACCCTGTAATGCAGAAATATGCATGGATGCCCCCGAACATCTGAGATATTTGCGGACTTCGTAGAGGAAAAACCACCCGATTTTTGGCTTTGTATGGTCATATCCTATCCGATCCTCATCGCCCTTCACCTCCCCAAAGATTGTCTCATTTGTTTGACAAGTGCAATGTGTTTTTTAATCAGTTTTAACCGCGATGTCCATGGAGTACGGGTGCTGTTCGTGAATCTAACATGGCATACATTTTAAAGGTTTTGATGCACCTCATGTTTTTAATTGACCAGTCAGCGGGTCCGATCATACCAGATTGTGATAGCTCCAGAGGCGTCTGCGGACTCCAAATCAGTAAATGAGTAAGCTGACCGGACCCAGATATCACTAATTATTTTTTGCTACTTTTTGTGCATTTCTTTTATAAAACTACTGGAAGGATTTACACCAAATTTACAAAAGCATGCTTTCAGGACCAAGCTGCCGATCTTAGTGCAAATTTGTTATCAATCCACCCAGCGGTTTGGGCTGCAAGCATGAGCAAAACATGTTTTTCATTCTGTCTATGAGGATTTCCACACATTTTGGGACCCCCCTATAACTTTGTCCCCCCGGACAAAACCTGACCAAACCTCACAAAATCATTCTGAGGAGGTCTTATAACTTTGCCCCCCCTGGACGAATCCTCATGAAACTTTGCAAAGTGTATAGCCCCATCAGAGTGATCCTGCAAAGTTTGGTGAGGTTCCTTGCAGGGGGGGGGCAAACTTACAGGGGGGGGCAAATGTTTGTTTTTTCCCATAGAGGCAATGGAAAAAAAGAATTTTCTCATGCTTACAGCCTCAACCACGGTATGGGTTTTCAACAAATTTCCGACAATAGTGGTGGCTTGGTCCCGAAAGCGTGCTTCTGTAAATTTGGGGTAAATACGTCCAGTCGTCTTTTTCTTTTAATGACCAAAAATTAGGTAAACACATATTTGTGATATCGGGGCTCGTTCTGTGGACACATTTCCTTTTTGGGTCCTCAGACGGGCCTCGATTGGCCATGAGGTTGCCGTGAAGTCTGCAGTCGTCTGACGCACCTGCTGATTGGATGGTGAAAAGCATGAGGTGCATCAGATTTTTTAAACGCCCACTCTGTTGGAATCCCAAGCGCCCATTGTCAGCAGACAGCACAGTGTGGGATAAGTCTGGAAGACACATTTGGGGTTATTTGGTGGTGGAACGATGGGCTGGGAAGTGTAGGGAAAAGGCTATTTTTGTAGGTTGAAAAAGGTTGGGCAGGTGTTGGAGCGATCGGCAGATACTGCGGAAGTTCGCAGGTAGCGCCGTGAACGGACCGCTTGGAAAAGACATTTGGGGTTATTTGATTGCTGAAAGAGGGCATAGAAATGGTAGGGAAGTGGAAGGAAGGTAATGTGGAGCTGTTTTTATAGGTGAAGAAAGGCTTCTGGAAATTTCGCCGAGTCTGCAGACATTATTTCGATTGCAGGGGGTCAGGGTGAGTTTTATCAGTTGACGGTGTATGATACGTACTTGTTACATAGTTTGTTTTTTTTCCGTTTTTTTAAATCTTCCTGCTATCGCTCCCTTCTTCAACCCCATACAATCTTTGGTAATGCCAGTGTCCCACCTGCAAGCTGGAACAGCCTGCGCATTCTGCAAATTTCACCTTTAATTGCTGATAATCACATCAGCCTCCATTGCAGCCCACAAAGTGCTGCTGCTTCAAGATGGCCGCCTGCACTTCTCTTGGGCAAACCCAACCCTAATGCACACATTGAACTTGCCACGGCACGAGATTGGCTGCCTGTTTCCTCTTTAGGCCAATCCCTTGCCGGCAGACAACAAGCCGGCCCACCCACAAAGGCACACCCATCAAGGCTGGTGCCTGTACTGAGCCTGTCCAATGTTGACAGAGGCCAGGGCCAAGATCTCTGTTTGTTTGCCACTGCATCTATCTGATTCTCTGATTGTTGGCGCCAGTACCCAATTATCTGGTAAGAATAACTCTGTCCTCAACTGTTCGACACGACCGAGACTTTACTTGTCCGAATATTTACCATAGGGATTGCGATCGGTAAACCCCACTCGACTATATACATAACTTGTTTCATGTGTACCCGCCTCTGGTTCTAAGGCCTGCCTATAGTTTCTCAGGAATTCATTTCCTGCCAATTAACCCAGCCCCATAGTGTCAGTCACCCCCTGACCTGCACGCAATACTTACCCCATTACTTGTCCACCACAAACTAGCTCTGATGGCCTCTATCCGGCCTGCACAGGGTCCCTGCTGCTCTGGCCCGGCCAGCTGCTACATGTTCTAGAGACACGCGCCAGTACTGTCACTGATCCTAGCCATCTGCGCACGCGCTGAACCTAGTCGCCTATACCCAGCCTTCATACTCACGCTGCGCTTAGCCCAGATCTCTTTGACCACCTTGCCAGTAGCACCCATATCATGCTCAGCCTATGAACTTTGTGACCATATTGCTAGCACTGCCCATATTATGCGCAACCTGTGACTTCTGTGACTATACTGCCTGCCTTGCCAATATTATGCCTAGCCTATGAACTCTGTGACCATTCTTGATAGCAATGCCCATATTATGCTCAACCTGTGATTTCTGTGAGCACATTGCCAGCCTTGCCAATATCATGCCTAGCCTATGAACTTTGTGACCATATTGCTAGCCTGTTCATATCATGCCTAGCCTGTTACTCCTTTAACCACTGGGTCAGCACTGTCCGCTCTGCTAGTTTGTGAATCTAGTGACTGTGTCATTATTGTGCCTGCCTTGCCTATCTATGCCTAGCCTAATAGCTCTGTGACTATCTTACTCTATGTTTAGCCTATGAATTCTGTGACCATTCTTGATAGCAATGCCCATATTATGCTCAACCTATGATTTCTGTGAGCACATTGCCAGTTCTGCCTATTCTATGCCTAGCCTGCTACTCCTATGACTACTGTGTTAGCACTGCCCGCCCTATGTTTAGTCTGTGACGCTTGTCAAAGTTGTGCCAGCATTGCCGATTTCATGCCAAGCCTCATAGTTTTCTGACTATCGTGCCGTACTATCGCTATTCGTACGCCCACCCTATACATAGTCACCAGCGCCCACTCTGATCTCAGCTACCACTTGCCCAGCTTACTCCTGTGGACACCCCTTAACTATTCTATATGGTACACTTACCATCAGCTAGCCTCCCCTCAGACCAACTATGTATCTTCCAGCCACCTACATAGTCCTACTGAGGACTATCCTACACCTACTCATTACAATAGACGTTAACATGCCTCACACTCTGCCCTTTTCGGCATCTGTGACACCACCTAATGATCCTAACAACCTAAAGGACCTGATCACCAGACCATGCAATCTCTGCCAAAGAAACCTCAAACTTCGTGCCAGACTCCCCAAAATTTACAAACCCCCAGACAAATCCCTACACCCCTTCTCTAATAACCCTTCTAGAAACCTAAGAAGCACCCAGCCTAACATCAAAACCTCCTCGCATAAATCTACTAATACTCAGCACCCACTCCAGCTCAACAGCCGACTCTGTCGAGACCCCACCACTCACCCTAGACCCCACCACAATACCATGCCACCACCTACTAAGACCACATTGTCCGGTATAAGAGGAGCCTTAATAAATGCCTGGTCTTTGGTGGCACATGCCACAGAAATAGCCGACCTAATCTCAATTGAAAAAATGGACTTCCTCGCTATCACGGAATCTTGGCTTCATTCAGCAGCCAGCCCAGTGATTATGTTAGCTATTCCGGAGGACTATACCCTCTTAAGAATAGACCGCACCACCTCTCGAGGCGGTGGCCTAGCCATCATTTCCAAAAGTAGCCTAGCACTGAGATTTGCTTCTCCACTAAATGTAGATTCTTGTGAACACTTGACCGCCAAGCTAACCATCTCTAATACCCAAACTATATCTATCCACCTAATCTACAGACCTCCAGGCCCTCTAGGCTCCTTTGAAGAAGATCTCACTAACATCCTATCGGATAACCTCAAAAATGTTTCACCAAGCCTTCTCCTAGGAGACTTTAATCTTGCCTATAAAGACCCCCTAGATCCTAATGCCACACAGATTAATGATTCCATCGAGGAACTAGGATTTACTCAAAAGGTAACAGGCGCCACACATACTAAAGGTAGAACCCCTGACTGGATAGCGGAACACCACTGCCAAACCTCCGTCACTGCCATAACACCTTTGCCCTGATCCGACCACCACCTGATCTCCTTCTCCCTTGAATCCACAGTCCCCCATCATGCCGTCAGCATAGCCCCTGCTATTCCCACTAGGAATAAAAAGAACATTACAGCTAACAAACTAATTCCTCTGATCCTCCCCAACTTGAACTCTCGCCCTGCTTCCACAGACCCACTTACCTTGGTTGAAGAGTACAATAAAGTAATGCTTTCTGCTCTAGACACCATAGCACCCCTGAAAATTAGAAAGTGCGAACAGAAAAAACATATTAATACATGGTTCTCTCCCCACCTAAAAGCTATTAGACTAGAGAAACGTAAATGCAAACAAATATGGAGACTAGACCCTTCAGATACTAATAAAAACAACCTCACAAAAATAGCTTCCTTGTACAAAAAATAAATAATCCTTGCTAAACAAGAATCTTATAATCTGCGCATCACCCAAGCTAACTCCAATACTAAATAACTGTTCATAATCCTCAAAGAAATGGAAACATCTATCCAAGCCCCTGACACCTGTCTTAAAGACAAATCCTGGTGCACCAGCATTCAGAGTGCGCTAGCTAATAAAATAACGACCCATCAGTTTAAAATTAACAACAAAAAAGAATCGCTCTTCCTCGCCTGCAATCCTAACAATATCACTGCCCCTTTATATCACCTTACCTCCCGCCCCTTCTGAACTGCCTAAACCCCTCTTCAACTTTAAGAAAGTATCCATTCTAGAATGGATCATCCTAACTCTCAAACAGTCCAACTCCCATGGCGACCCTTGCCCAGCACAAATTATAAAGGCTGCCGCACGGGGCCTTTCCCCATTTATAACTAAGCACCATTTATAACTTGGCACCATTCCCAACAACCTGAAACAGTCGTGGGTCCTCCCACTCCTAAAAAAAACAAACACTTGACAGGAGCTGGTCTGATAGGACCCTCGCCCTGTATTCTGTCTGTACAGTTTCAGCCATGACCTCTTGTGTGACACATATATAGTCTAGTCTAGTATACACATTTTGAGGAGCAGAGTAATGCGAGTATTGCCTATCTTGTGGATGGTGCACCCTCCATGCATCTTCCAGCTTAAATTCCGTCAGCAGGGTCTGCAGGGCCCTGGCAGCAGGGGCGTGCCTATTTAGCTTATCATCTGACCTATCTACCTTTGGGTTTAATGTGCAGTTAAAGTCCCTGGCACAGATCACCGCCACCCCCAGATGCAAGCTCAGTTTAATGTATAGGGTCTTGAAGTATGTCACTGTGTCCTGTTTAGGGGCATATGTGTTTATAATGCATATTTCCTTATTTTCCACCAGTCCCCGCGTTACCACCATCCTTCCATCCTCATCCACCGTAGACTGTAGCAACTGAAACGGGACATGTGGTGCTACCAAGGTAATCACCCCCCTGGCATACGCTGAATATGTTGCGCCAATAACAGTCCCTCCCCATTTTTTCTGGATCACCTCTAGTTTCCCTTTTGTGAGGTGAGTCTCTTGGAGTAGGGCTATATCTATTTTCTGCCTTTTTAGATACATCATGACCTTGTTCCGTTTTAGGTAACTGTTAAGCCCCTAACATTGCAGGACATTACTTTAAGGTCCCCCATTCTCTAACCATATCCCACCCCTCCTCCATATATCTTCCTCCTCCCTCTGGAGTGCTGAAGCTCGTGTTTGTAAGCTCGTATCCCTACCTAAACTCCCCCTGCCCATTAACTCCACAACTCCCCCAACTTCCCTCCCCCACCTCCTTTCCCTGCCCCAACTTTCCAACCCATCCCCAGCCGTCCTTCCCCCTCCCCTTTCCCCAAACCTCAACTGATGCCCAGATCCATCCCTGGATCTCAGGCTATCCCGCATCTTGCACTTTTCTCATCTGTGCCGATACTAGGTGCACAGCAGGTGGAGATCGCCCTACCGGCGATCTGACTACTCTAACTATTGGGTGTAGGCATGCTCCGACTGCGAGCCTCCCGGTATGCAATAGCTCTTCGCGCTTCAAGTCTACTTAGTTAAACGTTTAAGCAACTATATTCCAGTCCATACATGTCCTTATATTGCAATCTTAAATCACTAGTTCTACTCGTTAATGGCAGCCCCATCTGATTGTATTACTTTACATTCCCGCTGCCGTCCCCCTTAAGGCTAGAGTTACTATTATCACAACGATTCACTTATCCTGTTCATGACGCTCTGGCCTCTTTGCCTCGTCTGGGCAGCCTTGGGTATTCTTCCAATTCGTTGCTTCCTCAGGGTCATCAAAAAAGTGTGCTTTGCCCTTATGCAATAGCTTTGCGGGATATATCAGCATGTATTTATATCCCACCTCTCTTAGTTGCTGCTTCACTGCCACATAGCTAAATTGTTGTCTTTGCACAAGCATGGTGTAGTCCGGGTACACTGTGACAGTAGCCGTCGCTCGGGTTATTGTTCCCCCCTTCCGGAAGAACTCCAGGATAATTTCCCTGTCTCTATAGTTTAAGATTTTTGCAATTATTGCTAGCGGGGGGAGGGCTCCCGGTTGCGGTCTCCTCGTTAGGGCTCTGTGCGCACGTTCTACCACAAACCCTTGGGAGAGCTTGCCAGCCCCAATTTCTTGGATCAATATGTTTTCGACGTAGACAGTGGGGTCTGGTCCTTCTTCTCCTTCCGGCAGTCCCACCACGCGGATGTTGTTACGTCTCGCCCGCCCTTCCACCTCTTCCGCTCGGTTCTCTAAGTTGCGCACTTGTTGTTTCAGTATGTGGACCTCCTCAGCATTGGTAGTACTGACTTCTGTATTGTTCTTCACCGAGCTCTCGAGAAAGCTTGTGGGCTCTGCCAGTTTCCTGATGTCCTGTCGTAGAAGGTTTAAGTCCACGCCCAGTGCATCGATCTTGCATTCTAGTGTCGCTTTGAGATCCGCTATCGTGGTAGTCCACAAGGATTTCATGTCCATGATGGCCTTTAGGATCAACTGGTCTTCCCGTGGTGGGGCCGGCGTGTCCTGTAGGTCTGTAGTCGCTTGCGCTGTTATGGCCGGGGATTGTGATGTTTTCGTGAAGATATCCATCGTTGGTTGCTTGACCTTGGTCTTGCCACCCTTCTGCGCCATGATCTCTGCCCTCTGCCCATTGGCTTGTCCCTCTGGGCCGTATGTCCTTAGTGCCCTGTTGTTCTTATGGTGGGCTGTGGGCCCCTTACCGCTGATATTCTTGGCTTCCGAAGGGTCTGTTCCGTCTGCTTATCCTCTTCTGTTCCAGGGAGGAGGGGTTTCCTTTTTCTGTGGCTGTCTGTCGCTTTATTACAGCTGGCTTGCCGCCCCGTGTCACCTTTTGAAGGGTCCACTGGAGGTCTTTTCCCACTTTTAGGGTGATTCCATGCAGTGTGCTCTGGTGCACTTACCAGTGCACTCTCAGATTGGGGCGGTTCATTGTTTACCCGCACTTGCCAGAGGTTGCATTGCCTATGCTCTTGTGGCTGGGGCCTGCTATGACCCCTGGCGGCGTCTTATGTTTCCTGTGTATTCAGTCTAGCTGTTAGCTGTTACCTGTGGCCTTCCAAGTCCCTGTTGCGCCTTCTGCACTGTGTTGTCTGCGCTACGGGCTTGCTTTTTGTGGTACCGTACTGTTGCATGTGCCCGGGTCTACATGAGATCTGGGTCCATGGGGGGGATCCACCCCTACAGCACTCCCTCCCCTTCAGAGTCCGACGCCAATCGCTGTGTCCGTCTTTGTATTCGGCTCTCCGCCTTATTATTCCTGCCTGCCCTTGATTGTGGCAGGCAGCTCTTGCTACAGCACTTGTGCTCTTCTTTCCGGTGCCACCCGCTGGCTAGCAGGCCTCCGGTTTTGTCGAGGTCCTCTCGGGCCCTCTTCCTTTACCCGGGTCAGTTGTTAATTCCCCGCACTGCCAGTCAGGTGCCCCATCATTGATTAGGTTCTCAGTCTGTGTTACTGGTCACCACCACATGGCCTGCAGTGTCCTCCGATTTTCTTTTTGTTGTGTTGTGCGCCCACCTCTTAGGCCAGTGCCCCCCTATCAGCCATCTGCTCTTGACTCAGGTCCAATATGCTGCATGCACATTCGTATTCTATGCCAGCAGGCCTTCACAGTCCCAGGGAGCACTTGTTAGACTTTGCAGTGCCTCCGTATCCCTCCTGGGAACGATTGCTGGTGCTAAATCAGTGCTGAGTTTACTCCCGGCTGATTTCCGTCTTTGTTCCCCTTTATTCTCAGAGGCACTTATAATACGCGGCACCTTCTTTGCGTGTGACCTGGGGGGCCTTTCACATCCACAGGCCTCCGCCCTGAGTCTTCTCCGGCAGGCAGTGTCCCTTCATCTCAGGGCATACGAAGCTTGTGACCCCTGCACATTTTATAACCTTTCACTTGCTTGCACCAGCCCGGATCACACAGCCTTTCAGTCGTCTGTGTCCGGACGTTGCCGAACACTTTTAGTCATTTTTCCCCCCATTATTCCTTTTTTTTCCAGGGCACGTACCGTGGCTCCAGCGCCCCTCCCAAAGCAACTTGGTGCTGCAGTCACGGGCAGACCTCCACCAGCTTGGTTATTGATTACATGCTCTGTGTCGCTGGAGCGCTGAATGCGCCTGGATACAAAGTTGCCCTGTGATGTACGGTGGGCTGTCAGGAACAATTGTATACCTGCCGCTATTGCAGGGATGATCTCTGCCGTCAGCTGTTACTGGTTACCAGCGGCGTACGGCCTCCACCATCCGTGTCAAGCACAGTCCTTTGTTTGTGGGCTCTGCCATTTTGGTGCCGTCTCCGAGTACGAGCTGGCTCTCTTTAGGTGCCATATCCAGCAATTTACTCGTCTATTCCGCACCACGGGGCTCTCAATGCAAGCCCCCAGCATTCCGACAGCTGCATGTTTCTTCGTGTATGGTTTCCTCTGCTTAATATTATGTCCGCGCCAGGATCAATGTCAGATGTGCGGGAGCTCCCGGAGGAACAGCACTACTCCATGGCTGTTTAAGCCATGCCCCCTACTTGTTACATAGTTAATTGTATTGTGGTAGTTGAGGCCAGTGGGCAGATTCTGGGGGGCATTGCCACAGGCCATGGGCCCAGGAATATGTGCACTGGGCACAACCATCACAATATTAATACATGTATAGCAATTGCTGTGGTTACTTAGTTTTGTAGCGTTATGAAGCTGGAATCTCTCTTTATTTTCTGTGGGAAAAACATTGCAATTTGTTAAGCAGGATAGTTAAAAACTGTAGTTGTATACAATTTTACATATACATTTTTTTAGATGCTCATAACAGTACATTCTAAGTACTATATTTGGTACAACATTAGTGTGACACACTGCTGTTGTTTTGACATTAAATAATCATTGGGTTAAAAAATCCATACTGGATACTAGCCTGATTAGTTACGTGAGTGTAACGATGATAGTATGTTTGTTTGAAGTATGTTGTGATTAAGGGAAGGCTTGAAGTAGTTAGATACCTGTTGGCATATTCTAACTACATTAGAGGTTAGAAGATGCTTTGTCTTATGAGAATTGAGATGACGTATTTGAAGTTTTTTGGAATGAAGGGTATTTTTCAAGTAGTTAAATACCTGTTGGCGTATTCTAACTCAGTTTTAAAAGTACTATTGTAGTTTTATGGTTTTAGTTAGATCCCTGCTGGCGTATTCTAACTGTTAATTGTTCTATAGTTTAGTGACTAAATTTGGGTTGAAGGAATGTTAAGTAGTCATTTGTTAAATTTGCTGGTACCCTATGTTTTGGAGTAACAGAGGTTTTGTTACATTTAAACCAACCACTACTTTTTTGACATTTGCAGTGTAGTGCCCTGAAGGGGTTGTGGCACCACTATGGTATACTATACCTACTGCTGTGAAGGTTTTCTTCCCAAGAAATACTTGGCGTGTGTGAAGCCTGTAAGCTTCCATTTATATTTGGTCCCATCTGCATTGTACCTTAGAAGCCTTAGTATGACATATTGGCTATGTGAGTTTATTTGTATGGTGGAACGATTGTCTGAATTGCAAAAAAGGCATAAGATGCCATGATTTCCATTCTGCAGAAGCTGGTTAAATGCAATGGATTCAGAATTTGGTATGCATACATATACAAATCGTTCATTAGGGATGTGCTCTTGTGAAACATGGTTGCAGAGAGTGCATGTATGTTTCCACTTGTATGAAATTTGGAAGATTTCATTTATAGGGATGTTTTTGGTTTCCATTACTTGTAGTAAGTACATTAGTAATTCATGTGGATCGTATTGTGTGTTTATGGTAAATCTTACCATTCCTGCACAGTATTGAAATGTTTGCTTTATACCTGAGACACTGTAAGTGTTGTAGGGATTGTTTGGGGCGTTTCTATGAAGGATGAGCATTTGCAAACAGAGTCATTTCAGTAAATGTTGTGAACAACTGGTGACAAGTGAAAGACATTAGCATATCAATTTACTCCATTTGTGTTACTGAATTTAAATGGACCAGAGAGTTCTGTTTGTGGATCGCAAAACACAGCTACTGTCAATATGTTGTACGAAAAGGTACCTTATAAATGGAAACAATGCCATACATTTAACAAGGTAGTGCAAATTAAAAAGATGCTATTATTGCCTTAATTCCAGTAATGTATGTCTGTATTTGTTACACAGGTGGTGCTGGTTTGTGGCATATCCAGCTTTTACATGGTGAATCCATGGAAGACTGGGATTTTGCGTCCGAGAGTAATACCTGCTTGTGTGGTTCGTGTCATTCTTGATGAATTCCCCAGTGATAGCGGACAATACTGTGTATTGATGCAGCCAGTATCTCAACGGTAGCAGTATAATTTGTACTGTCATCGATATCCACCTTACCAAACTAAATACAAATATTACAAATAATTCAAGCTAAACAGTTGTGAGAAACCTTTGTAAGTGCACTACACGTTCAAACATATAAGGATATCGTAACATGTTGGTGTGCAATAACACGTGCATTGGCCTATAGCGCTAGCCCCATCCTCATATACACCCACCCTCCAGTATCAATGGCAGTTGGCACCTGTGATCGTGCAGACCCGGTCTCTCCAGACTCCCCTTTGAAGACCCTGTTCCTGCAATGACCACATGTATGTGGTCCTTGAACATTGCAGCTGGCCTATCATGCTTGCCCCATCCTCATCCTCCCCCTCTCACTTTTAGCAAGAAGCTCACCATCTGTAGAGCTCCTGTACTCTCTAGGCTGCACTATTTCCACAGCCTCTTCTTTAATCTACCCAGTTTCGCTCTCAGGCCCCCCCAGCTAATAATAAAAAAGGCTGCAATACCTATCACTGGCCTCAAGACCAGGGACCGCATATCTCACTGTGGCTCTTCAACATTTACTTGGCACCTCTAGCACACCTAATCTCTACATTATTTTCTAACTTTCAGTGTTATTCGGATGACAGTCAGCTCTCCTTCAAGCTGTGTACTGCATCCTCTCCTCTCTTGCTTATTCCTGACTGTGTATCTGTGATTTAGGAATAGTGTGCCTTCAACAATGTCTGCCTTAATGCCAGTAAGTCTGAGATCATTCTTGTTGGACCCCTGCTACTGCTTTCACCCCTTCACTCCGGCTCTCCGCCAATGGGTCCTGCACCTGCGCCTTCGGTGAGGAAACCAAGCTTGGTGTCATCTTTGACTCCACCATCTCCTTCTGTCCACACATTACAGACGTCTTTAAGAAGCCTCACTACCAGCTGTGTGATGCTGGAAATGCATCGGGGGGACAGGGCCTCCGTATCCTTGTCCTTTACTGCCTTTTTATCATGTGTTCTGTAGTATTTTCCACGCAGGAGTTCATGTGGGACTCCTGGCGGTGCAGCTCTCTCTCTTTTGGGTTGGTAAACAGACCCATGGGATACCCTTACGGCACCCATGGGAGGGGGTACAACCCTGTGCCCCTAGTGTATGTTTTTGGACACCTGTGGGTGGCCCGCAGAGCAGGGTATAGGCTGTTGGCAGCTCCATGCTGAACTTGACAGGTGCTCTGAGTATCCTCCATTTTGCGATACCTAGCCTTGCCATTGGAATCAGTCGATTCCTGATGGAAAACAAGAGGGCCCCTGTGGCCTCTTGCTTTCTATTGCCTGTTACCTTGTTTTCCCAAAGTCCTGGGAAGCCCTGACTCTATCCCTTCCCCATGACTGGCTGTTGGGTGGAAGTTCCATATATGGTGTTGTTGTGAAGTCCAGTCCAGACTGGCTGGAGCCTTCCCAGTGACTATATGTTGTGGGTGGGACCTGGGTGAATGGAGTGTGTGACCAATAGGCACTTCTTGTTGTGGCTGACTGGTTTCTGGTGTGAGAGACAAAGACTGAGTCAGCCCTGCCGGAAACAGGCCTGAATGCAGTGTGTAGTGTTGAATGGCTGGGTACTTGTCCCAATCCACATTCCTTGTTGTGAGTGTCTGGGGGGGGAGGAGGATGGCCTGGATGCACTGTGTGCCTGATTGGCTGATTGACTGCATGAATGCCCTTCTGTATGATTGGCTGCTGAGTGTGACACAGCAGTGTGGATGAGAGACAGAATACTATATCTGGGGATCTCTCACCACTGGAAATTGTTCAGAAGCTGTGTCTACACTTGAAGAGTAATTGGAACTGCTGATCCTCGATGCCCAGCTGGAAGAAGAAGACTTGCTGTTGCATTTGCTTCGACCCGATCTGAAAGCTGCTGAATTCGTCAAGGACTGATCTGAGAGAGGACCTGGTAAGGCACCCTCTTCCCGTGCTCCGAGGGACCATGGAGCACCGCTAACCTCCGCCGAAGCTCCCTGGAAGTTAGACCCTATAAAGGCTGCCGACCCGAGATGGGACTGCTGAGAAGAACGAAGTGAAGCACCAGGACTTCGCTGCTGTCGAAGTCCATTGCCGTCGACCAGGGTTCGCAGGTTTGTGTAACCACCGGAGGCCCGTCGAAGTTGTGTTGCTCAGACGCGGGGACCACTTGACGCTATGTCGCAGACGACTGGAGCCGCCCGCTCCTTTGCCTAAGAACATTTGAATCGAAGGACTCCCTTGTCCGTAACGTCGACCACTTTGTCCGGCCGGAGAAAGTCAAGGTCGCCGACGCGCCGAGGAGAATCCTCCGGTGGGTTTCCCGCCACCCAGAGACCACAAAGACTTCGACGACTCGACACCCTTGCTGGGCCACAGTTCTTCTGAAACTCTTTGCGGTCCTGAACAATTAATTGCCAAGGTGCCCCGCACACCTCATCCGCGCAGGACGTTGCCGACGAGCACCGCCTGGATCAACGCCGTGGTCTCCGCACCCTCGAACTTCTCATCGACATCATCGACGTCAAGTTCACCTTCTTCGCCGCCTCTCGACGGTCTGTGACTCCTGCTTTAAAGGGAGTCGCTCAAGAAGGATCCGTCGACGCTTCTTTGAAGAACTCTACTCCACTAGGTACATTGGGGGGGTAAAAACATTATAGGAGAGAACAAGACTATTGAGCAATATATGAGAGGTCAGAAAGTAAGGTGGGGAGGGAAATGAGGGATGAGGCATCAACCACAAATATGAAGGGGTAGGTGGACACAGGAAGATGGTGTGTGTGTTTTACATGTAAGGTAGGGGGCAGTGTTTTCTCATGCTGTTTAATTACAGCTTCAAAAGCACTTCAAAATTGCTCCCACTTGCAGAGTGGTGTGTTGCAGTATATACAGAGTACTGTTGTCTGTGATGTAATCTTTCATGTCCTGGGTGCTCGTCTTAGCAGTGCACAGTGGTGGAAGCAGTTATGGTTGTTTTGCTTACCAAAACTGGCAAATTTCTGTGGTTTTTCGGTTTTACTTGTAATCATAACATCCCTTAAACTACGTTTTTTCATTGAATTTTATAGGTTTTTATTAGTGTAACTTAACTTAACATAACATCCCTTTAACAACATTTTTTCAGTAAATATATATATTCAAGGAAAAAACTTTAGTTGCAGGGACGTTAAGGTGAAATTTAACACAACAAATTTAACACAACAAAACCCCTGGAATTCAGTTAAAGCCCCCTTAACTTCGCATCCCCTGTTGCACAGCCTAGGACCAGAGTGATGACATCACAGATCACATCACTGATGACGTCAGTAATTACATGTTGTATGAGAACAATTATGACATTACAAATCACATCACTGGTGACAAGACTAATTACATTGTATATAAATGATTACATCAATAATGGAATTAGACATAACATCATTTATAAGTTAGCTTATGAAAACTTTGATTACTTTAATAACAATGTAGGCCTTGGACATGCCCATTACAAAGGCTGGGGCCACTGGCCATCACCCAAAGACATAGCTAGTGGTCTGTTAGTGTTCAAAAATACCAATGTACATGGTTAAAAGCAATGGCTAGTAGCCCATCACGGTTTTAAGATAAACAGTGGGCAACGTTGAAAGCTGTAGTCAGTGTCCATGGCTAAAGGCCATAGCTAGTGCCCATTAATATGTTAGAATATACAGTCAGAACATTCAAAGGTTGTGGCCACTGGCTAGTATTGTGTTAAAGACCGTGGCTAGTGGCTGGTTAGTGTATATAATGTACAATGGGCACGTCCGAAGGCCATAGATAGGGGCTGGTTAGTGTTGTATAATACACAGTGGGCACGTCTCAAGTCCATTGCTTGTTGCATTTTATTATTTTAAAATATACAGTGGACATGGTCAAAACATGTACAAACTGCTCATAGTCAAAGGCCATGGCTAGTAGCTCATTTATATGTTAGAATATATAGTGGGCACAGTCAAAGATTGTGGCCACTGGGCAGTATTGTGCTGAAGTCCTTGGCTAGTGACTGTTCAGTCTACATAATATACAGTTGTCATGGTTGATAGCTGGCCATGGCTATTAAAATGTAAGCGCAGCTAAATGCAGCAACAGCTGGGGCAAGGGGGGTCTACCCACAGCTCCCACATGCGATAATCACAGCTACAATAAAACACATAAGGGAATGTCATTTTTTTTTAACACACACTATTGAAAGGATCAATTAAACATCTTTATCCCTTATTTATAATATGTGTTTGTATTGTCTATTTTTATGACTGAAACGTGTGCCTTGAAAAGGTCAATTTTCGGGAATAATGAAAAAAGAGGTAAGAACTGGGAAGGGAAATCACTAGTATTCATACATATAACAAAGAATAGGGTTAACAAAAAAATGGACACTTAAAAATATTCCTAGGGTTGGCAATTGGCTGTATGTTCCGAAAGAGCATTGCTCAAACCTTCTAGGGTGGCACCTCCCAACTCCATCAAGCTGTAACAGGTTTTGCACATCACAATAAAGTTAGAAAGATCAGGTGCAGGTAGGATGGACTGAGCTCGGGTGCTAGATGGTGGAAAATAGTTAGTAATCGTGTTCGAAGTCTCTGTCACAGATGACAAATACTGCTGTGCTGATCTTACTCCATGTGCTTTTACCTTATGTTTTACATGAGCCTTCCTATAGGATTCATCCACTTCATCCCAATGAATATGAACAAGATGTTAGATTAATGTCGATGCCCCCAAGCATTGCGATGGCTTGTGTGAAGATCCCCTCTGTAAAACCTTAACGCAAAAATTACACAAGACGTCCTTGATCTCCTTTTTGCTGTGTTGGTCCATTACATGGAAATACTGACAAATGTCAGCTATGTTTTTTTTGTGCACATTGCTTCATTTGCAGTGGTAAAGCTGAAGTGACCGACACCACCTCATCATCACTGCTGGTCGCAGTCATATTGAAATGCAGGACCGTGGAGGAAAAATAAAAAGTATAAAAATACACAACACAAAAAGGGCTCTGCCACTTAATGTATAAAAAAAAACGGACAAAAAATATAACAAGCTAAAATAACAAAAACGAACAAACTACAAAGCACAAGACAAAGGACAAACGTATAGGAAGAAGAAAGGTAAAAAAGGAATGGATAAATCAAGCTACTGCTTTTAAAAGTTCCTGAAGGCTCACAATGAAGTCCACCCACCACGAGATGAAAAGCAATGACAAAAAACATGAAAAAAGTGTTTGGGAGAGGGGTATAACTGAAGTTACATGATATAGCCAACCAAATTGTGATTTCCGTACACGCAGGTACACCCAAGTACAATGACGTGTTTCTGTCTATATTATTGACCAATCACATCACCCAATGAGGAGTCGTTCCTGCCTCAGTAGCCACATCAGTGGAAGGCCCAATCCCTTTCAAAGTTACCTTGACGGGTCTTTGCTGCCTCACACATTTTCAACAGCAAATCGCATTATAGGCTGCGGTACCCTTCTAGCCGGGTCAACAAACGAGCCAATAACACACTGTGGTGCATTGACACGACTATGCCCTTGCCGTTTGATGAAATCCATGCATCCTCGTGCCTAATGCGCCAGCCAATCATATCACGTGCTGTGGCTCCGTGCCTACATGTGATTCCTATCCACGTCAATGAACGGTCCAATCACATGTTACAATGTATTGACGCAGCTACATTTTTTCATACGAAAAGAAAGTCTGATAGTCTATTGGGTGTCATCTAAACACTCTTCCCACATCAATTGGCATTAAATATCACAACATTTTATTGGTTAAGAATTAACACATTTCATAAAACAATCATAAAAATGATCATAGTGCATAAGACATATACAATATGTTAAAACAGCACAAGTAGGTACACCAAGGGTGAGTAATGTTATAATAGTTCTTTAAGGATCACAATGATGTGTGTATATATCACACTTTGATTCCTAAACTTCACTACTTTCAGCCTATTTTATATTAGTGTATTTCAAAACAACCCGACTTGAACAAGTTTCTGTCCTTGATATACAAACATGTAGGACATTCTTCAGGGGGAAGTGTCTTGAGCCAGAATTAAAACTCTTCTTTTGTTGGGGAGAGCACCCTGTTAATCAAAACATGGACACCCTATTAGTATTCAAATCACAAAGTATCAATCTCTATTGATATAAAGGTCAAACCTCATCCCTAAAAGGGTATTATGGGTATGTTAATTATTACATAGCTCTCTTTCCCGTAATTAAATATGGAGCCTGTTCTGGTACTTCTTGCAGATTCCAAATTTCTTCAGGAATTCTTGCAAATCCACTTTCCTTCTCTACACTAGTGTACAATTGAGATAAACAGTGTTACAGTTCTTCTAAAAAATTCCTATTTCTAAAATCATTAAGTGTCAGGAGCATCTGTATATAGGATGTTACAGCTTACCTATCTGGGCAAAATACAGCATCCAAAATTCCTATGGATTTTCTCTAGTCAGGATAGTGGTAGATGAACGCCACCCTGTGTAACAGAGTAAAGGCACTCTTGTTACAAATAGTTCAAAAATGGTCAGACAAAAATGAGCAAAAAGCTGCCAACAGGTCAAAGTCACACTCACTTGTTTGTTGCTGAAAACGCAAAGTACCCCCCAATAATGTCTGGGGGACTCTTGGGAACAAAGTAAATGTAGTCGCTCCACTCCCTTCTCTGTGTCAAGCTCTGTAGGGGTAGAAAGGGTGAACAACACCTTTCATCAGAAATCCTCAAGATTAAAGAGTCAGATCTCTAAAACCCCCAATTGGTACCTATCCACTCACCTCTACAAATTGTTTCACCAGGATGGCGAAGGATTCAACTGCAGTACCACTTGGCTCTGCAGTTGTGTTCCTCGATCGCGGGTGTAAAACGTACTCGCGTGACGTCATCACGCACGGGCGGCAACGTCATGACGTCACAACGCCGTCCCCGTCTATAGCAAAACAACGCGGGCCTGGGAATTGTAGTCCCCGGAGTAACCGCGTTGTTGAATCAACTAACAGGGATGCCATTGTGGTCCCCATAAACCTGCAGGCCAAATCTCGGGTGATGAAGGATAATCACGTGGGCCACGTGAATTACTCACAATGGTCAGGTTTGCCCCCAAGAGATAGAGGAAAACGTCGCCCAGGAAAAAGGACACATCCCCCTTTATAAGTGGAGACATAGTTATTCTGCATTTGTCACGTGACATCCATAAGGTTATTTATGAAACACTGCAATGACAACGAGTTATGGCAAACCCTAAGGTTTCAGTATATGACACAGTGCCACAATCACAATTATTGAAAGGAAAAACACACATGACTCCTAGTCCATCCCTATTCAAGAGGTACTTTGACAAAGTTGCACAAATTCATATGATCAAAAGTTAGAGTACATAACACAGTGCACCAATCATAGTTATAGAAAGGAAAAACACACATGACTACTGGTCACCCCTGTTCAAGAGGTACTTCGCCACAGTTGCACAAATTCATGTAATCCATAGTTATATCACATCAGTATTTCAGTGCCCCACATCAGGTGGTCATAGAAACAAAAACAACCAAGGGGCATACTGTCACAGACGAAAAAAGCACATAAAATGTCACTTCTAGGTTTCCCAAATATAGTGAAGAGATGGAATTCATACTATCACAAGGCATATTAGTGTCGCTCCTTGATTACCCAAATACTGTGAAGAGATGACTCTAGTTGGAAATCATACTGTTATGGTTCACTAATGTCATAATTAGGCATTATGCCATTCAATTGCCTCATTAAAACCATTGATATGACTTTTAGATAAAAAAATGTGTTTCTGCTCCAAGTGCAACAGTTTCTTATTAATTGCTGTCTGAGACTGACCTTTGATTTGTTTCAAGATGCACCACTCAAAATCATTACATGAATGTTTCATTTCCATAAAATGCTTAACCATAGGAGCTTGTTCCACCTCTTTCCTAATACAGCTTCTATGTTCGATCATTCTAGTTCTGCATTTTCTATTGGTTTTACCAATGCACATACGTTTACATGGACATGTAATCAAATAAATGACATTGTTCGTATTGCAATTGGTATGTTCATTAATATTCCACATCCTCTCAAGGCCCAAGTCTACATTCAGTGTCTTTCTTGTTTGGGTACACATAGAACAATTGCCACAAGGAAAATGTCCTACTACTGGAGGTAGTCCCCATAAATTAGTTTGTTTGGGGGGTTTTCTTTTGACACTTACATCATTTCTCATTATCAGATTGCGTACAGTGGTACTTTTCTTGAATGCTACAATAGGACTCCCCATTTCTTTGGTCATAATCTTGTTCCAATTTCTTCTAATAATACCCTTCACCTTGTAGGACAGATTGCTAAATGTGTTAACAAAAACCAGAGTCGTCTCTTTAGACCTTCTTTCTCTCTGAATTTGTTGATCAAGGAGGGATTCTCGATTGTTGTTAAAAGCCCTCTTGGCTGCTTTTTTTACCAAAGGGGAGGGGTAGCCTCGATGTACCAATTTGGAAATGAGATTATTCGCTCCATTTTCGTATAATTCATTTGTATTGCTGTTTTTCTTCAACCGTAAGAATTGACCGAATGGGAAATTATTCTTCACATGTTGTGCATGGTGACTCTTAAAATGCAGCAAAGCATTCTTGTCGGTGGCTTTAGTATAAGGTCGCATGAGAAGGGACCCATTCTGATGGTAAATGCAGATATCTAAATAATTTACCTCCTTGTTACTCATGTTGCTGGAGAATTTGAGATATCTGTTTTGTTGGTTCAACCATTGTAAAAAGTTGTTTGCTTCCTCCTCATTCCCTTTCCAAATGATGAATACATTGTCTATATAACAAAGCCAACAGAGAATATTGTTCTGAAAGGGATTGCGTTCGTTATAGACTACCGTTTCTTCAAACATATTTACATACAAATTAGCGACATTTGGAGCCATAGCTGAGCCCATTGCTGTACCTTCAATTTGTTTATAGAATTGTCCCATAAATTGAAAGAAATTCTCTGTCATGGCCATTTCCGTACACCACTTGATGAAAGAGTTAGAGGCTGGATTCTCATCTTCTCTTTTCAATAAAGTTTCCTCCACTACCTCCAAAGTAGCCAATTGGGGTATATTGGTATATAAAGCTTGAATATCCAAACAAATTAGTAAATTAACCCTGGGATCAAAAGTATTGCCTTCTATCCTGTTGATGGCATACGTGGTGTCTTTAATGTAGCTTTTCATAGTTGGAATAAATGGCCTCAAATAGACATCTACAAATTCGGAGAGAGGTTCGAGGAGGGAACTCACACCTGACACAGTGGGTCTGCCCGGCGGGTTCTCAAAGCTTTTATGAATTTTTGGCAAAGTGTAAAAAATAGGCACCCGGCCATTCCCTCTAGTGAGGGATTCGCCCTTTTGTTTACTGATCATTTTTTCATCTACAGCTTTCTGCACTTTATCTCTAATGATGTTTAAAAGGTCATTACTGGGATCTTTGTCTATTTTCTGGTAGTGATTCTCATCTGATAATAGTCTTTCACATTCTTTAACATAATCACTTCTGTTCAATATTACAATGGCGCCTCCTTTGTCCGCTTGGCGGATGATTATCTTCTCATTGGCACCCACATTTTTCAGGATCTTCTGCTCTGGTATTCTAAGATTGGAATGATGAGGGATACCTTTGGTTTCCAACTTAGTGATTTTCTCTAGAACCTTCCTTTCAAACACCTTAGATTCCGCTGAATGAGCATTGGTAGGAACACAAAAGGTGGAGGGATTTTTCAAGCCACTATAATTGTCTCCTTTATCAAAAGCGTTGTCCATGAAGAACTCTTATAGGTGTACTTTACGCATAAATTGGTTAAATTCAATCCTGAACTCGTAAGGATTGTGGAACTTAGTAAGTACAAAGTTAAGGCCCTTATTCAGTACTTCTTCTTCTGCAGTGATCTGAATATCTGAAAGATTCACAACCAACCCCTGTAGCTCCTTGTTTGCATACGTTCTGGTTCCCACTGTCTCTGATCTCCTCCTCTTCCTAAAAAAGACTGTCTTTGATTATTCCCTCTCTGACTGTTGTTTCTTGTGCCTCTTCCTCTATAAGGGTGGCCTCCACCCCTATTATTTGGAATATCACTCTCACCAGATTCATCGAAGTCTGAGGATCCTCCTCCACTCGAACTGTACGATGTATTCCGGAACCATACTCTCCAATTTTGTTTGGTATTGGGTCTGGGCTCTCCAAACTTATAATCTTTATTGGTGTAGCGAAAAGCCTTCTCATGGGAGAAATTTTTGATGTCCTTTTTCATTCTTTTAACTCTTTCGGAGACAGTTTCATTTTTGAAATCCTGCATCTCTTTTAAATGTTTGTCTAAGCCCTTTTTAAAGGCTTCCACGTCAAACTTGCTCTTGATTTCTTTTTCTAAATTCTTTAGATCGATTTCAATTTTTTTAAGCTGTTTCTTGTGCTGTTTCAATAATCAATATGAACCAGTCACGGCCACATTTATTAGAAATGTAACTCCATTTTAGTTTAAACTCTGGGTTGTCTAGGAACAATCTGGGTTCATTTCTTACAGTGAGTCCCTAGGGTAAAGCCTGATTTTTCACATACTCTAACATGATTATGGCATGTAATTCTGTGCGGATGAGTCTCTTCCTCATCTGCACTAGTTCATCCCATTGGTCATCTTTATCCAGTGCTTCCAAATCTTTGTTTAGACCCACTATTGGTAAAGATTCTATTAATTTTCGAACATAATCATCATCATAGGCTAGACACTTTTCAGATTCCATGACACTGATTTAAAGCCTCAATGTACACTACGTAAATGAAAGATGGGAGAAAATCGTGCCACTTGTCATGTTTCCCACCGAGACCCTTTTGGAAGAATGTCCTACATGTTTGTATATCAAGGACAGAAACTTGTTCAAGTCAGGTTGTTTTGAAATACACTAATATAAAATAGGCTGAAAGTAGTGAAGCTTAGGAATCAAGGTGTGATATATACATGCATCATTGTGATCCTTAAAGAACTATCATAACATTACTCACCCGTGGTGTTCCTACTTGTGTTGTTTTAACATATTGTATATGTCTTATGCACTATGATCATTTTTATGATTGTTTTATGAAATGTATTAATTCTTAACCAATAAAATGTTGGGATATTTAATGCCAATTGATGTGGGAAGAGTGTTTAGATGACACCCAATAGACTATCAGACTTTCTTTTCATATGAAAAAATATATGCTCACAGGGCAAGAAGTTTGTTGATCCCTATCTGTGACTCTGAACCGTATTTTGAGAATAGAGTTGACGCAGCTACACCCATGCCGTTTGATGAAATCTGTGTGTGCGAAAGTGACCAATCAGAGCGTGTGGTGGTGTGTAGCCACAAATAGTCACCCCACCCACAATAAAAGATGTTTTTATTTATCATTGCTATCAGCACCTGTTAGTCAAAGCTTATCCAAGGAACTGCATGAACTTTTGGCACTTTAACCCTTTAATTCTTCTTTCTTTTTACCCACTTTTCACCTAATCCTCTTTTCTCTTGTCTTGTGGGTTGTTCAGTTTGTCTTTTTTTGTTCTTTTTCTGAGGCATTGTTTTTTAATGTTGTCATTTTTATTCCTTTACATATTCCTCCCCCTGTTGGACCTTCCAGCATGTCATGTCCAACCATGATAGGAACAGCAGTGTTATTTATTTACCCACGGATGTGCACCATGAGCTGAGACCAAACCCTAAGGAAAGTACTTTAAGAACATACGACAAGGTTAACGTCTAGAAATATAGCACCTTTTACATTATAACATTCTGACTGTCAGTGAACAAAACCACCTGCCCTACATATGTCAGTGAACAAAAACAAGTGGCCCAGCCATGTGATGTCACCAGCGATGCCATCAATGACATTTGTGATGTCATCTTTGGCGTCCTGGGTGTTATTCTTAGCAGTGCACAGTGGTGGCGGGAGTTATGGTTGCTTAGCTTACCATAACTGGTGAATTTCTGGGGTTTTTCAAATTTACTTGTAACCATAATATCACTTTAACACAGTTTTTCCACTGAGTTTGATAGGTTTTTATTAGTGCAACTTAATCATAAGGCCCCTTTAACAAAGTTTTTTCACTAAATTTCATTGTTTTTTACCTGGATACCGTTAATGTTTCTATATGTCTATTACATCATAATGCCCCCTACCCCCCCAGCATGATAGCCACAGAGTCTGCAGATTGTGCAATTGTTCGTAGACCTCAGGCACCATTCACACTGCCCAAAAGCGCAGGTGTTACCTTACATTGTTGTAGCTTACAGCGAACAAACAGAAGATGTTTACAGGGCAACACATATATGTACTAAAATCAAAAATTAAACTCTGTCTGCAAACTCTGCACTTAAGAAACCAGAAGTACAAGTACAACATAATGGAATGCACCAAGCACAAACGTGAAATGCGCCCCTAACAATATTACCTCAGTGCAGCCCTGCTAACACAGTCAGAAGCAACTTGCAGAAGGAAGTCCAACCTACTAAGAAGAAACCCATACAAAAAGTAGTAAGTACACTACATTTCTTCCTGTAACCTTAGAGTGTGCTGTATGTGCATGAGTTGTATGAAATACAAGTATTGTTTTCTTTAAACAGAAATGGCAAGCACCCTGCAGTGGCTAGAGGAACATTTCCCCCACAATGAAATGAGTGACAGAATAACTCAAATGGTACATAATTCCATTTTTAAAGTAGGAAAAGTAATGTAAAATGTTTTTTTTATTAATAGTACATAGTGCAAATGAAGACAGTGGCCTGGAATTAACACCAAATGTGCAAGAAGATCGGCACAGACAAACCCAAAATGCAAATGTTACACATTAACTAATAAGTCTCTCTGCAAAAATGGATGAGCTCAACACCAATTTTGCACAGTTAAGGATATTTTTGGAAAGGCATGTTACAGACAATGTTAAATACCACTGCCCCACATCTACTTGTGCCCCTTCCCCCGTGCCAGCCAATCACCCCCACCAAATCCCTTTCATCAATGATGCTATGTTGAGATCTCAATCCCTTCCTCCCCTGATGAATAGCCTGTGGAAAACCCCAATGTCCACATATCCTCTATATATGTTTCCCATTCTGCTACCCCTTCCCTTTCCTAATTGAGTGTATTTGTGTGTGTTAATGCATTTCTATGTGTTTACTGTTGCTGTGTGTGTGTGTGTGTGTGTTTTTAAAAAGAATTCCTATTTGGGGTCCACGGACAGTGCAACTGTCTGGCCTGTCTGTAATCAAAATGGAGGTGCACCCGAACAGCGTGTCTGTTAATACATGTCTGCAAAGTCATGACATACTTTTAATTAGTTCGGGGGTCCTGCCCCTGTCCTACGGACGCAAGTGCACCTGATTTCCTGTGCCCTCCAAACACAGCGCCTGTCCGCAGATGTCCCTAAACTTGTGGCATAGTTTTAATTAGTTTGGGGGTCCCGCCCCTGTCGTACAGACACTTGGTCGTATGCGCATCTGATCCCCTGTGCCCTCCAAAAACCGCACCTGTCCGGAACTGTCCACTGCACGTGTCGCACTTTTAATTAGTTTGGCGATCCCGCCCCTGTCATATGGGCACCGAGGCACATGCGCACATCGCATCCCGCACAATAGGTGTTCTACAGACATCCGTCCTATCTGCGGAGGTCCGGGGATGTGACCATGTGACCGCACCCGCGCTGAGCATCAGGAATATCCTCGGACACTGTCCTTACCCCAGACACTTTAAAAGTGCCTTTTTGGCCTATTAAGGTTGTTCTAAGCTAAAACATCACCCTTGCAGAGGTCCTAGACCATGCCCTGTTCGATCTAGAGACATTTTGCAACAATTTGAGCCCTGCCTAGGGTCTGAAGTGTCTGCGGAGCGCGCGACTGTCTACAGAGGGCACCCCTATAAAGGCCACACCCCACTGCTGCACCTCATTCTGTTTTTGGCTGACCAGGACAGAGCACTCGCTGAGAGTGGTGTTGCTGGATTCCTGCTATTCCATACTATGACATCCATGGCTGCTGCTGCTACCTCTTTACCAACGCCCCCATCACCACCACCACCACCTTCTAGAGGGTCTAGAGAGGGGAACAGGCATGGTGATGTAGAGGGGGATCAAGAAGAGGAAGAGGATCAGGTAGCTGAAGTCCCTACTACCAGCTGCCAGTGTGAGTCTTGGTTATGGAGGCTATTTACTACCCTTGGGGGGTACCCAAGGCACGTGCGGCCAAGGTTTGATGCACTGAGTACAATAGAGGTACTCAGCCACTGAAAGTTTGCGCTGTACAGCTACGGGACCACCTTCATGTGGAGACACCTAAGGTTGAACCACAAGGCAGCAGTTCGGAGGGTCATCCCTTTCAAAGGCGGTAGCAGGATGAGTTCCTCTGTGGCATCCTCGACATCTGCTCCTGTCATCAGAAGGGACACTCCTGTGGAGCAGTGGATCCCTGAACATGCCTCACAGGCCATACATAACGTAGTGGACCCTTGCCTTTCGAGGGTCATTGTACTTTGTATGCACTGTGACACAGTACTATGCATGGGGGAACAGTTTTGAAGTGCTTTCGAGGCTACAGTCTCAGAGCACGAGAAACAGTGCCCCCTACCAAAGTGAGGCCCACCCATGATCTTTCTCTCTCCACCTGCCCCTTTGTCCCTGTGGTTGGTGCCCTATCCCTACCCTCCATTCCCTTCCCTTCCTTCTGTGTCCTGTATATAAATGCCCAAAAAATCATAAAACAACAAAAATACAAAAATAAACGATTCTTTTCAGAGCCACCTTTCACAGTTTAAAAATAGAAGTGCCAAGAAAATGGCACAGGCCCCCACGCAAACTGAGAAGTCCGTGGACAGCAAGGTAGTCCGCGAACAAGTAAAAAAATGTGGGTGGTGGCACCATCTAAACCATTGCACTCTTTTACAGTAGAAAATGGTGGCTCTGAAAAGAGCCTTTTTTATTTTTTTTTATTTTGCAAGGTTTTTATCAAGGTTTTCAGATAAAGTAGGCAACACCTACTGTAAAATGTTTGCGAATTCGCAAAAAGGGCTGCAAAGCATTTAGGATATTTTGGGAAAAAATCTTATTACCAGCATCAATAAGATGTACTCCATCTTTGCAAAAAATATTGGTGCTGTTAAATTTTATGTTTTCATTATGGAAAGACATCATGCCAACATCTCTAAAAAATGCACAAACAGCCTTGTTGACATTGTACCTCGCTTTCTCTATTTGCGGACCAAATGAACTGGAGCGCAGCCACATCGGTCTCTGGGCAATGCGAGAAAAATTACTCAGGAGTTTGGAAAAATGTTCATCATTTTCCCAAACGTCTCCTTCATTGCAGACTGCAGTGAAATTCTCATCACACAGCCTAAACTGTTCCCCCCCATAATGAAGAATAATAATGGCTGGGTGATGGTGCATCATCAAAGTGGCACAAAGTGTGAGCAAGTCCACCCACTTCATACTGCGCACTCCATACAACGGCACAACATGATCAAATCCAAGATTTGCAGCCACACCACAGTGCTCTGCATACACCTGGAACCAAAGGATCCACAGTTCCCCCAAAATCCACACCTCTGCCTCCTGAAAGACGCAACCATAGCCATAGCCATCTGCACAGACCTTCCTCCTCACTCTCTCCTTGCATGCCAGCCCTGGGATCCACAGTCCCAATTCCATGCCTGCCATCATCAAAAGTCCCAGATGTGGCACGTGCTGTCAACAGACTACCGCGGTGTCCACGGACAGATCATTCCGATTCGGGGGTTGGAGAGAGAAATGCGCCCAGGGTAGGATGTTTCCTCTTTAGTGGTGGCTCTGAAAAGAGCCTTTTCTTTCTTTTATTTGGATGGTGCTTGTAAAAAAACACCTTTTTTAAATATTTTTTTGGGTTGGCCTTCTCTCTTCTTTTCTTCCTTTCAGGCTTACATGCCCCTCTTCAAAGCATCCCTTACATTGTTAAGAAAAATGGCATTTCCAATGTTGGACAAAGAAATGCCATCTGCAGTAAAAAAAATGTTTACACTCAGAGAATTAATGTTCTCATTCTCGAAAGAGTACATACCAGAACCACACAAAAAAGAAGACATGCCTCTGTACACAAGACACCTTCCTGCACCTTGCTGAGGACATAAGACATTGGGGCTGTTCCATATTGCTCTATGTGGTATGTGTGAAAATAACACCTTTGCACTTGGAAAAAGCAGCATCAGTGCCTTCACCAAGTCCTTCAGTGCACTCAGTAAGCTTACTGCACTGATATAACCCAAATGCACTCCTCCACAATGCACCACACGAACATTGGGAGTATTGAAAGTGGCCATATCTCTACAAAGTGCAAGCACTCCTTGTGAATTGCGGCCAGGCACACCACACCACAAATCCTCCACTGCCTGAAATCCAAGATTGAATGCCACTTCTCTCTGCATACCTCTGCAAATAACTAATAAAACTATCTCTCACCATCCATACACTGACTCTGTCCATCTCTGCAACCAAGCCATCTTCACTAAGCACAGCAATGAAAAAACCCTCTCTTCCTAAAAAGCACAACCTGAACACCTGATTGGCTAATCCCCACAGTCTCATTTCCATGCCAGGCATCCTGAGAAGACCCAGATGCGGCACGCCATGTCTGCGGGCTACCGCAGTGTCTGCGGACCCCACAGCACAGGGCAGCGATTCTTCCCTTTACACCTCACTCTTTGCAGCACCCCCTCATTGGCTACTGATAAGCAGTCACACACCCATCCACCAATCACAGTAAATAACTCTACTTCTAACTCTGTCATCTTAGTTCAACACTGCAGATGTACTGTTCAAAATTCAGAATACAGGTCTCCTGTGATTCCCGAGCACCTGCATCAAAAAGTACTGTAAAACTCTCCAAGATTTCTACTTCCAGTTTCATCCACATCTGCATCTAGCAACACAAAGTACAGGTATGCATATAGTTTGTAAAGTACATTTCCTACTCTTTCACAAATGCATATAGACAGGGTTCCTGCCAGTTATCCTGCATAACCTACTCAATAATCATACTCTCATTTGACCCAACTCCTGACATCAAGTGGCAGTTACTTACAGTATTGTCTGCTGAGAATGTTTTCTTTTAATGAGCACTTTCATAACAGTTTCAAAACACACATTTCAATTTCAGCATTGCTCTGTGTGATTGTTTTATAACAAAAAAGAAATCAACATTTCCACAGCATTTTTAAGTGGCAAATCTTATGTGAAACTGCAATATATTACCACGCCATGCATGCTTGCCCATATCACCCATTCTAATGTGCAAACTGTTATTTTTTTCTTTCCTTCTGTCTCTTTTAAAACCACTTCTCCCACTAACACGCCTGACATAAAACTTCCACAATGTACAGTGAAAACGAAAACTTAATGTATGTTACCAAAGCATGCCATGTACATGAATTGAAAAATGACAAAATGTACTGCGTTTACAACTACTCATTTCACCACCATTTGAAGGAAAACATATGAATGCATGTGCACATTTACAGCAGTGATGTCTGTAAATTTTAATAAATAAATGAAAGGAAAGGGAAGACATTTTTCCAACATACTGCAAAACCACTCATGTACCAAGCATCCATGTGTGGGAAAGTTAATGAAATTGCACACACTAAAATTCTCCTTTCTAATCTGTACATCTGTCTCGGCTTCTCCATTATTTTTCTCAGCCTACTAGGACTTGCAGTACTCTATTTCCAAAACAAATAGGGCAACAACAACACTCAAACTTTGAAAACTTCAGGGTGTAGGGAATACTTATCACAGGACCACCAGCCCCAATACCAGCGATTCTGGTGCTCCCAAGTCCCCATACCCATACAGTGCTATACAATTGCACACACATAGAGAGTGACCTTTTCCAACACCTGACTTTCCAGGCCAACAGGACCTGTAATATTCTAGTGACACTGGCAAGCTACCTGCCAAACAAGTATTAGGAATCTAGTAGCAACCCATCTGCACCAACAGCAGTATTACAACCATACTCATAATCACGTGCAATGTTATTAACTCTTCTTTCCAACAAATCCTCCTACAGTGTAAAATAATGTGTTCTTCTAGTACAATTATTTGCCATTACCACACATACAAACTCATTTTCTTCTTTCCCAACTGCAGTGAAGAACAACCTCCTGAAAGACAGAAACATCTCTACTAGAATATAAAACCCGGATAAAACTACTCTTCACATCCAGCAAAGTAAGTGCAGTAGTGTATTAGAATTCTTTCTGTTACACATACAGTGCAGTATAGCCATACAGTAGCCTACAAAATTCTATCAAATCTGACACCATTTGTTTCACTCTTGCTCATTGCACCTCAGCAGGTACACTCTTTGTATTCTCATCTGAACACCAGTATGGTAACATCCACTAATATCGTGAAAACATTGTAATGTCCTTACTTATTCATGAACAGTACACTGTCATACGCACTGCAGCAAGCCCTTCACAAATCAACACACACCGCTACTATTACAACTTTCCCAAACCAGAACTAATTGGCCTTTGCACAATCACACAGCACTCTATTTATGCCTGCCCTGATATTCAGACACTCATGCACAGTGCACGCAAATACATTGCAAAACTTTCAAACCAACACTTTCCTTTTTTCTCCAACAGACAGAAGAGAATGCCTATCAAAAAGCAACTCTGTATAAAACAACAAAAAAGTAGAACAGATAAAACTAAAACCATGCAAAATAGTCATCCACCTCCAGCAGAGTTTGTAGCAAATGTTCAAACAAAACAGCTAATACAGTCACTCAACAAAACTGAACCAGCTAGCAGGAAATAAAGTATGGCCCCTCTTCCAAAAAGTAAAAAGAAAAAGAAATGTATTATCAAGAATAAAATTACCAATATCTCTTGCACTGTATCTACCAATGTTAACATAGCCACAGTTAAGCATTCCAAAAAATGAATTTTACAAAAATGTTCCACCGTAGAGTACTTCAGGATTTTATAAAAACAGCCAAGAAATTAAATCACACCCAACCCTTAAAATTCACTGCAGAATAATAATCTTGGAAGCTCTCATTGACAGTGCAATGCTCCTCAAAAGAAAATTGTTCATATTAATTTTAAACAGAATGAAACTACTAACAAAATTAATCATTAAACTAGAAAAAGTACTTCTTAACATGCGCAATGTCAGCAGAGATACCTTTGCAAACTTCTGTGCAGTTGAGTGGATTCACACAACCAGCCCAGAACCATATTTCAATGAATAAGTATACAGACAAGAGCAGACAAACCCAATTGCCATACATAGCAGTGGCCGAGGGTATGAAATGGTAGACAACACCATTATGGTAGAAGAAGCCCTCATTGAAAGAATGTCCCCAACAAACATACAATCAACTCTCCATTCCACCAAACCAATCCGTCCCGTCTGCAAATGGCCCTGCACCTCAATGTGTAACATACAAAAACAATCCTTCAAATCTTTACGGCAATTCATCAATCACTATGTGAAAGTAAAAGAGAAAATAAAAATAAAAACTTTGCAAACCATGGACTCCTGTCCAGTGCGCAATTACACAGGACTGCAAGGACATTCGTTAGCCTGCATTTCCGGACCTGCTTGCAAAAGCACCTTCCACCACATCAAAATGTTAGCGACACACCATTCCACTATACAGAATCTTGTTCAGAGACTGTACTATGCAAGAAGTCCTGCTTTAGAACTGGAACATTTTAATAACATTCTCCTGCATGGCACAACCAAAGAACTCCTTGAAGAAATAGACGACATCCAAAGCAACTATTTTGGAAGTACAGATCACTTAGAAATTCCAGTGACTTTAGAGAAGAGTAGCAAAAACCTTACAAATGCCAACCTTCGTATACACGTGTACACAAAAGAAATAGCAAAGTTTAAAAGCACATCTGCTGAAGTACCAAACCAAGTATGTGTGTGTTGTCACAGAACTTTTTATACAAAGAGCATTACAATTGTAGATATAATGTACAAAATAGAAGCCAATGAGGAATCCCAATCGTTCGAATTAGCTCTCTATCTTATAGCAGAAAACAAATACAACATTACTAAGCCCTTAATACTTTGAACATACTGCAATACAAAGCTTGATATTACCAAATGCCTTCACAGGCCATCACCAATAACTTGGAAATATTGCCACTTCCAAAATCTCTGCAACAGCTTAATTTGCATGAGAGCATTATAATCCAAACAGTACACCCATTTCAAGCTATAATCCACCTTCAACCTAAAACAGCCAAGTTGCCTCCTTCTGAATTACTGAAAGGCATTCATGGCAAAGTAGTTTATTTGCCATTAGATCTTAATGAAAATGTAGATACTCTACGAGTGCAACGGCCAATATATCAATCTTTGATTATCTTAGTGAATGTTGTACTTAGGAGAGACAACAAAATTTGGCAACAACTAGTAGACTTGAACAAAGTTAGAGAAGCCCTACAATGTCTTAAAGAGAACAATGAGTACTACAAAGAAATAAACATTGAACAAAACCTAAGAGAAACCATCGTTTTAGTCCAGGATTCCTCAGCAACTGGCCAATTTGAACTTGTAGATCCTATTAAGGCATCCAATTTTTAGACCAGTATACGATTCACCGACTGAACTCCAAAGACACCATAGACGATGCATTAGAAACAGATCAAATGTGGCAAGCCAAAGGACCTCCAATCAGCATACGGGAAAAAAGTGTAGAAGCCCGAGCCTTTCCTCTACTCTTTCCTACGGAAAAGGGGAAAGGTATAATGAAAGATGCACACAAATAGCAGCATCAGAATACCGCTCTTTACAAATGTATTCTAAAGACCCCAGATTCAGATGAAATGTTGAATACCTATTCGACCTCCTGTTTGAAAGTGAATTAGCAACTCTATGTTACGAAGTTGCACACAAATTGGTTCCAATTTTTAAACATGTCTGCTACCCAACTACTTCAAAAGGTAAAAGACAAAGATTAAGTTTTCCAAACATGAGTGGTACAAAAGAGTACTGGTTCTGACATCACGCTGATGTACGGTGTATGCTACCGAATCTTGGCCCACCCACATGGTTTGTCACTTAGCATTGGAGGACTTGCATGACTTCCTATGCATAGCAAACCAAAACAAAGAAGGGCTAGACATACAAACTCCAAGAGAACTCTGCTCTCTGGACCCTGTAAATGTATCAAGATACTTCACCACCGCTTTATTGCCATGCTGCACTATGTCTCCCCTTGGAGAAGTGCAACACTTCTTTTGGAGAAAAGAATATCAATCCAGAGGAGCACTACACATCCACATACTTTTGCAGATAAAAGATGCTCCTAAATTTGATCAGGACAGTGATGCCACTGTTTTGCAGTTCATTCACAAATATGTAACCTGTGACATCCCTTCAGAAATGACACATAGTGAGATACATACACACATTTTACGCTTCCAAAGACATAAATGTGACAAATATTGTCGACACAGATATAAAAACAAAGTCAAATACTACACCTAATGCTGCTTTGGTTTCCTTAGACCAGTTTCAGCAAAAGGATAAGTAAACAGCTTCATGTCCTCTGTTGGACAAAGTGTAAAAGGCAAAACACCTAAAAACACATACTGCATTAAAAGAAGCGAAGCTTCAAAGTACATTGCAATGCAATCATTGCCCTCTTGTGGAATGCAAACATAGATATACAGTACATTTCAGACAAGTCCACTGCTGTTTCGCAATATGTCACAGCCTACCTAACCGAAGCTGAGAAAACAGAGCTAAAAGGCTTCTGGGATGACATATCATCTGACAAAACACTGTCACAAACATTGTACAGCTTTGGCATGAACAATGCTCTCCCATAGAGAATGTAGATACTACGAAGCTGCAGACCGGTTAACAGGCACAGCCTTATATGGCAAATATGACAACATAGTCAAGCTAAACATTGGTCCTGGAGCATCTAGAAAAAGAGTGCTCAAATCGCACCAGGATATTGAAACAATAGCCAAAAAATGATCCCAACAGCCAAGACATTTTGAAAAACAATTTATTAGGCACATACTATCCAGCCAGAAGTAGTGCTTTGGGAAACATGTGCCTATACCAGATAGCCCAAATGTTCTTGTACAAGAATAATATTAAACCAGATGAGAAAAGGGTAAACACATAGTCAAAACCAGTGAAGGTAGACTGGTTAAACTTAGCAAACCCAGCCTAATTAATCATATAAAGCTATCATTTAAAACTTTAGAACTTTACTACATGTCCCTACTCCAACCTTTTAAACCATGGAGAAAAGAAGTAGATTTATTAGGCACCCATGAAGAATGCTTTCAATGCAAATAAAAGCAGTATAACAAATATCAATTTCAAGCAGTACAAAAACAAGTTGGACAATGAACGTCAACAAGATCAAGCACAACTAAATGATGACACTCCTCAGGGCAGTCAACCTTCTGTTACAGGAAGTCAAGAACCACTTGGAGAGAAACTCATAGTAAATGAATCAAAATTTGCCATGACTGAAGTAGAAAACACCATGCGTCAATATGAGGAATCAGAAGCAAACTTTGCTCTGCTGAAATCACAACTCAATCATGAGCAATGTAGCATTTTCCTAGAAGTAACTAAAGAAAGTGAACATGGTTTGCAAAACGAACGTAAAACTTGTAGCTGTCAAAATTATAAACCTGTACTCCTCTATGTAAGTGGTGAAGCTGGTTCAGGCAAAACATCCTTAATAAAAATCATCAACACATTCCTCCATAAATTAACAAACAACAAGCTTTCAGCTGTTGTAACAGCCCCCACAGGTTTAGCTGCCTACAACATAGGAGGTGTTACTTTACACCGAATGTTGCTCCTTCCAGTAGAACACCAAAACAAATTAGAGTACTACAAACTTTCAACAGAAGCTGCTATGGAGCTACACAGAATTCTGAAACAAATGATAATGCTCCTAATAGATGAGATGATCATGGTCTTAACCTAATGTTGGCTTTGATTCACCTCAGATTGCAAGAGGTCCTTAAAATGAACTTCAAAGAACTCTTTGGAGGAAAACACATTATTGTTTTCTGAGATCTCCTACAATTCACACTAGTGAAAGGTGAACCTATTTTTAAAACCTTAGGACACAAAGAGTGTCGTAAAACACTTGGCAGCATAGGAAATGTAAATCTCTGGCAATATTTCCAATACAGAGAACTAACTCAAAACATGCATCAGTCTGCAGACCTCACCTATGCTAACAATTTTAAAAAGCATTCGGCAACTGGTATCTAACTGCACCCACAGTACTACAACATTATTTTTCAATAGTAACGATAGTAAAGTACTTAGAATGCACCAACACGAATCAAACTGCATTAAAGGATAGTCTTAAAAATTGCAAAACGGTAAACAGTTAGAATACACCAACTGGTATCTAACTACAACCATACCACCACCACTTTCAAAAAGCAAAACACATACACCATTTCAATTCCTCCTACTGCAACAGTGCTTGTAACAGCAAACACATGTATTTCTGCACCTTAAACATTCCTGTAAGTACTGCACACTTCAGACAAAAATAGTGTGACATGTAACATCAAATAAATGTACTTGTTGTTTTTTAATCCTACATGGATTTTTTTCCCACAGACCCAATGATTATGCAACCAAACAATGCAACTTGCAATGTACTAATTATGAGGGTCTACAAAGTACATGGATATGTGAAGTTTTGTGCAATGTGACATTGTGAAGTACCATATTATGCTGTTTTTACAGAGAGAAAGAAGCAAAGATTTCTCCTGTATTACCATGTGCAACAAACACAATCTGTGCCAGCAATGGTACATCAATGGAAAGTACCATTTCCACTTCAATTGTATTGTGTCACTGTGTTCCAAAAAGTATACACTGCCTATACAGTATGTATAATGACTAAACACATATTATTGTAATGCTTCTTTCCAATGGCCAAAGTCTATTTCTGTACACATATTAGTACAAAGCTTGTGGCCAGTGGCCAGATTCTTGGGTGCATGGCCGTATTATGCTATGGTGATGTGGCCAGTCCCTAGACTCTTGGGTGAATGGCCTATGGCCTCCGGCCATGCACCCAAGGCCACAACCCACACACAACATTTTGGCTTAACTTCCCAATTTAAACACCAGCTGCAGATATTAAAGTAGACCGCCAATCCTATTTTTCACCAATGGCAATCTCACCATATCATCCAGACTCCACTCCCCTATTGTACAAACCTCTTGCAGTCACCAAATAAGCCCAAACATGTTTCTCCAACTGCTCACCAAACACTACCTACTGCAATAGTTGTGGGTAAATTCTTGGTTGCATAGATATATGATACTGTAGTAGTTGTGCCAGTGCTAAGATTCTTGGGTGCATGGCCTATTTTTACCTATACAAACATCCTCATATCATCTACATTCCACTCTCCTATCCTAATGAAGCCTGCCTGCATTTACCTGCATTCCACCCAAGGCCCTGTCCGGGCACTACCACGGTGTCCGTGGACTGCCACGCACCGCACGCACTTCTTCTACCTAAACAAATACATGCTAGCAACCATATTTCAATCCCCCACCCTTCCCAGACCCTCTTCCCAACACCAATGCCCCAAAACATGTTTCCCAGCCCTGTTCCCTACCGCGATGAACATGGCGGGCGTTTCGGAAAAATATGACGCACATCACGCTTTTCACCAGCCAATCAGCGGGCGTGTTGGGTGTCCATGGACATCACGTTGCGCTCTACACCATTCAGAGTCCTGTCCGTGGAGCAAACATGGAAGTGGGTAACGGGAACGGACCCAGATATCAATACATTACCTACATTTGACTGTTTTAAACTGTTTTGAATGTTTTAAAGAAAACTACTTTACGGATCTACACCAAATTTACAAAAGCACTCTTTCAGGACCAAGCAGCCGCTCATGCCGCAAATTTGGTGAAAATCGGTCCAGCGGTTTCGGCTGTACACGTGAGCAAAATTCTTTTTCAATTGCATCTATAGAAATAATAAATTGGGCATCCACCCTATAACTTTGCCCCCCCTTGACAAAACCTCAACAAACTTGCCAGCGTAATTCAGAGTGGGCCATATATTATTTTTTTGCAAAGTTTGGCAATGATTCATCCAGGGGGAGGGAAGTTATAAGCCACCCAAAAAGTGCTCTTCCTATGAGTTAAGCAACTTAACCATAACTACACAGCCGCTACCGCAGGCCTTGTAATATATATCTTATTTATCAAATGTCTTACTCAATACCTTTATATTTTTTTGTCTTCTTTCATCAATATTTCTAACTCTGAAAAAGAATGAAATGTATTTTATAATAAAATAAAAACAAGAATATTAATGTTTTTTTTCATAATGGTAAATGGAAAACTGAATGTATTCTTAGTACATAACCAATAAAAGGTTGTATTCATTAATCATGGAATAGAGGAAAAAAACTTCTTGTTGGAGAGAAAGAAACCTCTATTCAGTTCTTTAAAATATTTGACAGTAAATATAAATACATATACAAATTATACACACTATCACTTTATATAAGTATATCTATATTACATGTGAAATAAAAATTTAAACAAGTTTATAAAATAAACATTGTATCAAATAACACCCTTAACAAATAATACTATCAAAAAGAAAGGGTTACTACAATGTAGTATAGGAAAAAAGAATGCAGTATGATTACCTCAACTATACTAAGCATTTAGGTAACTACAAACTTGGTTTGCATCAGCAGATTCTAAAAGGAATTGCCCATAATGTCAATAGTGTGTGCACTTATAAAGGCATTTCACTACAACAAAGATATGTTAAAATACTGTACAAACATTATTTAATAAGACTCAGAGGCAAAAATGGAGATGGACCACCGGATTTAATGGTAACATAGAAAAATCACAGAGAAATGTTAATAACATTGTTTCAGCATTCATGAGAGACCACAAAACAATGATAGATTTCAAACAACAATATACAGTTCTACATAGCCAATTTCTATCGACATGGTGGAGTACACCTAACCAATGAAGAAAATAAGGTATTCCTTCATGACATCAAAACAGTACTCCAAACATGCTAAAATATTACACTGCGTGTACCCTAAAACCGTCCTTTTAAGGACCAATTATCACATATAAATACACAAATACAATACAATAATAACCAAACCATTTTTTTTAATTATACCCGCGGTTACAGTTCATTGACATTTATTATAACCATGGTTACAAATTGGTAATAAATGGGTAGGCTCAATTTGGGTTTTATAATACAATAGAACTTAAAAGATCAATACAGTACAACACTGCTCATGTAGTTATGTAAGGTAGCTGAAGATAAAGAAAGCAGAGAATAATACATAAGAGTAAACTAGGAAGGGAAACATTTAATAGGCACAAGATATAATAGCATGAGTGACAATACACAGACTAAAATAGACTGTATAGGGCATCTAAAACCAGAGTAGGGTGGCTCCTTTTTGTATACATTTTTTTTTACTATTTTCTTCTGCTTTTCTCCACAGTCTCACATGAATGAAAGTCTGAAAACACACAGTCAAAATAGATAAGACTCACAAATCCCTACCGTGTCACTGAACATGGCCTTTGGCCATAGGCAGTGATTTTTCAACCCCAACTTCACTATACCAATAAAAATAACTTTCAAAACGAAATAACACACTAACATCCCAAAATCTATAGCCGCGGGCCCGTAACTACTCTTACCCGTGGTTATCGGTAGTCCATTCTAGCCTCGAATATAGCCGCGAATATCATCAGATGGCCTCCTCACCTCCCTGCGTCTCTGCCTTTCCCCCCACAACACACATTGTTTCTGTGACACAGGTTTCTTGGAGATGTCGGCTGTTCGAGGCTGCAGTAGAGGCTACAGAAAGCTTTGTGTTGTAAACCCAGTCCCTAGACCCCCTCCAGCTCCCAAATTTCATTTGGTGGTCTCTAGTCACCCCCCTCCCACCTCTAACCTTATGGCATTTGCATTATTTTTGACCCCGAAATAGCTTTTTCCCTGGGTTTCCCTATAGCCGCAGATATCTCTCGTATCGAGAGAAAAACAAGATGGCAGTAATTTAATTTATAAAAAACACCATTCAGAGATATAGTTATCTATTTTCGAGAAGGGCTCCCCCCTTCTGCATCAAATATTTAAATAAGTACTGCATGGAATAACCCCAAAGCACACATGGATCACAGGTCAAGGCTTCGTGCCCAATTTGTTTCAGACCTGGTCCAAATCAGTCCAGCGGTTCGGGCTGTGTGCTTTGGCAAAAATTGACCTTGTGTGTCTATGGGAAAATGAATGGGAAGTAGGCCGCACTTCTGGCAAAAAATAGGTTTTGTCTTCTGAATAACTTTTTTCCTTTTAACAAATCTTTAGGAAATGTTGCAGTCTGGGGGAGGGCCAGAGAATCCTTAATCACTTTTGGAATTTCAGTCAAATCCGTTACTCAAATTTAAAGTTATTAACGAAAGAATTTTGAGTGGTTCCTACGGGAGTCAGACTCACTTTAACTGTGGTTCCTATGGGAGTCAGACTCCCCTTAACTATAGGGCGGCTATCGACTCCCAATAATAGAGAGCGAGAGGAAGAGTGAGAGTGAGTGTGCTAGCTTGGTATATGATACGTCAGGCACATCTACTTATTATTAAGTGAAAATTACAGAAAGTACAGTCTTTAATTTCTATACATTATACAACCAGTGGCCATGTTCATTTGATTTAGTTCTGGGACTAGGATAAATGCAGCTGATTAGGGCAGAATAACATTTTGCAGCAGCACCACACTATTCTGCACTATCACCTCCAGAGTACAAACAAATAATTCTAATCCCTTCTAGAAGTAAGACAGCAAACTCCCGGTTTGACTCAGAAATGAAAAATAAGGTGGGTACTTAGAAGCAGCTTGAATATAATTTGCTAAAGGTTGCTCAACCAAAATATTGTCTTGGAAAAGATGAAAATAATAAGCCAATGCTTTATGACAGGGGCTCTGAGACAGGTCCATGAGTGGTCGAGACCACTTCAGATTTTCAGGCGAACCACTTCCTATTTAAATAACTTCCTTTTATAACCCCTTTAGATTCATTCTATTTAACATTTACTTGTGTTGCATATCCTTAAAAATCTGGAGTGTATTTGGTGCTTCAGGATTTGTCTTGGAGACCCCCACTTTATCAGTCAAATATACAGGTTTCCCAAACAACACTAACATTCATGTGAGGAAATTCATGAGCCTGAACACAAAAGTCATTGACAAAGGTTCTCATTGATCTGTGTGGTACAGGTAAGGTTTGCACCATATTCCCAGCCTCATATTATCTTTACACATAGATCCTCATCTTCATAGTTTTGTACATGTAAGTTATACAGCAGTAATCTAAAGACATAGGTAAAAGAAGGCCATTGAGCAATCTAAGTTAACAGATTAGGGCACATGAACACAAAACCTAGTGTCAAGTACAAATTGATCACACAGTGTTAATTGGTAGAAATAACACCTTAGTATGTGAAACTTTTGCAAAACATTGACTTACAACAACACACATCATCATCATCTACCAAGTCTGGGTATGGGTCTGTTTGAGACACTCTATAACATAAGTCAAACTCTGCATGGAATGATATCAGAAGAAGGCCCATGTGGGACAAAAGGCCACTAATCCTTCTTGTGAAAATAGAAATGTCTTGAAATACCACAAGACGGGTGTGCTGTGGTTGCCTCAGAAACCTAACCTACATGTAGTGGCCACACAGACAACTATGGGAACCCTGTTACTATAGAAAATTGTCCTCTGCCCCGACTAGTAAATACATCATAAACATGTATTTACTATGGAGGCATGGGCAGCCACGCATCCAAGTATTTTAGAAACTCTACAATATCTGTAATCACACTCGTGTTCACATACAAGTATTAACATGTTTTCACTTAGAAGCTAAAAGATTTGAAAAATAAGCTATTTTCTTGGCACCATTTCTAAAGTACTTAAACACGACTAGCAGAAGCCATTGCAGGAGTTGTTCAATCTGTACCTATGCAATGAAATCACAAATGTGTTTAAGGCTGCATTTAACTTAGAATCACATTTAATAATTGTAAAATCATATTCGGTGATGTATGGATTGAATATTTAATTTAACAAGATTTGTATCAGAAGTACAAATGAGAATGCTGGATTACATATGTGCAATATGAAAAATGGGAAAAACGACCTAATTCACAGAATATTTAATACCAATGTAACGAAGACCCTTAGGAACTACTTTGTTTGGGTTTCAGATAGATAGGTGTGACAGGGTCAAGGGTTAATCCTGTCAGGGGGGAACAGGGACCCCTTCCTGCATGGGGCTGAAGGCCTACCAGGGTCTTTACCAGAGGCAGTCCTGCCCAAGTGAGGGCCCAAGTCTCCACCCTCCTGTGTGTTCCATGTTGCAAGTATGTTCTTTCTGATTCAGTCATCAAAATAGTCCTGAAATAATGGACTCGTTAATTTCCTAATTGAAACATTACAAAATGCTTTATTAACCAACCATTAAAAATTAGCTCATTGACACACAAAACCTTTACACATATTAAAATAGTATCGGATTTCACGCAATGCACAAGATGGGATTAGATATTATACATGTTTGCAGGCTATAGTAATTGCCCAAACCATTTGAATTGTCATTTGTTATTAAATCCATACAGCCATGTAAATATACACAGCTCTGTATTCACAATACGTCCTACCTGTTTCTGTCCAAAACGCTACCAGAAAGTGTTCAGCCACGGTGATGCATAACTGGCCAACAACATCATCCAACAGCATAGCCAACAGCAGAGCTGGGCTTCCACCACCATTACCAGAACAGGAGCATGGTGGTGGTAATACATTTAGTGTGGCACTATTTTGGCAGTCAGGGAAGGACTGACTGATGCAGCATGATTGCCAAATGTCCATCAGTTGTGAAGCTAGGACCCACAGCAGTAAATGAGGCAAGAGGATATGAAAAGTAAAACATGGTGTTATGACTGCCCTCCAGCTTGACGGATAGTTGGAAAATATTGTGGGAACAGTCCTCTGCTGAAAGTATTGCAATTTTACAAGACTTCAAGGGAAAAGAGTATGCCTGTCCTTTCAAAAGAGGCTCATTGTCATTCCTTTGTTCATTTAGTGACTACAAATGATTTAGGCAATTTATTTCATTCAACCTCATTTACACAGTAATTCATAGAAATTCGCACAAAAGTGGCGCACGCGGCTGGCGCACAGTGTCCCCGTGCGATACACTGCGCCAGCCGCGTGCGAAAAACTCCTTTTCATCGCACAGCGTATTCATGGATTTTAGCCTCCGAAACCAGCCGTGGCACAGAGTGGCGCAGCGACCCTGCAGCAGCGCCAGTTACGCCCCCAAGAACGCCCTCGCGCAAGGAAAAGCCTTCAAAATCCCCAAATCATCGCAAAGGGCTGCGCTAACCCTGGACCAGTTCACAGGGCTGCCAAACAGCAAACGCCAAACAGGGAACGTGTATTTCAGTGGTTCGCGGGAAGTTTCACACGCGATTGTCCTGGGTACGTGTACATCAGGGGTGCGTGGGAAGTAACACATGCATTTCCATCAGGGCACATGTAATCCAGGGGTGCGCGGGAGGTATCACACGCAAAAACAGCAGGGCACATGCATTTCAGGGGTGCACGGAAGTATCACACGCGATTCCATCAGGGTACGTGTATTCCAGGGGTGCGCGGGAAGTATCACACGCAAAAGCAGCAGGGTACGTGTATTCCAGGGGTGCGCGGGAAGTATCACACGCAAAAGCAGCAGGGTACGTGTATTTCAGGGGTGCGCGGGAAGTATCACACGCAATTCCATCAGGGTACGTGTATTCCAGGGATGCGCGGGACGTATCACACGCAAAACCAGCAGGGTACGTTTATTCCAGGGGTGTGTGGGAAGTATCACACGCAAAAGCAGCAGGGTACGTGTATTTCAGGGGTGCGCAGGAAGTATCACACGCAATTCCATCAGGGTACGTGTATTCCAGGGGTGCGCTGGGAGCACGACACGTGAATTGCACGTGTGGGTCCTCCCAGGTGTTCCCTCTACACCCTCCACGGCCCCTGCAGGTGGCCCACACCACAGGGGCCTACCCTGCACATGTCCCGCAGGCACCCCATCCACCATGGCCATGCCCCCCAGCCAACCCACATGTCATCTTGCACTACTGCCCACCAACGCATGTCCCCCTGCACCCCCCAGCCCCCAGGGGCACCCTCCACCAGGCCCCCACTCATGTCCCCCATCACCCCCACCCCCAGCATCCCGGGGCACCCTCCACCAGGCCCCCACTCATGTCCCCCATCACCCCCACCCCCGAGCATCCAGGGGCACCCTCCACCAGGTCCCCACTCATGTCTCCCAGCACCCCCACCCCCCAGCAGTGCAGGGGCACCCTCCACCAGGCCCCCACTCATGTCCCCCATCACCCCCACCCCCCAGCATCCAGGAGCACCCTCCACCAGGCCCCCACTCATGTCTCCCAGCACCCCCACCCCCCCAGCAGTGCAGGGGCACCCTCCACCAGGCCCCCACTCATGTCCAACTCATGTCTCCCGTCACCCCCACCCCCCAGCAGTGCAGGGGCAGCCTCCACCAGGCCCCCACTCATGTCTCCAATCACCTCCACCCCCCAGCATCCAGGGGCACCCTCCACCATGCCCCCAATCATGTCTCCCAGCACCCCCACCCCCCAGCAGTGCAGGGGCACCCTCCACCAGGCCCCCACTCATGTCCAACTCATGTCTCCCATCACCCCCACCCCCCAGCAGTGCAGGGGAAGCCTCCACCAGGACCCCACTCATGTCTCCCATCACCCCCACCCCCCAGCATCCAGGGGCACCCTCCACCAGGCCCCCACTCATGTCCCCCATCAGCCCCACCCCCCAGCATCCAGAGGCACCCTCCATCAGGCCCCCACTCATGTCCCCCATCACCCCCACCCCGCAGCATCCAGGGGCACCCTCCACCAGGCCCCCACTCATGTCTCCCAGCACCCCCACCCCCCAGCAGTGCAGGGCACACTCCACCAGGCCCCCACTCATGTCCAACTCATGTCTCCCATCCCCCTACCCCCCAGCAGTGCAGGGGCAGCCTCCACCAGGCCCCCACTCATGTCTCCCTGCACCCCCACCCCCCAGCATCCAGGGGCACCCTCCACCAGGCCCCCACCCATGTCTCCCACCACCCCCACCCCCCAGCATCCAGGGCCACCCTCCACCAGGCCCCCACTCATGTCCCCCATCACCCCCACCCCCCAGCATCCAGGGGCACCCTCCACCAGGCCCCCACTCATGTCCAACTCATGTCTCCCATCACCCCCACCCCCAGCAGTGCAGGGGCAGCCTCCACCAGGCCCCCACTCAGGTCTCCCATCACCCCCACCCCCCAGCAGTGCAGGGGCACCCTCCACCAGGCCCCCACTCATGTCCCCCATCACCCCCACCCCCCAGCATCCAGGGGCACCCTCCACCAGGCCCCGACTCATGTCTCCCAGCACCCCCACCCCCAGCAGTGCAGGGGCACCCTCCACCAGGCCCCCACTCACATCCAACTCATGTCTCCCATCACCCCCACCCCCCAGAAGTGCAGGGGCACCCTCCACCAGGCCCCCACTCATGTCTCCCATCACCCCCACCCTCCAGCAGTGCAGGGGCAGCCTCCACCAGGCCCCCACTCATGTCCCCCTGCACCCCCACCCACCAGCATCCAGGCGCACCCTCCACCAGGCCCCCACTCATGTCTCCCAGCACCCCCACCAACCAGCATCCAGGGCCACTCTCCACCAGGCCCCCACTCATGTCTCCCAGCACCCCCACCCCCAGCAGTGCAGGGGCACCCTCCACCAGGCCCCCACTCATGTCCAACTCATGTCTCCCATCACCCCCAACCACCAGCAGAGCAGGGGCAGCCTCCACCAGGCCCCCACACATGCCCCCCTGCACTCCCACCCCCCAGCATACAGGGGCACCCTCCAACAGGCCCCCACTCATGTCTCCCACCACCCCCACCCCCCAGCATCCAGGGGCAGCCTCCACCAGGCCCCCACTCATGTCCAACTCATGTCTCCCATCACCCCTACCCCCCAGCAGTGCAGGGGCAGCCTCCACCAGGCCCCCACTCATGTCTCCCACCACCCCCACCCCCCAGCAGTGCAGGGGCACCCTCCACCAGGCCCCCACTCATGTCCTCCATCACCCCCACCCCCCAGCATCCAGGGGCACCCTCCACCAGGCCCCGACTCATGTCTCCCAGCACCCCCACCCCCAGCAGTGCAGGGGCACCCTCCACCAGGCCCCCACTCACATCCAACTCATGTCTCCCATCACCCCCACCCCCCAGAAGTGCAGGGGCACCCTCCACCAGGCCCCCACTCATGTCTCCCATCACCCCCACCCTCCAGCAGTGCAGGGGCAGCCTCCACCAGGCCCCCACTCATGTCCCCCTGCCCCCCCACCCACCAGCATCCAGGCGCACCCTCCACCAGGCCCCCACTCATGTCTCCCAGCACCCCCACCAACCAGCATCCAGGGCCACTCTCCACCAGGCCCCCACTCATGTCTCCCAGCACCCCCACCCCCAGCAGTGCAGGGGCACCCTCCACCAGGCCCCCACTCATGTCCAACTCATGTCTCCCATCACCCCCAACCACCAGCAGAGCAGGGGCAGCCTCCACCAGGCCCCCACACATGCCCCCCTGCACTCCCACCCCCCAGCATACAGGGGCACCCTCCAACAGGCCCCCACTCATGTCTCCCACCACCCCCACCCCCCAGCATCCAGGGGCAGCCTCCACCAGGCCCCCACTCATGTCCAACTCATGTCTCCCATCACCCCTACCCCCCAGCAGTGCAGGGGCAGCCTCCACCAGGCCCCCACTCATGTCTCCCACCACCCCCACCCCCCAGCAGTGCAGGGGCACCCTCCACCAGGCCCCCACTCATGTCCCCCTGCACCCCCACCCCCCAGCATCCAGGGGCAGCCTCCACCAGGCCCCCACTCATGTCCAACTCATGTCTCCCACCACCCCCACCCCCCAGCATCCAGGGGCACCCTCCACCAGGCCCCCACTCATGTCTCCCATCACCCCCACCCCCCAGCAGTGCAGGGGCACCCTCCACCAGGCCCCCACTCATGTCCCCCTGCACCCCCACCCCCCAGCATCCAGGGGCACCCTCCACCAGGCCCCCACTCATGTCTCCCATCACCCCCACCCCCCAACATCCAGTGGCAACCTCCACCAGGCCCCCACTCATGTCCAATTCATGTCTCCCATCACCCACAACCCCCAGCAGTGCAGGGGCAGCCTCCACCAGGCCCCCACACATGTCTCCCATCACCCCCACCCCCCAGCATCCAGGGGCACCCTCCACCAGGCCCCCACTCATGTCCCCCATCACCCCCACCCCCCAGCATCCAGGGGCACCCTCCATCAGGCCCCCATTCATGTCCCCCATCACCCCCACCGCCCAGCATCCAGGGGCACCCTCCACCAGGCCCCCACTCATGTCTCCCACCACCCCCACCCCCCAGCAGTGCAGGGCACCCTCCACCAGGCCCCCACTCACGTCCAACTCATGTCTTCCATCACCCCACCCCCCAGCAGTGCAGGGGCAGCCTCCACCAGGCCCCCACTCATGTCTCCCTGCACCCCCACCCCCCAGCATCCAGGGGCACCCTCCACCAGGCCCACACTCATGTCCCCCATCACCCCCACCCCCCAGCATCCAGGGGCAGCCTCCACCAGGCCCCCACTCATGTCTCCCAGCACCCCACCCCCCATCAGTGCAGGGCACCCTCCACCAGGCCCCCACTCATGTCCAACTCATGTCTTCCATCACCCCCACCCCCCAGCAGTGCAGGGGCAGCCTCCACCAGGCCCCCACTCATGTCTCCCATCACCCCCACCCCCCAGCAGTGCAGGGGCACCCTCCACCAGGCCCCACTCATGTCCCCCATCACCCCTACCCCCCAACATCCAGGGGCACCCTCCACCAGGCCCCCACTCGTGTCTCCCAGCACCCCCCCCAGCAGTGCAGCGGCACCCTCCACCAGGCCCCCACTCATGTCCCCCATCACCCCCACCCCCCAACATCCAGGGGCCTCCACCAGGCCCCCACTCATGTCTCCCATCACCCCACCCCCCAGCAGTGCAGGGGCAGCCTCCAACAGGCCCCCACTCATGTCCCCCTGCACCCCCACCCCCCAGTATCCAGGTGCACCCTCGACCAGGCCCTCACTCATTTCTCCCAGCACTCCCACCCCCCAGCAGTGCAGGGGCACCCTCCACCAGGCCCCCACTCATGTCCAACTCATGTCTCCTATCACCCCCACCCCCCAGCAGTGCAGGGGCACCCTCCACCAGGCCCCCACTCATGTCTCCCACCAACCCCACCCCCCAGCAGTGCAGGGGCAGCCTCCACCAGGCCCCCACTCATGTCTCCCACCACCCCCACCCCCCAGCATCCAGGGGCACCTTCCACCAGGCCCCCACTCATGTCTCCCATCACCCCCACCCCCCAGCAGTGCAGGGCACCCTCCACCAGGCCCCCACTCATGTCCAACTCATGTCTCCCTGCACCCCCACCCCCTAGCATCCAGGGGCACCCTCCACCAGGCCCCCACTCATGTCTCCCTGCACTCCCAACCCCCAGCAGTGCAGGGCACCCTCCACCAGGCCCCCACTCATGTCCAACTCATGTCTCCCTGCACCACCACCTCCCAGCATCCAGGGGCACCCTCCACCAGGCCCCCACTCATGTCTCCCACCACCCCCACCCACCAGCAGTGCAGGGCACCCTCCACCAGGCCCCCACTCATGTCCAACTCATGTCTCCCTGCACCCCCACCCCCCAGCATCCAGGGGCAGCCTCCACCAGGCCCCCACTCATGTCTCCCACCACCCCCACGCCCAGCAGTGCAGGGCACCCTCCGCCAGGCCCCCACTCATGTCCAACTCATGTCTCCCTGCACCCCCACCCCCCAGCATCCAGGGGCAGCCTCCACCAGGCCCCCACTCATGTTTCACTGCGCCCCCACCCCCAAGCAGTCCAGGGCACCCTCCACCAGGCCCCCACTCATGTCCAACTCATGTCTCCCTGCACCCCCACCCCCCAGCATCCAGGGTCACCCTCCACCAGGCCCCCACTCATGTCTCCCATCACCCCCACCCCCCAGCAGTGCAGGGCAGCCTCCACCAGGCCCCCACTCATGTCCCCCAGCCAACATGTCACCACAATCTAGATCCCTGGCCCTTATGGTCAGCCTCCAAATGCCAAACACCCACCTGAGTATTGCATCCACCCACTTAGAAATGGCAAAAACATGATAGAACCAAAATTGCAAGTTTGGAAATGAACCCAATGGGTGTCAGTGAATGTCAAAACCCATATCATGATATGCATGAAACCAATGAGATGATACTACACATTGAAGTTTGAAGAAAAAATATGTATTAAAAGCAACATAAATTGAATCAAAAATAAACAAACAATAATGGAAATTAAAAAAAAAAAACAGCAGGTCCGTGAAATAATGCAAAACCACAAATCATAATCCAAAGGAAAGGTGTCCAAAGTCACATTCCACAAAAGTAAATCCAATGGAAATTTAAAATCGAAAACCATTGCTCCATGGGGAAATCATAAAAAAAATTGAAAATCCAAAAGTCAACTATATACAGATAAACAATCCAGGGTCCATGATCCCAACCAAAGAAATGAAACCTATCTAATAACACTACCTAAAAAAAAAAACTATATACAAAAATGTGGCCCATTGTCCAAAAGGTAAAAAAAAAATGCAAAACCAAAGGAAACCTAACACTAACTACAGAACTATTTACAAGGGCAGCGGGCTAGTCTGACGGCTCACTTCGGGATGTTCCGGGCCAGGGCATCATCGAACTCCTGCTCAATGTCCCGGAGGCGCTCCTCCTCCATGGCCCCGAGGGTCCGCAGGGCCGTCCACATGTTCACCCCAAACTCCCTGCGGATTGCCTCGAGACACTTGGCCCGACTCAGGGCCCTCCGCATGGAGTTCTCCACCCTGACCATCGTGAGCCGTGCCTCTTCCGCCCGCTGCCGCTCCGCATCTATGGCGTGGCCCAACCGCTGCCACATGGAAGACACTTCCCGTACTGGGTCCTCCTGCCCTCCGGCCGATGCCTGCCCCTCCGATGTCAAAGGCCCCGAGCCATCATGGCTCCCACCACGTTGCTGCTGCTGCTGTGCCTCTGCCCGTGCACTGCCTCCTGCTGCCTGCACATCCTCCGCTGGCTGGGATGCAGTCGTTGATGTGGCCACCCCTGCTGGACGTCCGACTCCCGACTGTGGCAGGGATGCCTCCTCCACCAGCCTGGCGGCATCGTCAGAGGCAGCTCCACAGGGCACCCAGGTGACTGATGGGTGGGAAGATGGCACGGAGGACGACTGGCGCATAGGGGGTTCAGTTGAGGAGGGGGGTCGTAGCAAGCCCCATCAAACGAAGGAATCCGGCCTGGGTGACCTGTCCCAGTAGGCCGACACGGTCAACGAGCCATTCGAGATGACGTGCAGTCTCCTCATGAAAAGACTGCAGGTCACCTCGCATGGCCCGTTGACGCAACGCCACACCAGTCAGGATAGGCTCAATCCGGACCCGGATAGCCACGTCCGCAGGCAGAGGAAGGCCAGTTGTCGTGAGCTCATCCCCTGCCTGAAAACGGGTCTGGACATAGGCATCCCTGCTGGTGCAAGATGATGCAGTGACAGGATCAGGGACAGGATTGCACACAGGCACCTCCGCGGCGACCTGTGCTGCCTCCTGTCCCTGGTCCTGCACTGCACCACTAGCACCAGTGGAATCCCCACCTCCAGACCCCGTCTCAGTTGCTTGCACGGCCTCCTCCTCCACCAAACCCCCCACCAACCTGGATGACTCTGTGCCATCTTCCCCCGTTGGGCCCTGTGGGGTCCCAGCTGCCCCTTCTGCTGCCGAGGAGTCCAACTCCGACCTCCGCCTCTTGGACCTCCCCCCGGCAGCTGCGGCCTGGGACGCAGCACCGGACTCCTCACTCCCCAACGAGATCACAACCTGGGAGAGGAGCCAGGCCTTGCGTCTCCGGCTGGCGGTGCGATCCCCGCCGCTGTGCTCCACAGCACCTTCTCCGCCCTCTTCATCAGTTGACGCTGCAGACAGGAAGAAATAAAACACAGGCATCAGGGCACTGTACAATGGACACATACACACATGACAGTTGCACATGAGTGGCATTGGCAAACCTCAGACATGGCATCACAATTGACAACACACATGTCATTTCAACTTGCAAACATGAGCCATACCACAGCCACATTGCAACTGCCAGCACCATCCATACACATACAACAGCATGAGCAGGCAAAGGTGAGCCAGACATCACATGCAACACAGGGAATGCACTACACATGCACGCACACCACCACACTTGCATGCATGTGTACACCTCAGCCAACTGTCGCAGTGTTCAGATGGGCATCCATGTCACATCTGCCAATCAGGCTTCCACATCCTGCTGTCACACGCATCCATGCTGCATCACTGTTGCACCCTTGTCAAATACACACACATGCACATGTACACAGTGCTGATACATGCAGCTGAAAACAACATACATGCGTGACATCACGAACATGCCTACTTACATACACATTCATCCAAACATGTGTGCCCACACAACTGCATTTGGCATGCAAGCCTACACACACAAGCACCATCCATGTCTCACACATGACAGCCCTCGCATGTGTTAGCCTCACGGCCCTGTACACCCCCACCCATACTCGGCCCCATACAAACAGATGTGCAACCGGCACACTACTGGCACATCACCACACGCGCAGCTTACAATCATGATGCATGTACACTTACCGCTCAACTCCAGATGGGTCTGCCTCTCAAGGACCTGGACGTGGAGTGCTGGGGATATGTGTTCCAGGACCCTCATCTGATCTTCCGACAAGTGGCCCCGGCGCCCCTTAGCATCCGCTGCCATCAAGAGGCGCCGGGCATTGTTCAGGGTTGGGAACCTGAAGTCCTCCCAGTGCTTCTTGACATGTTGGAAGTCGCGGACTGCCACCCCCTCCGCGTTGATGTGTGGAAACAGAAAAATAATATGAGGTCGGGAAGCCCAGAAAGAAACACACCAACACAGGTTACAAAGAACATACAAGTGCTTTATTTAAAAGCTACAACAGTCACCAAAGTCAATTGACAAACGGATAGCTATTCGGCTCTCAGAGTAACGTAACGAACTTCAACGAAGGTTCGATGCATTAGTGAGAGAGACCGTACATTGGAATACTTGGATCTTTTATACTATTTATCCAGCCCTTGGCCAACCCTCTCGCGGGTTAACCATTCTACGAGTCGGGCCCATGGGTTCCTTGCCAGGTCAATCCTATAATATATGCATTTTGATTAGTTTCACTGATATAGTTGTGCATTTACACATAGGTCAACAGTAGGACAAGGTCTCAGTTCGCGACCCCGACAAGTGGCCTGCAGACATATTAATTATTCGTGTGTACGGAGGTCACAACGGCCAGAATCTTACTCAGAATGTCATTCGGCCTCCATTTTAATGTTCAGGGTGACTTCCATATAACAAGAGAACCTAAAATGGCGGTTTAATCCAAGATGGCGACTTAAATTACTTTCTCTAAGGTCAAGACCTTGCAGTGGAGTTCGTTCGCATATGATGTTTTTAGACAACTTGGCGTAGGCCAATACACATACAATTGTTGCGATAGGAGGCATAATATTGTTTCAATTCCGACAGATGGCAGTCACGATGTACGTCCAGATCCGAGTCTGTCCTTCCTTGTCGGCGCGCACACTTCCGAAGAGGGCATCATACTGCCCCAGGACTTGCTCCACCAGGACACCAACTTCCCTGTCACTGAAGCTGGTGCCCCTCTGCCTGTCTGGCCCGGGGTTTTCAGTGGTGCCAGATGTTGCAGTGCCCGACATGACAACCCCAGAGGCAGGAGTGGGTGGGCAACTGAGTCCTGGGGCTGGGCTGTGGAGCAATGGAATCCCAGTCGGGAGTCTTCGGTTCCAGCAGGGTCGGTCAGAGCAACAGCACCCCTGGCTGATGTGCAGGCAGCAAATGGCAGGGCATGTGGGCAGCAGGCAGTCAGGCAGCAGCAGATGTCAGGCGGGAGCGTGCTCAGGGTTCTGGGGGACAGTAAATCGGCTTTCTGGGCAGGAGCGTGGTCTTCTGTGTGCTTATGCGTGGCCAGCTTGATACAGAGTGATTTGGCACGTGAAAATCCTGCAGGTCTGCGTGTAATTCGAGGAAAGGCCCTTAGCGTGTAAGCGCGTCTGCACGCATATGCAATTTCATTGGCCCAAAGGCCCCCATGCGCAGCTATGACGTCACGCGCATGGCCGTAGAGAATGGCGCGTGTAAAAAAAAGATACACGTCCGAGTGTCAAAGCGTGTAATTGATGGAAATGGCCTCATCGCATATGCGCGTCTGTGACGTGTGTATAAAAGGTACGTGTAGAACGCCATTTCCTTGTACGTGCTTTTCGTGGAGAGCGAGTGGGTGAAATCTGTACTTCTTGTCGGTTCACACGCGATTTACTTCACAGCGTTTCAAGTTCGTACTCCCTATTACCTCTGACAGCTTTTTCTCTTTTCCTCTTTTTCCTGTGCCTGTTTCCTCAAACAGCGTTCCCTTCTACTGTTGTCCTGTCTCCTCAGACAGCGTACAATTCTTCTTTTGGCGGGGGTGTTGCCAACGTGCACACGTGCATATTTTTCACGCTTTTGTTCCTGGCAGACGGTGAGTCGCGCACGTATTTAACATATGTGCTTGCCCCGTGTGTCGCATACCCTTTTCAGAGGTCATTCTAGGCTGTGTGTGACACGCATACGTTCATTCTTGTGTTTCTGGGTGCCACAGCGTAGTGCAGGTTTATTTTTCCACACAGGTGGTCTAGGAGGGGTTGCGTGCACTTTACTTCCCTTTTTGGGGTGCCTGTGCATTGCGTGACCCGTCATCTTTCCCCATGGGTGACATACAGCCTTGCTAGAGCACTAGGGTACGATTACCATCTGGTACCCAACCCCTTTGACCCCCAATTGCCCAGGACAATAGTTCACATTGACTCCCATACGCACAATAACATCAGTGCCATGGCTGGGAGGCGAACAAGCCGTAAGGGTGGCAAAGGTGGCCGAGCCCCAAGTAGTGGCCGTGGTGGATCGGTAGGGGACGTGGCCGTGACTTGCAGGGTGCCCCTAGCCCCCCATGTGTGGAGGAGCAGTCAGGGACACCCATGCCCCCCCCTGGTTGAGGGTAACGTGGCTGACACCATCCATGCTCAGCCCTTGTTGGACCAGCCCACTGTGGAACCAGACCTGGCACAGGGTGACTCCATGGCTGACTTCCAGGTCAGCAGGTCTAGGCCACGTGCGCCGGTGCACGTTGGTGTCATCAGGCCACGTGGATCAGGGGAAGCTAGGTCATCTGCTGCCCCGTGTAGGCAGGCTGGGGAGGCTGCAGGGGCAGCTGCGGCTCCATCCACCCCACCTCTCACACACCCAGCCAGGACAGTGTCCGTCCAAGTCCATCATGCTGACATTCCCCCTGACACAATCACACTTGAGCTAATGCCTGCACCAACTCCCATGCTGAGTGTGCAATCCCACACTCCTAGTACAGAGTCCACCGGGGCTCCTGCCCCTAGTGTCCAGAGCGGCGTAGGACACTCAGGATCCCCACCACTTCCAAGCGGAAGAGGAAGAGTGCTCGTCCAGTAGAGGCTGATGCCCCAGTCACGGCTACACAGTCCGGCCCGTCAAGAAAGCCCAGCTTCAATGAGGCCGAACTGAATGCACTTGTAGAGTATGTGTCCGCACATGACCGTGAAATGGTGATTGTTGCAGGATCCAAGACCACACCTGCACAACGTCAGGCACACTGACAGACCATCGCGACATCATAAGTGCCCTTGGAATCGTGAGGCGCACAGCTACTGAATGCTACAAGCGCTGGAATGACCTGAAGCGCAGGGCAAAGAATAAGCTGGCCTCAAGTCATGCCTCAACTCATGCCTCAACTTGAGTGACTTTAGGTGGGTCTCCAGCAGAGGACATAGAACTCACTCCACATGAGCAGGTTGCTGGGACCTACGTCACGGAGGAACAGATCCAAGGTGTGGGAGAACTGGCAGATTACGAGGCATTGTCCGGTGAGTGCACATGCATGTGTGTGTCGTCCATGTGCATGGTGTGTGTGGGAGGGCTTCTGTTTGGGTGCCAGGTGAGGGTGTGTGTGCCTGAGTGGTTTGGTTCACCCATGTGCCTCATCCAATACATTCTGCGCACCAGCATTTGGGTATAGCAGTATCCCTTCTGCCAACATTAGACATCCAGCCAACACCACGCCAGTTGCCCTTGAAGTGTCATCTTGCCACAACATTGTTGCTTATTTTCCTCTGTTTATTCAGGCAGATTGTTTGCATACCACCACTTTTACTCGGCATTTCTCAGTCCTATTGTCACATGTCTGACATGGCTATGGTACAGTGGACTGGCTTTGTTTCGTGGACATGATTTGTTTAGACATGTCCCTGTGCTATAGGACCATTTTTGACTGGCAGCTCCAGGTTAAACATTTGAACCACTTCAATGAAAAAATCAATTTCATGAGCAAACTGGACTGAATGAACAATTGGTGCCCTCCTCTCCCTCTTCACTTTATGGCTAGGGTACATGCCATCTGTGTGATGGCATGTTTATTTGACCTGCCAATCACTGGCCAATGTGTGATGCCACTGCTAGGCAGCAAATGTGTTCATCTTGCATCTTGGTGTCATCAATGTGTGCCATCTGCCTACCCTTCACACGCAGTGACGGTGCATGCATGGGAGGGTTTTAGTCATATGGGACATGTGTCAATCAAGTACTGTTTCTGTAGCCTCTCAGCCCTAATTGTGTGCCATAGTGCTAATGCCTGTTTCCATTTGTTTTCTTTTATGTCTTTGCAGGGGATGACGCACTTGATACTGCTGGGGTTGTGGAGATGGTGCAGACCCAGGAGGGGTCTGAGGCCCGATCGACCACCTGTGAGGGACGTGGTGTGGTGGTGGGTGAGAACTGCTGCAGGTCGTGCTCTCAAGGGGTGTCTCTGGCTGCACCTCCCCCGAGCTGTATTCAGGTGTCGATTCGGATGATGAGACCTATGTGCCGTCGCAGGTGAGTGTTCCTTGGAGGGATTCTGTTCTGTCCGACCCACCTGCACCAGGGTTAGAACCCTCAATGTGGATGTCAATGTTGGCAGGTACGCCTTTGGTGGTTACGGATGCAGGGTCACACTCCGCAACATCTGATCCTGTTCCTGGGCCAGCAGATCAGAGGTGGAATGCTGTCCTGCAGTCTCAGGCAGTGCCGGCACAACAAGGCGCAGTGTGCCTTGCCCCAGACAGGTGTGGTGCCCGCCGACGTGGTGGCCGTACGTCACCTGGCAATACCACATGGGAGCAATCCATATATGGTATGTCAACCCAACAGGCAGCATCATCAGAGATGATGGCTCAGGCCATGGATAGGGTGGCCACTTCCATTGTCCCCCCCCGAAAAGGCTGATGGAGCGACTACAGCAGGCAACAGACACCATCTGCCAGTCACACAGGGAGGACATGTTGGCATCTGACAGGGACAGGCGGGCGGCACTGGCGACTCTGCGGGAAGCCATTTCCATAGAGTCCCAGGGCCACAGGGAAGCCCTGAGGGTGGAACTCCACCTCAGGACGACTCTTGTTGAGCTTGAGGCTTCAACAAACAGAAGGACAGAACAGCAGCTGGAGCGTGTCACACGTACGCTCTCAGCTGAGATGTAGGCAACTAGGGTGGAGGTCCGGGCATCCCATGAGTTGTTGCATGGGGACCTACGCACAATTATCCTCCAGAACGAGACCTACCACACCCGCATGCTTGCTGTCATGGAGGAACAGACTAAAGCTTTGCGTGGGCTGCCTCCCATAGTGCCACCACCTCCTGATGCAGCTGCAGAGGGTGAGGAGAGCGACAGCAGCGATTCTCTCACAATAGGGTAGCCGTGTAGGCCATGAGCCCATGGAGGTGTTTTTTTTTCGCAAGATCCACACAGGTGGGTTTTGGTGTGCACCCTGTCCTCGGACCTCCTGGGTGGCCTCCCCCCCCCCCCCCCCCCCGGGCCCATTAATGGCCATTTTTGATTTTTTTTTATTTTTTTTTATTTTTGTTTTTTGGACAGTGTGTTGCCTTGTGTGGCTCCCGTGGGCATACGCTGTATTGTGGCTGGGCACATGCAGGCTTGTCATGAATTTGGTTCAGATGCTTGGGTTTGTGTGACACACACCCCTGCTGCTTCCCGTTTCCATGGTCTTGCAAAGGGTGTGCCCAAGTGACATTGACGTACATGGTGACGTTGGTCTCCCATTCGATGTGTGGGCAGTCTGTAGTCAATACTGTGTATACATTCATAGTGCATATTGTTGTTGTATTGTACACTGCATGGTGTATTGATATGTGCCTCTGCATCCATCTCATCCTCCTAATTTGCAGGTCCATTTCTCATGTCTTCACAAGGCGGTCCACCTTGGAACTGGAGTCCATGTTATAAGCAGTGCACCTACACTCTTGCGTGGCGCTAACACTGTATACTTGGAAGTGTTCGAAGTGCTGGCATCATCAGGTAGTGAGGCTACCAATTTTTTAAATCTGTAATGTCATGTTTAAGGTAGGTTGGAGGTTGTGTAGGTGATTGGTATTCTTGGTAAGTATTTGGTAATGTGTGTTGTAGGTCCTGCATTACTGTGAGCATTTCATGTGTGGCCATGTTTCCATTAGGGACACTGTAGTTGGTGACACTTGGTGCATGTTGTGGGGATTAATTTGTTTGCTCTCACATTGCATGACATGCCATGGTGTGTTGTGTGGCCGTGCCGGGGAGGGGTTGGGTGACATGGCACTGTTTTTATGTAGTATTTTGCAAGTGGGTATTCATTTCTGCAGCATGGAAGTGTGTCTTTTGATGACACTGCATTGGTGGTGTTTGTGTAGGTAGGGATGCACACATTGTGACACTTCCACATGAACAATCTCAGGCTATGGTTCTGACAGTTGACTGTCCCTTTGTTCGTCATAATTGTCAGGTCGAGTCATCATTGCTTATCAGATGGTATGTGCCAGGGCTGTGTGCACTCCAATTAGCCACCAGCTGCGTACGGGCTGCCTCACCCCGTGCCCTTTCCCCTCCCATGCGCAGCGGGCGTGCATGTGGTTGGGGATGTGGGGGCACCACCATGTCCACAGCCAGGCCCGGCGTGTTGCAACATTGTGCAGGACACATGCTGCCACTATGATCATGCACACTACTGGGGGCGCATATAACAGCTGCCCGCCAGAACGGTCAAGGGAGCGAAAGCATGACTTGAGCACTCCGAATGTGCGCTCCACTATGCCCCGGGTAGCATATGGGCTGTGTTGTATCTTACCTCGGGAGGCGTGATGGGGTTCCGAATTGGCGTCATCATGTGGGTGCTCAGAGGGTAGGCACTGTCCCCTGGTGAGGAGGTGATGGGTATCATTAGTGGGGTAGTGACATAACTCTGCATCTGACATGCATGCATGTGCAGTGGCATTCATACTCACCAAGCAGCCATGTATCGCCATGCGCCCAGCTTCTAGGTCCCGGCTTAGGGTAGACATTCGGTAAATGAAGCTGTCGTGGGTGGACCCTGGATAGTTGGCATATACTGAGGTGATGATTCCCTTGGCATTACATACTACCTGCACGTTGATGGAATGCCAGTGCTTGCGGTTCCTATAGATGTGCTCAGATGCCCTGGGGGGACGTAGTGCCACATGGGTGCAGTCAATGGCACCTAGCACTTTGGGGAATTGTGCCACACCGTAGAAATCAAGGGCGGCGGCCTGCCTTTCTGCAGGTGTCCTGGGCAGGTATATGTGCCTACGGACTGATGGGCGTGCAGTGATGATGTTCAAGACCTGGTGTAGGCAGCGTGACTGCGTGGCCTGTGACACCCCACCCACTATGGCACTTGTCCGCTGAAATGATTCTGTGGCCAAGAAGTGCAGTACATTGAGGACCTTCTCCAGGGGGCTGAGTGCTTGGGAGCACAGGGTGGGTGATGTGAGGTCATCCTCCCACTCACTGACCAGGTCCAGTATTATGTGTGGTGGAAACCTGTACCTCCCATACACCTGGTCATCAGGCATCCCAAAAAGGCTGGTTCTGGGAGTGAAAATTCGGGCCCTCACTATCCTCCTCCTTCTCCTCCTCCTTTGGTAACCCACGGCCACTGCTGCTAGGAACAGTATATTCATCCTGGCGTCTGAGCTTGTTTGTTGCTTGCGCGCACTTTTATGCTGCGCGGGTCGACGTACGCCTGCTTCATGCTGGCGTACGTGTTTCAGGATTGGACCATTTATTTTTCGGCGCGTTGTAGGCGAACGTGTGAATCTTCCCGCCCACCCCAGGAATACACGTAACACGCTCTCCCAGGCCCAGTCGTGAGTAAATATTCCCGGCCACCCCTGGAATACACGTACCCCACTCTCACAGGCCCAGTCGCGTGTGGAAGTTCACGCGCACACCGAAATACACATACCCTGCAAAATCGCGTGTGAAACTTCACACGCACCCTGAAATACACGTACCCAGGGCAATCGCGTGTGGAACTTCCCACAAACCCCGTAATACACGTAACTTGCTGGTATCGCATGTGGAAGTTCACGCGGACCCATAATACACGTACCCTGATGGTATCGCATGGGAGACTACCCGTGCACCCCAGGAATACACATACCCAGGCAAATCGCACGGCTGTGGGTGGGGGTGCAGGAGGACATGAGTGGGGGCCTGGTGGAGGCTGCCCCTGCACTGCTGGGGGGTGGGGGTGGTGGGAGACATGAGTGGGGGCCTGGTGGAGGGTACCCCTGTATGCTGGGGGGTGGGGGTGCAGGGGGACATGAGTGGGGGCCTGGTGGAGGCTGCCCCTGGATGCTGGGGGGGTGGGGGTGCAGGGGGACATGTGTGGGGGCCTGGTGGAGGGTGCCCTGCACTACTGGGGCGTGGGGGTGCTAGAGGACATGAGTTGGACATGAGTGGGGGCCTGGTGGAGGCTGCCCCTGCACTGCTGGGGGGTGGGGTGCAGGTGGACATGTGTGGGGGCCTGGTGGAGGGTGCCCTGCACTGCTGGGGGGTTGGGATGCTGGGAGACATGTGTGGGGGCCTGGTGGAGGGTTCCCTGCACTGCAGGTGGGTGGGGGTGCTGGGGGACATGAGTGGGGGCATGGTGGAGGCTGCCCCTGCACTGCTGGGGGGTGGGGGTGGTGGGAGACATGAGTGGGGGCCTGGTGGAGGCTGCCCCTGGATGCTGGGGGGTGGGGGTGCAGGGGGACATGTGTGGGGGCCTGGTGGAGGGTGCCCTGCACTGCTGGGGGGTGGGGGTGATGGGAGACATGAGTGGGGGCCTGGTGGAGGCTGCCCCTGCACTGCTGGGGGTTGGGGCTGGTGGGAGACATGAGTGGGGGCCTGGTGGAGGGTGCCCTGCACTGCTGGGAGGTGGGGGTGCAGGGGGACATGAGTGCGGGCCTGGTGGAGGGTGCCCCTGCACTGCTGGGGGGTTGGGGTGGTGGGAGACATGAGTGGGGGCTTGGTGGAGGGTGCCCCTGGATGCTGGGGGGTGAGGGTGCAGGGGGACATGTGTGGGGGCCTGGTGGAGGGTGCCCTGCACTGCTGGGGGGTGGGGGCGATGGGAGACATGTGTGGGGGCCTGGTGGAGGCTGCCCCTGCACTGCTGGGGGGTGGGGGTGGTGGGAGACATGTGTGGGGGGCCTGGTGGAGGGTGCCCTGCACTTCTGGGGGTTGGTGGTGCAGGAGGACATGAGTGGGGGCCTGGTGGAGGCTGCCTCTGCACTGCTGGGGGGTGTGGGTGGTGGGAGACATGTGTGGGGGCCTGGTGGAGGGTGCCCTGCACTGCTGGGGGGTGGGAGTGGTGGGAGACATGAGTTGGACATGAGTGGGGGCCTGGTGGAGGGTGCTCCTGGATGCTGGGGGGTGGGGGTGATGGGAGACATGTGTGGGGGCCTGGTGGAGGGTGCCCTGCACTGCTGGGGGGTGGGGGTGATGGGAGACATGAGTGGGGGCCTGGTGGAGGGTGCCCCTTGATGCTGGGGGGTGGGGGTGGTGGGAGACATGAGTGGGGGCCTGGTGGAGGCTGCCCCTGGATGCTGGGGGGTGGGGGTGCAGGGGGACATGTGTGGGGGCCTGGTGGAGGATGCCCCTGGATGCTGGGGGTGGGGGTGCAGGGGGACATGTGTGGGGGCCTGGTGGAGGGTGCCCTGCACTGCTGGGGGTGGGGGTGATGGGAGACATGAGTGGGGGCCTGGTGGAGGCTGCTCCTGCACTGCTGGGGGGTGGGGGTGGTGGGAGACATGTGTGGGGGCCTGGTGGAGGGTGCCCTGCACTGCTGGGGGGTGGGGGTGCAGGGGGACATGAGTGGGGGCCTGGTAGAGGCTGCCCCTGCACTGCTGGGGGGTGGGGGTGGTGGGAAACATGTGTGGGGGCCTGGTGGAGGGTGCCCTGCACTGCTGGGGGGTGGGGGTGGTGGGAGACATGATTTGGACATGAGTGGGGGCCTGGTGGAGGGTGCCCCTGGATGCTGGGGGGTGGGGGTGCAGGGGGACATGAGTGGGGGCCTGGTGGAGGGTGCCCCTGCACTGCTGGGGGGTGGTGGGAGACAGGAGTGGGGGCCTGGTGGAGGGTGCCCCTGGATGCTGGGGGGTGGGGGTGCAGGGGGACATGAGTGGGGGCCTGGTGGAGGGTGCCCCCGGATGCTGGGGGGTGGGGGTGCTGGGAGACATGTGTTGTTGATCAGTAGTGCAAGGTGACATGTGGGTTGGCTGGGGGGCATGGACATGGTGGATGGGTTGCCTGTGGGACATGAGCAGGGGTGCAGGGTAGTCCCCTGTGGTGTGGGCTGCCTGCAGGGCCGTGGAGGGTGTAGAGGGAACACCTGGGAGGACCCACACAGCCAAATCACGTGTAGCATTCCCCGGCACCACCGAAATACACGTACCCTGCTGAAATCACGTGTGAATCTTCCCGCGCACCTCGGAATACACGTACCCAGGCCAATCGTGTGTGGAACTTCACGCGCATCCGAAGTACACGTACCCAGGCCAATCGCGTGTGGAACTTCCCGCGCATCCCGAAACACACGTACCCAGGCTAATCGCGTGTGGAACTTCCCGCGCACCCCGTAGTACACGTACCCAGGCTAATCGCGTGTGGAACTTCCCACGCACCCCGAATTACACGTACCCAGGCCAATCGCGTGTGGAACTTCCCGCACACCCAGAAACACACGCACATGCTATTTTTCACACAGCGGGTGTCCGTGTTTGTCGGTACCCCTTTGAACCTCAGTAGTCCTAGAGGGCCACTGTATGGACCATTCATCATGGCTGTATATGGGTGCTTTTTGTTAGCGCAGATTTTGGTGCACATTTTTTTTCAGGCGCAGGGACGCTACCGCCTGCTTTCTTGTGGCGTACTTGTTTGGCCCTGTGCGCGTCTTTCACCGTGGGCTGGTTTGCCCTATTCGATTCCATGAATACGGGTTGTAGGCGAGCGTGTGGGTGTTCCGCGCACTTGCCTCCTGTACTTCCCCCGTGACGCCCATGTTTTCACGCGTTGTTCCCCATTCCGAGTGTTACGCCCCGTGTTACGCCTACTTTTTTGTGATGTGCGCCGCGCTATGTGCGATTTCGCAGTGGCCGTGGTGCACGCTGTTGGATGACCTGTGCGCCGGCGTGCGCGGCGCACTTTTTCAGCGCACATCCAATGTTTTTCTCACGCACGGACTTCCATGAATCGATGTGCGCTGGTTTACCTGCGATTTTCGCACTTTTACTGCGAATCGCACGTTTTGGCACCTCTGCGCGGGAATTTTTCGGCGCACATTAATTCCATGAATCGACCCCTTAGTGTGTATGGATCATTTTCTCCAGAAAATGTATTTCATATTTGTCTTCAACCTACTACACTATCGTATTCTGATGAGAAAAGATTATTACAATCTGTTGTGAGAAATTTGGAGAAGTAATGGTGTAAAACCCAACTGAGGATAACTTGATTTTTATTAAAACCATTACAACGTAAGTATGAAAAAATGGCCCAAAACCAAAGCATCTACTTTACAACCAAAAACCTCAAGCTGCTACAAATCAAAATAACCAATTATTCTTGATGCTCTGTCATTAGATCACTCCATTATCAAACCCAGAATAATTTGTAGTAGTGCCTGCTGAAATAATTTTTACTCTTACAACTTTCACTTCTCCAATGGTATTCAATATGGAAAAATATTCTCAAAAATAATTTGATCATATTTTATTCATCTGATCAGTTTGATTAAACCCACAAATTACAACAATCATTCCATAATGTCGGCAGCACTAAAGAACATCGGAGAAGCTATGATGCATACTACCAGTGTTCAATGCGCCCTCTTGGAATTTTCCTCAACAAATATAATATAGGTCAGGTTTTGCCATTACAAAATGACACACTAAATGCAAATGTTTTCAATAGCCCCTGCCTACAACTGGTCTATCGAATCCAGGCAAGCACCCTGAGAAATGTTCCATATAGAAGCTCCAACTTCACTTATCTACACATAATCATCTTCAGCACTACCAATCAGGATTTCATGCAAGCAATGGTATTGAAATGACCACTCTTGAGGTATTTTTAGTTTGTTTATTTGTAGAGCGCACCGAGCCCGGAGGCATCTGGGCACATATCTTACATGTTACTTAGACGAATACACTTATCTTACAATTTACAGAGTTGCACATATAAAGTGTTGTTTCGTACAGCGGCATGGAATGGCTTAACTCACATAATTACACATTTACAAACAGTTTAGTTAAATGCAGAACTGTGAATACAATAGATTCAGTATCAGTGCGAAGCAATTAAAAGGTGGGCAATGTCATGAGGAGCTGTTACTTTCTTGGACATGAAGCCACAGATTTACATTTTTCCTGAACAAATGGTAAGATGGTTCGGATCTTAGTGTTACAGGAAGAGCGTTCCAACTTTTGGCTGCTAATTGCAGGAAGATGATCCCACCTGCCCTTTGTAGATTAAACCTGGGTATTTTGAGGCAGTGTGTCTGAGCCGTTCTAGAAGGCTGAGTTGGTATGTTGCATAAGAGTGTTAGACAGGTATTTAGGTGCCAGGTCGCAAGACACTTATGTGTGAGTGATAGGGTTTTGAGTGTAATTCTTTGCTTGACGGATAGCCAATTCAGATTGCATCTGATTTCAGAGATGTGTTGTGATCTCGGGATGTCCATTGCTGATCTGATGGCATTATTTTTTATGACTTGCATCTTGTTTAGATTCCGTTGAATGGTTCCTAGATATAGTGTGCTACAATAGTCAAGTTTTTACAGGACAAGGGCTCTGTCTATTGTGATGCAATTTTCTGGTAGTGATGAATGGTCTGCAGGCAGTGATTAATTTACAGGTATAAGCCGAAGAGGAGGCGATTGCATTGGTTTGTCGTGTTAAGGTGCGAGCCGAGTCGATGTAGATACCTAAGGTTTTTACGTCCTTAGAGATTTTGATTATGTTCCCATCAATGTTAAAGGAGATAAATTGTTCATCTAATTTGTTAAGGTTTGCTGGGGTTCCCAGGAGGAGCAACTCTGTTTTATCATCTTTGAGATAGAGTCCATGCTTGGCCATCCAGGTTTGTATGGTGATGTAGATGTCATTGAGTGTTTTACTGTCAGTAGCATAGTCTCCAGTGATAGGGACGAGTATTTGGGTGTCATCAGCGTAATTGGTATAGGTGAAACCCAAATAGTCATTGTCATCAAAGAGAGGCTTTGGGAACACATTATAGGGGACATGCGGGATCCTTGGGGGACATGCAGGATCCTTGGGGGACGCCGCGTGTAACAGGTGATAGATCTGTTATTTAGAAAAGACTGGATCCAGGCATTAGCTTTGTCTGAGAAATGCTCAGCAGTCATTAGATGGTTGCAGAGAACTTTGTGGTTTACTAGGTCGGCGATGCCAACAGATCTAGTAGGAGGAGAACACCAAGTTTACCTTTGTCGTTTAGAGCTTGTATTTGAGTCTTAAGGTCAACCAGAGCTGTTTCAGTCCCATGTCTGGGTCTGAACCCTGATTGTCTGAGAACAAGAAGGTTGTAGGATTCAAGCTGTTGTTGAATCTGCAGGTATGCTGCTCGATCCAATATCTTCAATAGAAAAATGTACTGTGGTAATGGGTCTGTAACTGATTCTTTACAGATTCTTTGGGTCTAGGGTTGGTTTTCATAGTAGCGGAAGTACCCGGCATCCTTTAGATTGTTGGGTGCAATGTTGGAGTTGAATGATGCGTTGATTAGGGATGTAATGAAGGGGGCGAGTTCCTTAGCTGCCTCTTTAATGATAGGGGCAGGGCAGATATCTCCCTGGCATTTAGAAAGTTTTAATTTTGTGATAATGTCCTTGGCCTCTTTGATGGAGAGGGGGGAAGACGTTGAATTTGTTGTGGGTATTCGGGTCTGGTGTGGGGAGAGTGTGTGAGGATTCTACATTAATGATGTTGAGTTTCTTAGATTCTATTTTACTTTGGAGCATTGAGATTTTATCTTGTCATGCTTTCTGAATATTAGTGCACCAAGAGATATCTTTGGTGCAAGTGTCAGGTGGTGGGGCAGATGATTCTAGCTCTTTGAGAATGTTGAATAGTTCCTTAGTGTTAGATTTAGCTTTGGTGATGCGGTCATTATAATTGTCTTTTTTGGCCTGGACAATAGCTGTTTTATAGTTGAGGGAAGCTAGTAACAAGTTATCCTTGTTGGCTGCTGAGGGGAGACTTTGCCAGAGGGCTTTTGCATTTCTTTTAAGTTTTCGTAAGGATCTAAGGTGCGGGGTGAACCATGAATTTAGATGCGCACAAGGTTTGGATTTGCGCAGTTTTAATGGTGCCATGGTGTTGATGGCATTGAGTAATGATAATAAAGGTCAACTATGGTCGTGGGATAGTAGGGCAATAGTTTTACCACTGTTATATTGCATTGTTTCTAGTGCTCATTGGTGGAGCAAGTTTCTGTTGGTTGGGCTGGTTACCTTCCTTTATGGTGAAGGAGATCAGGTGATGGTCTGACCGTGCACATGGTGTGTTGGACAAGATATTTATGTCGCAGTTGAGGTTGGCTAACCAGTCTAGGGTTCTACCTCTGTTGTGTGTTGATTCAGTTATACGGTGTAGGAATCCTAATTCAGTGATTGTATTAGCAAGGGTGAATGTCTTGGGGTCTTTAGGGTCTTGAAAGTCTTGGTTCATGTCACCACTAAGGATAACTTCTGATCTTGTCTTGATATTGGTGGATAGAAGGAGCGATATGTCCTCTTCAAATGTGGATGTAGGGCCAGGAGGTCTCTATATGAGATGGATGGTGATTGCGCGGGATGGAGAAATCGGTAGTTTGATGGATAGTAGTTCTGAGGAAGGCATAGTTTGGTTGGCAATGATCCTTAAGCAAAGTGATGTTTTTGAGATGAAGGCGATGCCCCCACCTTTGGATAAATTGGATTCTCTATCATGACTGATGATGGAATATTTGTCCGGGATAGCAAGAGAGAGTGAGGGTCCTGATGCCGCATGGAGCCAGGTCTCTGTGATGGCTAGAAAATCAAGGTCGTGTGAGGTTATGTAGTCAGCAATGTCTAGAGCATATGCTGGCAATGATCTGGCATTAATGAGGGCCCCTTAGATCGAGGATGGGGTTTTGTCCAGTTTGCATTTGGATTGTGTGGTGCTTCCTATAGATGCGGGTGCGATGTTTACTGAGTTCTTTGAGGAATTAACTACATTGGTGGTATGTTTGAGGTAAGGAGGGGAGTGTATTTGTGGAAATCTGGAGCTACGTCTATGATTTCTGTGTTTTAATGGGCATGAAAGGAAGATTCTGGGTGTTGAGATGGGTAGATTACACCTTGGTGATGGTGTGATGTCAATAGGGTTGTTTATTGCTGGTGTAGAGGTTTGCAGGCATTCAGGTGTAGTTTGTGGACAAGGCTGTGGTAATCCTAGCGGAGGTGTATGATCCAATGAGGGCAGGGTGAGTGTGATAAGTATGGTTTTGGGTGCTGCTTGAAGACAGGGAAGAAGGAAGCCAGAAGGAGGTATATGGTCTGATGGAGTTAGGCTCAATGATGCGGATAAGCGGACGCATGGTGGCCTAGGGGTGGAATTAAAGTCCATGGTGGGTGGCAGTGGGTAGTTACTTCTAATGATAGTCGGAATGGGCAAGTCCATTGTTGTAATGAAGATTTGGATGTAGGCTATGAATGGGAGTTGCATACGCCTGACTGAGCACCTTGTGAATGGTATGGACATGCTGGATGGAAGAGATGAATGTATTCTGTTGTTGTTGGGATTTCTCGCTGCTTTTGACATAGTTGACCATACATTACACATATCCAACTTAAAAATCTTAGGAAGGGTACTCATGGACGAAACTTTCCTGTGTTGCAGATCTCAATTTGCCCGTCCAATTAGGCTCAGCCATATAGCTCACTGTTTCCAGGCTGTGTGAAGTTCCCCATAATTTTATGCCCTATTCCATGCTATTTAACAACTACACTGAGTGTAGGGAGGACACAAACATCTAAATCCACCAGTATGTATGTTAGGCGGAAATTTGTGCAGTTCCCTCTGGGACCACTGCAAAAGATTTAGGACTACAGGTGTTTGGCAGTAAACCCACTTGGTAGCAGTCTGTACCACACAGATTCACTTGGTAGCTGTGGCTGAGCAGTCAGACTTCCCTCAAGAAGAGTTAGGCAGTATGTGGAGTATACAATATAGGGCAATCCACACAGTAGAACAAGCAAACACGGAACAAGGCTTCGGTGTAAAGATATAAGGGTATTTATTTATAACAACACATCTATAGAAAACACTCTGGCACTATTACGCAAACAACTCCAATCACAATTACGATACCAAGAAATAGATCAATCCCCCTAACTATAGTTCGACAGTTCTAGGTTCACCGGCATCACTTATTTGCAGACTGAGGTGTATGCGTTAACCTAGATGGCACTCTAGTAATCGTTAAGACGGGAGAGAAAAATCAGGCAGGTTATGAAATCAACTCGGTACCAATACTTTACGGACAAATGCAAGGCAAGTAAGGCAGGGTCTGCTGCAGATCACAAAGTTCAGAGGCCAGGCCCACTCGGAGAGAGGCAAGGCGATATGTCCCAAAAGTGTCTCAGTGGAAATGCGCTTCGAGTCTTTATCGCAAGTTGTTAAGGAAATTTTGGACCAGTTCAGAACAGAAAAGTTAAAGAACGCTTGGAGGCGACCCAATGGAAAGGTAAGGATTTAGACACCTCACTCTATCCGGCAGAAAGGGAAGCCAGGCGGGTACGGTACCTTGTTTGAGGAGAGACAGCTCCGGCGGGGGCAGTTGTTCCAGGAGGTTGATGCATGTCGGGTCTTTGCCAAGAGTAGAGAGGATCTCGTTGTCGAAGAAAAGTGAAGTCCGGTGCACCACCAGAGAAGAGACCAGCCACGGAGTGCTCTGTCACAAGGCACCACCTTTTGGTCACGGTACAGGGGTAGTGGCTATCCGGCTGCCGCTGTGCTCTGCATGGGCGATTCGACCACTGCGTCCTGGGCGAAGAAAAAGCAAAGGTGACTGGTTATTCCCACCAGTCAGGGGAAGAGACTCTCCGGCAGGGAGATCTCCTCTGTCGTTGGGAAGTGGTGAGTCGGTTCAGCAGGGCTCCACCGGAGGGGTCGTCGTTGCAGGTCGGCTCAGCTTTACCCTCGTTGGATTCTTAGGTCCGGTGGCGACTTCTCAAGATCCAGTCCCAAAAGCCCTGCTTTTATGCAGAAAACCCCCATTCATTCAGCCTAGCTGTCACTTAAAACACGCTAAGTGGTGAGCGGGGAGGCTCACCACTTGGGCCAATCACGCCAGAGTGCGACCGGAGTTGGCAAAGCAACTCGGTCCAGGGTGCCTAAACCCCCTCCTGCACCCCTGTGGTAACCCAGACAAAATGGCACCACTTTGGAGGGTCTCTGTACAGAAGCCCGCCAAAAGTGGAACAAAGGGCCCAACCTTTAGTTTAGGAGTCACAGAGACGAACACAGACGCCATTTTAAAAACCGACTTCTGGCAGAAAATACCATCCGATAGACTTATTTAAGATAAGTAAACCAGTGGTACGTTAGAGATTAACGGGAAAAAGCTATCAATCTCCAACAATGGGAGGAATCCCATAGGGTTATACTTGGGGTCGAATATAACAAGTAGTTTCCACTGCCACCAGCCAAAACTCGACGAGGGAGGATGGGACAGTGCCCCCTCGAATACAGACCCAGGAGTAATCGAATTACCCCCACTAGTACGTCCACAATAGGATGGTTTGTACTAGTTCTGTTAGTAAATTTAGGTCTAGTAAAGCCAATGGTGACTTTACATGCCCGGGGAGACAGTAGTCAGTCCCCGGGTATGGAGTCTATGATGGAGGTCCGCTAGGATGCCCCAGTGTTACGGCACGTAGGGTGCGGTGTAACACTCATCGAAAAACATATGAGACCCTATGGAGTAAAAGACCCCATAGCCCATAGAACACATTGACATTTAAAGGAATTACACACATGCATGTCCAAGAGTGGGGAAAAAAAAGAGTCTCACTCTTGGCAGGATGGAAAAAAACAAACTCCAGAAATCCAGCAAAGCTGCTGGGGGACTCACTAGGTTAGGAAATTCAGCCTAAACAGAGAATTCTCCCTAACACTCACCCCCCCAGACTAAGGGACAGGAGGATTTAATCCACTCCTGGAAGAATCTCATACCTCTAGTCGATGACATACATCCTAGAGAGACCATCAGCATTTTGGTGGTGACACCCTGACCTGTGCTCAATGGTGAAATCAAACCCTTGCAGGCAGATCGACCATCTCAATAGTTTTGGGTTTTCCCCTTTCATTTGCATTAACCATCTCAAGGGTTGGTGGTCATTCTGAATGACGAAAGTAGAACCATACAAGTACGGCCTAAACTTCTTCAGAGCCCACACGATAGCAAAGCACTCTCTTTCGATTGTTGCCCACCTTGTTTCAGGATCCTTCAGCTTGCGGCTGATGAAGCAAACGGGGTGCTCCCTACCTTTCCCATCCAGTTAACTGAGTACGGCACCTATTCCTACATTTGAAGCATCTGTCTGCACAATGAAGTGTTGGCGGTAATCAGGAGCCCTGAGTACTGGGGCTTGGCAAAGAGCCTTTTTCAGGTTTTCAAAAGCCTGATTGCACTCCTTGTTCCATCTAACCTTCTTAGGAAATTTGGGCGAGGAGATGACATTCAGTGGAGTAGCTATGGTCCCATAGTTCTCTATGAAATTCCTGTAATACCCAGTGAGGCCTAGGAAGGCTCTCACTTGGGTTTGAGTAGTAGGTGTTGTCCAATTTTGCACAGCTTCGATCTTACTGAGCAAAGGCCTTATTTCTCCACCTCCTACCTCATGTCCAAGATAGACTACCTTACTCTGTCCAATTTGGCACTTACTCGCCTTTATGGTCAGATTGGCTCGTCCAAGAGCCTGCAAAACATCTCTCAGGTGGGTTACATGTTCTTCCCAGGAATTGCTGAACACTGCGATGTCATCCAAGTATGCCATGCAGAAGTCCTCCATCCCATTCAGAACCTGGTTTACCATCCATTGAAACGTAGCAGGTGCATTCTTCAATCCGAAAGGCATAACCTTAAACTGGTATAAGCCAACGGGGGTAGAAAATGCAGTTTTCTCCTTGGCATGGTCTGTCAGGGCTATTTGCCAATAGCCTGACGTCAAGTCAAATGTGCTGGGGAACTTGGCGGCGCCAAGTTTATCCACCAACTCATCTGTTCTTGGCAAAGGGTGGGCATCAGTCTTGGTGACTGCATTAAGAGCTCTATAATCCATGCAGAATCTAAGCTCTTTAGATCCAGCCTTTGGTACTAACACAACTGGGCTAGACCATGGACTAGTAGAGGGCTCTATTACCCCGAGATCGAGCATCTTGCTGACCTCACCTTTGATGTGGGTTCGTACGTTCTCTGACATTCGGTATCCTCTGCTTTTGACTGGCAGACAGTTACCAGTGAGTATGTCATGCTGGCCCCAAGGGGTCAAGCCTGGTGAAAGCGAGAACAGAGAGGCAAACTGATTCAACATAGATTTGCACTCTTCTTGCTGCTCGGGTGTCAGATTGGAGGAGAGATTTACTCCTTCAATTTTTTTGTCTAAAGGTAAGCCTCTGAGGAGATCCGGAAGAGCTTCACTCTCTTCTTCTCCCTCAGATGATGCTAGAAGCAATGCTCCTACATCCGGTCTTGAGACATACGCTTTGAGTCGGTTGGTGTGGAAGACTGTCGGAGCCTCCTTGGGATTGCCCAAGTCCACCAGATAGTTGACCTCTCCGAGTTTACCCACAACTCTGAAGGGTCCCATCCATTTGTCTTGCAAGGCCCTCTGCCTTGTTGGGATCATAACGAGAACGAGCTGGTCTTGAGCGAACTCAACCATGTTAGCCTTTTGATCATGCCAGTGCTTGACCAATGCTTGTCCAGCTTTCAAGTTATTGCTTGCTTCCTTCATCATGTGCTACATTCTCCTCCGGAGACCTATCACGTAGTCAGTCACTCTGACTGGCTTGGGGGAAGGAGCACTCTCCAGCCCCTCCTTAAACAGGGCCAATGGACCTCTGACGGGATGACCATAGAGAAGTTCGAAGGGAGAATAACCTACTCCCCCCTGAGGGACTTCTCTATAAGAAAATAGAAGGCATGGCAGTAGAAGGTCCCACTTACGCTTAAGGGGTTCCTCTAAAGCACCTATCATGCTCTTCATGGTTCGGTTGAACCCTTCTACCAACCCATTGGTTTGTGGGTGGTAAGCTGTTGAGAACTTGGAAGTAACTCCACAGGTTTTCCACATGGCTTTCATGTAGTGGGGCATAAAATTTGACCCCCTGTCAGAGATTACTTCCTTAGGAAACCCGACCCTGGTAAAAATACCAAGGAGGGCCTTAGCCACAGCCGGAGCTGTAACAGTCCTCATAGGACTTGCCTCAGGATACCTAGTAGCATGGTCTACTACAACAAGTATAAACCTGTTGCCTGAGGAGGTTGGAGGATCAAGGGGACCAACAATGTCAATCCCTACTCTCTCAAACGGGACTCCCACAACTGGGAGAGGCACTAACAGTGCCACATTCTTGGACCCAGCCTTACCATAAGTCTGGCAGGTGTGGCAGCTCCTGCAGTGTTAATCTACTTCGGCCCCCATCTTTGGCCAATAGAAGTAGAGAGAGAGCCTTTCCTTAGTCTTCTTGAAACTCAAGTGACCAGCCAAAGGAATCTCGTGGGCTAACTGCAAGAACTGAGGTCTGTTCTCTTGGGGTACTACAAGCCGCTTGTAGTCTCCAGGTGCAGACTCGGTCGGATCACTGTAGAAGAGGCCATCTTCCCAGTGCAACCTGTATTTCCCAGGCTCTTGCCCTTCAGCCTGAGCTTCGGCCTGGTGGCGAAGACCTTCCAGAGTTGGACATTCTCTCTGTCCCTTACTGAAGTCTGCCCTGCTGGGTCCACCTTCTGCCAGTAACGACTGCAGCTCAGGATGGTCAACAGGATCCAGATCTCCAATGAGTTCCTGGTATTCCATTAGCTCTTCTTCAGAGTCTAATTCTACCACACAGGGTTGTACCTCCCTCTCAGCCTCGGCTGGAGGTGGAGTTACGGGTGTAACTTTGGACAACTGCGGGGAAGTCCTTGTTGGCTGCACTGAAATGCTGGCTGCTGGTTTCGGATAGAAGTTTTAGGTTTCCCTTTCGCTTCTGATTTCTTCAAGACAGCTGCCGACAATTCCAGTGGAGCAGGAGTGATCTCTTTCTTCGTCATCTCCTGGAGAGTACCGCGCATGGTCCTCTCTATTGCGGGTCTGGTTAGCTCCTGTAACCGTTTACTAGGAGGTCTGGGAGTGTGCGATACAACTCCGAGAGTTTTCAAATCGTTATCCAACAGTACGCGTCCTGGTACCTCACTCTGTATGCTGACAGGTATCTTTACAGTCATGTTGTTACACTGGATGAGAACTGGTAATTGGGGAAGCATCTGCACAGGCCCTCCAGCTAACTTGGTGAGGCGTTTGGGTGCCTTAGCAACATCCTCAGCCTGAAAAAACGATTTATCCACCACAGTTATGCTGGCCCCAGTGTCCCTAATGGCAGGAGTCTCCTGACCATTCACCTGGACACTGTGCTTATAATACTCTTTAGTATTATCGGGGATAGAATTATAGACATCTAAATTCTGTTGTTCCCACAACCCCAGAGATACTAAAGAAACGCTGGCTGAGACTCCAATGGGTTCGTCAGCCAGCAGTATAAAGTTTCCACTTGCCATTTGGACTTCCTCCTCTGGATCGAAGGTTAAGGAGACAAGCTGGACCCCTGAAGGTTTACCCTTACATCTGGGATCTCCTTTCACGTGGTCAGTCGAGCCACAAACAAAGCATTTACCGAATACTTTCTGGAATGGTGGCTTGTTCTGGCCTCCTTCCGGTTTGGCACCAGAAGACACACTATTCTGCTGCGGTTTTCCTTGTGGCTTACCCTTCTGGTTTTGTTTGGGGCCCTCTTTGGAATTTGAGTTATTCGAATTCTCTTTTGAGTCTTCTTTAGGCTGTTTTCCATCATCCTTTTTCTGAGTTGCCCCAGAATCCTTGTGAGTAGCCCTGTTGGCAACCCACAAGTCAGCAGCCTTCGCCAGCTTCCGGGAATCTAATTCCTTCGAATCAGCCAAGTGCTGTCTGAGCTCAGGAGAAGAGGCATCATAAATCGACTCCAACATAAAAAGATTCTTCATACCATCATAAGTGTTCACTTTGTAACCCTTAATCCATCCTTCTAAGTTTTTCAACCCTTCACTCACCCAGGTAGCCCAAGGGGTACCATCATGCTTTTTGAGGGTTCTAAACCTCTTAAGATACTGGGAAGGGGTCTTCCCGAATCTAGCTATTAAAGCTAGTTTCACACTTTCGTAATCCGTCTTATCCGCCTCCCCCAACTCCATTACCACATCAGGCGCAACAAGGGGGAGCCTAGAGAACAACCAGGGAAGCAAATCATTCCCGGTGATGTCTTGGAGCCCATGATTGTACTCAAACAGTTTTAACCAATCTAACACATCCAATCTCGGTTCATACATACCCATTAATTCCTTCGGCATCCGGGGTCTTTTGGGACTGGTGCTCCTGGAGGAACCAGAGGAGAGAGAGAAGCATTTTCTATAGACAACTTTTTCATCTCTAACTTGTGATTAAGTTCTATTTCCCTGAGCCTCAACTCAGCTTGCTTCTGCTCAGCCTGGGCATTCATCTGTCTGAACTCGAGCTCTTGGTTTCTTTCAGATTGAGCCAAGAACCGCTTGCATTCTAATTCGAGCTTCATTTTTTCAAGTTCAAAATAAGCATGGTTACATGTGGGACCTGGTATGGGGCATGTAGGTACAGCTGGTAAGGCAGGTAGAGGAGCAGGGGAGACAGTTTCGTTAGCCTCTCCTTCCTCTTCAGCCTCTTCATCACTATCATCAGAATTATGATTTAGTTCAACACCATCACTGTTATCGATATCTGCTGGAGAAGTTGGCTCCTCTGAACCAGTACCCAGACTTTGGTTTTCCAGCAATCTCGCTATCAGTTCTAACTTCTTGCCTCTCACAGAAAGATTCTCTTGCCTACAGAGAGCTCGTAAACTCTCAGTATTTTCAACCTGACAAGGACTCTTGACTGTAAGCTTCCATAGTAGACATGTTTTTGAAAGTTGCTTTTTAGTGCTAAGCTTTGTGGTTAGTTATCCTAAAGTGTCGAAAAGCACTCTAAACTGTATACTCGATACAAATCCCACCGCTGCCACCAGTGTTAGGCGGAAACCTGTGCAGTTCCCTCTGGGACCACTGCAAAAGATTTAGGACTACAGGTGTTTGGCAGTAAACCCACTTGGTAGCAGTCTGTACCACACAGATTCACTTGGTAGCTGTGGCTGAGCAGTCAGACTTCCCTCAAGAAGAGTTAGGCAGTATGTGGAGTATACAATATAGGGCAATCCACACAGTAGAACATGCAAACACGGAACAAGGCTTCGGTGTAAAGATATAAGGGTATTTATTTATAACAACACATCTATAGAAAACACTCTGGCACTATTACGGCAAACAACTCCAATCACAATTACGATATGAAGAAATAGATCAATCCCCCTAACTATAGTTCGACAATTCTAGGTTCACCGGCATCACTTATTTGAAGACAGAGGTGTATGCGTTAACCTAGATGGCACTCTAGTAATCGTTAGGACGGGAGGAAAAAATAAGGCAGGTTATGAAATCAACTCGGTACCAATACTTTACGGACAAATGCAAGGCAAGTAAGGCAGGGTCTACTGCAGATCACAAAGTTCAGAGGCCAGGCCCACTCGGAGAGAGAGGCAAGGCGATATGTCCCAAAAGTGTCTCAGTGGAAATGCGCTTCGAGTCTTTATCGCAAGTTGTTAAGGAAAGGTTGGACCAGTTCAGAACAGAAAAGTTAAAGAACGCTTCGAGGCGACCCAATGGAAAGGTGAGGATTCAGACACCTCACTCTATCCGGCAGAAAGGGAAGCCAGGCGGGTACGGTACCTTGTTTGTGGAGAGACAGCTCCGGCGGGGGCAGTTGTTCCTGGTGGTGGATGCACATCGGGTCTTTGCCAAGAGTAGAGAGGATCTTGTTGTCGAAGAAAAGTGAAGTCCGGTGCACCACCAGGGAAGAGACCAGCCGCGGAGTGCTCCATCACAAGGCACCACCTTTTGGTTGCGATAAAGGGGTAGTGGCTATCCGGTTGCCGCTGTGCTCTGCACGGGCAATTCGACCACTGCGTCCTGGGCGAAGAAAAAGCAAAGGTGACTGGTTGTTCCCACCAGTCAGGGGAAGAGACTCTCCGGCAGGGAGATCTCCTCTGTCGTTGGGAAGTGGTGAGTCGGTTTAGCAGGGCTCCACCGGAGGTGTCGTCGTTGCAGGTCGGCTCAGCTTTACCCTTGTCAGATTCTTAGGTCCTGTGGTGACTTCTCACGATCCAGTCCCGAAAGCCCTGCTTTTATGCAGAAAACCCCCATTCATTCAGCCGAGCTGTCACTCAAAACACGCTAAGTGGTGAGCGGGGAGGCTCACCACTTGGGCCAATAACACCAGAGTGCGACCGGAGTTGGCAAGGCAACTCGTTCCAGGGTGCCTAAACCCCCTCCTACACCCCTGTGGTAACCCAGACAGAATGGCACCACTTTGGAGGGTCTCTGTACAGAAGCCCGCCAAAAGTGGAACAAAGGGCTCAACCTTTGGTTTAGGAGTCACAGAGACAAACACAGACGCCATTTTAAAAACCAAGTTCTGGCAGAAAATACCATCCGATAGACTTATTTAAGATAAGTAAACCGGTGGTACATTAGAGATTAACGGGAAAAAGGTATCAATCTCCAACAATGGGAAGAATCCCATAGGGTTATACTCGGGGTTGAATATAACAAGTAGTTTCCACTGCCACCAGCCAAAACTCGACGAGGGGGGACGGGACAGTGCCCCCTCGAATAACAGACCCAGGAGTAATCGAATTACCCCCACTAGTACGTCCAAAATAGGATGGTTTGTACTAGTTCTGTTAGTAAATTTAGGTCTAGTAAAGCCAATGGTGACTTTACATGCCCAGGGAGACAGTAGTCAGTCCCCGGGTATGGAGTCTATTATGGAGGTCCCCAGTGTTACGGCACGTAGGATGCGGTGTAACACACATAGAAAAACATATGAGACCCTATGGAGTAAAATACCCCATAGCCCATAGAACACATTGACATTTAAAGGAATTACACACATTCATGTCCAAGAGTGGGAAAAAAAAGAGTCTCACTCTTGGCAGGATGGAAAAAAACAAACTCCAGAAATCCAGCAAAGCTGCTGGGGGACTCACTAGGTTAGGAAATTCAGCCTAAACAGAGAATTCTCCCTAACAATGTAGATGACACTCCCATATAACATAACATAACATAACAAAACATAACAGGCATATTTGTAAAGCGCATGTTCACACCCGAAGGGGTCTCTTGGCGCTAATAACTGATGTGTATGTCACTGTTTCTTCATTGGCAGATATCGAGTGCCTGCATACCAGTCTCACTATCATAGAAAACTGGATTTTACATCAACCACTTCAATTAAATCCAGTAAAACAGAATTTTGTTAATTCACTCTCTCACCCTTTTGGTCTTAATCCCTTATTTAGCCTTAGATAGAGTTTACCACCCGAGCTGAGCTGCATTCCCAAGCAACCATTCTCTGAGAAAGACTCGATCCTGGCACTCCAGGAGCTACCACGGCCTAACACCGCCTGCGTGGTGAGTCTCGATCAGAAGGATTTGGGCCCCCTGAGTGACACCAGGGAGTCGGTCTTCTGTACGCCAAATTTCCTGTACCAGCCGTTAGATGGGTATTCGGCGCTGGGCTCTTCCCTCTTCATTCTCCAATACAGAGGGAATCCTGGTTAGTTTAATTTCCGTAATATGCTTAAATTCAGTAGGTCACCACGTCTGATCTGAGATTCTAACCTCTCGACAGTTTCACACCCTCTTGAACTCTCTCTTCAAAGTTCTTTTCAACTTTCCCATACGGTACGTGTTGGCTATCACTGCTAATTCAGTCCTGGTTGTCTGCTTTAGCTCCATATTCATTCCCCCCACTCTGGGTTCTTCTGTGCATTCTTTTGGCTTCATGACAGATTCAGTTTCAAATGTCTGATTTCATATTTCCAATCTAGCTCAGGCCTCCCATTACCAAATACCTATTTCAAAACCCACTTCCAAAGGCCAATGATTTTAGAATTAATGTTGAATAGTCATCTCCCATTTACACAATGACAATAATATCTTCAATGGGCTTCCTGAATCAACCATAGCACCACTGAATATGTTTTTAAAACTTCATCTTGTGTGATGATGGAAACATGGAATTTGATCATATCGACCTTACTTGGTTAGACTTTCACTGACTTTTCTTTAAGCTTTGCGCATGGTTTAAACTCTCTTGCATTTCCTTCAAGGCATTGGTCCTGGCACAACAGTTTTATTTATCTAAAATGCATCAGGTAACCAGCAGTTCAAGGAGAAATAGAACTGCAAATATAAAGCAATTTAAAATGCCATTATATACCAAATATTTAAGAAAATCTACATTTCCCAATCAAGCCTGTTCATCTGATGCTCCTTAACTTTGGAAGGGTTTGCCACCTGAGATTTGAAGCATTCAGATTTCAGAAAATCTCAAAAATAAAAACAAAGCTTCTCTCTCATATGTAATTCTTACTAACATTAAAAATGTACAGTTTTTTTATAACTTTGCATTCTCCTATTACTATTCTGTATCTAATTATATGTTTGTATGCCCAAATTGTATCCAGCCTATTTATTATACATATTCTACTGTGTGTCTATTCGTGTATTAAATATCGCTGTCATAAAAAGCTCAGTTCTGTTCCAGCATACATGTTTTAATACATTTTTAAAAACAACATTTTACGATGACTTTGTTGGGGAAAAATGTGCACCAATACTTAACACTGGAATTTGCACCATTGTCTGCAGAGTTGAAAATTGCGTTGATATGAAATCAATTTGATGGACCACTGTTCACAGACTTCTGTTGTTGGCCCTTGATAACACATATTTGAAATACTGTTATATTGTCCCCTGAAGCCACAAATGTAATGCATTACTTTCCATGTGTTCTTATCTAGTTTCACTGTTCATTCCGAGCAGGTAAAATGCTGCCAGCAAGGAACTGGCCCCTTGTTTTATTCTGTCATAGATGGAAGGAAGCAAAACATGTATTTGAAATGGGAGAGACTTATGGAAAGTTCACTGCACATTTGAATCCAATGTTGATGTTAATGGGTCTGTGTGAAGAAGATACATAAAAGCTAACACATTGAAGAGAATTGTTGTTGATAGTTTAATTTCTAGATAATCTTTTAATTGTACATCAGCATCATAACTGCTAGATAAATGAAAAGGACATCTTGTAATTTGATGGGGCTGATGTTATGTTTCTGAAATGACTACTCCAATATTTCCACAGCAAATTCTAAACTCACTGCAACAAAACATTAAATAATGGTGCCTGAGAATATAAGACTGAATTATGTTATGTGATAACAAGCTACTTGTAAAATTCATGTTTGCTTCAGTTGCTGGGTGAACTTTTCCAGTCCCTCAAACTTGAGTTTACGGCTGTTCCGTGGCAGGCAGTGTAACACTTACCTTGGGACTCTGCGGGAGTGTAATGCCTTTTCAGCTAGAGGACCTCTTATCTGGGCTCTTATTCTGTGCTTATGTTTTGTGGAGCTCTACATCCTGTATTCTACAGGAGCACATTGGGTTGATAACTTCTCATCTTAGGGGCTGTGGTGTTGGCAGATTCTTAACTGAATGATGTCCTATCCTCTTCTGGAGGCATCTTGGGTAAGTCTTATGGTGAAAATATAATTATGTACAGTTCATCAGATTCTGAGTTGTCCCTAAGTTGGAGAGATCTCTCTTACTAAAATTCTCCTTTATTTTTTCAGGTTTCTATTTCCCGGAAAAAGGGCAGATGCTTCGGTATGGCTGCAACTATACTCGGTTTGAGGAATCATTAGATAACGTAAATTCATCGAAATGGACTAATAGCTGCCTTCAGTGACAGCACGGTAATAATTAAGCAAAGAAAAGCCTTGCTGAGACTTCAGGTAAGCACATATGTAACTTCTTCTTTCTTTTCTTTTCACAAGTTCATTCATCCACTAAATACCTTTGTTTTGCAGGTCTTCAGAAAAAACTGTTGATGAAAATACCTTTGGAGGATGCAGAGGCTGCTGAAGAAAACTTTTGATTGAAGGCACTGCGTCCGCGAACGAAGGCTGCTGAGAGAAGAAATGCTGCGGCTGAACTTCTGACAGAAGATGCAGAGACTACGAAAATAACAGCAGACTGAGGAAAAGCTTCAGAAAAACATTGGTTCGGTAAGTCTTTACAAATATACTGGTATTCTGTTGATTTGCTATGGAAATTAATATCTTTTAACTCATTTTTCTATTGACAGGAGATCGCTGGTAGCGTTACCCACTGTCAGCGAAGGAGACGCAAAGCGAGCGCTCAGCGGAGGCAGGGCTTAAGTAGCTCCCTCTGCAACAGGTGTAGCATGCACTGCAAGTTAATTATGGACTTAGTGGCAGCCATGTTGAGTGTAGGGAAAACCAATGTAAGTGCAATGAGCCTATGGGTGCAATGCTAATAGAGAGGCAAATGCCTTTTGCGCCAGGCTTGAAGCCACTGTTGACCCACGAATTGATACGAAGTTCCTTGCTTCCCTTGTGTTTCTGAATGGGATCTGTATTCCTTTGCTGGGATCATGGCAGGCAGTACCCCAAAAAGTCTCTGGTTTGCAGCTCCCATTGAATGTGATTCTATTTAAATGGAAAATGGAGAACAGCAATATTGTGAGGTTTGAGTCTATTATTTAACCAAGAGAAACACAAAACTTGTCATATTGTTAAATTAAATGTAACCAGGAGAACCTGAAAATATTCAAGCATTATTGTTGGAAGTTGGCTCTCTGGGCATTACTGTGGTTATAAAATATCATAAGGAGGACTCAAGAACAGAACAATAATATTACAAATGTTAATGGCATATCATACTATTTCATTCTTCCAATATTGCTATTTCACAGCAGGAAGGATTTCTGGGTTGACAGCACAAGCTGGGGATGCTATGGGTAGTGGATGGTGGTGAGTGGTCAGCCGTATTGGTCTTCTGTGTCATTCCAATCGTGTACATGGTCTTGCTACAAATGGTACCTCAAAGATGTGGTACCCAACTTTGACCAACCATTTCCTCACCACACATTTTTCTTGCAGAAATTGCAGGCATCCAGTTACTGTCCTGTATGAAGAAATTCCACACTCTGGATTCTCTTTGCAGACATGTCCTACTGTTAGTCTTTTGTCTTGCCCATCACAAAAGTTGACAAATCCCTTTACAGCTACTGAATGTATATTTTACCTCCAAATAATTTGAAGATATTCTTGACAAATATTATTTTATTATATAAAGATATATATATATTTTTTTTCATATATATATATATATATATATTTCTTTTTTTTTTCAAACGAAAACATTATGCCCCAGAACAGGGCAAAACCAGCGGTCTGCACTCCCGAGAGTGCACCAACCTTGATTATTTGCCTGCTATGATATACCTCTAGCGTTATATTTGGACAATCAAGTGCTCATCAAGAACTTTTCATGGCACTGGCACAAGCCACGTTTTGATGGTCCGCATATCATGAAGGAGGTGATGCCCACGGCGGTGAAGGTGCAAGGAAGAATAGCTTAGCAGCACTTTGGTGACATCAAATCCTACAAAGGAGAGACCCCTGTGCTGCAAGTCCCTGAATCTGAAGGTGAAGAAGAGACGACAAGGGTTCAAACAAGGTTGGCTACCAGAAGCAAACAGCAGCCAGAGGAATGAGAAAGACTATCTTTGATTGTCCAGAAACAGCAAACTGAGAGAATTTAGTGACCCTTTTTTCTAGAAATCACACCTGCACACGACTGAGAAAAGCACTTTCACAAGAAAAAAGTAGATACACTATATGCTTTCCTTGCAAACCATACTGTTTAGGCTTTTTAATTATGCAGTGGACAAGTATCATGCAGTAAGATCAAGAAACACAACCCTCTCTGCTCTCTTAAGGGATCCAAATACACATTTTCCTTTTGAGAGAATTTTTATTGCTATATAAATTACATTTTTCCTGTAAATATTGACACTTTGTAGAACAAAAAGTGACTTTGTGAAAGAAGAAAATGGGACCTTTTCATTTTGTTAGATATTTGCATTTGACTCACAGACAACATAATACACATGGTTATTTACAAAAGGTGGATACGCTTGCAATGATGCTTATAGCTACATTTTTACAGTTTGCAGTCTTTATTTTATTATCCTCATGGCACTATGGGAATTGGTCCTTTACAATGTGTCTAAGCCAGTATACAACGTGACTCCCATTACCATAACAAACAACGTAATTGCTCAAGAATTCTCTACGGTTGCAACCTAATTGAAAATTGTTTACCGAAATGTGTTGAATAGTTTTGAGCACATGATTTCATACATGACAGACACTGCTCAAGTCACTACTAATTTGTGGTACCAGCACATGACCCGAGTGGGTAGAGAGACATCTGATGAGAGCTGCTATGTGTGCTCTATTATTCCCTATGCCATGAACACGTCCCCAGTTTTGATAGCTACTGTAGTACCCGCAACGACTGCACATTGCCTAGCACACATCGCACTGTGTCTAACTAGAGGCCAATTCCAGGGCCGGACTGTTATGAAAGAGGTTTCCAGGCCAATTGTAGTTACTTCATATAAGTTTATTCCAGCTTCCTTGTTACAGTTTCACATGAAAGACATATAGGACATTAGCTGGGACAACACCGGCTCCCATCACCCAGGCAGGCCAGCTGTAACTGCCACTACACAGAACACTCACTCAGACAGGCACAGCACAACACACCTCTCTCCTTTACTAAACCATACACGCACAAAACAAGTCACCTACCAACACAACACAACACAATTACCACCTTCCAAAATATACGCACACATGACACTCAACTGGCAGACGAACACTTCCACGGCCAAACCCAACCATCAAAACATCACACCATGATGAACTACATTCCATCAACCAATCACAAAGATACTGTCATCCATCTGCCTGTTCCTGCCACAAACAGGCAACTGGGCTCTCACCCCAGGACCTGGCCAACCCTGAATTCGGGCTACTTCACCTACGTTCCGACACCACCACAGAACTGCTTCACCTCTAGCCCACGTCCTTCCTCATTATGGGCAGTCACGCCTCATTAATCTCCTTCTGTGTATGCCAGGACCCATGCTGCCATGTTCCCATAACTTCAAAGGACGTCACGAGCAGGACACCGTTTAAAACAACTACTCCCCACTGTTAAGAGCGCACATAACATGGGACTAATGAGTAATGGCAAACAGTCCTTTGTCAAAAGCACATCAATTTCCCAAACTCAGAGCAGCATCTGTATTCTCTCATTGCCATTCTAACTTAAAACAAAAACATAGAGCAGCATCCATCTGACGGAGGACCAAGGTACTGCGTTTGCTCTCCACATAGGTTTCCCTGCTTGCCAGTATTTCCATTCACCTACTGGTTCAGCCCCATCTCCAGCCCCCAGGACTGAGCACTGTATCTTACTTATGAGCTGTCCTTTACTAAAGGGGCCTCTTTCTAGTATTTCCCTTGCGCCCTGGGTGATGGGACTTGGGGGGCGGTGTTGTCCTTCTCCAGTAGCTTGTCCTGCCTGCACCCCCCGCAGCAGGGTCCTTCAGTCCTTCAGCTTGTGGCTCGTAGGTTACCAGAGACCGACTCGTCGCCAATGTTATGACAGAGGTTTCCAGGCCAATTGTAATTACTTCATTTAAGTTTATTCCAGCTTCCTCGTTACAGTTTCACATGAAAGACATATAGGACATTAGCTGGGACAACACCGGCTCCCATCACCCAGGCAGGCCAGCTGTAACTGCCACTACACAGAACACTCACTCAGAACATTCCATCATCCACTCAAACATTCCACATGACATCACAAGCTACTTCACATCAGACAGGCACAACACAACACAGACTGCTTCATTTGTATGGGTAAATAAAGCAAAGTCAGAGCAGGAAGACAATGATATACAAGAGATGAAAATGATGGTAAAAGCTGAAATAAAGTACAAGGTACTAAGATATATATAATCTGAAATAGGTGGGGCAGGAATTAGAACAGAGGAAAATGAGATGCTCCAGTGCAACTAAAAGAAATGGAAAAATACCTGGTTGTTTGGAAAGAGGCCAGTTACAGATAAAAAGAAACAGCACTCACACCGGATGGGTGAACTGACAGATTAGTAGTATGCAAAGCACTAGCCCTGCTGGAACAGTGGGAAGAGGTTGTGGTAGATGCAAATACTGCATGTTTCAACCTATAGACCATAATCACAAAATTACTCACATGGGCCAGTAATGAGGAGGGCGGGCAGTTCAATACAACCCTTGAAAAATGCCACCTTATGCTTTTGAAATAATGGGTTCATTAAATGTGGGAAAAACACAGGGTGCAAACTTATTTTCGATGTACAAGACATGAAAACAGGAATAGCAGTTCTAATGTACCACTATTGTGCTTGTGGTTCAAAGGCATATATACAATTGCCCCCAAATTGGGGAGGCTTATGTTCCATGGTACTACTGCGTAGACCAGCCCTGGCGGTACCCCAGAGTGATCTAGTGATTAATGATTTCCCCAAAATGAATGCTCATTTAAGAAAATAAAGGTCCCTTACACTTGAACACAGTAAAAGGGAAAACTATTTTTCACCCAAATCAATGGACGCCTATGATCGCATACCAACTGTGTTCTTTACTTCCCTCCTTCCTCCTGGGTGGCAGGTGTCCATGAATGTAAAGTGGCTCCAAATAATCAGGTGGGAGTTGTTGCAAGGAATTAATGTGACTGTGAAAGTCTTCAATGCCATAAGAGAGCCATTAGTCTTATGACACTTCGGAACAAGTATGTTCTCGATTTTATAATGGGCATGTATGGTGGCATGTGTGCAATAAATGGGCCTTCTTGCTGTACGTACAAACCTCCCCATGATGAAGAGAATTGGACCCTTACAGAGGCCAATTGCCACCTAAACAGAATTACATACAAAGATCGTGGAGGAGGTGGATGAAACTGAAAATGATGATTGATTCAGTTGTCTGTTTTCCTGGATACCCTCCTGGCTGACTAATGCATTTAAGATATTGATTGCTAAAGTAGTATTCATACAACTGCCCTTTTTTGTTCTAATGTTCTAAGAATAGCAATACATGGCCATAAAAAGGCTGCCAAAGGAGCATTTGGAATGGAAATGGTAATTGACTTGAGTACTAGCGCTCATGAACAAACACAAACAGAAAATGTACTTCATGCCCAAGTGAAGGCCAACCCTATCGCACCTCCAGGGTCAACATTCTTTTATTCCCCCTTACTCACGCCATTATATTGGATGTTGGATATTTTGCAAAACAGATGAGGAGTGCTGCTATATGCCTTGGAGTGCGGATAAACACATTAGACATGGCAACAGGCAACAGGTAGCAGGCAACACGAGGAGGGTGGCTACAATATGGAAACCTAAAGTATCCTATGTGAGGAGGGCAAGGATGAAGGGGTGGTCGAAGATTCGACTATAGCGGGGAATGTCGAGAGACAGATGAATACATCATTTATGGCAGCTGGCCCTTCCCCCACCCTCATATCGCACAGGTGAGAAACGCTATGCATTAAGGCCACCGAATCAGAATCAGCCTTATCCCAGGCATATACAAGAGGAAATGGACTTGATATAAGTGAAGACAGAGAGAGAGCCAACTCACTGCTGATACACGCACATGCAAAAGACATGATGCAAACATGCACTCACCATGAAGAAACTGAGACATTAGGTCAAAAGTGCATTTAGACACAGAGAAAATTGTTTGCACCATATAGACATGAAGAACCTAACATAACCAATCTATATGCTGAAATGCAACACAAACTATCTACCTGTATAGCGTGCTAAAATAGAAATGTAACTGTAATGAGCAGCCATCTTGTATAAAATAAACAGCAGAGCCACATTGGACTAAATGGGAAGCTTTGATGCTGCAGGGAAGTTCAATTTGCTAAATTTGTTAAAAAAACAGATCCGTACAGGACAAACAGTAGCTGCGTGGCTCCCTTTCGAAGGTTACTGAGAAATAAGGAAGGGTTTGGATTGCTCTGAAAAGAGCAAGAGATAATACTTTCCAAGGCCCAAGACATATTTCTCTAAGACTAATTAAAGAATAACCATCTTTTGAATGCCAGGTGCAGAATAACTACAAGCTAACTTCATAGGGGGCGGATCGACCAAATCTCCGGTGGTCAAAGAAGGTAACAACACTTGCACTGATATTAGCTAAAATCACAATAAAAGCAGGGTAAAATAATTCAGAACGTGGTGTTCTGACATGTGACCTATAATTTGAAGACACTGTCTTTTCATCAGCTCCAGAGACAGGTAGACACCTGCATCGAATCCCCGCAAATTACCAGAACAGAGGCACACGGCAAGGCCAAGTACAAAGCTAAGCACCCTAGCTCATGGCCTGGGAATAAGGGATGATATCTTCTTTAATTGAATAAAAACAGTTGGCGGACCGACCTCCCCCTACTCCCATTTTGGCTCATGTGTTGAGGACCTGTCTAGTACTCAAGGTTGGTAAGGTAGATGCCAAACAATTAGAACTCTCAATGTTATGCCACCCAGTACATGTTGCATTAGCCAATTACTTATGTTTGACTTTTATCAATTTAGGTATGGTCTCTGGTGGAACCATCAGCTAGTTGTAACCAAACTAACCCCTCCATCTTCAATATGTAGACTATTCCCCTTAACCCATCCCTGTTTCGCATAGGTTTCATAACCAAGATTGTCGTATGACGTCATTAATGACATGTTTTTCATTTATAATGTGTTGTTCTGTACAAGAATCTCTGAGAGCTCTTGAGACTTGTGTGCTTATATAGGGTCCCTGCTTTATGTGGATTGTTAATAAAGCGGTTTTACCATTCACTCTGACTATTTCTGTTATTGCATACTGTTTCTCCCAACCTATCTGTTCCACTTAGGTATTCCAGTCTACCTTTACATGAGTAAGAAGAGTAAGCAGGAAGAGAAAGATCTGTAGGTGGGAAAGAGCCAAAAGGTGAGAACAATCCAGAATTAATAAGATCATTAGGAGAATAGGACAGATTGCCAACTAATTGACCCCAGAACTGATAGACACTAATTATTGTATACTGGTTGTGCAATGGAATGGTGAACTAAGCTGGTGCCTGGTTTTGGGCTTAGTGAGGATGCTTTGTTCTAGGAGATGTGAATATGTTGGCCTATGGGAAAGAAAAGGACAAGTACTTACTGCCTATGGAGCTAAAGAGAAATCATTCATGTCCCTTTTGGACTAGGAAAGCCATCATCCTGCAGAATAGGTGGGCTTTGCCTACCTGAACAATTACTACTGGAATAACTAATGCTAATAACATGCTTAGGTGTGGATCAGGAGGTATATCCTAAGCCTTGCTCTATTTCCAGTTGATCACACAGCAATTCCAGATCGGGGTAGCAGTTATAACTGGACTGCCAAAGAAATTAACTATAGGAACAGACCTTCCACAGTTCTAAGTTTGGTTTGCATGAAGTCAGCAGAGGAAAGTGCATCCCAGATGGAGAGGAAAGTCTTTACTGATCCAAAAAGGAAAAGTTGATTACAAGACAGGGATAAGGGATTATAAAACACCGCCAAACTCAAACCCAATTGAGCCCTTACTCCAAACCCATGGTGGAGCTCTGAGGAGTGGGAGGATATGTGATGAGGTTCCCTGCCTGGCTCTTGGGATGAATGTTGAGGCAGCCATATGGCCCACCAATGACCACTAAGCAATGTTGGACCCAGGGTTTGTATTGGGAGGATACCATGGCCTGCATGACACCCAAGTCATATGGAAGGGGATCATCACAAGGATAAGATCCTTAACTATGGCCTTTTAAGGGAAGGGAAAATCATATTATGAATATGTCTTTGAAAGTGCTACCCTCCTTTGGTTTAGTAAACCCCATGTCAGGCCCTGCCTCAGTTTTGTGAACCCTCTAGCTCTTCAGTGCAGTCCTGGCAGGCCTGTAGAACACCTGGTGTTGAAATATCCGAAGAAGACAAAACCACACTCCCACTAGCACAGAGGAAAATTGTCTGGGGTGCATGCATATACCAACTCAAAACCAGTGAGAGAGATGCAGAATCAGTATGCATTAGATACCATGCACCACAATCCTCCAAGATACTTAATACGATCAGAGAATGCATTTTTCAAGGGAAACGAGGAGCCTGAAACTCCACTGTGACGCCTCTGCCACCATACACACAATTATAGATAACCAGATGGTGGCTAGTCTCTACAAATGTTTACTCCACGACTCCATCTAAGCATGGGAATTAAGTCTTCTGAGTGGCAGGGAATGCATAAGAAAGTGATCATTGACCAATCCCATGATAGAACACAAAACACATACTTCTGGACATTGGTAAGCAAGGGCAATTCCAGAAGGCAATGAATGACCCTGACATAAGGCATGGGTGTTGTCAAAGGATTGAGGGAATTCAGAGAGAATGGAGGAGAGAACAGGTGGTTGAATCAGAGAGTAGAAAGGAGGCTGGAAAAATAGGAAAGCGAAGAGGCAGTGTTAAGTATGAAGGAGTTGACAAAAAAGGAGGAGGAAGATAGTAAGACATTGGAAGGGAAAAATAAATAGAAGGACAAAGATTAGGAGCTGGATGAGAGTCACAAGATGGGAACATCCAGATAGAATTAGCTGAAGGAGATTGTTGAAGACCTCAGGAAAGGAGACATGGAGGAAAAGAGAAATAGAAGAAGGTGACATGGTGCAGCCAAAGGGGATTTGAAGCAGACAGAAAAAAGCAGCCGGCATGTTAAACAGCTGGTGGAAGTGAGTAAAGGAGGGGAAGAGATGCATACATGTGGTGGAACACCCAGGAGGTTTCAGGAAAGTGAGTAGAGCATAGCAGAAGAAGGAGGAGAGGAGAATTAGAGTAGGATCCCTTAGGTACACAATTGTCCTGAATAAATGAGTAGGTAGGAGAGAATGTGCTGTTGGGAAATAGAGTAATATTCCCCAAATCAGTAGAAGAGGTGTGATACCAAAAGCAACCATCAGCCAAGTGCAAGTGGCCAAATATTTGGTTGGCGCTGTGGTCATTGACTTGGCATCACATAATCCTCCATCCTGCAGGTTATGAGTAACTGTACTTGATACCCAAAGGAAAGGTATTCCAGTAGAACAAGAAGGCAAAGACAAGAAAAAGAAGATCTGACTTGAGGGAACCAAGAAATAAAGTGCATGAACAATTAAATCTCAACCCTAGACTTTGCGACTGAGTACTATAAAAAAAATTGCTTCCATGAATAGGACCCAGATTGAAAGACCTTTGCTGAATCAGGAGATTTTTGGGTGGAAGCCAAGTCACCATTTATTCATCCAGCATCAAGAGTGAAATGCTTAGTTGAGCTCAAAACACAAGCCCACAGACTGTATGTATTTGCCCCCGGGTGATAATCACGTGGTTACTGATTTCTATTTCTATTAGAGAAGTGAATAATATCCAAAAAAGAGTTTACCAGCACAGGGAAAAACATGCCTTTTGGAGACGTGGGGAAGGCTCAAACCAGAAGAAGCCATCATGATTTGGGGAATCAGAGAACTGCCAGAGGCTGTGCATCTTCACAGATTGGTAATTCATAAGAGATGCAGATGTGAAACTTTGGAGATGAGAGAAAGGGTGAGCTCTTACCTTTTGTTACTAGAGATTTGTACCATAAATATTTGAAATAAATGGAACTTAAACATTACCCCATTTGTGTCTGTTTGTTGTTTATCATGCTTGCCTTTCTGACACACCCCAAATCCCTGACTTCCTAATACTAAGATTTGCACAGAAATAGAATTGATGGGTGTCCAGTCAAAGGGTCGACTACAAAAGGATCGAATGTAATAGGGTCAACGCAATAGGGCCGAAAACAAAAGGATCACATTTTTTTTAATTATATATATTTTTTTGGGTTTTCGCATAGGTAAAAAAAGTGGGTTTTACCACAAAAACAGGGGTTGGGAGGGAGACCCCCCCAAAAAACAAAAAAAATGTTTACAAATTTTTTTTTTTCAATGCTTTTGTTTTCGGTCCTTTTGAATCGATCCTTTGACCATTCGATCCTTTTGAATTAATCCTTTGACCTATAACCGAATTGATGCACATTTTCACCAAAGAAAAGCCATACCATCCAAAAGAAAAATATTGTTTGGATTCTTTTTAACAGGGTGGTTTTATTTTTCATGTCCTTGCAGATGTGTACAAATGTTACTCTAAAGTGCAATCTTCCCACCATACTTTCTGAACATTCTTTAAGATGATAGTTTATTCATAACCCCTTTGATCTTCTTAAATCACATCTTTTAACATTGTCCCTGAAACCCTTCCACAAATAATAAAACATAATGAGAGTACGTTTCTTTTGCCAAAATATCATGCATTGGACATCAAACTATTAACTAGCCTTCTTTGGAAACGTTTGAATAATAATATTTATTGAAAGAATTGTAGAATTGTTCATAACAGTATAACAATCAGTACAATAGCTAGATTATAGCAGATTATTATAAAGTAAAGATAAGAAGGCAGTGGCATAGATTCCATCATCTGTTACAATCAAACTAACGTCATCAGTTTTTATAAACATTGAGCATTACACATTTAACAATTGAGTCAGACAGAGGGCAGGCATTCCTTTTAGTGCATACTGTGTTATATTATCTGCAAATTGTTATGTACTTTAAAAGTTCTCATGTTGGTTATGTTCTTAAGGGATTAGATGAAATAGCCCCCACATGTTGTTGAATGTGGCTCTATCTACTTGTGATTTATAAATAACTTTCAAGTAGGTGGCTATTTTAGCCATATCATTCATCCATTAACGAGAGATGGGGCCTGCATACAGTGTCCAGAATCTAAGGATGCATAGTTTAGCTGTTGCACGGGACAATGACGTCAATTTTTTCCAGTGTGAGTTAAGATTACTTATGTTTGTTAGATCATGGAGAATGATTACACGAGGCTCCCTGCATGTTGTGCAATTTAACACTGAGTCAATAACGTCTAATATCGCAGAATAAAAGGGACCTAAGGTTGGGCACTACCATAGTATGTGGATCCCATTTGCTATTTGGGATAGTTATTGTTTGGAGTCCAAAAGTAGTCAAATGTCCCTTACGTTCGAATAGAGTAAACCTTAGATTTCTGATTGTAGATATATTTTGCCCATTAGCAGTGTTGACTGCACACAACTAATATCAGGCTATGATCCTAAGAGAAACCTATATGTCATTGTGTAATCCGGATAGTCATTTCTCTTGATTTAGCGTGAAATAAATAGAACATACAAAACATACAACTCAATATTAAATACCAATGCACATCTACAGTTGCCGGCACCAGGGACTCAGCAACATTAACAATATGTGTGTCTTTAAACTTTATTACTGAAGATGAAAAGTGCATGGTACTAAAGGAGCATTAAAAGAAATTGCAACAATGGGCTTCTCCTAGCCTGCATGAGTTATAAAATAAGAGATTAACATTTGCATCTAAGCCCGAAGGAATTCTGCATCACATCCTGAATAAAAGACTGAATAATGTGTGGGAGTGAGAGGTCGGTTGGGCCCCCCCTCGCACATTCTGCACGTTATGGACCATTTGCTCGTGCAATAGCGGGGGACGCCTTTAATGCCTGTATGCTAACAGTAGCTTAAGTGGGGCTGTTGCAGGACACACCTGGCATCTATTTTGTGTGCCCTCGACTCCATCTTTGGACTAGACCTCACTTCGATAGTACGAAAAGGCTTCTCTCTTCTCTGTGCAGAGCCGCGCACATCATGTTCATGGCCCCCACCTTTTCTTCCCTGTCTGAAAGCTTCACAACTCCCTTTCCATGGATGCACTAGGGATAATTGAAACAAATGACATAATGTATCACCTCACCCTTCCTCTGTGATTACTGTCATGTGTGTGAACCAGCTCGAACCATGCCTTTTAGCTCCTCCATCTCCACAAACCTTCCCCTGCCCCCCTGGCCCCGCTGGTGGAAAATTACTGTCAATGTAAACCTGTGCCCTCCTAAGGTATTCTCTTGATGTACCAGAAGTGTGACCTTGCTGTGCAGTCCACCCTACAGTGCCCCCAATAAACCCAGACCTCTTTCTCAGTACATTGTGCCCTAAAACCAACACATGTCATTATAACTCCCCACTTGCCTTGATGTGCTAAGAACCACCCTGTCACCCAGGTTATCACAGAGAGCAAGCCCTCTAGGCCTTGTACCCCGTTAAAGTCCTAATGAAAGATGGTGTAATCACATGCATGCAATTTATAGGATTTCTAGATTTATTCAAAGGTATACTAATGATTGTTGTTTATTATATATTGAATGGTAGTTTCTCATGCCAGCTTAGTAAGTGTCAACTCTATCTCACCATGACCTAACCCTCACCCCTCCTTGACACATGCAGCTGGACTCCGTGAAGCTCACCCTCCCGCCATCTGGGGAACCAATCCAGAAGAAGCCGCACCTACACAGACATATGTATCTATGCTGTCCAGCCAATCCCGAACTGTTGTAGCACCCTATGTTAGTTGCGTCATCTATGATGCTGTTTTTCTATATGACTCTCTGTAATTGTAATGTTTGCCAGAACGCTCTCGAAGCAGCAGAGTTCTCTGGATGGCAACTTTATAAACTTACTTAATCTCTTGCAACCTGTTCTCATAGTCTCATTCCCCACTTGGGGTGTGTGTTGTATTTTTATTATTTGCATGTGTAAGTCGGGGAGTGAGCCTTTACAATACCTAAAATCTTGAAATAATCATTTATTACTACACTCCCCTCACAAAATGCACACATCTCAGGTATAGCAATCCATGCCGCCATCTCAAATAGTACTTGGTAGCCACATTCTTACAATGACTAGTGACACAATGACATCAAAGGTATAGCACTGTTCCATGACTGATAATCATGCAATCAAGAGGCACAGAGTTGACACTCTTTGGCGTTAGAGAAGAATTGTTCAAGGCACAATGCAGAATGCAACAAATGACCTTCGATAATAGTTCAATGCACCATTCTCCTCTGCCTACTCCACCATACAATGGTCATAGGAGAAACATCCCTGTACTAGATGTAGTCCTTTTTAAGAGCCATGCCACATAGATGCATACATGATACTGCCTGTCAGATGTTAACACATTCTCCTTGTGGCTATATTATGCCTATATGACACCACTGGCTACATTCATTAAGGAATTCCTGCTGCATTTTCATTGTCAGTCTGATAACTCCCAAAACACCCAAGACTAATTAAGGATACATAAGATCACCACAATGCAGCAGCCTGTCTAGGGAAACTACATCATGTGTCTACTGCATCAAAAGCCCCCATTAAGCGAACAATTGTTCATAAAAATGTTCTGTTAATACAGTAATTTAACATGACATCCATTTAAATACAAATGAATCCAAAGGCAGCAAATAATTAAAAATTGTATTTACTCAAATGTTTGAACCCCTTGCTTGATTCAGCAAAATCGGCCCCCATCATATTGCAAACACCATATGTTGATATGTGTGAATTATTAATACAATAACCTATTTCAATAACCCTAGTATGCTTGCAGCTACACAAATAGCAAGGATGTCTATGATTTTACAATTTTATTGTAATTCTGAATATACAATATAGAAGCCTAAGCAATGGCACAGGTCCGCACAAGAAATTATATGGTAAAGTTATATTCAGTCCAATGTAATCAATTCCAGAGAGGGGAGTCAAATACATCCCCTATTGGAATGGCAAAATAGTTAGGGCCATCCAAAATAAAAGGAAGGATTGATGGAAGTGCCAGTGTGTGAAGGGAAACTATCAGAGGGCCGTCCAATCAACAATTGCTGCAGCAGGGGTGTGGTTAGTCACATATTTAAACACAAACATGTAGGAATTAGAAAGAGTTCTTGTGACAACTACAGAGGAAGGGAGCCCGTCTGACAGGGGAAGTGCTGATTGGGGATCCACCAGGATGTTCTCATGGACATTTGCTTTAAGAATACCTTTTCCAGAGGGAGCCACATAACCCTTTCCCAAGTCAGAACCAGATTACCTGAAAAGGATTGGGGAGCAAAGGACAGGTTGAAAGGAAGAGCTTTCCTGGCTGAGTTGCCTCGAGCTGTTGATGTTTTTGTCTGGCCTGACCTTTTAAAAGACACACCAAAATTGTGTACAACAACTACATCTAGATATATTGCCAAAGAATTAGTTAAACCCCGGATAGGAATAGAATGTCCTTTAGGGGAATCATGTTTATAAGCAAGGTCACCAAATGGGGACTGGGTCTGCAAATGGAACTTTATCAAACCATATTTAAAATGGAATGTCTTGGAGTCTATAATTGCACAGGACATATGGGCCTCATTATGAGTTTGGTGTTGTTTTGGCGGTAAATCCGCAGTGATGCCACCAATTGGAGTTACTGTTACCGCAGGAGTACAAGTGGCAGTATGGTAGTGTTAGTCCCCATTTATAGAGTTAATGGCCACAATGGGGATTTCAGCAGCATTACCACTGGCGTTAAGGTGGTAGAATTAAATCCAGAATTTTGGTTGAAGGTTTTTGCTCCACCGTACCTCCAACCCCATAGTTCAGTGGTGTGGTAATGCAATGGTAATGCAGTAGTAACTCTGTTACCACTACATTACCACCCTTTTTGGCCACATCGCCAAACTCATAATGAAGCTCATATTTTCTGACAGTAGCCAAGTATTAACCAACTCACAGAGGACATATATATCTTAGTTTGCGAGTATGGTGTAAAACATATGCCACATATTTGAGGTGATTGATAAACTTCCTAACATGTGGAACTATAGTTTACATAAAAGAAACCTTCAGAATAAAATTGTTGACCCCTCAAAACGGAATTAAAATGAAGCTAATTTCTCCCCTTACTGCTTAAGAAAAAAATGTCATTTCAAAAGCAGATGGCATTTATCTAAATAACATTGTAACATTGAGCAGAAAAGGAAGCATTCTGCCTTATGTGGACTCTTGATACAACTTAAAATGAAGTGCAGATTCATTTTCTATCTCAAATGTATAGTCTCATGTTTGTCTGACCCTTTAAATTAACCTACACAGGCAAGTTGGCAGCATATCTTTCTCCTCAAAAGATGTTCCTCTCAGCCTATTACTTACTACCATTCGACCTTTTTTAGATTTGGACAAGCCCTCCTTGCTGGAAACCGAGCATCCGCCTTGACCAATCTGAAAGCTGGCAACAAACCCGCAGCCGGCATTATCACTGGTGTAAAGACATTTGACCATGTGATACTAGTGATCATTGAACAGCATCTGCTACCCCTTCAAGCATGCATCTTCTCTAAAACATTCTACACCACCTAAAGGTCACTGAAAAGTAATATCCAATCCTGCATGGATGAAAACCTCATCCTGGCTGGAGATTAGTGCAATAAAAGGACATCATAAAATTGCGAAAGGAAAGAAGAAAACAAAAAAGAAACAGGCATTCCTCTTCTGGGCACACAGATAACAGAGCAATTTAAAAGCGTAAACTCACAGGTCTCCTCCCTCAAGTCCTCCAGGAAGGAAATGAAGACTGACCCCTCAAAGAACACTTGTATGAATGCTGTCAACCTTAGGACCACAACTCTAGAACAACATACATTAGACGCTGAGAATATGAAGTGGTATTTAACATGCTTTTCCAACTAAGGATATCTGTTTGTTCTATTAGATGGCACAATACATAGTTGTTTTTCTATATTTACACTATAATATGTATAATGTGTGGCCATATGAGGAAAGCCAATCTGCCAGAACACACCATTTTCTCGGCCAAGTGCTGAATCTCAGAATAGCACCTAGGGCTCAGTGTTTTAAAGACAGCATTTCAGCTGCTAGATCACATCTCCCAAAGGTGCATAGCAGGATGCAGTGAGGGGTGCTAGATCACATCTCCCAAAAGTGCATAGCAGGATACAGCCAGGGCTGCTAGATCACATCTCCCAAAGGTGCATAGCAGGATGCAACAAGGGCTGCTAGATCACATCTCCCAAAGGTACATAGCAGGATGCAGCAAGGGCTGCTAGATCACATCTCCCAAAGGTGCATAGCCGGATGCAGCGAGGGATGCATGTTTACATCCCCCAAAGGTGCATAGCAGGATGCAATGACGACTGCTAGATCACATCTCCCAAAGGTGCATAACAGGATGCAGCGAGGGATGCTAGATCACATCTCCCAAATGTGCATAGCAGGATGCAGCGACGGATGCTAGATTACATCTCCCAAACGTGCATAGCAGGAAGCAGCGAGGGCTGCTAGATCACACCTCCCAAAGGTGCATAGCAGGATGTAGCAAGGGCGGCTAGAACAGGTCTCCCAAAGGTGCACAGCAGGATGCAGCAAGGGATGCTTGAGCACATCTCAAGACCATCGCACAACCACACACCAAATACATGTAGTCACACAGCGTCTGGTTTAGCTATTGACATTGCAGTAAAACCTTTGCTTTAAGCAGAGCGTAACCTTCCCAAAACCTTTTCTCACACTTACCGATAACTAATCACAGATGAGAAATATACATCCCTACTACCTCAACCATACTAATTCCCCCATATCCTGCATGTTTTTTCCCACTGAATGTGTTTCTCGATTGGCTTTCTCCCCCTTGCCTGTGTCCTACCCCCCGAAACCCTCTTCCTACTATCCACAAACTAATGGCTGGGGATTCCCTGGCAAGGCCACAATACGTTTGTGATGACCCGGACAGGGCTTACAAGGACCAACCACCCAGGGAGAGCAAGAGAGAGACAGAACACAAGCAGGAGGAAACTACCCCAGACAACATACTAGAAGAGTGGTGGGGACCGCCAACCCAGAACCCAGCAATCACCTTACATCAGAACACGGCTGGTCCTTTTTCAGAAGAGTGGCATGGACAGCATGTGGAACGGCCTTCTCCCGCTGTGCCCAGGGAGGGGGAAATGTGCAGGCATGGAGAGCCACGACTCAAGCATCATAAAAATGAACAGCCGCCAGCAGAGCAATTAGCGGCTTCGCGGCTGCTCGAACAAAAGTGTCGACGTGAGTTACCCAACCCCGCTAAAGAAGGGACGGACCACCTCTTTCGGTTGGCGGGGGACCATAAAATGGTCACCGCCACTCCCGAAAACCAGAGGTTTGAGGTAACTCGGGGTAGCGGCGGACCCGCGAGCCAGCCGCCAAACACATGGCGTTACACTTTACCTTACGGCAGCGCGGGAAAGAGACAAATGCGGAGCGGTGACACCGCACGCGTGTCGAAAGACATAATACAAAAACTACATTACCCCGACAGGCTTCCCCAAGAGTCCCCGACCCTTCATCCTTCCCTGCTTTGTACTTACCTGGGCATGGAGAGGCAATACAACGCTCAGGCCGTAGGAGGTCTCCAGACGCCATACTCCCAGGAAAAAGGGGACAGGGCTTGGGTGGGTTCTTATGGACTAAGTCAGGAAGTGGATGCTGATTGGCCAATTGAGTACTACCTATATAAACAGCCTGAAGGAGTGACTAGGGGTGTTCACTCTTGTTCTCTTTCCAGAACAGAGCAGACGTGGATTCCGAAGTTACAGGGAGCACCTGGGCGTATGAGGACTAAGAAGAACCGACTGGAGAGAAGTCCTTACGTCGTGCCCTACAGGGAAAACAGAGAAAACATCTTTCAACAGAAGGAACATCAGACAAGAACTCTTATCAATAATACTTTGTTATCAATCATCCTGCCCAGCTGATTGAGTCTGAATAAAGACAAGCATTTATTTTCTTCAAAACCGCGTGGCTGTCTCCTTGTCACAAAATTTGGTGGCAGCGGTGGGATTCAAGAAACACGACATGGAGGCAATAATCAAGGCATTGGCCGACGGACAGCAACAACTACAGCAGTTGGTCCAAGTACAAGGACACCAAATCCCAAGCAGATCGGCAAGCCTTACAACAGGCCCTGCAATTACAAGCTGCCAGCCAGGATGCCCTAAAGAAAGTTACAGGAGCCGTGGTGGCTTACAGAGGGGCAACGCCAGTTCCATCCAACATACTACAGAAATACCAACCGCGAGATGATTCGGGTTATTTCTTTACGAACTTTGAAAGAGTTGCCAGAAATTCCCAGTGGCCCGTGGATAAATGGGGGCATTTTATTGCACCATGGTTAACAGGATCGATGCAAGGGGCCTATCAAGCGGCAAAACCCAATGGGGACACAGCCTATGCCGACATCAAAAGAACAATACTAGAAAGGATGGGAGTTGACGAGGAGGCCTATCGCCAGAAGCTAAGAGAAACCAAACTTCGTACTGGGGAGACTCCACGACAGCTGTATTACCGGGTACATGATTTAACAGAAAGATGGTTAAAACCCTCTAGCTGTACTACTCCAGAGATATTGGAAAAAGTGAAGCTTGAACAGTTTGTGGCAGACCTCCCCAAAAACATGCAAAGGTGGGTTCGCCAACACCATAGGCCCACCTCAATGAAGCCATAGATATCGCTTCTGCATACCAAAAAGCGGGAGGATCCCGGGGCGGCCTGTTGGAGATGATAAAACCAACCGTCAGCAGAACCACCGAGCCAACGGGTACCAAACTCTTCCAAATGGAACCCAAGGACCAACATGGACCCCAACCAACAGACAACCCCAATGCTTTGATTGTGGGGAATGGGACCATATAGCCCGGTTCTGCCCAAGGAAAAACAGACCAGAATCGATGGAAATCGGATATACTCAGCGAGAGTTCCGAAGAAAACAGGAGCCATACCTGGTAGATGTCCGGGTAGACGGGATACCTCAGTAAGGCCTGATCGATAGTGGAAGCGAGCAGACCGCCATAAGACCAGAAGTAAGTGCACCTGGGGAAGAAGGGGAACCAGATATTCCGATTAAATATGTGCAGGGCGAGGTTAGGTTGTACCCATCCAAACAGGTCACCCTAGAATTAAACGGGGTTTAGTATGCCAATGGAAGTAGCCATCATGCCACACATTCCCACACAAGTACTAATAGGCACTGACTTACCCAACTTTGGGGAATGTGTAAAAGAGTTGGAATGGTTAAGAACAGCCCCATTTGTCAATACTGAGGTTACAACGGAACATAGAAAACAGAGTAGAAAAACCAGGAGAGAAGTAAGAGAAGGTAAAAGGAAATGGGTGGAAAAGTTTAGTGGACTGGTTGATTGGATTCCAGAGGATAAAAGAGTCTCCTTCAGAAGTGAAACCTTGACAGACCCAACACTAAAGAATGCCCGTGAAGGGGCAATGGGAGATCCAGACAGCCAGACCTCGTATCCTAAATTCAAATATAGGAGGGGACTGGTATACAGGATTACCAGAGATCAGAATGACCAAGAAATAGAACAGTTACTGGTACCCACTAGTTTTAGGCAATCTATTATGGAAATGCGTCATGACAATCCGACAGGAGGACATATGGCTCGAGAGAAAACACTTGAAAAAATCCTAAAAAGGTTCTATTGGCCTGGGATCTACCTAGAGGTAACCAGACATTGCGAGGAGTGCCCAACCTGCCAGAAAACAAGCCCAATCAAACCCCATTGCGCACCTCTACTGCCTATGCCATTGATAAAAGAACCCTTTTTCAGAACTGGGATGGATGTGGTGGGACCTTTTGAACCCAGCAGTCACGGGTTCCAATATCTGTTGGTAATTGTTGACTATGCAACAAGATATCCAGAAGCATTCCCCATGCGGGGTATCAGTTCGCAGCAAGTTTGTAACCAGTTGGTACCGTTCTTTTCACGAGTAGGGATTCCGTCAGAAATCATAACCGATCAGGGCAGGAATTTTATATCTGGAATAATGAGGAATGTCTGTCAACAATTACAAATCAAACAACTACGCACATCCATCTATCACCCACAGACCGATGGTTTGGTAGAACGATATAACAAGACTATCAAATCCATGCTCAAGAAAATAACGGCTCCTACAGGAAGAAACTGGGATCGTGCAGTACCATGGGTCCTTATGGTGCTACGGGACACTCCACAGTCATCCACAGGGTTTTCACCCTACGAGTTACTATTTGGACACCAACCAAGAAAAGTACTAGACATCGCAAAACATGAATGGGAGGAACAAGAGGAAACCACTACTCTGACTGATTACGTGATGGAAATGAGGGAGAAACTGACTAAATTGAGGGAACTGGCCAGAGTTAATCTAGGAAGATTACAAGCAGCCCAAGAAAGACATTATAATAAAAAATCCAGAGTCCGGCAGTTCAAAATTGGAGATCGAGTACTGGTGGTGTTACCCACAAGTCATAATAAGATGCTGGCACAGTGGAGAGGGCCGTATAGGATTACAAAGATATTGGGCCCAGTGAATTATTTGGTGGAACAACCAGATCGAAAAACCAAGCTCCAGAATTACCATATAAACCTGCTAAAAGAGTGGAAATCGCCAGACCAAGAGACCACCAGCATTCGGGCAGCAACTTGTGAAAGTCCCTGTACCGCTTTTTCGGCAGTTCAATGGGGAACTCAACTTACCCCCAAAGAAAAACAAGAATTGGAAGAACAACTCAAACCTTTACAAAATGTGTTCTCCTACCTTCCCGGGAAGACTCACCTTACAGAACACAAAATAGGAACAGAAGCAGGAAAGACGGTAAGAATCCAGCCGTATCGACTTACGGAGTCCAAAAGGGTGGCAGTACAGGCGGAAGTTGATGAAATGCTGAAGTTAGGGGTGATTGAACCCTCCTGCAGCCACTGGTCCTCCACGATTGTTTTGGTACCAAAGCCCGATGGCAGTATCCGGTTTTGCATGGATTATCGACAATTAAATTCAATTTCGACGTGCCAAGCTTATCCCATGCCCAGGATAGACAAACTTATAGAACAATTGGGTTCCGCCTATTACATCAGCACCATTGACCTGACCAAGGGATATTGGCAGATCCCACTACGTTCAGAAGATAAAATAAAAACCGGCTTTTCCACCCCATCCGGACTGTTCCAATTTACCGTGTTACCCTTCGGGTTGCATGGAGCCCCGGCAACCTTCCAGTCACTTATGAACCAAGTCTTGGCTTCACACCACCAATACAGTTCCGCCTATCTAGACGACATGTGGTATTTAGCAAAACCTGGAATTAACATAAGGCACACCTATATGCCGTGGTATCTTCTCTACAATCAGCAGGACTCCATATCAACCCGAAGAAAATAATGTTGGCTGCCAATCAAACCAGGTACTTAGGACATTTGGTTGGGAAGGGGGTTATAAAACCCCAACTGGACAAAATAGAGGCTATTCAGAGACTTCAAATGCCCAGCAACAAGAAACAGGTCAGAGCATTCCTGGGCTTCATCGGTTACTACCACAAGTTCATCCCTCATTTTTCCTCCATAGCCAGCCCTTTAACGGAAGCCCTCAAGTCTACTTATACTGGGAATCTACTGACAGATAAGGAGGCACATAACGCCTTCCAAAAACTCAAGATACTTATATCAGCACAACCAGTTTTGAGATGTCCAGACTTCAGTAAACCATTTTATGTGCAAAAGGATGCTTCAGGTCTAGGATTAGGAGCAGTTCTCTCACAAGGCAAAGAAAATGAGTTACACCCGGTGGCTTTTATCAGCCGAAAACTCCTGCCACATGAAGTCGGATATTCCACTATTGAAAAGGAGTGTCTAGCGATAAAGTGGGCGATTGAGACCCTCAGATATTATTTGATGGGACGTAAATTTACTGTCTTCACAGACCATGTCCCTTTACAGTGGTTGGCTACCCACAAGGATTCCAACCAATGCATGTTGAGGTGGTTTCTCACTTTGCAAGAGTTCTGCTTTGAAACAATACATAAACCAGCGGCCTTTCAGTTAATACTGGACTACTTATCTAGAAACTTGGATCAGCCCGATCGGCTGAATTCTTCGAGGGGTGTATGTGACGACCCGGACAGGGCTTACAATGACCAACCACCCAGGCAGAGCAAGAGAGAGACAGAACACAAGCAGGAGGAAACTACCCCAGACAACATACTAGAAGAGTGGTGGGGACCGCCAATCCAGAACCCAGCAATCACCTTATATCAGAACACGGCTGGTCCTTTTTCAGAAGAGTGGCATGGACAGCATGTGGAACGGCCTTCGCCCGCTGTCCCCAGGGATGGGGAAATGTGCGGGCATGGAGAGCCTCGACTCAAGCATCATGAAAATGAACAGCCGCCAGCAGAGAAATTAGCGGCTTCGTGGCTGCTCAAACAAAAGTGCCGATGTGAATTACCCAACCCGCTAAAGAAGGGACGGACCACCGCTTTCGGTTGGCGGGGGACCATAAGATGGTCACCGCCACTCCCAAAAACCAGAGGTTTGAGGTAATTCGGGGTAGCGGCGGACCCGCGAGCCCGCCGCCAAACACATGGCGTTACACTTTACCTTACGGCCGCTCTGGGAAGAGACAAATGCGGAGCGGTGACACCGCACGCGTGTCGAAAGACCTAATACAAAAACTCCATTACCCCGACAGGCTTCCCCAAGAGTCCCCAACCCTTCATCCTTCCCTGCTTTGTACTTACCTGGGCAAGGAGAGGCGATACAATGCTCAGGCCGTAGGAGGTCTCCAGAGGCCATACTCCCAGTAAAAAGGGGGCGGGGCTTGGGTGGGTTCTTATGGACTAAGACAGGAAGTGGAAGCTGATTGGCCAATTGAGTACTACCTATATAAACAGCCTGAAAGAGTGACTAGGGGTGTTCATTCTTGTTCTCTTTCCAGAACAGAGCAGACGTGGTTTCCGAAGCTACAGGGAGCATCTGGGTGTGTGAGGACTAAGAAGAACCGACTGGAGAGAAGTCCATACGTCGTGCCCTACAGGGAAAACAAAGAAAACATCTTTCAACAGAAGGAACATCAGACAAGAACTCTCATCAATAATACTTTATGTTATCTATCATCCTGCCCAGCTGATTGAGTCTGATTAAAGACAAGCATTTATTATCTTCAAAACCGCGTGGCTGTCTCTTTGTCACAACGTTACCTTACACAGAAGGCTCATACGCAGTAAAACCACGACGATGGTGATGAATGCAGTATAAATATTCCATAACATAACATTGGAGTGCAAAATAATAGTACCAGTTCAAATATGCATCGTTTCTGATGTAGAAAAGTTCACTGCACCGGCCCAAAGCTTGCGTAAAATGTGCAGGAGCTATATTGAGATTGTTTGCCGCCAAATTCCACCCCCAGTACACTTTATGATGTGTGCTTTTGCGACAGTTCGTTATGTGTTGTCAGTAAGTGAACAATGAACTGTTCTTAGCTGTGCTATACTGTGCCAGGATAAAGCTTCCCTGCATATGCCTTTGAAACCTATGCTTAAGCCACAGCATGCACATGTATAACAGTATTTCAAATGGAATTCCTGATGCACACTGAATTTTATTGACATTTTAATTAAGACCGTAGTATTCTTTTGGGGGAAGCTCTGCTTTTAAATAGAAATCATTTAGTATGCTACATTGACAGAGTGGAATAAATGAGTCGAGACTTCTATTCCCACATGTGTTTTGGTGCTTAGTGATTCTTTTGTAATAAGTAATGTGATTTGAACACGTTCTTGGTCTCGTTTTGCCAAAGCAAATTCTGATGTCCTCAGTAAATGTCCTTATAAAAGGCATTTAAAAAGTCAAGCTTAGCACGCAGTGAGATACAGAGGACAGGCCCAACCGTGTCAATGAATTGCCTGCCATGGTTTTTTGTAGCACAATACAAATGCAATTTTATCACATGCTCTTTTAAATAGCTATGATTATAGCAACATGGGAAATCTCCATTCTGACTCATTTCGGGCCTTATAGCCTGTAGCGATGCATGCTGGGATGGATATATTGGTTACAGACTGGAAGTGGATGGTGGAGGTCGGTTTCCACCTTCTAAGGGCTTAAAGAGTAGGACACATGCTTCTCAGAGTAGCACTTAGGGCCTGATTCATGGAAGTGTTTTTATAATGGCGCAATCCCATAGATCCATTAATCAGGCGCTTAGTTGCGCTTATATCTGGTTGCTGTTGAGCCCCATGGAGCTGCTTCAGGGCACTTACATGAATCTGCAAGCTAAAGTGGTACACAGGGGCACCATCTTTTATATTCCTTCACACAAGCAGGAGCACGATTTATTTATAGTAGAGGACAAACATTAATGCACTAACGTATTGAATGAACTGGAAATATTGTACTTGATCTTATGAGATGTGAGTGGTCTGAGAATATTTTATAGTAATCTTCGACTTGTTGATTGGGATTAATATAATATGAGTTGATGTCTTTATATTCACTCATTTACCATGTAAGACATTGTTTTGTGAAAGGTTTGTAAATGAACCAACCACAAATAAACAAAACAATTTAAAAGGATGCACCCACTACAAAGGTGGTGTGCTCCTGTCACAAGGAGGCCTCCATCGTTGGAGATTGCTGCCTGTACACAATATCCCAAAGGGCAGGGCCTCCCTTACTGACATTCACACGGTCGGTCAGTTTTGCCACTATGCACTGAAGAATTAACTTGGGGGGCTATTACTATATCCAGTATTAGGCAAAGCAATAGGGGATATGTAGGAAAAAAAATGTTGTTTTCACTGGGCAAGGCTAAATTGTTTGAAGCAATGTACCTTCTTTTCTATTATTCAATATATCATTTCTTTGGGATTGGCTGGAGAACTTTGCTCATCTGGACACCCTCAAATCATACCGTTTTGTGAACTATAGAGTATATAAGTTCATGAAACCGCAGGACTACCTTTTCCTCTGTCCCACTAGAAGACTCCGCCGTTTTATTATTCTATTCCGATTAGAACAATTACCTACCTTATCTATCATAGGAGCAAGGGAAAATATTCCTACAGCAGAGCGAACCTGCCGAGTGTGTAAATCTCCCTTGTGTCCAGAGACAGCTAGACATGTATTAACTCAATGCACTGTACTTAAGAAGACTATTGTCCATTTCCTGGGTGAATTTGTGCATGACCCGCTTACTATACCTAAATCTCCATTCTGGCAGTATTGTATTAACACAACCAACATGCACTTATACATAGCACTTTATAATGTCTTGGCAACAGATAGAACTCGGATTGGGAACCTAAGCATACCCAATCATTAATTCTTATGTAGGTGCTTAGGATTACTTGCAAGCCCTTTAAAGTACTTGTAAATAATTCCATGAAGTGATTTGTAGTGATTTATGATTGATGATTTTATGTTTATGATCTTATATGTATGATTTTATATGAATGTTTATTAATACATGTGTAAAGTTTGAATTTATTTTCATACTACATCACATTAAAGAATTTGTTTGTATTATTCAATATATTTGATAAAGTGTCACAAGAGGCACTACAGCCATAGGTTTCACGGTGCCTGACCCAGACAGCAATCCGTGATCACATAACAACCAGTCTCTAGGTTAGAACAATCTGTTTTTCAGTTTTGTTCGTAATATGGAAAGACTGTCAATTTTACGAAGATCACGCAGAAGACAGTTGCATAGCTCAGCAGCCAACACAGCAGTGGATCTACGGAATGCTATGGAAGGCTTTGATGCATGCATGTGCATCAGGTACCCCTAGGCAGATAGCTGTGACCTAGAAGATGCTAGGCACATGAAACATTGCTTGATGATAAGAGGAGTAGAGCCGTAAAGAGCTTTATGGGCCAGAGTAAGTAGCTTAAAGGAAATTCTGCTCTTGCCTGATAAACACTGCAATCTCCACAGTACATGGGAAATATACGCTTATCTACAGACTTTTGCTGATAGTCCCAGCCATGGAGTTCTGCAGGATCTGCAGCTTTTTAATAGAGGATGCATTGGAGCCAGCGTACAATGAGTTGCAGTCATTCGGTCTGGATCCCCCCAAGGCTCTGACCAAGTGGTTGTCCAAGAGAAAAGGCATTATTTGTCAAAGTAATATGAGAAAACAGTTTGAATTTTTCAGAGTGCAGTTAATTTGTTTGATCAGAGATTATTTAGAATCACAAGTCATGCACAGTGATTTACCTTTTGTTTCAACTTTAAAAATATATTCCCCTAATTTGAAATCCTGATAAGTAAGTAGGGAAGTACTGAAGGAGAGGCCATCAACAGAATGTCATTCTTGCCATGGTTCAGCCAAAGCCAGTTTTGGGCTATCCATTGATTGATACATAAAAAAATGAACTGAATATGTACACAATTGATTATCGTGTCTCAATTTAAACCAAATGCCAGCAGAGTATCATAAACGTAGTTCTGAAATAATACTCCTGGTTTAATCAATAAATCGTAAATCACTGATTCTGCTCTAGAATTGTGTGGGCCGACTCTAACACGTTATTTACATTTATTCAGGAATGATGATCGCCAATCAACTGCTGCATTCAATTCACCAACCAACTGGCAGAAGAACTGACAAAGTAAAGAATTACTTCTCATATGCCTGCTAGCTAACATGTTTCCATCGCCTCTAACCTGCCTCTGTCTCTCACTTCCTCTGCCTCCATTCTAGCACCTCACCCATCATGGTCACGTCCCAAGCATAGCTGGCCATATCGCCTACCTGCACTTAAAACATTTCCAATGTTGGTTGTCCTTAATCTATGTAGGTCCATTTATGTATTGTCCCTGGATACTGTTCCATTTACTAACCTCCATAATCTGGTTAGAATGTCCCTCAAACTCACCCCATTGTGAGAAACTCACTGCTTTTTGTCAAATCTAATTTCTTATCTATTGTTTGTTTTTTGTGATCAAAAGAACATTGTTCCTCCTGGAAATAAATAAATAAATACATCTATTCTGTCAAACCCCGCCAAGAGGCCGAGGAGCTTCAGCAAGCCCACCTGACTATGATCCGTTATCTGCAGAAGAGAGTCCTTAAAGTCTAGCAAGGCAGTTTCTGTGGCCCCAACTGGACAGAATCCAGACTGACGATCGCCCAGTAATTGATTAGTTTACATCTGAGCATGAAGTTGAAGAGCAGCGGTACGATCCAATATTTTAAGCAAGACAAGAGAGTTAGTCTTTGGACGATAATAAGCACCGTCTTGGGGATCCAATGAAGATTTCTTTCAATATTTAAATATGTTTTAGTATAGTGGGAACTAAGCCCTCTCTGAATGAAGAGTTAAAGATACGAGAGATGATAGACTCAAGGGAGTAAGAACAGTCCTTAATGATGGAAGCAGGACATAGATCATCTGGGAATGTTGTGAGAGTGAGTGAAGTAAGACTCCTATTGATATCTAATTCAGAGACTGGGAGACAATTAAACACTGGTGGAATTTTGGCTGGAGTGGACAATGCCATTTTGAGAGTTAGAGGGCCCCTGAAAGATATACGTTCTAGAAATGTAAGATTTTATAGGATCTCTTATCTTTCACTAATTTATCATTGCAATAAGTTCGAATGCTATCCGGCCAGTATGGAGAACTAATCATTGCTAATGGAGGGGATTCAGCCTTTTGTTAAAGTTCTTTAAAAGTTCCTACTGCGAGTTAGCACAGCACCTATAGAGTGGGCATAACACCATTTTTTAGCCTAAATACAAGCTTGTTTATATTCTGCTCTTGCTTGTTTAAGATCCTTGTTAGTGAGTCAATTGGGGTCTCTTCTCTGTCTATGTGCTAAGTGTCTAGGGGCCTTTTTTAAAGCAATAAATTCGGGTGAGAACCATAATTTGACAAATGTGCAGCTTTGATCATTTTGGTCATTAAAGGGGCCACCAAATAAATGATCTTCATAATTTGGGCATTAAAGTAGTCCATTGTAGACCTTCTCTTGATTAATTGTCATGGAATAGATGGCTTCATCAAGAGAGCTGGCCATGATCTTATGTTTATCTTGATAAGTTATAGGCCATAATGAGGCATCGGCAACTGGTTTCACTGATATTTGTGGTACACCAAAAATAATAGCCCTGTGGCTATAAGTACAATAGAGCAACCAGCATTGTAAAATACATGTGCACTGTGATTAATCTGGATGATTTGTCCCTTCTTCCCAGAGAGGAGCCAACCCCTTTGAGACTAGGGTGGTGAGCCTGCAATGCAAGACCCCCCCTAGTGGTCTGGGCAAGTGGGACCTCACTGAGAGAGACTCCCGTCTTGGGGACTAGAACTCACATTCCAGAATGGAACCCCCCATCCAAACCACCTTGTCTGTATATATGAATATGGAAAAGACTTGGCTGTCTCTGGCAACCACAGTATTTTACAAAGATCCTTCTTTAACTCTCTTTGCTGCAGGTAATGCTGAACACAACCTGAATGCCATTTTCAATGAAGGACACTGTTCAAATTGTTTCTGTGATGTGTATAAGAAGATGATGGATTCTAAAGCAAAGGGAGACACCTATGAAGGCAGTGGGACTGTTAGGTAGAGGCAAGCCTCTTCAGTATTGATGTAATGAGGGGGAGGAGCCACGCTCGGCCACTGAGCCAGAAGAAGCATGAAGGGTGAGTGAAACGCTAACCGAACGTCAATGGGTTGGCGGTCTATCTGACCTACAAGCCCTGGTAGAAGTGGAAGCAGAGACGGAAAAACACCTTGTGGTATTGTGACAACACAGTACCTGTGGTGGCCTGGGAGGCTGGTAACGGATGCAGAGACCAGACTGCATGAGGGAGCCTGGATCCCTGAGCTTCGTGCACTTCCGACCATAGCTACAGAGATACATAGCCATGGGGGAAAGCCAATGAGGTTTCAGGAGCCTGAGAACCCTGAGGGAAGACATACCACTATAAGGTACAAACATTGTGCATAATAACTGGGGAAACTATCCAGGTTATGAGAGCTTGAGAAACCAGAGTGTACAATTTCCCTCTAAAAGGCAGAGTGAGAGTAATATGAAAATTGTGAAAAAACCACTGGAAAAGCTGTGAAAGGAAGAATTGAGCATAACAAGAACATTGTAAATAACTGCTGCGAAAATCTACCAAGGTTATGGGAACCAGAGAAACCTGAGAGTGGACAATCCTATATACCAGGGAATTGAAAGCAATGCAAACACTGTGAATGAACCATTGTGGGATGATGACTGGAAAAGTTATTAACATTATGGAGCCTGAGAAACCCGAGCTTGTAAAAATAAACTATGAAAAGGGGACTGAGAAAAGAAGTAGCAGTGTGAATAATTGCTGGAAAACGCTATTCAGTTTACGGAAGCCTGAACAACCTGAGCATGCACCTAACACATGAAAGGGGGAAAGAAAGAGATTTGAATAATTGAATGAAGGCTTAGAAATCTAGAAAGTTTGCAAAACTTTGAACAACCAAGGTGAACCACCACTCTATCCAAAATAAAATGTGTGAAAGAAAAGAAGCGGTCTGAGGACTACAGGACTTTGGGGTGTCCCAACGCATCAAAGGAGGAAAGAACAGAAATATGTTTTGGCTGCGTGTTCACAAGCAATCCTGGAAGAATGGAATTGTTTGCATCAAGAAACAGTTTTCTTTATTAAAAGGATACCTAATTTCTATCAAGGCTGGAAAGAATATCATTCAAAGGAAAGGGAACTTTGGAAGACTGAAAACAAGTCAAGTATAAACTGTGCCAGGCCGAAGCCTTGCTAAGGCTAGTGTACAAAGCCTCCTCTTTTCACTATGTCTATATATAACTATATATACACAAATCAATAGAACTATTCAAATAAACTATTCACCCAATCAAAAGCTTTCAGCTGCAGATGACCAATATATGCACTAAAATGATCATAGTAATCTGAAAAGAATAGACGGGGCATGAGTTTGGGGGTCCTCAAATTCCTATGATGTGGATGAGAAATTGGATGGAATTAACTATGGTTCTCACAATCCGTTCATATAGCCTTACCATTACAAATGATGTGATTCATGGAGGAGAACCATACATGTTATGGTATGTTATGTTATGTTAAAGGTTCTTATAGCCTGCACTGTGGCCACCTGTGTGGTTTCTTGGCACTCTGATGGATCTGTAAAGAAAGGGGGCAGGAGGGTAAGTTAGTAGGATTGAGTGGGAGAAAAGAGCAAGAGAGCTGTGATGTGCTGTTGGCAGCTTCATTTCAGTTGACACTGTTCACTGAGCATAGGTGAGTTTTTTGGTTGGTAGACATCATGTGCTGTTGGACGAGTTTATGTGTGGTTTGTTTCATTGTTGTGGTGTAGTGAAGTGCATGCGGTTTGTTGTGCTGTTGAGATATGGTTGCATTTAGTTCAGAGTTTGAGAGGTGCATGCAGAATTGTGAGTTTTTAGTATGATTGGTTAATGGCAGTACCCTTTCCTACCGCTGCTGTTCTGACTAACTGTGGCCCTTATCCTTTCCCCTTTAGTACATTACGGTGTGCCACAATTACCACCCGCACAGGCTTGAGGCAGATATGTTCCTTGTGCCCTGTGATCCATGCATTCCGAGATCGGGATGCCTCTCACTCCCCTATTTTCCCTTTGACCCTCAATAGGGAAAGGTAAACCCTAGGTCTCAAAAACCACCCCTCCCAATCAGACACCTCTTTTCTTCCTTGCACTCCATTCCAGTCCGGAGCAGCTAAGGGAAGGATACCTATATTTGAAACATGGCAGCAGTGTGGAGACCCCCAGAACCAGCACACAGTGCTACAGGGGGAAAATGCCTATATTTGAGACACAGCAGTACATAGAAAACACCTAGATTTGAGATACGTGGCAAGTTGGAAAAAATGCATAAATTTGAGACACAGCAGTAAGTAAAAAACTGTTGGATTTGAAATACCTGGCATATGGGAAATAACAACTAAATTTGAGATAGAGCAGTAAATGGTGAACCACCTACAATTGGGAAACAGCAGTGATTGGAAAACTACTTACTAGCCGGCTAACATTGGTGTCCTATATTATGTAAGGTAATAAGGGTGGTAGGGCTTTATTGGAATACGGTAATTCATTTGAATATTTAAACTATAATATACACATATTTACACAATTAAAAGTGCTATCTGTGGTAAGTTATAGGAACAACACATCCTCAGTTATGAGGGGCCAAGCCCCAAGGGACTGGACATGTCCACCGTCTTTCCAATGTGCCTTGCATAGGGTGGAACAAGCAGGATTCTACAGACACTGACTAGCTGCATTGTGTGGCATGGGGGGAGAAGATGAGAGTCATCTGGGGACTACGCCAGTCAGATGAGAACAGCACACAGTTGTCCAGAATACACAGATTGCTATGGAAAATCATACAACTGCAAACTTTCAAGATTTCAAGATGTTGTTGATGGCATGGCATATATTTCAATCTGCAGAACTGGCAAGTGAGAAAAATATAGGCACTTTATCATCTAACCAATGTGAAATGACTAATAATGATCACCTAATGATGCAATTAGGGATACAAGAGAAAAGTGGCCAATCAGTAATCCTGAGACAAGTCACCAACTCATGAAGCAATTGGATAGCCCCACCAGGGCATGTGTATAAAAGGAGTGAGAGGAGGTCAGCCATGGGCATACGTCGGGAGGAGGCAGGCATGTTACTCACTGCTCTCTGCAAAACAAGGACAGATGGAGAGGAGGAGAGAGAGGGCAAGAGACTGGGAGTGAGAGTGAGAGAGAACTAATCTTCTCCGCTTCTTCACCAGGTTGGAACAAGTAAGTGGTCCTGTGGCTAGGGTGAAGGGATCCTCTACCCTAGGTCAAGACAGGGGGAAGAGGGAATCCTCCACAGTAGAGGAAAACCGAACATGGGACCGAAAACAAGAGACTGTGATGAAATATGGAAAATAACTTGTAGAGACTGGGGAGAAGCTTTGGAAAAGCCAATAGAGGTTAGGAGTTAGTGACACTCACAATTGTGAGTATTCCCATGAACGGATTGACAGGAGAATTAGTTAATGGGATTTTCTGGAGTTTAGGGCTGGTCATTAACAGAGTCAATTTATGTTACTTTGTGTTGAATATTTGGAACAATTCTTTGTTGAAGCATATAGGTTTAGCGAGATGGCTAAATGACGTGACAAGAATAGGTTTGATCTCTTTATCTTGGCTACAATCTTTTCACTGTGTTTATAGAATAGGGTAGGACCAAGATTTATTATTATTAGGTATAAAATGTTATTCTCTATCCGAACCACCAACACGCCAAAGTGCAAGGAGCGCCCGACAAACCGTCTTTAGTGTTGTCCCATCCTTCACACTATTTTGTGGTGTTATTTCTTGTTATTGTTAGGTATTTCTTCTAGTTCCTGTAGGTGTTAAAACAAACTCAACCTTGAACCACTGTTCCTCGATAAAGACACTCTGACAAGGCCAGTGATTTAAACTTTCCCAGAGGGGATTGCAACCTCTTTCACCTACTGCTGAGGTGCATGGTGGCAGAAGAGAGGGCCCCAGCTCTTGCCACACCCGCGGTTTCAGCATTTTTGTATGCAGACCTTTAGCTCAAGCCTTACCTCCTAAAACAGATGCTTGCCAGTGTCTTTCTATTCTTTAAAAAAAATCTACATCTGAAGCTATGGACACACAGAAGAGAAACCTGCATTATCACCAGGACAACATCCAAAACTGACTGAGAGAAAGCATCTGAAGAGAATTGAAGCCCAAAGCCCAGAGAACTCAGGAAGCACCAGCACTGCACAGCAGAAAGAGAGAGAGAGATCACTGAGCTATTGTCACGCTCGGCCGCCGTTGGCGGCTGTGGAGACGCTGGCGATGGGGCGGCCATTGAATTGGCCGTCACGCTGACGGCGTCCACATCCAGCGGTCTAGTTTTCTCCGCGCTTCCCCGGTGGAGCCTATGTAACGTCACCCAACCCGGAAGCCCGCGCGTTGCAACCTTCGCGTCAGGCTCCGGGTTGGTACGCTGCAGTTTTCCTTTCCGTGGCTTTCGCCACCGCATTCCCCCTGTTGCTTCTCTCCTCCCTCTCTTGTTCCTCCTTCCGTTCCTCGCCCTCTCCCTTTGTTTCTCTCCCTCATTGACTACTGGGATCCCCTTCTTATGCTCTCTCATTGTATCGCGTTCCCTACTGGCTCCTTTCTCTGCTTGCCGTTCTGCCTTCCTAGATAGACTCTCCTGTCTCTGCCCTATTAAGCGGACCCCTCAAGCTTCGCTATCGACATACTCCTGGTATGCCCTGCAGTCCTGACCAGAACCACTACTGACCTGCAAAGAAGGGTTTTTTTGTGCCTTTTAGGCTTTTTCCCCTACACCGGTCTACCCCGGTTCGGGGGCCCCCTTTTTGCCCCGAGTTTGAGGGGCAGGGTGGCTTCCTCTCGGGGTAGGTCATATCATCATACCAGAGAACAGGAAGTCTGGAAAAGGAGATTCGGAGCTGAACCGGAAAAGATACCCCAAGGTGAGCAGGAAGGTATTGAAGATAGAGGGGGAACAGGGGTGAAGTTAGAAGAAAGTAGGAGTTCAATTGACAGATTGCAACACCAGGAAGTAACAATGGCCACCCCTGAACAGGTACAGGAGTTAGTGGCCGCAGTTCAGGCCTTGAACGTTGAACTACAGAACGTTAAGGCTGATAATCTAACCTTGAGACAATTGATCACTTCACGAGAACCCAGGGATCATGATTTGCCTCCCATGGCTTTATCTACTGGCAAGTTTGACGGAACCCCAAGGCGCCTCAAAGAATTCCTGGAAGCATGTTCTATGTATTTCACGTTCAGACCTAGTCTGTTTTCAACTGATCACACCAAGGTGGGATTTATGGTTTCCAACATGACAGGGAACGCCTTAGCTTGGGTCACTCCCCTGGTGTCAAACAATGATCCTGTGATAAGTAATTTTGGTGGGTTTGTGACCTTATTGCGCCAGACCTTTGAACAGGACGAGATAGTCCATGTAGCAGCAGAAGAGCTATTGGATGTTCACCAGGGTTCCAGTGACCTGTTGACGTATATTTCCACATTTAAGCGCTTGGCTTCCACCGCAGGATGGCCTGAACAGGCCCAGTATACTGTGTTCCGTCGTGGACTGAAGGAGGAGATCAAGGACGAATTGGCAAGAATAGCTCGTCCAACAACCCTGTCGGATTTGTTTTCCATAGTCACCCAGATTGAGTATCGTTTGAGTGAACGTAAGGCAGAGAGAAAGAAGTATAAGTCCCCTGTCTCCCTTCCTCAAGGCACCCATTCGGTACCTTCTCTAGCTCACCCCAGCAACAAGGAAGAACCTATGCAGGTTGGGTCTACCAGAACTCCTTTGTCATCCGAAGAGAGAAGACGCCGTAGAGAATTGGGACTTTGTATGTATTGTGGCTCGGATTCCCACCTGCTTCGAAATTGCTCAGAAGTACCGCCAAGACGGTCGGGAAACGAACGACCTCGGAACTAAAGGGGACGAGTGAACGAGGTCGGACTTTTAGTCCCTATCTTACAGTGACAGTGACGTCACATCCAACTACGCTGGACTCACGTCTTATGGCAGTTCCCATCCAATTGACTACCCCGACGGAAGTCCTTACCACCATGGCCTTGTTGGATTGTGGCGCTGCAGGAGTGTTTATGGATACTATGTGGGCACACAAACAAGGGCTAACACTTGTACAAAGGGAGGAAGTCCAGAAGGTGGAAGGAGTCGATGGTTCTCCGCTTTCATCAGGTCCTATCACCCACTCCACCGAAACCATGATGGTTCGCATCTTTCACCATTCGGAACAGTTACAGTTCGATTTAATTCGAGCAGCACATTTCCCAGTAATACTTGGAATCTCCTGGCTGAGGATGCATAATCCGCTAATAGATTGGACACAGAACACTTTGGCCTTCACTTCCTCATACTGTAAACACAATTGCGGTATCCATCCCGCAGAAGAGCCGGTACAGGTCCTTACTCCTCTACAACAAGGGGTAAACGAGATTTGTAAAGTTCCTCAAGAATTGACCGAATTTTCTGACCTCTTCAAGGACAACTCAGTTTTGGAACTACCCCCACATCGGCCGGAAGACTGTGCCATCGAGTTGCTACCTGATGCCCTGGTGCCATTCAGTCGCATGTTCTCCTTGTCTCTTACGGAAAAGAGGGCCCTTCGTATATATTTGGATTCCCATTTAGTTAATGGCCTTATTCGACCTTCCAAATCACCGGCAGGTGCATCTCTCTTCTTCATACCTAAGAAAGATACTTCAGAACTAAGGCCCTGTATTGATTACCGGGGCCTGAACAAGGTCACAATTCGAGACAGATACCCAATGCCCCTGATAGCTGACATATTGGAAGCAGTCCAGGGTTCCACAATATTTTCTAAATTGGACCTTCGCAGTGCCTATCATCTCCTGCGAATTAGAAAGGGGGATGAATGGAAGACTGCTTTTCGGACCCCGTTTGGCCTTTTTGAGTATCGGGTGATGCCATTCGGCCTGGTAAACGCACCCGCCATATTCCAACGCTTTATGGATCACCTGTTTTCCGATCTGCTATATTGTAGTGTCATAGTTTATTTGGATGACATCTTGGTGTTTTCAAAGACCAATTCCGAACACGTGTGTCATCTTCGGACAGTATTCCAGCGACTACGCTCGCAACAGCTATTGGTCAAGCTTGAGAAATGTCTCTTCTACCAACCTTCTATTCCATACTTAGGATACATCCTCTCTCAAGAAGGAATCAGTATGGATCCCAGGAAGGTATCTGCCATCCTGGATTGGCCAGTTCCAGCATCCCAAAAAGACGTCCAACGGTTTTTGGGGTTAGCTAATTTCTATAGAAAATTTATCAATCACTTCTCACAGATAGTGCTTTCAATCACCGCCCTCCTGAAAAAGGATACCAAACCTTTCTTTTGGTCGGAATCGGCCAACCAAGCCTTTTTAGATCTGAAAGGAAGATTCTGCTCCGCTCCAATTCTGTCTCAACCGGATCAGGACCAGCCCTTCATAGTCGAGGCAGACGCTTCGGCCCACGCATTGGGAGCTGTTCTCCCTCAACTTAAGGATGGCACAGAACATCCCGTAGCCTATCTCTCTAAAACCCTTTCAACCAGCCAAAGGAATTACTCTGTGATAGAAAAAGAACTTTTGGCCCTCAAAGTCGCCTGTGAAGAATGGAGACACCTACTCCAAGGCGGTACCCATCCTTTCGTGTTACGCACGGACCATAAGAACCTAAAGGTACTCGGAAGTATGGAGTGTGTCAACTCCAGGCAGGCCCGGTGGGCACATTTCTTTAGCCAGTATGATTTTGATATAACCTACATACCAGGCACTCAGAATTGCTTGGCTGATGCCCTATCCAGAAGACAGTCTTTTGAGCACCTCACCCCCCCAATCGGGAACCCTCTGTTTCCTCGAAACAGGATTGTGGGATTAGTTTCTTCCTTTCTGCAAGAAATCAAGATGGTAACCAGACCGGACTTAGTCACCTCAATACCTGGGAGTCTGCGCCCACAGATAGGTTGGTCGGAAGGACTTTTGCTAGTGGGACAGCGTTTGTATGTTCCCTCCGAAATCCTACAGCGGAAGGTACTGGATTGGGGCCATAACCATATGACAGCTGGACATAGAGGAGTTAAAGGAACCACAGAGTTGATCTCTCGCTCATTCTTTTGGCCATCACTATCTCAGGATGTGAGAAGGCACTGTAGAACGTGTATGGTGTGCGCACAGAATAAGAATACCACCTGCAAACCCTATGGGTTATTGACTCAACCAGTATTACCCAACAGACCCTGGACTCAAATTTCTACAGATTTCATTGTAGACTTGCCAGTATCCCAGGGTTCGACTTGTCTCATGGTTACCATAGACACGTTTACTAAGATGGCACATTTTTCTGCATTACCAGGAATACCATCTGCCCCCCAGATGGCGGAAGTTTTTCTTAGGGACATATTCAGACTCCATGGTCTTCCCGATAAGATTATCTCTGATAGAGGCACTCAATACACATCTCGATTTTGGGGAGCCCTATGCCACCGACTAGGGATAGAAAGGGCCTTATCATCTGGCTTTCACCCCCAGACCAATGGCCAGACAGAGCGACTTAATGCCTCCCTCGAGCAGTACCTTAGGTGTTACATCAACAAGAATCAGGACAATTGGGTTAGCCTTCTGCCCACGGCAGAATTCGCCTACAACAACACAGTACATTCGGCTACGGGTCTTAGCCCTTTTTTCTGCTCTATGGGGTTCACCCTCGTAGTATACTTCCTGTGTTTCCCTCACCCTCTAATATACCTACTATTGAATCTACCTTGGATCGCATAACTACCGCACATTCTACCGCTCAACGGAGTTTGGCTTCCACTAGGCATAGGTATAAGGTTTTTGCTGATCGGTCTCGCTTGCCTTGCCCTGATTGGAAGGAGGGTGATCGAGTTTGGTTATCAACCCGATTCCTGCCTAGATGGGTGCATTCGACCAAATTAACCCCCCGATTTGTAGGGCCCTATAAGATCATCAAGAAGATCAATCCTGTGGCCTATAAATTACAGCTTCCCAAATCCATGCGCCGGGTACACCCGGTCTTTCACTCATCCCTCCTTCGGCCTGTTGATCCCCATATCTCAGTTAAGAAGGCTTTTGGATTGTCCAGTAATGCCAAGAACCTGCCCGAAGAATATGAGGTATCAGCCATTCGTGATTCCAGATATCGCAAGGGCAGGTTGGAATATCTGGTTTCCTGGAGGAACTACCCTAGTTCAGAGGACTCCTGGGAGCCTAAATCCTATATTCGTGCTCCCAGAATGGTCAGGAGTTTTCACCGAGCTCATCCGGGTAAGCCCGGGGGAACCAGCCTTGGAGGGGGGCATACTGTCACGCTCAGCCGCCGTTGGCGGCTGTGGAGACGCTGGCGATGGGGCGGCCATTGAATTGGCCGTCACGCTGACGGCGTCCACATCCAGCGGTCTAGTTTTCTCCGCGCTTCCCCGGTGGAGCCTATGTAACGTCACCCAACCCGGAAGCCCGCGCGTTGCAACCTTCGCGTCAGGCTCCGGGTTGGTACGCTGCAGTTTTCCTTTCCGTGGCTTTCGCCACCGCATTCCCCCTGTTGCTTCTCTCCTCCCTCTCTTGTTCCTCCTTCCGTTCCTCGCCCTCTCCCTTTGTTTCTCTCCCTCATTGACTACTGGGATCCCCTTCTTATGCTCTCTCATTGTGTCGCGTTCCCTACTGGCTCCTTTCTCTGCTTGCCGTTCTGCCTTCCTAGATAGACTCTCCTGTCTCTGCCCTATTAAGCGGACCCCTCAAGCTTTGCTATCGACATACTCCTGGTATGCCCTGCAGTCCTGACCAGAACCACTACTGACCTGCAAAGAAGGGGTTTTTTGTGCCTTTTAGGCTTTTTCCCCTACACCGGTCTACCCCGGTTCGGGGGCCCCCTTTTTGCCCCGAGTTTGAGGGGCAGGGTGGCTTCCTCTCGGGGTAGGTCATATCATCATACCAGAGAACAGGAAGTCTGGAAAAGGAGATTCGGAGCTGAACCGGAAAAGATACCCCAAGGTGAGCAGGAAGGTATTGAAGATAGAGGGGGAACAGGGGTGAAGTTAGAAGAAAGTAGGAGTTCAATTGACAGCTATGCAGAGCCTTGTAGTGTTACCAGGGCAAGCCAGTGAGACCATAAAAGAGCACACACATCAGCTGGACAACCACAGACCAGAAAGGGAGCTAAACCCATCCTCCTTTGAGAGACTTACCAGTGAATCCCTTCATCTGGGGAGCCAGAACACATACTTGAACATTGCCTTTCCAAATGAATGTGGATTGGTCCTTTAAGGGTACTTAAACCAGAATGCCATAGAATTACAATTCTGCAAAGCATATGATTCTTTGGCAGTAGCCAAACATTAATTCATTTCTGAGTTTTAACAGGAACTATACATATTTTTTTGGCGATACTATATCATATAATATATATCATATCATATATACTATATAATAAAAGTGTCTGTCGTAAACCCAATCCTATAAACAAGGGATCCATATTTACCCTACCATGTATTTTTGTATCTATGCCCAAACGAGAAACCAATAATGTCCAACATTTAATTTTGACCTAAAATAATTATGTTATATGTGATTCAATTTTTTTTTTTGTTGATGCCAACACTTGTCAACGGTATCAGGTAAAGTAAAGTGAAGTACACATTGCAAGATATCTAATGCTTTTTTTTTGCTTTCTTTTAAATGTGATGCCAGAAAACAGAGATATTTTGAATGTTCATATTGCAGAAGATTGCATATCTTTGTCTAGTATAGTTATTGAAACTTTCTTTCATATGAACAGATATGCGTGTGCATTGTTAATGTATAACATTAGTAAATTAATAGCAGGCAGGTTGTGTTTCCATTCTATAGACAAGCTGCCTGTATTTGTGTGGAATGTTGTTGATTTCCTCAACATTGAAAGTTAGGGGGACACCTTTAACTTTGATTTACTATTTAAGATAACACAGAATATTCAGCCTGTGTTTTATCCCAAACATTTGGGGTGGGATTGGCATGAGGGGTGTGTTAGATTGGGGGATGTTGAAAGACAATGCTTTAAAACTAAAATATATTCTATCGATCAAAGTCATTACACAGTGTGGAATTGTGTCATGGGGACAGGTAGTCCCATTAACAAAGTTGTCTGATCAACCATGGCTTCCATGGACCGGAGGTGCATAAAAGGAGTCCTCAATCTTTGTACATCTAACTCTCCAAACAGTGTTGTTGTTCCCTTCCCAGTGCTGGGTGGACGAGAACTTCCTTTAAGTCTGCCCCTGGGTTACCTCTGTAGCGCACAGTTGGGAGTTCTCAATCCGATGGCAGTTATAGCTGGAAATTAGGTCTTTGAGTTACTCTCAATAATTCTGAACTCTATCTATGTTTATGTTTTAAGGCTGTGGTAATGGTGATCATCAGGGACAGGCCAAATTACTAAGTCAAGAGACAGCTGAGAAAAAAACTCCTGACTTGGGTGTGGATAAAATGACTATTGGTCACCAAGGTGCAGGTACTAATAAGGTTCAGAATGGGGAAGCAGTTCTTTAGAGTTTCCTTTATTTGGTCTACTGCTACAGGAATACATCACTGACAGATGCCTGGTCCTCAGTTCCTGTGGGGTTTTATCCTCCTTCTGAAAGAAGGGCACTTCATCACACACCTTCCCCCATTCCATGTGGATCCCTCTAGTTTTTCTCTTCCCATTGATGATCCTGGCTGCCCTTTTAGCCAACTGCTCTGTTCTCAGAAAAAATAGCATTTAGTCCTAGGTTTTTTGGCCCATCCAATGGTAGCATCTGGAGAGATGTTTATGTAAAATTGTTCTGCTCTCCTCAATTTTGAGGAATTGAAGTAACTCTATGAAATTGGTCACTGAAATGTGGCAGTTCAGGAAACATCTATGCACTCCTTGATTTTCTGAAATGAAGACAGTGCCATAAATGTGTCTGAACACAAACCAACATCATTCTTCATGTACAGGTTTGCAAGTGCTTTGTGAACTATATGCCGGCTTGTGAAAGAGTTAAGCATGTGGTGGGTGACTTCTGAACTAGCATGCTGCTGCTGAATCCCATTAATCCATAAGCACATTTTAGATACCTTTACTCAGTGTAGTGTTTTGCAAAGAATTTGCAATTTCTAGTGAAAGCGTAGTCATTTGGAAGAACATGAAATATATACTTAGCAAGCCAGTGCATGAGGCTTCATGGTCTAGAGGGAATTACTCCCTTTTATTTGCCTTTTGGTATGAGGTCATCTCCTTGTGAAACAATATGTGCCACTTAGTAACCTATATTATTAAATAAAGCAGCTTTGTCTACTTCCCGAAATCCTTCAATAACCACCAGGGAATAGGGCATGAGTTAATCTGGCAACATTTTTGCCTAGCTGACCATTGAAAAAATGCACCAAAGAAGTATTTATTGAGCATTCTATAGACTTGTTGAAAAGATTTTTGATACTGCTTGTTTGAGAGGCTCTGAAAGTCTCCTTGCCATAGGGGTGCCTGGAACTCTAAGCGCTGATGATGAACGGGAGCACTGACAGTTCTCTGCCATCTTGAAGGTGGAGCGACCATGGTGCTTGATACTCTCCTCATAACTGAATCAGGATGGGCTTTAATAGCTCCTGCACAATCATTGTATTCTAACTTGACTATAAGCTCTGCTCCTTCAGAATAATTTCTAGCAGCTGACCCACTTTCACTGTTTTCCTGAATAGCATGTATCCCCTCCATGATTGTTTCCCAATGGATTCCATAGTTGCATGGTACCATAATGTTTACCAGTCGTTTAACGACACACATTTTTTTTCAGATTGTGCATATATCAATATCATCCCTCTCCTAATCCACAGCAAAAAATATCCGAAGCTGGTGATTTGGCCTTCTTCACAGTGGCACAGTCACAGATAGAGCTTCCATCTTGGGTGCTGATGCTGGTAGATACACTGAACAATAGATAACCCTGGCCCTCATAATGTTAATCACAGCTGTCTTGTATAGCGTGGCCAGGCTCCTCTAGCAGTCACCCCGATTATATTAGTAGAATACACTTGGGCCTCTCAGAATTTCCCAGCTACAGGAATGGAAGACTCAGCCGTGGGGCAAAGTTGTTGTTGTTCATTAGCAAACAAACTTAACAGGGATCACATCAGAAGAACAAGTTTAATCTAGAGCTCTCAGCTTCTAAGAATGTCTCACCCGGTTTTATCCTGGTGTGATGTCACAAATCCAGGTCCCCTCCAGGAAACCTATCAGATATTTACATTGGTCGGTTTGGGTAAGTTATAAATATATATAAAGAATGTTAGTTTCGGAATTGGTTTCCAGTGGCTCCTCCTAGTACCACCTCTACTATCACCCATCTACAACATTGCAGGATTACCATTGGCCCTTGCAACAAATGACAACCCCACGTGAAAGGTGAACTTAAAATGGGCAGAATGTGTGCCCGCAGCTCTGGGACCATAGACAGTTCTCAGACTGAATGTACTTCTTCAAGGTAATAAGAAAGAACATGGAGGTACGGAGCATTCCCTAATGTTGCTATTGTCTGATCACCCAAGCCTATGAGAGTGCAGTCAGTTAACGAATTGTGGGCAACATTTGTATCTTCTTCTATCTGGCTCTCTGGGAACAGTTATCTCTGTCTGCGTCGCGCATGTCGAGAACACGAAATTAAGCCTTCTTGTCTGTAATTATGTGGATTTTAGCCTGAATTTCTGCAGGTGGCTCACTATCTTGGTAGCTGGAATTTTCCTGCTTCCACTTTGTCCTTGGCTGAGTGTCCTGTTTCGGCTTGCCTCAGGTTGCAGTGATCATGTCAGCTTGTCTGTGTAGTCAGAATCTGTCTCTGCTTTCTTGTTCGTTTCAGAGGCCTATAGCTCCTATAGTCTTCCTTATGGCTTCTGCATGTTAGTCAGAGTCAAATGTGCAAGCTAGATATATTAATTCTTTGCATCTTATGATTTCAGCTTTGACAAAAGATATGAATATAGAGATATGTATGTGTGTTATTCCTCTGCCTAAATGGGTCATAAGCATGTGGTTCATGCCTCTATGCAATAAACTAGTGCAGGTCCATGTAGCTGAATGGATGAATATGCGCTTCATGTATAAACACGGCTGCGTCATGATGTCAGTGATGACGTAATTGGTTTCTGGTTTCCCAGTAAGTTGATCTGATTGATTGATGTCAGTTCCATGTCATCCAAAATATCAATTGGGTATGGTCTGAATGGTTTTTTAGGAGAATATTGCTTTCCACACCTGCGATATATCGATGATTGCAGTGATCGGCCCAAGAGTGAGGTTCATCTATCATTTCACTGTAGACACATGTAGATGTCGAGAGTCGCGTGGGGGACATGTGGTTCAGATTTGGCCCTTCATCTACACTCTATAGCTACTAATGGCCTTTAAGTCAAAATTATACTACTTGCCCTATTGTGGCTTCATATCATTTTTTGGGCAAAATAAACAAACATATCACACTCATTGTGTGTGTCTGCTGCTCTGTAGCACTTACACTCACATGTCCAGGTAAAGGATCAGTATCATTATATTTTTATTATTTTTTGTTTCAGTGCATATTGGCTTTGAAACCAATCCTTCAACATTAATCAAGAAATAATTAGATACAAACAATGTACAATTAAATGGCAACAGAACAATTCTAACATTGTAAAAAGTATAAATAATAAAAACAGTTAATGAAAACAGTGTACTACATCGATAATTAACTTACAAAGCTAAAAGCTTAATTTCATATATGACACGCAGCTGCAGCTATTACGAGGCTGTCAGCTGAGTAAATAGTGCTCCAAAATTGAACAGACTCGCAACCAGTAGCAGAGCTAATGATGTCACTATAGCCCTTACTATATTTCTCACATACCACTGGCAGCAGCTTTAGTCGACGCCAGTACCATTCCTCATAACGAATGCCTCATACTCAATTGTAGGCAAGATATTAAAACAAAAGTAACATATAAAGTGCCTCAAGTCGCGAGTGGGCACGGTTTTAACAAATATGAGCAATGGCTATTAGGGCGAAACCCTTGACTGATGCACTCAGCATATCTTCTTTTGGAGTTCAGGTTGGCAATGTTTTGTGATCCATCCCAATCCACGCTTGTAGTGTTCAACTCTTGAAAGTAGTGAACAAATCTTCAGGGAAGGTAAGGCCAATAGAGGCAAGATGAAGGGTGACTGACTGGTTTAAATAACAAATAATCCCGGTTATGGGAGTTATTTTGCCTATTCCGTGCAATAAGGCTGAGTAGCGTATTACTCTCCTTGCCGGCCAAACAGAGTTTAATAAAAAACGGTAGTCCATTGAATCATCCAAGGGACCAACAAAGAAGGCAAGCCAAGCTCACACCTCAAGGCCTCCACAGGTACAGCGTTAGGCACATCCAATGATGAGCTAAGGGGTTTTACAACAAGTTTATCTAACCAAGTGATCAGATTTGATGGTAAACACCCTAAACCATATAGAATGCTGGGGATTATTACAACCTTATAGATGTCCAAGAAACCCTCAATGATATGGGCCACTTTCCTGGCAATGAATCTTCGAATGACCAGCCACTTCTTGATCACCGTCCGGTTGACATTTTTGCTAAGGAATTGAGGAGTAGGGCGAAATAGGATGGGGATGCCCAAGTAGATATAGGAGTTTACTACATCCAATGCTGCCCTCTCCAATCTCCAGGAAAAACACTTTTTACTACCAGACTGCCTGCGCATAATCATGATTATGGTCTTTGTGGCGTTCATTTCCATAGTGTTCTTAGAAGCAAAGGTGGACAAGGCATCAATGGAACGTTGCAATCTGATTGGGGTGAGATCTAATAACACTGTGTCGTCTGCATACGCATTCCGAGGTACGGTCATCTCCACGATGTGAGGGGGGAAATTACAAGATCTTGTAGCAGCGCTTGAACTCACATGTCCAGGGATAGGAGCAGTATCATTATAGTTGTCATTATTAAAGTTTGTTACCGGTTTTTCCACTTTTATTTTTCCATGGCCTGCGGACATTCATAGAAGGTCACTTGCATCATTATCTTAAAGAATGATGGCGATAAATGGCTGCCCTTAGCCTATTGCCCACTTCAGCACTATTCCCAACTTCATATGACCTTGTAAAGGCGTGCAGAGGAATCTGATGCACTACTGAACAAGACTAGAGCAAAGCTTACAACAGTAAATGAACAAATTACAACTTGCACCAATGTTGTGAAAGTTTGCACTACTTTACATTTTACAAAATTAGCAAAGTTCCAGGTTTTCTTTCTCACTTACGATTTTGCATTCTACAATCCATGTCCACTTTTCTTTGACATCCCCTTTGACCTTGAAGTAAACATTTGCAAACAATCATTTCAGCGGTGTTTTTCAGGAATATTCCTCTGGACCAATTAGGCTCAATGGGAATGCATTAGCAGATTTAGATTTTGGGTTGGCCCTGTATGCAGAAGGGCATCATTATAGCATCTCTACAGCACAATTTATTGGTCTAATATATTAGAAACATAATTAAATACCCACAAATGTGGGAGTATTTAATGCCACAAATGTGCAATGTATGTGAAGTTATGCACAAGTTCACAAAGTGTGAGTAAGCAGGAACCCGCAATGATATACTCCCATACCCTCAACGTCATATTCATCAAGACATTCGACAGTAAATTAATAAAACTCCTCCAAGTTAAACCGATGTTTCGCAGATGAGAAGAGAACACCAGCAACTTGCAAAATGTACTCATCATATTCATTATTTATCTCAGAGACATAGGGCCTCATTCCGAGTACGGCGCTAACCAATGGCGCTATTAACGCCTTGGTTGACGCCGTACCCGGACCGGCAGCGCCTTGGTGGATGGCGGAATTACCGCCCCATTCCAAGGGTGGCGGGGCGGTAATTCCCCAATCCCCATTTACCCTTCCCCATTCCCATTTTTGCCCCATAGGGCATAATGGGAGTGGGGAAGGCGTTAATTACGCCACCGTAAATTACGGTGGCGTAATTAACATCAAGGTCCCTTAGCGCCATGGTTTTTAACACCTGCTAAAAGCAGGTGTTAAAACCTCCAGGGCGCAAAAGGAACTCGGAGTATGGGCCACCGCTCTCGTTAGCGGTGGCGGCTATCCCTTACCGCCATACTCGGAATGAGGCCCATAGTTATAGGTAAGTTCAAAACTGTTGGCTTTACCAATGCTTGTTTGTAACATGACTTCAGTGAAGGACATGCAGAGTGCTCATAAATCGAGTGGCTGAAGGCAGACCTCGTTAAGACAAACATTGTACACCAGTAATAGGTTTACAACTCCAATTAAGCCTTTAACTTGCAGCAGACTGCTTTCAGAAAACATTGGTATATACTTTGAGTGCAAAGTTTGAAGGTAAGGCTTGAACAAAGACAGCTTAAAGAGTTCCCATGAGGAGGTGTTTTGGATGGGGAAGGGCAGGAACTGTGTGGGAATGGCCATAAGGATTAGCATGGAAAGGGTCAAAGGTTGGGCAAATAACCAAACAATACCTACAAGCTTTGTGCCCCTCCTCATATGCCATTTCTCCGTGTCTGTACTCTGATGCAATAGTTTCATCTTATAGGGGTCGCAAACGACACCTAGGAGCCCAAACTAAAAAGAAACATTCAAAAGATACTAACTGGCATACTTTAGGATGCAAAATAAAGAAATAACATTTTCTCCATTATTAAAAATGTTGCATAGAGGCGAGAGCTAAGACAATGGTCCGGTTTTCCCACGAGCAAGTGGAGGCCTTGCACACTTGAGCCTGAAACCCCGTAGAGTATGTGGAGTGCCTGGTCAAAGATCATCTCTGATCTTTGGCGAGCCATGCTGTCTACTCTTATCACTGGTCCTCGAGTTATCTGAGAAATGTGCAAGATGGACGTTTTAGGCAGGGTGAAAACATCCAGCACATCTGCAGGAAATCTTGATTACAGCCAGATGCGAATATATACGAACACACAAACATCTAAAGAGGAACAAATATTATTCATTGTGTGTTTGTTATGAAACTGGATCTGGTTCTACTAAAGTTGCATCATCCAGGTTTTTTCCAAACGTGACTTAATTGAAACCGAGTGAATAACATGCTGCATTAAGCCAGATGCAGAGTTTCTGCTTCGCATTGATTTGTTAATACAAACAGGCAACCCTACGAAATGCTGTTCCGCCGATAAAGATCGGATCTGAAAGAAATTTTAGCCACCGGAGAATTTGGTTGATGTCAATATGTGCATGTTTTTCATTGAAAGTACACGAGAAGTCATGTCAGATGAATACAGCGTGATTCACAGGATAGCCACTGCATGTCCATTCATGGGCAAGCTTAATGATCGTGATCCTGTCATGGATGGACTGGGAACCAAAAGCGGCCCTGGCAATAATGTTCAAAGGGGCCCTATATTACACATGTTCAGCAACCCCAATCTCTTTTCCTATGGGAACATTTGGAAATACCACCCAAAAGAGGCCCAGTGTGCAGCGGCCTACCGGGAAATCTCCAGAGTTCCTGATAGGCCAGTCCACCCCTGGATCCTGCATGGGTGACACCACTGACCTGCGCTGTTTAATGACCTAGACACAATGGCGCAAGCACAAAGTTCAACTTGCGCTCATCGGGTGGCTTGAGCAAGAAGCTTTTTGTGAAATAAAACCGGCTGCTGCTACCGTGTGGATGGCGCTGAATAGAGAATTTACGCAACTGTGCCATTCATGAAACTATAAAGAAAACATTTGTTCTTAAATCTTCAATCCATATTGTGGATGGTCTTTATATCAAAGATGTGGACCTATTCCACAGTCAATCCGCATCCTGATGGAGAGTGTAGAGCTGGAATGTTGTCATTGTGTAATATGGCAATGATGTGTTTGAGGGGGTAACAGCCCCCTGTCCTGAGGCAATGGTCCGAGCGAGGGCATTACATGAGGCAGCAGCCGTGACGAGAGAGTACTTCATGTAAAGGCATGCATGCCAGTAAGATAGCTCAGCAAGTTGAACGCTCACTGCTGTGATATGTGTGTGATCTGCATGTTTGAATCCCAGCAAGGCCACCTCAGCCTTTCAGCCTTCCGAGGTGGGTAAATGGTTGATTGATATTGTATGTAAATATGTTCTATGTAAAGCGCTTTGGCGAAGGTGCTATGTAAATAACACATCATTATCATCATACTGCGTTATAGTCATCAGCGGATATGTCCAGAAGAACAAAAACATAGGACATAACTGAGGGGAAACCATGTGCGTCACACGTTTCACCGTTTTCAAAAGCACCTGCAACGCAGAAGTGCGCGCAGCGTGTCACTGTAAGTGCATACTATGCAGAGGGAGAAGTGCAGATCCCTAGCTGAAATTGGACAGCGTGAGGAAAGGAGCGGATGAGCAGGTGAGTAGCTCCAGGGATGCTGCGTGAAGGAAGGCCAGGCTGGCAGTTCAGCAGGAAAAGGCTGGGAGGTGGGAGTCCACTCATGTGAGTGTGGCACACGTATGACTGCCATTATCACATGTAGGTTGCAATGGTTTCACTTCCTGCACAGCTGTGCCTCATTTGGCATACATTTTGCAGAACAATTAGAGGGGTAAGCACTTTTTCCACTGGTCTGGCTGAACGTTGTTGGAGAAATAGTGCGAAATCATCAAATAATACCCAAACTACCGCCACACAGGTGACTGCTTTACATCACCTGCCACGTGACTCATGCCATGCAAACCTATCTATTGCAGTGCAGTGGAACCGTGGCATGTATCAGGTGTAAAGGGGAAGACGCAATTATTCTTTGTATAGTATTAATAGCGTGCTATAATCAATAATGTGGCTTTTCACATGCATCCAAAGAAAGAGAAATAAAACATTTTATTCTAACAGCATACAATAACCATCCTAACAAATAGGCACCTTCATCGGTATACATCCTAATCAGTGTCTGGAACATTAAGTTTTACATGATCATTCAATGTGATAAAACCTAAAACATGCAATACCTTCAAATCTGTTGTCAATTTGATGACTGTATGAGTGTTAGCCTACCACTCCCAGATTGCTCAAGGTCTGGTTCTATTAAAGCTGTCAGTACCTTTACAATAAATCGAGCAGTGAAAAGCAGTTTGGGATTTTTTATATGCATTTCTGCCACAGAGTTGGGGGTTAGTGTGTTACTAAGGACACACTTCTTAGGTCTGTGACCACTGAACATGCGGGGAAGACGAGTCATTGAACAGTCAGACAGCAACCCCAGATTGTACATCCCAAAAACTGTCCAATCTGGGTGCACAATGGACAGTCCAAGGGGTATATTGGCAAATAAGACTTTCTAATGTCCTGATTCAAGTCACAAGGAATGCATTTATCTGATCTTCGCCACTTCAATGCACATCTTGGCTCAATATTAGATGTGCCTTTCGTTCAGTTACAGAAGTAAATAAAATCCACAACCTCTGGGACCTTAGGCACATCTTCTTAACATTGAGAGTAGTGCTTTCGCCCAGGTTTGCTCCCACTTTGTGAGGTCAGTTGATGCATTATGATCTCGTATTCAATGTCAACACTACTGAATCCAAATCATCTCTCTGGATCAAAGCATCCTTAGTGTTCCCCACCGCATCCTGAGAATTCGGCACACTCTTCACTGCGCTACTCCATTATCATTGCTGAACACATGGAGCCACTATCGTTTTCCACACAACAAATTTGCCACAGCCATTCTCCAATGTAGCGTCGGCCATTAAAGTGGATACACAGCTGTTTTGGAGTCAACTGCATGTCCAATAACGGGAGGAATTCCATTGCCTGGGATAGGAGCAAGCTTCTTAGCTCAAGGTATCAGATTATCTGAAAAAAAAACATATCTGCTCTTTCCAATTACTGTTCAAAACCACGTCTTTTCCATTTCCCTGAACAGTTGTTTGGTATTAGGCTTGCTAGATGTGTTTCCAAGACGTCCGTTTGTCTGTTCCCACAGGCACTAACTATAGTTGCCCGTGAGGTCTCTCATGGACACAAAACCAGCTATGCCAACTTCTGCTTATTCATGAACTCAGCAAGATCTAATGTATCCTATAATTAAATAGCTAATGCTATGTGATTATGACTCGGATGGGTGCCTCTCCTTTTTCTGTGTGTTCCATCTTTATCTCTGGGACTTTGCTCCTTGGTAAGGCAGCTAATGTGCTCGGTCTGGTGGTTTCTCATGGCAGGGTTTTCCACAACAAAAAAACCCATTTGAAATGAGGAGGCTGCTCCATGAACCATGGCGGCTGCAACCAGCCAGTTAATTGGTTCCATTTTTCCCGATCTTTCTGGGTTGTAATATCCTACGCAGCGCCAATTTTCCATCATTAATGTGGGAAGCATTTGCATATCTAACCATTGCAGGGCCTTTGCTATCTGCTGCTCTTGAACCCTTGAATGGAAGCACCATTGTTCCCCGTGCCCTTCAGCATATCGGATCAAAAAAAGTCAAAGAGATAATTTTTCTTTCAATGATTTTGTTTGTGTATGTGCGCGGGCGCGCGATTTAGAGAAGTAATCACACGGACAGTCTTCTTGTAGATAATCTCTTGCTTGGCATGTGTTAAAATTCGAGGACGCTGAGACCTAGATAAGGAACTGAATTTTGAAGAAGACAAAAAAATCAGCCTAGAGTGTGGTGTGAAAAAGAAATACTTTGCCCTTAAGCTCACAGGGCCCACAGGAGGGGACTGTCACTTCTTTCTAAAGAGGTGCATTTTATGCAAGCCAGATGCATTTTGTTTTTCTCTGAGGGGGATATGATTAAATTATTAGTAACAAATGTAAACTGAGAGCTACTGGAATATTCTTTCCAATCCGAAGAGGGGCTTTGCTATTTCTTCTTCTTAAGAAAGGTGCCGACCTTATCTCCCTCTCTAAGCTTTGCGCGCACATGTCCAACATAGCTTATTAATAAGAGTGGTAGACTTTTGTTTATTGCGTTCAATAATGGCGAATATTAATATAAATCTGACATTTAAATTCCGCTTAGTGCAGGGATATGGATGATATAAATGAATAGCGCTTTACCCCAGAGCATCACGCCCCTCGGTCTGCATAGTCAAGCATTGAAGTTTTCAAAGTAATATTTTTTTTTTCCAGAGGAACCAAATTGTGAAGACATCTGTTATGTTATTAATTTCACATAAATCTTAAGCTCCTCAAGGCCTGAAATGAGGCTTCATTCAAGCCGAATTAATGAAACATGATTGTAAGTCCCTTGCATGGAAATGCTGTCACACAGTATTGAGTTGCTTATAATCACTGGGTAATCTCGCAGGCTGTCAAGGGAGAGCTACTTTAAACCCCTCCATAAAACAATATCTGAAAATATCAGTACACTAACTTTATCCTGAAAGATTAATAGCAGATGAGAATTTCTATGAAATGAATCATACTTTCTCCGTAAAGGATACACGCATTTCCAGTAAATGCAGATTGATGAAAGCGCTCCCTGGTACATGTTAAGGCAGCAAACTGTGGGGTGACTTTCTTTCAATATTTAAGAGTAGCAAAAACATCAGTCACAGAAGCGTCTTCGCCTCACTCGGCTGATTGCCGCGATGCACATGGCATCCGGGCACAGTGATGGCTTGCAGTTGACCTTATTCCAGTAACCCATTGTTGTTCTCTGCTTCTTGGGGGCCCTGCCCCCATCATGTGCCACTGTGCTGCCGTAAGGGAAATGCCATTTCCTTCCTCGCACTTACGGGCCGTGGTGTCCACGAGCAACGGCGTGACAGCGTCACTACGCTGGGCTTCTGAGCCCCTATTATATCATTCAAAACATCTATCCAACGCACCTGTCCGCATTTAGCTTTGACCGTCAGGTCTGGTCTGTATGTTTCATAGGCCGTGTGGGAGTCAACCTACATCCTCCACCAGAGATGGTGTAAGATGGCGCATTTTAGCGAGTGATAGGCATTAGTCTGAGCCTGAGTGGAGCAGTCTTCCTACAGTAAACCGGATGCCCTCTGGTAGCACGCTGAGTAACTTCTGTGGTGTCAGGTCTTCCCATAGATGACGATGCAACCCACTACGTACATTATGTATTCAGTATAAAAGCCTGGAAATCATTGTCTTATTACAGGAAAGTTGTGACTTCACACGAACATGACATCACAGCTGACGCGTCGTCGGTTTTTAGGCTTCAGCTTTGACGTTCCAATGCCTGCTGTTCGAGCCAGTGCATAGAACTCCAGCTGCCAGCTGTCACTGCTGCATTTAAAGCCGTGACGCGCTTTTCAAATTCTGTACTTGTTATTTTAAAGCACAAAATGATAAAATGAATTGAGAATACGTTATTACACTGCTCATACTATTTGTTTGCAACATATTACAATTTGCATGTTAGCTTTTTAAAATCCAAATACATTCTACATTAATTATGTTGAACAGCACACGGAAGCTGTATTACATTAGATTAAGCAAGGGGCCAGGTAGTAAAGGGGAGGAAAGTGCGAGGCCAATAAAATCCCTCTCACTGTATTTGCAAGTCACCTTGCAGTTAGATAACCTTATGAAGGGACTCCGCCTTTGACCTTGTTCCTCTGTTTGGTCACAGGACTCCTAGGTCACGCAATATCCTTGTGACGTATGGTAGCGGGTACTTTATCCTATACATACTTGCCGCTAGCCGCCCACCCCCCCATGCCTACCTTTCTCTTTGTTTGAATGTTCGCAAATGTGCTTCTGAATGACATACTGTTGAGCACAAGTTAACTCAACTTCCTTCTTACCTTTTCAGAAACTTGTCATTGCCCAGAATGTCCCGGCCATTGCTGATGAGGACCCTAGTGGCCAGTGATAGCTTTGTGTGATTATCAGAGGTCATCCTCCCAGTGGTTCTGCTACAAAGCAATATTATTTTCCTCTTCATGTTTGCACAGGAATTGTCTTGCCCTTTTTTGTACACAATGCCATCACGGTGTTCGCAACATTTAGGTGGCACCAAGCAGAAATCTCCTATCCCAATCCTATTGCATGAACATATGAAACACAGTAGGGATTTTTGTGTTAGATTTGTGCCACAGTGGGATGCTTAACAATTCCCTGAAGCTTGGTGGGATAGCTGGAGCCACATCCATATGAAGCACAGCTAACGTGTTTAGTGGTGGTTTTGTTTTTATTTGACTCAATTCCACCTGGCCCATAGTGTATCCTAAAGTCCTGCAACCTTCGGCTCTCTAGATAATTTTGGACTACAAGTCCCATGACCCTGACTCATTGATTATGCTGGCTAGGGATGATTGGAGTTGTAGTCAAACTGCTATTGTGACATGGATGCCCTCCGTTTTTCATCTTTTCTGGACAATTTGCTTGCCTTTTCCCTGGTGCATGCAGTAATTACTGTATGGGCATCCTTATGGGAGAACATAAAGATCCCCGAGTCAGTATTCAGCATGTACCTTGTTTTGCCTATGCATGTAGCCTCATCTGGCTGGTTGAGAGCACTCAACTGGCTGGTGGCATTTTCCTAAATTGTATGGGCCTTGAAAAATCTTTCAAATCATATTACACCTGCATGTTGAGTAAATTATTTGATCTACTCAACCTAAACGAAATTAACTGGACCCTTGAATTTGATGGCAATTGTTTTATAAATTGAAATGAAAAAGTGATACATGAATAAACATTAGAAGCAATGCTAATGTACATTTTCAATATTCTCCTCCTCCTGAATACGATGGAACACAATTTCTTATTAACTGTGAGTACATGATCCGCCACATGTGAAGTACCCTTAGGCGAGGCTAAGATTAGGGTTATAATACATTTTCGTGGCAGGTTTGCATCCTTGGCTGACCATCTTGCTAATGACCCGGAAGATATGAGAGCATCAGCACCTAGATGCCCCAGCAGCTGAACAGAGTCTGACATGTGTGTCTGCATACGTCTGAACCACAATGGCTGTAGCACTCTTCTTTTGCGCCAACGTTCTGAAGAATGCCTCCTTAACTACTTGGCATTACTGAAGTTCGCATGCTCTCCACTGGCACCAGAGCTGCACCTTTGCTGGTCCAGAACTGTCTGAAACATCCCCTAGCTTCAAAAGACAACATTTTCTGTGAACCTCAGCTCCATTTTCTTGAAGAGAGATCCTCAACAGGTCTGTGCACATTAGAACCCAGAGGGATCTGCTGGACATTGCCTGCCGTCCGGCAGTCCATAACTCTAAACAGATATGAGTACTTGACAACTCCAGCCAGGAATTTCTTAAGACCTCTCAGTGCCATCAACATTGCTAACTAGGTAAAATATCCAAACTCTGTTCTTTAAACAAAAACCTGATTTGGTGAAATTGATCCTCATAAGGCTACTGCGATAACATGACCATGAGGACAATGGCAGCCAGGGGCTACGCAGTGGCCAAACACCCAACCACATTGCTCCTTACACCGTCCATTGTAAAGAATGTAACCAATCAGCCTTAGCTCCCTTCACACCTGTTTCACAAGGTAGTCCTGCATCATGTTTGAAATGAGTGTGCTCTGATGTTGATCTGTGAAAGGATCAATACTGAACTTCGACTTTACCAAGCTCGTGTAAGCCCTGCAACTATTACATTACTTCGTGTTGACCCTAATCCTGATGTTTGTGAACTAATGAACGATTCCGGTTATGAATTTAGAACTTTGCTCAACATGAAGATGAGTGTACCCATAACGAGATGCCAAGTATTTAAACTCTACCCGATGTTGTGGACATTTCTTGATTCAAAGTGCTAACCATGTTACCCTGCATTTTTGTACATTCCACAAACCTCTTATGCGCTTACCCTTGATTGCCTGACCACCACTACTTATAGGCAAGCAAGGGAGTTGTAGGGAACGCTGCACTGCCAATTTCAGTATATCACTTGGACATGCTCCTTGGGCTCCAGAGAAAACTCTTGTGACCCATGACATGTGGTGCTATTTTCTAATACTTTGTGTCATCAAACAGGAGATGAGAGGCCTGAAACATCCTGCTTCATGTTACCCCAGGAAATGGAAGGATAAAAACAATGGCGAATCATCAAGAGTCTCATGACGGCTATGGGCTGATCCAAAGGATTCCTTCTAACTAAACATAATCATATGCATAATTCATAGAAACCATGTATGCATATTTCCAAAATGAAAGAGACATTGACTGTGAATATCATACATGCAAACATCCATCTTGCTTAACCAGGAGCATGGATAATCCATTGGTGCACGTGTTATTAGGCTGGAGGAACTTGAATAGCACTGAAATTCAAGAACTTCTGAATGAAGAATTGGTTTCACTGATGGTAAATGAAAGATGCCTGTCTTCTTTCATGTGCCACAGGATTTCTACTAAGCACACCTCCTGAAAAAATGTATTTCACTTGCCCCAGAGGATAACAATCAGGCTGAGAGTCAAGCAACACAAATTAATATTGCAATGAAAAAGGGACATTATCCCAAGGTCTGCATGACATAGATAGAAAGTATGATGAGCGTATTGAACAGAAGATATGCCGAACAAAAATGATATTCATTATAGTAACTGTGGCAGGTCAGAAGAAGAACACAGACTCTGACTTTTCATCTCACTGGTGTAGTTATTTATTTATTTTTACATTTATAGCAGCGTGCAAAGCCCTCAGGTATCTAGGCACTAGTTACAGTTACAATGTAATCCAAAAGCTGTTGTCTCCCATGGACTGATCCAGAGAGGCCCTGCAAAAAAGACCTCTCCCCAAGCTACGAGGGACCATTGTGCAAAGCTGCTCTCTTCATCGAAGTATTCTGGAAGCCAGTGCTATGTGCCTGCTGTCCTGAGAAGGGGTTTTTGAAGTCCAGAAGAGGAGTGTTGGACATCTCGAGCCAGTGAAGTCCATTGGTGTCACCCAGGGTTCACAGATGCATTTTGTGACCGCTGGAAGCCGTTGCTGTCTACTGCCCAGAAGAGGGGGTACACTGGCATAGTGCTGGAGGACCACCGCAGCTGTGAAAGTACCAAACTGCCTAAGAACATTTGAAAAGACATCCTTGCCTTCACCACTGATCACTTTTACCTGCCGGGGAGAGCCCAGAATTGTTGGGTGCAGTGAAAGATCCATCGATGGGTTTCCCGCTACCAGAAGCTAACGAAGATGTCCTGAGGGTCCAGAATTGGTGAGGGTCGGAGGTCCACTCCAGGATTCGAGTCCACGTTGCCAGAAGCCATCCAGAGTTCCGTGCTGCAGCTGCTATAGACCCTGTAGATATGCAGCCATGTGACAGCTGTACAGTTACAACAGCAGCACCACAAAAACAGTTAATCCCTTCCGTTATCTTTAGAACAGTGACAGAAGGAGAACTCAGTACAATTTTAAGCAATCTTAAACCGACAAATTGCAAGGGAGATATTTGCCCAGCAGTGCTGGTTGAAGCTTGCTCAGACTCACTTCTAAGCATTTTGACAAAAATCATTAGCACTTCATTGAGTGAAGGCCATGTGCTCAGGGATCTTAAAAGTGCATGGATAACTCTGCTAATAAAAACACCTGGATTACACCCAGCTATACCAGGAAATTATAGACCTATCACCAATTCCCCATTGTTGCTGAAGATTCTGGATAGGGTGGCGTATCAGCAAATACTTGAGCAACTCTCAAGGTACAATGCTCTGAATAAATGGCTGACAGGTTTCAGACCAGGTTTTAGCAATGAACTGGCTCTTCTTGACCTGTAGACGAATATGTTGTGCAACACGGATAATGGCAAAAGTATGCTGCTGATGGTATTAGATCTGTCAGTCGCTTTTGATTTGCTGGAACATTCACTCCTGTAGCATGGACCTAAGGAAGTTGCCTATTTTAGTGAACACACAGTGGCTTGGGTACACTCCTTCTTGGAGGACGGATCTGTTTGGGTCTGAAGACATGATGCTGACGCCTGCCCAGTCCCCTTGCCTTATGGTGTACCACAAAGAGCCTGTCTGTCTCCCTCGCTGTATAACAGTTTCATGGCCCCTCTATGTCAACTTTTACAGAGTAAGAGTATTTGTTTTTCCAACTACGCCGATGATGCAGAGTGTATCATCTGCCTATCAGGCAACTATTGTGAAGATACCCTTGCCATCAATGAGATTCTTGATCTCATGCATCTGTGGATGGTGGAGAATGGGGTTGTGTTTAACAATGAGAAAACTGAACTCATGATTATTGAGACGAGTCTCAGAATTGCTAAATTGGGAATTGAATACTCTGAGTTTAGCATAGCAGAATGTAAAATTCCTATTAAAAATAAGATTAAAACGCTTGGAGTCTATTTTGATCAAAATATTAATATGAAAATGCACATAAGTAATCTTGTGTCGTCTTCTTATTATCTAAGACTCCTCTCTCATATACACCCATATCACTCCACCAAGAGCAGTGCGACTATCGCTAGAGTGATTATAGGTCCTAAGATACACTATCCCGGTTATTCAGAACAGTGCTGTCGGAGCTATAGTCAGAGTCCAGAAATGCAACCACATTTCATGTGGAGGCCTGGATACACTTTTGGCTGCTGACCATAGTTCACAAATGCCTAGATGGCTCGACTCCACAATATTTGGCAGAAAGGATAATCAAGAAGCCCTTGGTTAAAAATTCGAGAACAGATCATTCCAATTTGTTGCTGCTACCAAGTTAATAGGAGTGCTTTTATACAGCAGCTTCCAGACTCTAGAACTCGGAGCTCAGAAGGGATGAATGCCTGGATATGTTTAAGAAGAAACTGAAGACATATCAATTAAAGTAGCTGCATATTGTTCAGCCTGCGTTCGCACTCATTTTATGTATTCTAGGTCAGGCCAATATCTTGTTTGACATTTGTCTGCTTCCTCCCCTTTAAGTGTCAGCCTCTGTGCCTCTATGCCACAGGCCTGTTTTGGTTTTTGTTGTATAAATTAAAGTATAAGTGCAGTAGCACAGTCCACAATGTGGAGGACAAGGCATGAACGTTACAACATAAAGGTAGATTGTTAATGCACATTCCGAAAAAGCCTCACCCCATGGTGCAGGGTGCTACGTCGGGTATGCAGGTAGGCATAAAAAGCAATATTAGTGTAAGTACACATTCTGGTAAAGCCTCACACAGAGGTACTGGAGGCTATGTCGGAAATGCAGGACAAAATGACAACAAAGGGTAGTTTGTGAATGAACATTTTGGTAAAGCCTCACACAGTGAAGAAACACATTACGACAGTGTGAAATAGGAATTTGCAGGTGATCGAGAGCTAGCAGCCAAGCCAGCAAGAATAGTCAGCTGGAAGTTGATAAGCAAGCTCATGTGCAGTGTAAAACAGATGCCGGTGAGTACATTAATAGTTGGTAGTGTGTACGTCCCATCAGCCCCAGCCAGACTCCGAGAGTCATGAAGGGCCTTAGAGGGAGACCTTTTATCAGGGCTGATAAACATCTTTTGGATAGTGGTGGCAAGTTATGCAAATAGAACTTGCTCTGTGCAAATGTGGGCAGCTGCGCTTACCTGCAAAGCTCAGTCTAGGTAGTACATTGAGCATCCGTGGGATGTGGTAGGCTGGTCGCATGGCTTGGTGGAGCCGCTGAGTCAGCGATAGTATTTGGGTCTATGAATTAGTATCAGAATCAATACATAGATTGAGGTAGCCGGCACATCGGCCACAGCTGGACAGGCCAGATAGGAAACTAAGTACCTGTGTGGGGTCTGCTTTGCCTGCCGGCTCCCTCGACTGGGTCAATTGTTGCAAATTGTGGACAATCTGCAATGAATAGGGCCAGCACGGAGAGGAAACATCTCTGATGTTGAACGATGGTAGAAATGTCAATTTTTTAAGTGTATCTGGGCTCCGATTCACGTCGATTCAGCCCAGCATGGCTTACCTTACAGGCTGCAGTTGTATTTGTAGGGGTGCAGGCTATCAACATCAGGCATTGTAGAAGGGGTGTGATGCTTTGCAAGCCCAGAGCATACAGCCACCTTGGTTCTTGTTATGGCCAGACAGGAAACGGGGGCCTTGTGTGTGGGCCTTTGGAGGGGGCCGGCTTCACTTACCAGCTCCCCTGGATTGGGGACATTTTTGCAATTCACGGTCAATCCGAAACAAGTTATTAACTGAAAGGTGAGAACTCCTATTGTTGCCTATAGTAAGGGTATTCCCCACCTAACAAATCTAACTAAGGTGCTCATCAGTCATCAGTGAGAGTCCAAATCAAGATCAGTCTACTGTCCAAACTACCACTATTTTAAAAACAAATGTACAGGAGAATGACTCCCTTCTCCTGTGAGGTGATTTTTCACCAAGTTCTTTTCAATAAAGTATCCCTAGGTAGATCTGGGTAACTACTTCTATCAAATCATACAGTTCTGATAATGGGTTCTTCAAGGTTTTAACCATATCTTTCAGTTGATTATTCTTTCTTTCTTACTCTACTCTTGTTCTGTTCTAGTTAATTTTGCCAGTCTCTTTTTATGGGCCAAGTTTGATCCCTTCTCTTTATTCAAACTGAAGGTCTTCCTTTCATTTAATGTCCACTCTTTATCTTGACTGGACAGGTTTGTGGCCTCCAGTATTTATTCTCATTCTCTTTATGTATTATTGACACTTTATCTTCACTGGGACAAGTATGAGCGATGCAGTAATGATTCTCAGCTTCATCCGATATTCCTAATACTTTACCTTAACTGGGACAAGTATGAGTGTACCAGTAATGATTCTCACTCTCTTCAGGTAGTCTTATTACTGTATCTTGACTGGGACGGGTATGAGAATTCTAGTAATGATTCTCAGTCTATTCAGGTATTCTTAACACTTTGGGCCTCACTACAAGTGAGGTGGTAAGGGGTTAACGGCGCCGGTAAAGGTGCCGGCGCTGTTAACCCCGTATCGCCTCATTACGAGGTTCCCTTGCGGGACCTGCTCTGGCTGTCTGGTCAGACCAGACGTCCTTTGCGGGTCCCGTGAGGGGACCAGCATGCTAACAAGAGGCACGTCATTAACGGGCGCATTGGTAGCATGCTCCCCATTCCCATTGAGCCCTATGGGGGCTCAAATGGGAATGGGGATGGTCTGGATTCCCTAAATGGGGAAATAACGGGCCCTCCAAAGTCTGAATGGTCCGGTATTTCCCCATTCAGGGACCACGGACCCGGACCAGAGTTTGGAGGCAGCCTCAAAACTCGTAATGAGGCCCTTTATCTTGAATGGGACAATTAATAGCATTCCAGTAATGATTCTTGGTCCTCCTCGCAGGTCTCCTGCTTTTGCCATTACCTCGATTATTCAGGGATAACATCACTGGGGCTTGTAACAGGCTGGGACCTTCACTTGTAAACTTGGCTTTTTATTTCTATGTCAGTGTCATGGATGGCCTCTCCATTTCTTCCTCGGTCAGCTCGCCATGTGACACCTCAGTAGGAGTGGTAGCATTGTTGGTAATGGACCTTCAGGTCCCCACATGCCGCCTGCATTCTGTCAAGAGTTATGACCCATGTTGAATTATTAGTCGACAACAAAAACTGAATCAATAGACTGGGTAGATGTGGGGATGAGCTGTCACCGCCCATCATTCTATCCCAGAACAAAACGAAATCAATAGACTGGGTAGATGTGGGGATTGAGCTGTCGCCGCCCATCATTCTATCCCAGAACCAGGAGAACCGCACAGTTTTGCGCACACCAAAATGGTCGCCTAACCTGCCACCCACCAGTGCAAGCGTGATGGGGCAGAAGCACCAGGGGTGAAAGGTGGTGTCAAAGGAAAAATAGCAGTGCCTGTTAGATCAAAAGCGCCTTGAAATCACCTCTGTTTCTCTGAAGTGCAAGCTCAAAATGTCCTTTTCAAACATTGCAAGACAGCTAATACAGGAGACCCTTTGTCCAAAATCCGTTTTTAATTGATGTCAAAAAGTTGCTAAAATCATGGGCATAAGACCACTCTAGAGATTCAACCTTCTTGTGGGGGGTTCCACATCACCACTCTACTGTAAGGATGCCCATCAAAACAATGGCAGCAAGGATTAGAGCGGTCAAGCAAAATCCTCCTGTCAAATTCAAGACAACTCCTAAAAACATGGGTGCAGTACCAGCTTTGGACACAAGCCAGCGCTAGCGGTCTAAACTCTGACAGTAGAACTGTATCTCAGGAATGCAAGAGGATCCTGAGCTAACTGGGACTTCAAAGGTTTGTTCCCAGGAGGCAGGCTGATTCAATTAACAGTTCAAAGGGCCTCTGTCCATGGGAAGCATTCACACCAGCCCTTACCAGCAACAGCCCAGGAGATCACATGGACATGCTAACCAAATGCAGAGTGGCCCCTGGCCTGCTGACCTCAGCCGACACAATAGACTCTTTCCATTGAATAGGATATGCTGATTTGGGTGTTGACTGTGATCCCTGACTCTCCCAGTTCCTAGGGGCGGGCCAGACTGGAGTGTGAATTCATATTGCAGCAAATGTATGTTTGATTAAAATGCTTATAAAATCTTGTATTAAGCTCACAGAAATGTGCATTTTGGGGGTCCACAAAATGGAAAAGGCCTTCAAGATCTGAGACCAAACTCTAATTTGTGAGGTGCCCTAGGACCGAACTCCGCTAATTATTAATACTGCAGACACTGTGCTTATGCTAGAGACCTAGTAAATTACTGGAATATGTGGAGAAGGGGGGTGTACATTTGTGTAATTTTGGGTAAAGATTTAACATTGGTAAACCAACTAAAAACGAAAATAAGTTGCCATTTTTGAAGGCAAGCCCCCAAGATCAGAGTTGGGCCAGACTGTACCTTAAGTCATCTGCAACCTGTACATGTAATGTCAACCACTTGTGCGTTTGGGAAATATGTTTAGTTATGAGAATGATTTTCTAAAGCAAAAGCAAAGGGGTGTTTCTTCAATAGATTGTAAATGGCAGCATCACTCTGACTCACAACTCAATTCCCCCAATCAAGGGAGAGAGGAGGAACTGGCCAATGATAAGTTGAGAGGGTTGGACATGCAGAATGAGCCGACCCAACCACTTTCTAAACACATAAAAGGAGACTGTGCAGGACAGATAGGGACATTCAATTTCCATTTCCTTGCGGAGCACGCTGACAGGCGACTTCACATCCAGAGATCCAGACTGACTCCAGCTAGACAGAGACCAGAGCTTAGAACTCTGACTCCAGAACTTAAAGCAAAGGCCTAACCCACAAGCTGAGTTCTCTTCAGCAGGCCTCAAAACCTAACCAAACTATTCACAGCCGGGCGAGCTGTTTGAATTCTTTACCAATAACTTTTTCCAGAACCGGTAGCAGACCCAGAAAGCAGTGCTGTATCCAGAGAAACCAGAGGTCCAGAGATCCGTGCAGTGCCGAGTGCCAGACCAGACCAGCAGAGCAGAGCTGACCCAGATCGCTGTGCACAGAACCAGTACCAAGTGGCGAGAGAACCGCAGCCAATCCTGACCCGATCCGTGACGAAGTCGCATTCCTGTCTCTTAGTTTAAAATAATCTAATTCAAACTATCTTAACCTAGTGAGAACTTCATCCTAGAAATCGTGTCATTCTGTCATTCTAAAGCTGTAAAACTGTAATCTGTCATTCTGTGCTTTACTTTTATTTTGAGAATCTACCTTCACAAAATCGTCCGTATCTCTTGAACCGTTTCTGCAGCTAAGATTCTAAGCTTTCCAACGAGCCTAAAACCGTCTTTCTACTCCGTATACTTCCTCTGTAATTGCGCTCGACGCACGTGACTAAATTGCCGCGATTTGACATTTTGCTTCATTCCAGCCACGTGAAAAAACATTTGTCTTTTGCTTCCATCACGGAATTCTGTTTTCAACTTGATAACCATCCCTGAATCATTGATAGGGCTGGCCTGAAATGATTCAAAGTATCTCTCACTCACCCTAAACCTCCTATAGGGAATTAAAAGCAATTTGAGTATATTTTTCACTTCATTGTCACCACATTTAAAAGGATTGGGCCTGTGTTTAAAACTCATACCTGTTTTTCGCTAAGCTTGCTAGGGGGGAACTGAATTTCGTATTGTATTGTGATTGTATTCCTGAAGACTGTGTGTGTTACTTCCATCTCCTTACATTGCATAGGGGGGGAGTGAATTGTCCGAGAAAAAGTGATCATATTATCTTTTGCTGAAATCATATCAAGTTTATTTCTGTACTGCCTTTTATTCATCTTTGCATCTCCTTGAAACCATAAAGCATTCTCTGATACCTTATTCCCCTGTTCCTAGTCATAAGTCACCAGAACGGTGCTATTGTAGGATTACCTATTGCTGATTTCTGCTCATATTCACAAGTGTGCTACCCATTATCAATTTATTTATAAAAAGTGTGATATATATATATATTGTTTAAATTTTCAAATAAACCTTTTAGATTGCAAAACACACCTACTTTTTGGCTCAGTGGGGTCAGGGGGATTCAAAGAGAGGGGCGTTATACAAGGGTTCATCATCCAGATTATAACTTGCCATAAAAATATATAAATAAGGGCTTCCCTTGGGCATCCCAGACAAGGCACTGACTTAGTGGGATTGCTTGATTGGAGTCATTTAACAATTCACACCACCACTTGTCTCTTGCTCAGGGCGCCGTGTATTCTCCTCTGTCCCTAAGGTCTCACCTCTTTTTCCATGCCATGCATTGAGAGCTGTCCCTAAGATTCTCTCCAGCATTGGACGCTGCACGTCCAGGTTTTCCTCAGCTTCCCTCTGCAAGCTGATTCAAAACTCCTGGGTTCTCTCACTCTCTCAATGTTTCCACCTTCAAGTTTTATGACGCTGTTGTGGGATTTCCCCAGCTTTCTGTCAAAGTCCTTCTTCTCTGTTTGACTCATACTCTGTATTTTTCAATTTTTTAAAATAAATTCCCAGTACCAAATACATTTTTCTTCACAGGTACCGATAGTGTATTTGAATAACAAAGACATATTCGCATTTGTTCTTCATTTCTTTCTTCACAAGGTGTTATTGAATGAGCGTTAGTGATATGTTGATTAGGGAGTTCCTCATAAGAATAGGAGACCTTGTCCCCAGAGGTGGAGTCTCTCCTGGTGAAATCCCGCTTGCCTCTGACCCTATGGAGGTTATTGAGTAGCAGGCTGTGAGGAGTTTGACCATCTGCACATTGTGTGTGCGCATGCCTGGGCTTTTTTTCAAATTGTATGATGGTAGATTAACCTTCGGAAAATGTGTGGGGCTAATCCGCACACATTTTCTATGACTACTGCATGACCTACACATAGACCTGTGTACTCCTGGTGGACACAACCTAAAGGCCCCATCCCCCTGTCATATTTAGTTGGAATATGACAGCCAAGAGTACATCAGAGCATCTCATAAGGGGGAGGCAAAACCTTCCTCCTGCCATTATCAGCCTCATTAACTAACAAAGCCCCCATGGATCCACCCTGTCATTTGTAAGCTGCTGGTAGCAGCTCACATACTAAAAAGAGTTAATTCAAACAGGCCCATTGGAGGCCATGTCGCAGTACTAACCAAAGACAGGAAAACCACGACAACCTTTGATATGCACTGTTTCAACGTGAAAGCCAGCTCCCGCCTCTCAGTATCAAGGGCAGTGATCTGTCATGTCTGGGACTATCTATTTACAGTAGTCAACACCCCCAGGGGGACCCCATTCAGAAGGTATGAGTATGTGGATTGATGGAGACAGAAAGTCTGTTCTCACCGCAGCTTCAAGAGAGACCTGCCTCTTTAATCAGGAACCACAGAGAGCTCCATTAACTAGATTGACCCTTTGATCCAAAACAGACAGGAAGATGGGTGGGACTTAGTATTACAGGTTTTCACCCCTTTACCTTTTCTGTTGCAAAGCACTCTGGTTATGACCTCACGCATAGAGGACATTGTTGGTGGGGACCCAGGATTGGTTCATTAAGGTAGGCTTAGACTGCACCAATCATTGGGGCCCATTTGGTTTTAAAAGAGGGTCGAGCCCCTCTTTTGGCAGATCATCGGCAGACTTCGCAAGGAGTAACAAGACAAACCCATCTGGACGCTGTGTCACCATCCACCTTTGTCACTGACTTCCTCCCCTCGTTACTCTCCTCACCTGATCTTCCTGAGTCTGAGTTGCCGGGGAGCAGGCGCCGTCTTAAAAGGTAGTCCTTTTCTTTCTTTGGTGGTATGGGTCTGTCTCGAGGAGAAGCCACAGTGACTGCCCGTAATCTGCAGACCTGTGGCCCCTTTCCCGAGGGCAGACCAGAAGATCAGGGAAAAAGCCTGAAGGCTAAAAAAAACCTGTAGTTGTAGCTTGATGGATGATGAACTCCGGCGATACTGGAGTGAGTGGAGAAACGCCAGGGGGAGATAGCAGATCTCCAACTTCAGAAGCAATATGGATGAAGAAGGTCCAATACCGTAAGGTAAACAGAGAAAAGGAGAATTCAATCCGGGAAGGATCCGAAAAAGCTAGGTAAGCAATAACTGAGTACCAATCTGAGAGGAGTAGCGTGTAAAGGGTAATATAGCAGGAGGCAAGGTAAGCAGACACGGAAGGCTGCAAAGGGGAAACGAAAACAAGGGAGTGAGAGTAATACCGAAGTGAAAATAAGAGAGAAAGACTAGAGGAGAGAAAGTACCGAGGCCCGGTACACGGGAAGCTGTATCAGAAAGCCAGCAGAGTAAACAAGTAGAAAAAGGAAGGGAAAGTTCGGTGTGAAGCAAAAGGCTGGGAAAACGAAGTGTATTAACCAGAAGGAGAATAGAAACCCAGCGCAGCTGCAACGCGGCGGCAGCTTGGAGCACTGACTGCTAAGTGCTTCCAGCGGCGGCCACGTTGTGCAACACTAGACCGTCACCTCACGTTGGGGGGAAAACGTGATGGAACTACCTATGGCGGAACAGTCGGGACAATCTCCACTGCAGTAACAACCGCCAGCAGCCCCGATGTATGACAGTATGCCCCCTACCAGTGCGGGGGTCCCCAGGCCTGCCAGGGTGAGACCGATGGAACAGTCTAAGCAGGTGTGGGGCATGCACAAAACAAAAAGGTTCCCAAGAGTCCTCCGACGCTGGGTACCCCTTCCAAGAGACCAAGTATTCAAGACGACCTCGGTAATAACGAGAGTCGCGGATACGAGAAACCTCATCCTCTCTCTCACTTTCTGGGATGAACTCGGAATTCAGTATCAGAGACCTCCGAACACCATCTGAGACATAGGGTTTGAAAAGAGAAACATGAAAGACAGGGTTAATGCGACTAAGAGCAGATGGCAATTGCAGCCTATAAGCCACCGGATTTATCCTAGGCAGAAAAGTGAAAGGTCCCAGATAGCGGGGAGAAAGCTTAAAAGGGTGGACCCATCGAGGTAAGAATTTGGTAGAAAGCCAAACTTTATCTACCGGCTTCCATTCAGGGCACACTGCTCTGTATCGGTCAACCTGCTTCTTGCACCTTGCCTGAGTTGCTTCCAGACTGAGTTTGGCGGCTTTATGAGCCTCTCTTAAACTGGTTAGTGCTGATTCAGCAGCAGGCGAGTTGCTGGGTTTGGGCAGTATGGGAAGCATAGACCGAGGATGTACACCATAAGTACAAAAGAAAGGGGCCATGCCGATGGTGGAATGGGTAGCGTTATTGTAGGTGAACTCTGCCGTTGAAAGCAACCATACCCAATTGTCTTGAAGTTGATTGCTATAGCATCGGAGATACTGTTCCAGTGTCGCATTGAGCCGTTCGGTCTGCCCGTTGGTCTGGGGGTGAATACCTGAGGACAACGCTCTTTCCATCCCTAGACGAAGACAAAGTGCTCTCTAGAATTTGGATATGAATTGGCTTCCCCGATCAGATATCACCTTGTCGAGAAGCCCATGCAGCTTAAAGATCTCTCTAGAAAAGACTTCCGACATTCCGGTTGCAGTGGGCAACCCTGTTAATGGAGTGAAATGGGCCAGCTCAGTCAGTGCATCCACGGTAACCATAATGCATGCGCAGGATTCCGACCTGGGAAGCTCCACTATGAAATCGGTGGAAATAAGCCCCAAGGGCGCAATGGAAGTTCTGGTTGAGTTAGCAGTCCTAAAGGCTTGCCAGTAGGGTATTTGGCCTTGGCACAAATGGAACATGCCTTTATATAATCCTTGACGTCTCTTATCATGTTCGGCCAATAGAAGGAACGTTTAATAAGTTCCGTGGTAGTTGATTGGCCTCTGTGTCCTGCCGTGAGGTGATCGTGGCACCAGGAGATTACTTCTCTTCGTAGCGACCCGCAGGGCACAAATAGTTGTCCATTGTGGAACCATAACCCATCCTTTTCAGTATATTGCCTTCCCTTTAGACCATAGGGGGCACTTTGTTCCACCTCTGTGGCTTTCGCCTTTGTGGCTTCCTTAACCTCTTGTAGGAATGTGTTGACATGAGCTACAATACGGTTTCTGGGGAACATCAATTCTGTAGGTTGTGTTTCTCTGCTCCTTATGTGGTCTTTGCGTGAAAGAGCATCCGCCAACATGTTATTAGAGCCTGGGAGGTATGTGATCTTGAAGTTATATAAGGCAAAATAATGTGCTTGTCCTGCATTAGAACACTCCAAGGTTTGTAAGACTTGTAGATTTTTATGATCTGTGCGTATCGTGAATGGATGCTGTGCTCCCAGCAACAGGTGTCGCCATTCTTCGCATGCCTGTTTCATGGCTAGGAGTTCCTTCTCAAGGACAAAATAGTTCAGTTGGCTGGAGGTAAGGGTCCTTGAAAGGTAAGCAATCAGGTATTGCAGACCGTTGTTCTTTTGAAGAAGAACAGCACCTATTGCCGCAGAAGAAGCGTCGGTTTCAACAATAAATGGTTTAGACTGGTCCGGGTGACGAAGTATGGGAGAGGAGCAGAACAACGACTTAAGTTGGCGGAAGCTCAGGTCTGCCTGATTGGACCAATGGAATGATCCCATGGCTTTCTTTAGTAGAGATGTGATGGGAAAAACAATCTCCGAGAACTGCGGAATGAAATGTCTATAGAAGTTAGAGAGACCAAGGAATCTCTGAACCTCTTTAACCGAGGATGGAGCTGGCCATTCAAGAATGGCAGAAACCTTGCGAGTATCCATCGTGATTCCATCTTTGGACAGAATAAAGCCTAAGTAAGGAATGGAAGATACCCCAAAAACACATTTCACGGGCTTGGCAAATAGATGATTCTTCTGTAGGTGGTCTAATACAGCTGATACATGGAGAACGTGGTCTTCTTGAGAAGCAGAGAATACCAGAATATCGTCGAGGTAGATTACTACCGAGATGAATAGCGATTCCGAGAACATTCGGTCCATAAAAGGCTGAAAGACAGCGGGAGCGTTGACTAGTCCAAATGGCATGACTTTGTACTCAAATAACCCGAATGGGGTACGAAAGGTCGTTTTCCACTCGTCTCCTGCAGAAATGCGAAGCAAATGGTAGGCATTCCTGAGATCCAACTTTGTGAAGATTTGTGCTCCTTGTACAACCTCGATGATGTCGGATATAAGAGGCATCGGATATCGGTCACGTACCGTAACCTTGTTCAGTCCTCTATAATCGATGCAGGGCCTCAGCTCGTCTTAGCGATGAAGAATAGCGAGGCCCCTGCAGGTGATTTAGAGTGTTGGATTAATCCATTTTGTAAGATAGCATCCAAATAGTGTTGTAGCACCTGCCTCTCTGTCTGAGAAAGTGAAAACATACGGCCAAATGGAACCAGGGCATTGGGTTCCAACTCAATGGGACAATCCTCCGGCCGATGAGGGGGTAATCTAGCGGGCTGATTGTCCTTGAAGACTTGATGATATTGAGACCAAGCCCTGTGTAGCACATGCACTCCCATATGATCTTCCAAAACAACCAGTTGTTCTTGCAAAAGTCTGAGACAAAAGATAACTGATCTGTTGACCAGTCGATATGGGGATTGTGTTTTCTGAGCCAGGTAATCCCTAGTATGATAGGGAAATGTGCAGCTCGTATTATGTCAAACTGCAGTACCTCGAAATGCTGAAATATCTTTACAGACAGATCTTCGGTGGTATGTGTAATGGGTCCAGATGAAAGGGGAGAGCCATCCACTCCCTCTACAGACTGGCCTTGGTTGCGAGGGAGTCTCCGAATACCCACCTTGTCTGCCCGTAAGGTGTCTACGAAATTGCCAGCAGCCCCGCAGTCAAGAAGGGCCAGAGACTCGACAGGATGCTGATTGATTTCCAATAGTACAGAGACAACCATTAATCTTGTATCCTCCTTTGTCTCAGTGGCAGAGACCTGAGTGGTACATAGGGACCAGAACTTGTGCTGTATAACCCCTGGAAACCCGTCCCTAGTAGGGCCAGGGGTGTTCGTTTCCCAAACGTTTGGTCGGCTATTCCGAACAGTCCTTGATCATATGTTTGTCTGAGCCGCAATAGGCACATAAGCCTTTTTCTCTAAGGCGTCTTCTTTCCTCTGCTGAGAGGGATTCTCTGGTAGTTCCGATCTGCATCGGTTCTTCTCGGGTGCGGGAAGGAGAGTGTGAGGAGGAAGGAGGGGATCCGGTCCGGACAGGGCTCCTCTATGTTTTCTCCGTTCCGATCGTCTTTCCTGAAGACGGAATTCAACCTGTAATGCTGAAGACAGAAGGTCAGAGAATGTAGGAGGTCTAGATGAACGAGCCAGTTCATCCTTTATTTCTTCTCTCAAGCCTCTCCGGAATATGGCATATTGGACTTGTTCCGGCCAGCCTGCTCCGGCTGCCAACGTCTTAAACTGGGAAATATAATAAAGGAGATCTGATGACCCCTGATGGACATCCAACAGATCTTCACATGCTGTGAAGGTAAGTTCCGGTTCTCTCAAAAGTTTGTTTAAGAAGGGCTTGGAACCCAACAAAATCCTGCGAAATGGGATTGGCATTGGTAACCAGTGGAGTGGCCCAAGCTAGTGCATTACCCGTCATGTTCGAGATAAGAAACCCTACTCGAGCCTGGTCTGTCACAAAACTGTGCAGTCTGAAAGTGAAATACACAATACAGGCTTCTAGGAATTCTTTAACCTTTTTTGGCGAACCATCAAACTTTCCCGATGATAAAGCCATTTGTGGTGGTTCTACAGGCTGATGCTCTAGGGCAGAAACCAACTGTTTAAGGACAGCATTCTCAGCCTTGACGTCTAATTCTTGCGACATACTTTGGAAGGCGGTCCATAGCTCTTGTATTTGTTCGGCTGTAGCCATGTTGATATTTTGGCATTGCACACTGTGACCATCCACCTTTGTGACCGGCTTCCTCCCCTCGTTACTCTCCTCACCTGAGCTTCCTGAGTCTGAGTTGCCGGGGAGCAGGCGCCGTCTTAAAAGGTAGTCCTTTTCTTTCTTTGGTGGCATGTGTCTGTCTCGAGGAGAAGCCACAGTGACTGCTGTAATCTGCAGACCTGTGGCCCCTTTCCCGAGGGCAGACCAGAAGATCGGGGAAAAAGCCCGAAGGCTAAAAAAACCCTGTAGTTGTAGCTTGATGGATGATGAACTCCGGCGATACTGGAGTGAGTGGAGAAACGCCAGCGGGGGATAGCAGATCTCCAACTTCGGAAGCAATATGGATGTAGAAGGTCCAATACCGTAAGGTAAACAGAGACAAGGAGAATTCAATCCGGGAAGGATCCGAAAAAGCTAGGTAAGCAATAACTGAGTACCAATCTTAGAGGAGTAGCGTGTAAAGGGTAACACAGCAGGAGGCAAGGTAAGCAGACACAGAAGGCTGCAAAGGGGAAATGAAAAGAAGAGAGTGAGAGGAATACCGAAGTGAAAAGAAGAGAGAAAGACTAGAGGAGAGAAAGTACCGAGGCACGGTACACGGGAAGCCGTATCAGAAAGCCGACTGAGTAAACAAGTAGAAAAAGGAAGGGAAAGGAGAGGCTTCGGTGTGAAGCGAAAGGCAGGGAAAACGTAGCGTATTAACCAGAAGGAGAATAGAAACGCCAACGCGGTTGCAGCACGCCGGCCGCTTGGAGCACTGACTGCTAAGTGCTTCCAGTGGCAGCCATGTTGTGCAACACTAGACCGTCACCTCACGTTAGGAGGAAAATGTGATGGAACTACCTATGGCGGAACAGTCGTCGGGACAATCTCCACTGCGGTAACATCTGCCAGCAGCCCCGATATATGACACCCTGGCTGGAGGTTCAGTGTGCCTGACAGTTTCTGCCGGTGAAGGAAGGCCAGGATTTCCAAAGAGGGAAGCAAGATATTCCCTTAACATCTCCCAGTGAACAGAGGGAGATGCTTAATCTAGAGGATCCTCAAACAGCTCTAGAAGCGTTACCCAGCCAGCACAGAACGTGCCCCGCATGGCTCTGCAACCAAGTTTCCTAGGTGGGAAGTGCCAGAGAGTCTCTGATCCAAACCAAGCCGTTGCCTACAACACTTTCCTCAGCTTTGGGCTGTCCACCTTAAAGGATAACATGAGCTGAGTGAAGAAGCTAGGAGGTGTGTATCGACAAGCATCAACCAGTGCTGCCTTAAAGGACATTTTTGAGCCAGTCGAGCCCCTCGAGCTGCAACCGACTGCACCGCTAACTGTTGTCATGCCCCAGTGGCTGATGCTTCCCGAGACACCTCGACCAATGCTTCAGACCCACCAACCACCACTGAGACACCGATTCCTGATCCAGAGCCGTTGCGTAGGCTAGCCTGCAGCTGTCCATGCAGCCTCACTTGCCAAACTGCCTACTGCCTGATACCTGCAACTGTCTCCCATCTTGAACTCTGTCGCAGGAGCTAGAAAGCACACGAAAACCGACTCGACCCTGTTGAGCATCAAGAACTTAAACAAGCCCAAGGTACATTGTGTTTCTATCCCCCTGGTCCTTCTCTGAATGCCCCTAGTGACATTTTACAACCCATTACTCCCTTTGTGCTGAAACCAAGTAACCTTGAAAAACTGTGATTGATTACTTTACTGACTACCCTCCTGTCAGTACCCAGAGTGTATCCCTTTTCTTCAAACTGTCTGTCCTTTGCACTCTTTACAGGGTGGGTTGTATTTTGTAGTGTGCTAGAACTTTCTGTTGAATAATAATAAAGTAGATATTTGTATACAGCCTTGACTGGATAGTCCCTTTTATTATTGTGTAATAATTGTATTTTCGCTGTGTTGCAACTAAACAACAATCCATGACCTTGCAGAGATAAGCCTGCCATTCGGTCCAGGTTACCAAAATTGGACAAGGATTTGTCACACAACTCAAACTATCTTGTTGATCAAAGGATACTTCTGGCTTGGTTTATTAATGACAAATCACTATCATTGGGTAATCACTTTGAATGAAACACATGTCACCAATGCCAAATCGCCTGAGATGAGATATCCCAACCAAAAAATAGACAGTTTAGAAGATCCTTGGGAGCAGCATTTTCAGACACTCACCAAAAGGCTTCTCAGAAACGTGGCCCAGACTACTAAATACCAATGATGTCAGAAGTACAGCCAATCAACAGGTTCCCACCATCAATGTGCCCATAGGCTATCACCTTATGGAAATAATCATTGACAACAGTGACATGAAACAGTGTTGGCCATGCAGCTGACAGGGCTATCTAAAGCAGTGGTGGCAATATGCAGCCCTCCAGATGCTTTGACCTACAACTTCCATCAGCTTTACCAGAAAAGTCAATGAGTGGAATTGTGGGAGTCATAGGCCAATATATCTGGTGGGCTGCATAATGTCCACCATTAATCACTGATCTACAGTGATATCACTAATCCAGCAGGCAGTCATAAAATAGTCCTTCTGGTTGTAATATTATTAATAGCATAGAATGCAGTACTCAGAAAATGGATCCTTTTAGCAGCATTGCCACTATACAATCATAATAAAAATATTAGTGGTAGTTCGTATCATTATTGTAGTGATATAGTAGCAGTAATTGTAATCAGCCCAGCTATAGTAAGTGTCCTTAGTATAGTAGTAGGGATTGCAACAGCGAAATCAGTGGTAAAACGGACCCTACCAGTAGTACTATCAGTTATCCTTGTAATATTGATAATAGGAACATAAGTAGGAGTAGTAGCGGAATAACTAGTGGCAGTAGCAGCGCTGTTGCTTGAAGTAGTAACAGCAGTTTTTTTATTAGTTGGCACTAACCCTGCTACTAATACTAGTACTACTACTATTATAACAGAGAATAAAAGAGTTTAAAAGTTTGGTAGTAGTCCACAAGTGGTAACAATTTAGGCAAAGACCATTGTTAAAGAGGAGTATTTATTCTGATTACGGAAGTAATAATGGCAGAAACTGGATACAGCTGTCCCTACTTTCAAAGATCATTTCATGTTGACCTCTCTATGTCAAGCTGCCACTCACCAGAACTCACCAGAACTGAAGTTCATCTGAAACTCCAGTGATGATTTAGTTTATTTTTTCCATAAAATATAGCAATACAAACACTTTCATATATTACATTTGTGACGTTCGAGTCATATAAAAAAAGATACAACATACAATCAAACCAGTAAGAGCACCCGCAATTCCCAAGTCAAACATACCAGTGGAAAAGTATAATAAAGGACATAGAAACATAAGAGATGTGCTTATTAGAAAGACAGTAGAGATCTTCTGTTCCAAGCTTGCTGAAGATAGCATGCCAGTTTTAAGGCATAGCAAACATCAGGTGGATTCAACATCAGTTTAAGAGCCGGTTTCCAGTGATTGAGGCCAAAGCCTCTAAGTAAAGTCAGAAGATAGGTTCTTCTTAAGTCTTTTTACAGGGGGTAAACAAAAAAATAAATTTCCAAAGTTGTGACATAACCACATAGACAGTGGGTATAGTTCTCATGTTTCAAGCTAGACCATTCGCAGGTGACTGCCTTTACCTGCAAAGTATTTAGTCTTGTACGGTACAAAAGTGAGCTATGACAAAATGTGGTGATTACATTGAAATACATGGCCTCCCTCATTTGTGGTGAAAGTGAAAGATAATGTCTTACAGAAGACTTCAACAAATGTGTATCTTACCTCCTATTGTTCCAAAGCGAAAGGAGCCTTTTTTAAAAAATTGTTTGCAGGCGGGATGTTAAGCCTAACAGGGTTGGCAAAGCCGTTCTGCAGACCCGCTGAGCAGAGTGTTTTCTTAATATAATACGAGGCCTGTTTCCAGATGGGTAACATAAGAGGGGACTCGACAGGGGAGAAAAGCGTCCTCCTTGACTTGGAGTCCGTCTACCTTTCCCATACTCTGAATCTTCCCACCATGTACTCCTGTTGCCACACACTTGCCCCTGTATATAATTAGCACATGTCTTGCAGAAAATTGTTTCATGATATTGGCCAATCAGAAGATACATCCTGAGGCCTGTTTCCCTTTCCGCCTTCTCACAATCTGATTCTTGTTCCAGTTTAACTGACAGTCAAACAATAGACCATAGGTAGTCAAAGCTTTTGAAAGCTTTTAGTTTATGGCCATCCAGAAGGATGATAGCATTGTGCAGTTGTTTAGTGAAAAAGTACAGTACCAAAATGTCTTGACGTTTGCCTTTAGACCTCTATGTTACAGAAACTTCATATACCCATCCACAAGTTTTTGAAAAGACGTAGGGTTTCTGGCTAGCAAGGCCGCATCATTGGCATAACTTAAAATTGGGAACCTCCACCCCTCACATAATGTTAGAGAGGGTGACAGGTTATTAATGTACAAATTAAAAAGGAGGGGTGCAAGGACGCACCCTTGACGAACCACCTGTTTTCATTTCTATTATAAAGTTTTATAAACCAATCGGATTGTGCCCATAGTTTTTGCATGATGATTTGTCATTAACCACAGCTGTGACTTAAATTCCCGCCCCAGATTAATAGCAACATAGATGGCTAAACCACCAGATGGTCTTTCTATATTCTGCTGCCTGATTGCAGGCCAAGAGAACACAGAGAAGCCTTCTGTATAAATAGGGTCCATAGCCCAGGTTTCTTGCAACATCATAACCTGGTAATTCTCAATATGATACTCATTGAGCCATCCTGAACCTTCTTCAATAAGCCGGCTATGTTCCAAACCATGACTTGACAAACATTAAGATTCAGGTGAACATTATAAGCATTACAATCCTTTCTTTCCTGATGTAACCCACAGTCCCTGGCCCCCGGGCAGCTCCTCAGTAATGTTTGCAGTTTCAGTTTAGTTATAAAACAGCCGGTTAGAGAGCCAAATAGGACCAAGTGCTGAATCCAAATGCAAGTCCACCTCTTACTATAAATCTTAAATACAGGCAAAATCTTTAGGTCCAGACATTTTACCAATATGTATGTTTGTGGAGTGATTCATGGCACTGTAAGAGGGATCAGGAAGGGGGTGTCTAATATGAGTCATACCATTAGTACTTTGGACCACATCTGGTCTGTAGAAAAAGCCCAAGGGAAGAAGGCCACTCTCTCGCCAGATTAGTCGATGCTATGGTGCCCTTTGTAACAGTTTGGAGGCCACGGCTGAATGTTTGAGAGTAATAGTAATACAATCACCATAGAATATCCAACTGCTACAACCAACCCAAGATGACCGCTTTGCCATCAGAAAATCCCAGCCTACTGTTAAAGGGACACCACAGATATGCTTCATCAAATGAGAAACCTTTTTCATAAGGAAAATAGCACTCTCCTCAACAGATGGGGTCACCAGGGAACATTAGTCAGAACTACGACACCGGATACCACCTGAGGTGAGAGTTTAAGATGGAAGGCATCTTCATGACATACCAACGGGTTCAGTAGATGTGGGCCTTTGCCTGACAAGGGAGGCTCCAGATCCCTAGGCTGCAAAGGAGCCATCTCCCCATCTGCTTCCAAAGAGATGGTCAAGTCTATAGTGTCCCCAGCATAATTAGGCACCTTAGGAGCTATTTTGTTCACCATATTTCTTCTTGCCTGTTTAATACCTTTTTAAAAGTTACTACTGTTGTAGCCTTCCCTAGTAGTCAATTTAATTTGGTTTCCATTCGTGTAAGAACTTCATGAATGTTAAGGACTTGGGATTCCATAAAGGCCATTCACTTTCTAAAGTCGTTCTCAGGATAAGTCTACTTTAGGCCTTGTGGGATGTTTTTACCCATGCATACAAGCCCTACCATACAACTGTGCAGTACTGGCATGGAAAACATCATGATGGCCAGAACTCCCCAGAGAGTGCACAGGGAAAACATGAAGAATAGGCTGCCACCCATTTTTGCCTATGTTGTGAGCACAGGAGGGCACTGCCTAAAACCACAAGTGGGCTACACACACAGTAGCCTGAAACCATTGGGAATGGCAATGCTGATTGCCAAAAAAGCAAATCAAAACTGTGGGGAATTCATTTTCCTAATCCCAAAAATGGTTGCATTACCAGTACTCACCACTATCAGAAAGCCAGCGTTTTAAAACCACCAAACTTTTGTGTAAAACTGAACAAATGAAACAAAACCAGACCAAGGAAAGACTTGCTAAGAGGTGGATACAATGTAAAACTATATTCTGAAATGACTTGAAGGAAGTAATTATTTAATGTATAAGTAAAAATTTTAAGTGATTTAAACTGGGAACAAAAAGTGACATTTAGCTGAAACCTGGCTTAATGAAACTGGATTCTGCCCGACAACTACCCCGACAGGAGTTGAAACCTGCTCAGCCACTCTTCCCCTTGCCAAAAGGAGTTGCCACCTCTCTGATTAGATTAAGGGTGGAGCAGCTGGGGACTACAGGGAGTTGAACAAAGGCCTGTCCTGGACTCAGGCAAATGTTATATTGGGGGCGTCGTAAAATAGCTTCCTCTTGGGAGAAACTGGGGGGCAGCTGTGCCTCTGTGAAAAAGCTGGCTTGGGGGAAGTGGATAAACCAGTTATTCCACCCTGTGATGTGGGAAATCACACCCCTTTTTGACCAGAGCATAATTTTAAAAAGATAGATAACTCATAGTGCAGACTTGTCAGAATTACATAAGTAATATCATTATTTTTGTGATTTTTCTGTGAACATTTTAAGAGGCGTTAGGACCCTGTGGTGTATTCTGGGGGGTTGTTAGCGGAAAATAGGGTCTCACTCCAAATGTATGCATGTTAAAAATCTGACGCTTTATCATCTGTAACCCATATCCCTGGTGCAAATTTGTGTAAAATCTGGAAAGCTTTAGAGGTCGTTATCTGGATGAAAAGGGGAGAATTCTTTCATCAGTGGACACAACATCGTACAAAGACAGGGATCGGATTGGTTGGTGCTACAGAAAATATGTTAACTGGACCTATAATATTAGAAAAATGGTACATAGATAAATATGTATTTGGGTCAGAAATAGATTTGTGTGCAATCTGACAAGGGGAGGTTCCTCTGACCATAAAACCTACAGCATCACTCTGACTCACATTTCCTTCCCCCAATCAAGGGAGAGAGGAGGAATTGGCCAATGATAAGCGAGAGGGGCAGGTTTAGTTATGACCAACGCACACACCCACTTTCCAAAACACATAAAAAGAGACTGCTGGGACAGGTAGAGAGATTCAATTCCATTTGCTGCGGAGCATGCCGACCGACTTCACATCCAGAGATCCAGACTTCAAATCCATCAATCTCCAGAACCTGTAGCAGAAATTAACTCCAGAATTTGTAGCAGAGAGGCCTGAATCCACCAGCTGAATCCTCTTCAGCAGGCCTCAAAACTAACCAAACTATTCAACAGCCGGGCGAGCTGTTTGAAGTTTTGCCGAGAATTTTTGCAAGAACCTGTAGCAGTACCCAGAAAGCAGTGTTACATCCAGAATCCAGGGAGGCTAGACCAGCAGAGCAGAGCTGACCCAGATCGCTGTGAGCAGAACCGGTGCCTGATTGACCCGCCGAGCAGACAGAACCGCAGCCGGACGTGTTGACCAGATCCGTGACGAGGCCTAGTTCAAATTTATATTGTGAGTACCTAGCAGAACTGTGCAGAACCAATCTCTTAGTTAAAATAATCTAATCCAAACTATTTTAACCTAAGTAGAACTGCCTCCTAGAAATCGTGTCATCTGTCATTTTTAAAGCTGCACAACTGTCACCTGTCAATTCTGCAGCTGCAAGCTGTCACCTGTCATTTTGAGTTACTTTAAATCCAAAAAACGACCTTTATTTAATTGTACGTATCTCTGGAAACGAGATTTAACTTTCCTCTGAAAGCTTAGAATCTAAGCTTTCCAACAAGCCTAGAAGCGACTTCCTACTCCTATACTTTTTCCGCAATCACGATTTACGCACTCGCGAAATTTACCGCGATTTGCGATTTTGGCTCAATTTCTCCACTTGTCAAAATAGCAGCTCCATTCTTTCTTTTGTTAAAATCCATTTGCAACTTGGTAATAACTCATAGAGCATTGCTAAAGTGAGCCTGAACTAATACCAACACGCATCTCCCACTCACCCTGAATCTCTAGAGGGAATTAAAATCAGTTGGCACATTTTCCCATCCATTGCCATCACATTTAAAAGCATTTTGGGCCTGTGTTTCAAACTCCTACCTGTTTCCTCTAAGCTTGCTGGGGGGGAACTGAATTTTGTATGTATTTGATTGCATTCCTGAGAACTGTGTGCTCCTCTTTCCATCTCCTTCCATTTCTTACATTGCATAGGGGAGGGGGGTGAATTGCCAGAGAAAAAGTGATTATCTTATCTTTTGCTAAAATCATATCAAGTATTTCTGTACTGCATTTTATTCCTCATTGCTTTTCCCTTGAAACCATAAAAGTATTTTTGCTACTTTATCCATCCTATACTAACTCCTCATTGATTGTAAAGAAGTGTCCTAGTGCCAGATTACCCATTGTTGATCAACATCATAAGTCTAAGTGTACTATCAGATATTAATTTATTATAAAAGTGTGATATATATATTGTTTAATTTTTCAAATAAACCTTTTAATTTGCAAAACAAACCTACTTCTTGGCTCAGTGGGGTCATGGGGATTCTAAGAGGGGGGTGTTATACAAGGGTTGTCACCCAGAGTACTGAACTGGATATAAAAATACATCAATAAGGGTTTTCCTCAGCATCCCAGACTAGGCATTGGCTTAGCTGTAGTGTTGATTGAATATCGCTTACAAAAGTGGGGGCTCGTCCGGGATATTCTGGGTCAGCTTTACCACTTGTGCAGATTAATACAGTGTGCCAACTGACCAGATACACCTATCCGGTTAGATCACCACGCTGTTTTACACTGTGAAAGCATCTCTCAAAGGAACGCTCTAAAGAAACGGTCTGTTTTGCAAAATAAAATACAAACTTCTGTAAGTCAGGAAGGAACTCAAATTCCAGAATGACGACCTTGGTAGATATGAAAATAGCCAGAGAGCACTTCTTACATAAGCTATTTTTGAGAGGTGAGTGGACTCATCAGGACCAAACGGTCTGGTTGCAGGCAATCGCGCAACAGGTCACTGAAACAGGGTCAGATATATGGGGAGATCAGGGTCCCCTACATGTGGCCCTGAGTGAACTATATATGGCCCCTAAAGCCAAAGATGAACATAATAAGATTGCCAGGATAGCGGCATATTTGTATCTATATATGGGAGCCATGCAGGACAAATGTGCTGAAGGCCAAGATCTGGCAAATAGGCAACAGATAGCGTTAGAGAAGGCCCAATCTGATCTGGACTCTTCTGAGCAGAGGCTGCTCAGGAGCCAGGAGTCAGAAAAGGACAGCAGACAGTACATCACTAAAATAAAGGAGGATATGGATGTGCTGCAACAGGAAAAGGCGGACCAGGATACCAGATTTCTGGCCTTGCAGAAGGAGTACCAAGAGCCAGAAAAAGCTGGAGCAACAATTAGATTTCAATAGGGCATGTGCCGAGCAGGTAGTCACCCTGCAAAGCCACCTAGATAGGGAGAAGGCAGAGAGCAATAAACTGATTTTGAAAGTCCTGGATACCCAGGCAGAGTTTGACCAGGAGCGCCTGAAAGCTGGTGCCTTCCAAAGGCAAAGGGACGACCTGGCGGCACAGATGCGGGCTCTTAGTCAGGAAAGGGATACCTTAGGCCAGGAAGTCTGCCACTTAAAAAGGAAAATGGAAGAAAATCACCTGGCCCTCCAGGGACTGGGTGACCTCCAAAAAGAACACCAGAACTTGTTAGAGCACACCAGGAGAGTGGCGGATGCTCTGGCAAGAAAGGAGCAAGCCAATAGGGACACAGCTCAGGAGGTAACCCTCCTGCAGCAGAGACTGGCCCAGTACTCCAGTACCAATCAGGAGGCACTGAGAGAAAATGAGGCTCTCTGTCAGCACAATGATAGGCTCCAGCAACAGGTAGCGATGCAGGAGAGACTGATAGAGTCTAGTAAGGCCTTAACTGAGGAACTGAAAGCGCAGGCTCTTGCATTGCAACAGGGAGCAGGGGCTGATAGGGACGAGGTGCGCTGGGAAAGGGAAACGCCTGAGCATAAGCTCAGGAGCCCTGGTACCAGAGGCCTTCATCTCTCCCAGTCCCTGGACTCTGCCACCCCCATGTCCCCTCGCGCACATGAGCCCAGGGCCACGGAGATGGCAGATTACTATCCAGCTAGAAGTATGGGGCTCATAGGCCAGTACCTCCCAGGAATGGATGGGCGGGCATCCGGGTATGGGCACCCAAGCACAGTGGATTGAGTAGGAAACCCCAGGAGAGTAGGCCCATTAAGGGCATCCTGAAAACCTCTGCCCAGTTAGGTCAGTGGGGGGGTACCCATCAAATCCTGGCAGCAAGGAGGGGTCTGAAGACTCCTCTGAGCATTACAGGACACAGGAGACCAGGTCCCCACATTCTGCCAGCCATTCCCAGGCTCGCAGAATACGGGAAAACCTGGAAGATCAGACGGGCACCTCTGGGAGCAGCGCTTCTGAGTTGGAGGATGAATGGACCAGGGTTACCCGAACCAATAAGGCAAAAAGGGCCTTGCTTAAGGACCCATTGAAACAAATAAAGGCAATAAGGAGTGTCATCACGCCTTATCATAAGAACGGCAAGTATTCTGTTTGGGAACACTTGGAGCTCTATGAGCAAATGATGGAGACTTTCCATTTGAAGGACAGCCAAAGCTTTATTCAATATGTAAAATGGACCTTCTCACCAGAATACTCCAGTTTCTTTGCGGGGCTGGAGGATCAAAACCATTCAAGGTGGTCCACATACAGGGCGGCCACCTTGAAACATTTTTCGGTGCACAGAAATCCTCAAGAGGCTTGCAAGGCAGCCTTCAATTTGCAATGTGGGGAGGATCAGGCCCCACAAGAGTTTGTGCAAGAATTAAAGCGTGCTTTTGCGCAGACCACCAGACGGGTGCGCACGGATAGCAGAGAATTTATCAATACGTTTTTCCAAGCCTTACCCAAATACATAATGACCCAGCTCGTGAGAGATTTTCATGAGAAAAGATCTTTAGACTGGGTCATTGAACAGGCTACCCGGATCTATGAGGTGCAGAAGCCTATCGAAAATAAAAATAACGCGCTGAAAAACCCCAAAACCAACAGCACCCCTGCTGCTGCCAAGTTGGCAGAGGTAAAGGTTGCCCCCGTTTTAGATTTGGAGATGGGGGGGCCTAAAAACCTGCCTGCACCAAATAATTCACAGCCCAGAAGGCCCTCGGGCCAGTCACAGACAGGGAGTCGAGGAGGTAGTCCCACAAATGGGGTCCCCGGCTCCCCTGACTATGTAAGTCCCCGCTACAAGGGAAACCGACCAATCCTGAGTTATGTGTGGACTACTCCAGCCCAAGGGGGGGATCCAGCCAAGCACCTAACCCAGGGAACTTCCTTCCCAACTTCCCACAGGAGGGCAGAAATTCTCCAAATCCTGGGCAGAACTTTTTCCCCAGGTATCCACCCAATTTCCAACCCCAAAACCATCCATCCTTCTTTCCCCAATTCCCTGAGCCCAGACAACCTAATCCGGGAGATGGGAGTCCAAGGGTGGAGGGGTACCCAAATCTTCCCAATCCGGGGTATTACCAGAGAAGGGATAGCTACCCTTTCCGCGATCAGCCCAGGGGAGAAAATAGAGCCCCGTATCAGCCTGAGCGGGTTTCACAACTTGAGCGCAAGGTCTAAAATATGGCACGGGATCTGGGTCACAGACTGAGGGCTCAACAGAACCCTCAGATGAGCATGCCACCGCAGAATGCCCCAAACTCTGGACCTGGTGCTCCAGAACAATGATGGGGGCAGCACCCCGATAACCCACCGGTTCCCAGGGAGGAGGCACAAGGGGAAGGGGGGTGTAAAGCCTTGGAGGAAGCTTCCTCCCAACTTGTAAACAGCCCCTGGAAAACCAGGAACCGGAAACAAAATCTCCTGCCCCTGAAAGCCTGCCTCCCAAGGAGCACAGGGGGGTAGGAGAAACAAAGGACCCAAACAGACCCACTTTGTGGAGGAGGTACAGGTCTTCCAATTTGAGGGAGAGGGATCCTCAGAAGATCCTGGGAAAAGGATCTTCTCCTTCAGAGATGGGGGAACTCCTCCCAAGGAAAAATGGGTTCCAAGGGATGCCAATTCAGACTGGGGAGATATGGAGACTGAGCTACCGCCACCCATCATCTCATCCCAGAACCCACAATACCGAAATCCCCTGGTTCAAACCCATCCTGGTGACTGCCTCCAAAAAGGGGGGGCGGCCCAGAACCGGAACCAGGGGAACCCACAATGGCTCTGACCTCCAGTTGCCAACTTTTTCTTTCAGATTCCCCAGGCTCTTCACAGAATTCTGCCCAAATCTCTTTGCTCGCTATGTCCAAAACCAGAAAGTTAGCCTAGCAGTTGTCCAAAAATGTGCATTATCTGTGCCCCCTTGAGGAGAAGGAGGGAAGATACTATGCCCCGGTACAAGTACATTGGCAGGGTACAATTTTGGCACTGGTGGACACTGGATCCCAAGCTACCCTTCTGTCCAAAAGGGCCTTTGAGGAACTAAATGCAGGAAGGGGGGAGAATTACCGTATTCCTCTCACCTCTCTTCCTGGACAACTGCAGAACTTTGACGGGAAGGAAGTTCCTGTCGAGGGGACTGCAGATTTGGACATCAAAATTGGGCGACACAAAGTGAAACACCCGGTCATAGTAGTGACTCCAGAGGGCACCCCTTGTTTACTAGGGAATGACCTCCTGAGAAGGTTGTCACCCCTAATAGATTGTGTAAACAAGGTCCTCTGGACCCAGACTAGCCGACCAATAAAATTAAAACAGAGTGTCAACCATGTTAGTTTAAACGGCACCTGCCACATGGTTGAACAAAAATCTGACCAAGTAGAATTTCACTTCCAGAACAACCAAACTCCAGACATGACAGTAATAGCAGTAGGACAACAGACTGGTGATGGGGGGTCCTCTCTATTTCTGAAAATCAACCTTCCTTCCAGTTTAAGGTGGTATTCCACACTGGAAGGAAACACCCTGAAATTCTTTACTAACCCACAATCAGAAACTTCCACTCCTATAGTCCAGAAAGATGTGAAATCAGCTCAGAGCCTGGCTGATATTCAGCAAATTGGAGAGCAGTTGTTCACACACACTCGAACGATAACAGAGTCCTTCCCATCATTTAACTGAACAGGGATGAACAACGGTAAGAGCTTCATCAGCGAAGCCATGTTCCGCCAACTCCCAAAAGATCCAGCCATTCCCACATTCAAACTGATAGACAAATGGGAAATGGACCTGGAAGCACCTAATTCCAAACATCTCCTGCCAAGCAGGTGTATGCCCAAAATCTCCATTGGCAACAAGAGCATAGTCCATAATTGTTGTGTCGTGCGAGACGTCACTGCCGCCTTTTACTTAGGCAGTGACATTCTCAATCGCTTTGCCATTAGTTTGGACCTAATAAACTTCAAAGCTTGGTCCCGGTTAGCGGATAATCCCATGGGCTTTGATGATCCAGAAAAAGCATTTAGGTCAGCTCAATTGCTACCTTATGCAGTTGAAATTCAGATTAAAGAGGAAGTCACCATCCCAGAAAGGACCCGACAATTCTCCCTGGGAGTGAAAGCTAAAAGAGGACAAAAATTGAAAAACCCTGATGCTTATATTCATCTAAATGCTTCTCTCCAACAGCAAGGGTTAGGGGTAAACCCAACACCATTAGTCGACATAGAACATGACACCATTCCAATAGAGGTGGATAACAGCGACTTAAAGAGTATTACTCTAGCCGCAGGCACCATTATTGGAATGGCGGTTGATGACCGACATTTCTCCATTGATTTAGGAAATGAACTGTTAGGACCGATCCCCAAGGACTGTGTTGACAGTGATAGTGAGGACAATACAACACCAGACAGGATTTTCACCCGGCATGGGGGGGAACTTCCTGGTGTACACTTCTTGCCCTTATGGTAAGGAAGATGTGACTTGTGACTTCAGGAGGGATGAGGTGATTTTCCAGGTCCATGAGGGCTGCCTTTCCCACCTGAAGCCTCCAGTCCAAATCAGCACTCTGACCAGGGACTTCTCCACCCAGCTGGAGGAGGCCGCTGAGATAGCCAAACCAGAAGTCTTTCCAGGCTTCAGGCAGATTGTGGAAGAGAGGGTCAACCTAGCTGATGCCTGTGTGACTCTGGAACAGAAGCATAAGTTGAAACAAGTTTTCTTGGATTTCCAAGATCTCTTTGCGGTAGACTCATATGACTGTGGTCGCACTGACATCCACACCACAACAATTCCCACTGACCCTGGCATGACTCCGGTGTTTGTGAAGCAATATCGTTTGCCTCTCGCATCCATGGAGTCCCTTACTGAAATAATTAAGAACCTTGAGTCCCGGGGAATAATCCGTCCAGTACACAGCACCTTCAATAATCCGGTGCTGGGAATATTGAAGCCAAACGGCCAGTGGAGACTCTGTGCCGACCTTAGGGAGCTCAACAAACGGGTCCATACTTCCCGATGGCCTCTGCCCTACATTGACCAAGGGCTGGCCCAGATTCAAGGGTCACAAGTATTCACTGCAATAGACCTGACCAATGGATACTGGACCGTGCCTATCAGTAGGGAGGACCAATACAAACTGGCTTTTACCTTTGGGGGTCAGCAGTACACATGGACCCGGACTCCCTTCGGATACCTCAACTCCGGCAAGGAGTTCAACATTTTCTTACATAAGGCCATGCCCGACCTGGGTGCGAGGGGTAACCTGGCTTATGTAGATGATGTCCTCATCAAAAGTTCATCTGTGGAGGAACACATAGCGGAGATCCGTTATGTTCTGACGCAGTTGAGAGCCGCCGGAGCAAAACTTTCCTTCCAGAAATCACAGTGGTGTAGAACCCGTGTTAATTTCCTGGGGCAGGAGATTACTCCTCAGGGCCTCTGTCCCCAAGAAAAGAAAGTGGAAGCACTTCAGAAACTGAAAGACCCCACAACTCTGCGGGAACTAAGGAGCCTCCTTGGACTGACTAATTACAGCAGAAAGTTCATTGAAGGCTACGCAGAGATCACTAGACCCCTGATTCATCTATTGAAGGGGGGGGTCAAGTGGGAATGGGGTCCAGAACAATCCGAGGTGGTAAGACAACTCAAAAGAAGTCTCTCACAAGCGCCTTGCCTAGCTTACCCTGTCAGAAAAAAGGAGTTCTTCCTGGAGACAGGGTTCTCTAATACGTGCTTGACAGCAGTATTATACCAAAAGCATGAAAAGGTCAATAAAGTAATCTCCTATGCGAGCAAAACTTTATCCTCTGTGGAGAAAAAATTCAACGATTGTGAGAAGGCACTCCTGGCAACGGTGTGGCCATTGAAGAATTACCGCCCGTTTATCCAGGGAGAACACATCATAGTGGAGACTCCACACCAGCCTCTGCAATATCTCCAAAGTGACAGAATCCGGGCCGGAAATGTGAGTAATTCCCGAATTACTTCCTGGGTTCTGTCAATGCAAGGCTTTCCTGTGGAGGTCAGATAAGGCCAAAACAAGAAGAGTCCCCTCGCGCAAGGTCTGGCTGATTTGCATGATTGTGCCAGAGAAAACTGTCTCGAGGACGAAAGTCTAAAAATCAAGGACAACATGGAGGCATACCTTAATTACCCACACAAAGTCTTTGAAGAAGACAAGTGTGAGGGAATGCCCACTGTCTATGTGGATGGATGCTCTTACCATGTTGACAACGACGGGGAGAAAGAACTGGTGGCTGGCGTAGGGAATGCATGGGTGAAGGAGTTCCCAGAACCCTCCGATGGATACAAAATTGGTCCCCGAAGTAGTCAGGTGGCAGAATTGATGGCTGTGCATCAGGCCATCCTCACTGCTGTCCAACATCAACTCCACGAACTGGTCATAATCACAGATTCGGATTATGTACGGAACGGGTTCGTGGAGCACCTGGTTAATTGGAAAACCAGAGGCATGTTATGTGCTAATAACAAACCCTTGAAACATGGGAAGTTAATCCAAAACATTGATGATCTGGTCACATCGAATGGGATGACCATCTACTGGGAAAAGATCAAGGGTCATTCCAAAGTAGAGGGACCAGACAAAACTGGAAATGACTTAGCTGATCAGCTGGCCAAAACCGGGGCATTCCAAGGGGATCTAATAGAAATAGAGCCCCTATTGGGGGAAATCCAGGTCACTGCTATCACTAGGTCCCAGACGAATGCTCACAATGATCTTTCAACTGCACAATGGAGTAAGGAGACCCCTGATGCTGATTTGATTACAGCTCAGAAGGGGGATCCAATAATTGGTAAGTTTTACCAACACATTGAGGACCCTGAGAACTTTCCCCTGACGGATACCGATTACATTGGGAAGGAGGACCTTAGAGTGTTGATGAAATGTCCAAAGATTTTCCGAATCCAAGACGGTTTGTTGGTAAGGAAATCCCAAGCTGGCCATGATCAGTGGGTGGTTCCTACCTCATTCCGAAGCCTGATGTTAAGTCACACCCATGATGCGGCCACCGCCGGTCATAGGGGGTTTCACACAACACTGGAAATCTTAAGAGAGGTTGCATACTGGCCACACATGGGGCAAGACTTCGACCAATACTTGAAGGGGTGTCTTGTGTGTGCACAATTTCAGCCATCATCCCTCACACACCGTGCGCCTCTCCAAAAGAGGGGGATGACACTGCCATGGTCAGATTTGCAAATCGACTTTGTAGGCCCTGTTATTCGCTCGTCTAGAGGAAACAAGTAAATGTTGACCGTTACATGCTTGTTTACCAAGTGGGTGGAATGTCTCCCAGCCCCAAACTGCAAGGCAGAAACAGCAGCTGCCCTGATGATTAACCACATCTTTTCCCATTTTGGTCTACCTCAAAGGATTGAGTCAGACAGGGGTAGCCACTTCACCAGTGAAGTAATGACAAAGATGTGGGAGATACTGGGGGTTAAAAGGAAGCTACACATGGCTTACAGGCCAGCTTCTTCTGGAGCAGTAGAGAGATACAACCGAACCATTGTGAGCATATTAAAAAAGTTTGTGGCAGATTCTGGGCCAAGTTGGGATATCCGATTACCTCTGGTCCTAATGGCCATCAGATCTACCCGTTCATCTGCAACTAAAATGTCACCATTTGAGTTGATGACGGGACGCAAGATGGTGCTTCCCCAGCATTTGCTCTACAGGACTCAAGAGCAGACACTGATAAATGCCTCCACAACTCATGAGTATGTGGAGAATTTAAGGAAACACCTTCAGCATGCTTTTGCCTATGCTCAGCGGAATCTAGAAAGATCAGCTGAGAGTATGAAAACCCACTATGATTTGAAAACTACCCGAAAGGAATATAAGGTGTGTGATCGGGTCTATCTATATAATTTCCAAAGGAACCAGGCCAAACAGCAAAAATTCTTGCCTACATGGAAGGGACCGTTTGAAATTATAGACAAGATTTCCCCTGTTGCCTATAAGATCTGCATCCCCAAAGGCAGTCTGGCAGAAGGGGAAGACAAGTGGGTACATATAAATCAGCTAAAGTGTTGCCATCCCAGGCACACTCTGCAACAACTGGAGGAATCCACTGGAATCCCAGAGAAGGCCGCTCCAGAGTAATTCAGTTCCAACCCCAAAATATTCCCCATATAGCATATAACATTCTGTGATCCTTGTATATATATATGTTCTTGTCTCCTAATTTAAAAAAGAAAATGTATATGTTCATATCTTCTGATTCATAAAATGTATATGTTCGCCACACCATTAATAGTGGTGAAGAAATGTCTACGAATAGGTATTGGCGCTTTGCTTTATCATCCTATGAGAGATGAAACCATGGAGACTGACCAAGGAGGACGACTGGGGACCGGGAGCAGAGACCCGAGGGGCCGGGGTACCACCCAATCCTCCCATCAGGACCAGCAAGGAGATCTGATTGATCGACTGGAGGGACGAAAAGATGCTGAACTGTGCCATCCACGGAATCGGAAGAAGAGGAGGCGAACATCCCAGATCTTGCGAGTTCCATCAGTGAAAGGACAGAATGGCTATCGCAAGAGGGGGGGCTTGTGGGATGTTTTAACCCATGCATACAAGCCCTACCATAAAACTGTGCAGTACTGGCATGGAAAACATCATGATGGCCAGAACTCCCCAGAGAGTGCACAGGGAAAACATAAAGAATAGGCTGCCACCCATTTTTGCCTATGTTGTGAGCACCGGAGGGCACTGCCTAAAACCACCATTGGGCTACACACACAGTAGCCTGAAACCATTGGGAATGGCAATGCTGATTGCCAAAAAAGCAACTCAGAACTGTGGGGAATTCATTTTCTTAATCCCAAAAATGGTTGCTTTACCAGTACTCACCACTATCAGAAAGCCGGCGTTTTAAAACCACCAGACTATTGTGTAAAACTGAACAAATGAAACAAAACCAGACCAAGGAAAGACTTGCTAAGAGGTGAATACAATGTAAAACTATATTCTGAAATGACTTGAAGGAAGTAATTATTTAATGTATATGTAAAAATTGTAAGTGATTTAAAATGGGAACAAAAAGTGACATTTAGCTGAAACCTGGCTTAATGAAACTGGATTCTGCCTGACAACTACCCCGACAGGAGTTGAAACCTGCTCAGCCACTCTTCCCCTTGCCAAAAGGAGTTGCCACCTCTCTGATTAGATTAGAGGTGGAGCAGCTGGGGACTACAGGGAGTTGAACAAAGGCCTGTCCTGGACTCAGGCAAATGTTATATTGGGGGCGTCGTAAAATAGCTTCCTCTTGGGAGAAACTGGGGGGCAGCTGTGCCTCTGTGAACAAGCTGGCTTGGGGGAAGTGGATAAACCAGTTATTCCACCCTGTGATGTGGGAAGCCACACCTCTTTTTGACCAGAGCATAATTTTAAAAAGATAGATAACTCATAGTGCGGACTTGTCAGAATTATATAAGTAATATCATTATTTTTGTGATTTTTCTGTGAACATTTTAAGAGGCGTTAGGACCCTGTGGTGTATTCTGGGGGTTTACTAGCGGAAAATAGGGTCTGACTCCAAATGTATGCATGTTAAAAATCTGACATTTTATCATCTGTAACCCATATGCCTGGTGCACATTTGTGTAAAATCTGGAAAGGTTTAGAGGTCATTATCTGGATGAAAAGGGGAGAATTCTGTCATCAGTGGACACGACATCGTACAAAGACAGGGATCGGATGGTTTGGTGCTACAGAAAATATGTTAACTGGGCCTATAATATTAGAAAAATGGTACATAGATAAATATGTGTTTGGGTCAGAAATAGATTTGTGTGCAATCTGACAAGGGGAGGTTCCTCTGCCATAACACCTACAGCATCACTCTGACTCACATTTCCTTCCCCCAATCAAGTGAGAGAGGAGGAATTGGCCAATGATAAGTGAGAGGGGCAGGTTTAGTTATGACCAACGCACACACCCACTTTCCAAAACACATAAAAAGAGACTGCTGGGACAGGTAGAGAGATTCAATTCCATTTGCTGCGGAGCATGCTGACCGACGACTTCACATCCAGAGATCCAGACTTCAAATCCATCAATCTCCAGAACCTGTAGCAGAAATTAACTCCAGAATTTGTAGCAGAGAGGCCTGAATCCACCAGCTGAATCCTCTTCAGCAGGCCCCAAAACTAACCAAACTATTCAACAGCCGGGCGAGCTGTTTGAAGTTTTGCTGAGAATTTTTGCAAGAACCTGTAGCAGTACCCAGAAAGCAGTGTTACATCCAGAATCCAAAGAGGCTAGACCAGCAGAGCAGAGCTGACCCAGATCGCTGTGAGCAGAACCGGTGCCTGATTGACCCGCCGAGCAGACAGAACTGCAGCCGGACGTGTTGACCAGATCCGTGACGAGGCCTAGTTCAAATTTATATTGTGAGTACCTAGCAGAACTGTGCAGAACCAATCTCTTAGTTAAAATAATCTAATCCAAACTATTTTAACCTAAGTAGAACTGCCTCCTAGAAATCGTGTCATCTGTCATTTTTAAAGCTGCACAACTGTCACCTGTCAATTCTGCAGCTGCAAGCTGTCACCTGTCATTTTGAGTTACTTTAAATCCGAAAAACTACCTTTATTTAATCGTCCGTATCTCTGGAACCGTTTGGAATGAGATTTAACTGTCCTCTGAAAGCTTAGAATCTAGGCTTTCCAACAAGCCTAGAACCGACTTCCTTACTCCTTATACTTTTTCCACAATCACGATTTACGCACTCGCGAAATTTACCGCGATTTGCGATTTTGGCTCAATTTCTCCACTTGTCAAAATAGCAGCTCCATTCTTTCTTTTGTTAAAATCCGTTTGCAACTTGGTCATAACTCATAGAGCATTGCTAAAGTGAGCCTGAACTAATACCAACACGCATCTCCCACTCATCCTGAATCTCTAGAGGGAATTAAAATCAGTTGGCACATTTTCCCATCCATTGCCATCACATTTAAAAGAATTTAAAAGCATTTTGGGCCTGTGTTTCAAACTCCTACCTGTTTCCTCTAAGCTTGCTGGGGGGGAACTGAATTTCGTATTGTATTTGATTGCATTCCTGAGAACTGTGTGCTCCTCTTTCCATCTCCTTCCATTTCTTACATTGCATAGGGGAGGAGGGTGAATTGCCAAAGAAAAAGTGATTATCTTATCTTTTGCTAAAATCATATCAAGTATTTCTGTACTGCATTTTATTCCTCATTGCTTTTCCCTTGAAACCATAAAAGTATTTTTGCTACTTTATCCATCCTATACTAACTCCTCATTGATTGTAAAGAAGTGTGCTAGTGCCAGATTACCCATTGTTGATCAACATCATATGTATAAGTGTACTATCAGATATTAATTTATTATAAAAGTGTGATATATATATATTGTTTAATTTTTCAAATAAACCTTTTAATTTGCAAAACAAACCTACTTCTTGGCTCAGTGGGATCAGGGGGATTCTAAGAGGGGGGTGTTATACAAGGATTGTCATCCAGAGTACTGAACTGGATATAAAAATACATCAATAAGGGTTTTCCTCAGCATCCCAGACCAGGCATTGACTTAGCTGTAGTGTTGATTGAATATCGCTTACAGCCTAAGAATTAAGTAAGGATAGCAGCATTCAAGTCACTCACCCCCTGCAATAATGCACTACCCCTTGACCCTCCTGTATGTTGGAAATAGTTTTCCTTGTTTCCAGTGAGATCTTTATAGGTGCTTTTCTCTCTACCCAAGTTAACCTCAGCAAGACCACCAAGCCTCAAGATTATCTGTTAGAGGTTCGAGATCCTCCATATAGCCGACAGATTTCTTGCCCAGTATGATCTTCTCTTCAAGTACAGTGACTGCCTTTTTCAGGTAGGTGGCAATCAGAGCACTTGAGGGATTGGCATTTTTGGGTTTGCTTATTTTGATAATGTCAGCCTTGGGTTTTGCCATTTTTGCTTTTAGCTGAGAGGCCTGCATCATCACCAGATGGAACATATGCTTCCCGGTTGGCCATTCTCCCCTAGACCCCCCTTAAGGCTACCAAATATCTTACAGGCTGAGGTTGCTACAATATGATAGATCAGATCATAGGCTGCTATTGCTGAGACACCTTCAAGACATATGGTCTCATTACATGGGAGGCACTAAGGGATTACCGGCACCGGTAAGGTCACCGGTGCCGGTAATCCCTTAGCGTCCTACTACGAGGTCCTTCAGTGGGTCCCGTCCTTAATGCCTGGTTTTACCAGGCGTTAAGGACGGGACCCGTTGAGGGACTTCAGAGCTAATAACGGTACCGCAAATTGCGGTACTGTTATTAGCTCATTCCCCATTCCCATTGAGCCCTATGGGGGCTCAATGGGAATGGGGAATGGTATTTGGCATGGGGACTTACCGGGTCCTCCAGGGTCGGAATGACCCGGTAAGTCCCCACACCGCCTACCCGGACCCGGAATGCGGTAAGGGGGTAGCCATGCTGCTAATAGCTGCATGGTTACCTCTACCGTGTAGTGAGGCCCATAGGGAGCAAACGGCTGTGAATGGGAATGTTAAAGGGATAGTGCCATCAAAAATGTTATTCGCTCAAAAGATGGACCATCATCAAAAATATATATAAAAAATATTCATTAAGAAAGTTGCTATGTAAACTTTTGAGCAAAAGAGGCTCAAAGTCTCAGATTTAAAGCACTAAGAGGCATCCATTTTGTGAAATGGATGAGCCTCCTGTGCTTGTGTTAACTTCTGCCCTTGCGGCACTAATGAAGCAAAGGCCAGCCAGCTGTAATACACAAAAACTACCAGCAGGTGGCTTTTGCTTCATTATTGCCGGAGAGCAGAGATTAACACAACCTGCTTCTGGTAAGTACTTAAAATGTTTTTCTTTTTTAAAAGCACTGCAAAATAAATGCTGCGGTTTTCTTTCTAACTTAGAAAGAAAACCGCAGCATTTATAATGTTGTATTTATGTTTGCTGTGGCTTCAGCTTTGAGTCTCCTGGGCTCCCCCGACCCGGGGGAGCCCAGGAGGCTCAAAGCTGAAGCCACAGCAAACATAAATACAACGTTGTTGTATTTACATATGCTGCGGTTTTCTTTCTACATTTCCTGGAGTCCGAGAAACGTAGAAAGAAAACCGCAGCATATTTAAATACAACAACGTTGTATTTCTGACTGAGGCAGCTTCAGCTTTGAGTCTCTTGGGCTCCCCCGACCCGGGTCGGGGGAGCCCAGGAGACTCAAAGCTGAAGCCACAGGAAACCTAAATACAACGTTGTTGTATTTAAATATGCTGCAGTTTTCTTTCTACATTTCCCAGAGCCTGAGAAACTTAGAAAGAAAACCGCAGCATATTTAAATACAACAACACTGTATTTCTGACTGCAGCGTCTTTCACTTTGAGTCTCCTGGGTTCCCCCGACCCGGGGGAGCCCAGGAGACTCAAAGCAAAAGCTGCCACAGTCAGAAATATAATGTTGTTGTATTTGTAAATACCATTTACAAATACAACAACGTTGTATTTCTGACTGCAGCGGCTTTCACTTTGAGTCTCCTGGTCAGAGCCCGGAGACTCAAACCGAAAGCCGCCACAGTCAGAAATACAACGTTGTTGTATTTGTAAATGCTGCAGTATTCATAGAAAGAAAACCGCAGCATTTACAAATACAAAAACATTGTACTTCTGACTGCGGCGGCTATCGCTTTGAGTCTCCTGGACTCCCCCTGGATAATATAAGAGTATGAAGAGTCTTATTGAGTAGCATGCACAAGGTTTTGAGATCAATTGTTTTACAAATTAAGGAGTTGAATTCTTTTGAGGAACAGTAAAAACTGTTGGGGTGGTGGGAACATTGTTGAAGATGTGTGTGAGCATGGGTAATGGGCATTAGTGGCAGGTTCACTGGCTGTGTGATGCAACACACCACCAGCTTGAGAGCATCAGGATTCAGGGGATCATGATTTAACGCATGTTAACATTTCAGCTGCTTTCAGTTGTTGAGCTGAACGCATTTGCAAGAGCATATAGCAGGTTTTACTTTTGAAAAAGTGGCTGTCAGTGTCTGTGGTGTTTGAGTCGAAAAGCAACACAAATTAAGATGTCCTCAGAGTCAAAGGCCAAACACAATAGGGGGAGAGGAAGGCCCTGTTCACGATTAATTTCCAAAACAATATCTACCTCAATTACAGAGGATACTGTGACAATTTGTGGGAATGTGTCCCTTTTCCCCATGGGGAGCCTCCCCTTTGAGGCTAGGAGGTGAGCCCTCTTTGCCAAACAGAAAGCTAATTTATGCCACTTTAAGAAAGAAAGAAAAACATACAAATAACTGCATGAGGAGGTTGAAGGAGTGGACGCTGAACCAAGGTGAGTGAGAACAATGCATTTGCAGGCAGGGCAGGCCCCCTGGAAGCGTAACACCTGAAGGAGGTGGAGCTGCAGAGAGCTGCTGTGTCCATGATATTCAGAACTGCTCTGAATGCAAGAAGCAAATGCTGTAGACATGGTGAGTGCAGGCAGTAAGAACCCAAGGCAGCATGACCACGAGGACTGCAGGGCAGGCAGGCTACCTATTCAAAGATGCTGACACCACCCCGCTGAGGAATCAGCAAATGGTCCAGCTACCTACAGAGGTACTGAGATACAAAGCAAAAGAGAGAGCTGCCCAAAGAGGACTCTTGCGATAGCGATAATGAAAGAGATGGTCCCAAGCAACCACAGGTCCCAAAGACGTTCACCTGCAATATTAGTGATCACAGGGAGAAGGGGAGGATCAGGGGGCTGTCAGGCACTCATTTTTCAAGCAGAGAAACTCATCCCAGTAGAAATGACGGAACCTTGAAAAACAATTTGATGAACTGTGAGAAAGAGAATCACAAATAATCCTGAGAGGGAGAGCAGTAAAACTTTGGTGACACTACCCTGGGAAGAGGTGAAAATACCCCATTGTTCAAGAAGCACAAAGTGGAATATATCAGGAAGAGAATAGTAGGAAGTGAAGGCAAGAAAAGACCATAGGATAAACATACACAAGAAATACCGTTCCAGAAAAGGCTGAACTGTAATTACACAGAAGGCCAATGTCACACAAGAAAATTTACTTTACAAGATTACTAAGGGCCAATTAACCTGGATCAAAGGATATGAGTAGGCCACAAAGAGAAATATGGAAAGCAAACCCTAAAGAGGAGGGAACATCTAAAAGCTTTGTAAGAGAGTTACAAGAACTGATACAGAAGGTGACCAGATCTAAAAATTGCATATTAACTGGAAGTTAAAATTAAAAGAAGACAAGTGCATGAAGAACCCACCAAGAGAAGAGAGGCATTCTCCTGACCTTAGTTTGTTAGAATGGTGGTAGGGTCAGTTCGAATTATTTTTGGACCGCAAACTTATTAATTTGACATTTCCTGACGACTTATGAGCACCTTAGATATTTACATAGGTAGGGAATACCCACATAGCGATAGGGAAAGATGGGCCTTATCCTTTTTATTCCATAAATACTTTTTGGAAATTCCATCACTGCATCCGCTTCCTTCTGACCCGCCACAATACATGAATCTTGGGTAGTAGAAATGTACAAGATCAGTGAATAAACACAAGTTGTAAATCCACCACTGCCATAACAAGTACCGCAAGCATTCGAACTCTGGCTGTTGGGCTGGATACTAGAGCTTTCAATATAATTTCTGGCTTAGTTGTTTAGGCTACAACAGTGCAGCCATGCCAAACCGCAAATTCCCTGAAAGAGACGATAATGACTGTTTTTGCTATGATACATTTTTCCCCCCATTGTTACTGCTGTAATTATTGGGGTATTACTGCGGTAATATGAAAATGTTTGAACTGTGACTGGCTTATCAGACAACCACCAACTCCCCAACTTCACAAAATGTCCTCTTTCCCCCTCCACACCTATAGTCCAATGTGATTGAATCCTTTTCCCACCTCCTAATAGCATTTTTTCACTTTTTGTTTTGGCATTATCGTGAAATCGCTCGCATCGAGTAAAACAAAATTGGCGGCTATTATGTATTTCTGAAAAGCCTCTCTTTTGCAATGCACCATCGGATATACAGCTATAATTATGTGAGAAAGGGCAACCCCCTCCCCATCAAATAATTAAAAAACTACTGTAGGGAACACTCCAGACCCATCCGGGAAATCGAGTCAACGCTTCAAGCCCAAGTTGTCTCTTATTTGGTCCAATTCCCTCCAGCAGTTTTTGCCCTGAGTTGCACAGAAATGTTGATTTTTCTCTCTGGGAAAATGAATGCGAGTAGGCCAAAAAACTGCATTTTTTAGCTTTCTTAACAGCATTTTCATTTTTTAACGAATCCTTTCCTATATTTCCAGTCTGGAGGAGCTGGTGTGACTCTGTTTGATTGTAAAATATCAACGAAATCCATCTTAAAAGTCAAATGTTATTAGCAATGAAATATTCTGTTTTCCTATGGATCGTGCTACTCACCTTAAATATAGTGTGTTGACAGCTGCACTATAATATACTTTAATTCAGCACAAGCGCACTGGTATGCAATAATAAAAACTGTATTAGAAAACACTTTCAAAATTCCACCATTGCGAAATAAGACAAAGAAATGCACAATGCAATAATGCAAGCACTCTGGATTCATATCAGGGAAGATGAAGGCAATAATGTTTAAAAAGGATATGGTTCTTGGGAAAAAGGTTTGCAAAAGAAGGGTTTAACCAGCATTCAGCACCTTATTCAGTTCTTGGCAATTGGACAGCATTGAACCAGACTTTTTATTGTTGTGTGAGCAGTTCATATTAGGTTCAGATGCGTTGACTTGCGGTAATCCAGACATTGAGCAGGCAACGAGTCTGCGCATGAAGTGAAGCGCATTGCAGTTCAGTATGGTGTTCTAATAAAGCAGATCAATGGGGAACCAGGGACAGTTCAATATTTCATGTCTGGTTGAAGGTGAATATGCTGGTGACTCGAGGCATTTGGTTAAGACGCAGCGGTTCAAAGCCACCAGCATGCTCCTGGTTTTAGCCAAAACAATAACGAGCTCAACAGGAATGCAGTGGCAGCAAAGTGGTTCGAGGAGCAGCAACATGTCAAGTGAATGGGGAGAACGTGGCTCAAATATCGTTTAACCAGTTCAAGGCAATGAAAAACAGGGAACCTGTCTGTGCTGGCTCTCAGGATGCTGTGAGTTCCAATCCACGGGTTGACTTTCTAATTACCTGGGAGAGGCTTGCTTGTGCCATGCGACACTCCCAAAACAGGTCCAAGTGATTTCTTTTTGCAGCGCTGGAATAAATCAATGAAGCGATTAGAAGCAAAAGGCCCACGCGATGGAGGAATGCATACCTGCTTTAAGGTGTCCATTCCCTATCCTTGTGAAAAGTGGTCTTTGTATTTGTATTTTATTTTTGTATTTTGTATAGCACTTTACACCAACACACTGAACAAAAACACTTACAGTATAATCAAAGTAAAATAACAGACTATACAAAATTTCAATTTACGGCTGGAGAAGGTAGTTTTTAGGAGAAGTGCAAAATAAAGAATAACATGTAATAGAATAAAGAGAGAGCAGAAGAGAGTTCCAATGATAAGGAGCAAGGAATAAAAAGGATTGGAACCCGTGACTGGGCACAAGGTGGTCGAGGAACTGAAGAAATTGAGCTTGATAACATAGGACACGTGAGGGAACATAAAAGGACACAAGACAAGAAAGGCACAAATGCGCAAGTCTATAGAGGGCTTTAAATGCAATTTAAGGCTACAGTGAAAGTATAGCCATCCGAGAGAAGATAGCGGTAGAGAAATAAAATTACACGGATAAGATAAAGTAAATATAGCAGACAAACAGAAGCATTAAAAACTGATTTTAGTGGAGCCAGACAAGAAACAGAAAGACCAAGGAATAAAGTAGAGCAGTAAAATAGACGTGATCAAATTATAGAAGAAAACAGATGTTTAGAGGCGTTAAACGTAAAATGAGCTTTCTGAATATTAGGAGGTGGTACAGACAGGAATGAGATATAATCAAGATTTGATTAGAGAAAGTTAAGTCAGTATCAAGATGGAGACCAAAATTCTGAGCAGAATCAGCAATAGAAAGAGAAGAAGGAGGAGGAAAAGGAACAGAGGACTGGGGAGATGGAGGAGGAAGTGTTAGCTGGAAAAAGAGGACTTCAGTTTTGGTAGTATTCAAGACAAGAAAGTGATCAGACATCCACGTTTTGATGTATGAAAGGCAGGAAGCAAGATTGTTGTGAATAGAAGATGTAAAGGAAGAAAAAGACAGAAAGAGTTGGGTATCATCCACATAGAAATGATGAGAGATATCGATGGATGAGATAATATCCGTCAAAGGGGAAGTATAGATAGAGACGAGGAAAGGTCCCAGAACAGAACCCTGAGGGATTCTGTGAAGAAGCAGTAAGCTATTACAAGAGGTCCTTGCCCACCTTACCCAACAAGTACGATTAGATAGACAGGAGCGAAACCAAGATAGGACAGAGCCAGAAAAACCAAAAGCAGAGAGAGAAGATATGAGCATCATACCTAAAGTTCTTCGTGCTAAAGGAAGTGTAGGAGAAAGGAAGGAAGGCGGGGAGTAGAGAAAACCTAAATGGTGCAATCCTTCCCGAACTATCCTGGGTTCCATTTGGATATACACTCCCCGCCCCCTCCTCAAGCCCATAGGATCAAAGGCCATTTGAAAGGCAACACCCTTTTGTGATAGTAGGCCTTTTGTTTAGGATGTATCATCTGAAACCTGCTTCCCAAGCTGCTCCTACTGAGTGCTTCCTGGGCTGTATAGAGGTGCTACACCCCCTCACAAAGGATCAAATAGAGGTAGCTCTCACTGGTTATTGTCATGCTTGTTGCAACACAGACAATCTAAGGATAATACACACCTGTCCATGGCTGACCTGGGCTTACAGGGTTGACATGTCTGTGATACAGATCAGATGTGGCTTTAATTTTTATGTGAATGCATTACCAACCATAATACCATAAACTCAGGTATGGGTCACGTTTAAAGATTATACTGTTACCAGGTTGATAACTCATCATAATGAAGTGGTTTTGAAACAGATGTGCATATTTGAAATGCAGTGTCTGCACTCAAGTGAGTTGGTTGTCAATGCAGCTGTCAGAAAGTACACCTGTGGCCTCTAAACCTGATCTGTGCCACAGAAGAGCAGGCACTGCAGATCAGGATACTGGTGCAGTAAGGAGAAGGTGTAAACTATTATTTTGGTAGGAAAGTTAAGGAAAGGGGTATCCGGTTAGCATACCACCCTTTCTGACATGTAATTACCCACATCATTTTATAGATAACTAGAAGAGGTACCCATTCTCTGAACGGGTTCTGTAGACAGACATGATAACACTCATCAATTGTTGAAAATTAATAATCCTGTAGGTCGCTGGTCTGCCTCATCCTAGTGTGGTGCATTTCGTTGTGGTGCATTGCTGTGCAAATATCTCGGAAACTGTGTATCCTAGGGCCTTGAAACGTGGAGTTTTGCTCCTCATGTCAGGACCGGTTGAGAAACAACATTTTCTATTTCCCTTCCCGCTGAACATGGTTTACAGCTTCATCTGCAGGCACCATCTTGCAAAAAACCATCTGGAAATATAATTTCACCTGATTCGGCAAACATTTTTGTTTCCCTTCCCGGTGATCATGGTTTACGGTATTGTAAGCCTTCTTTTGAAACACCATTTTTTTTTTTTATTTTTTTTTTTTTATTTATTTTGCAATTTTTAATCAAATAATTGATTTTTTTGCAACATTTATACTTGCAATGTTAAGTCTGAGGACAGAGAATCCTAGTTGTGTTCCTTTCGTTTGAGTTCTAGCTTTTCTGTTAACTGTTGTAAGATCTTGAAGGTCGCCAGTTGCCATGTTGTTCGGTGGCCGCCAATCAGCCGAGCCCACCAAGTGTCTTCATCAGTCATGAAAGAATGTAGCCGAAAAGTTTTAAGGTAGGGCAAACGAATCTCTTTTGTGTCTGGGCATGAAAGCAATAAATGGCGCAGTGATTCCTTTTCTGTATTACAGAATCTGCAACTGTTTGATTCTGACAAGCCTCTGATGTGTCGTATTTCATTTGTATCAAGGAGGTTTCGTCTTGCACGCATTATCAAGTTGCGTGCTGCTCGGCTCGGGAATTTTTTAATATAGTTTTGTAAGGTATTCAGTTTCGTTGCCATAGGCGGCAAATGTGAGGTGAATTTGTAGTTAGTTGTTGTATTTAGTGTATTGATCCAATCCATTTCTTTTAGTTTCTTAAGTATCCTTGATGGATTGTTAATCAGTTCGTCTTCAGTGCACTCTATTGTGTTTAGTAGGTATGCGTTTTCTTTTTTCCACTGGGTCAGCATTTTGCAGCTTGATGTTTGTAATTCTTTAAGGATCAGGCCGTGAGCGAAAGTACCGTTTGGAAGTATGCATTTTCTGTAAAGCATGATTGAGTTGCAATCGACCGTACTCCGGAGGGATAACAGACTCAATTCTCGACGGATCAGTGGTATAGGAGTTGAGTTTGGTAGAAAGAGAGTCGATCTCCAGAAGTAGGCTTCTAGCTTAGGCCAGAGAGTTTTAGGAAGGTAAGGCATGGCTTCAGCAGCGTATGTCACGGAAGGGACCACCTTTGCTTTGTAGAAGTTTAAGAGAGGAATTGTCGAAAATTTCCCAAATTTTTTGTCAATGGCTTTTCCCTTTGTGGCTAGGGTGCGAATTTTGTCCCAGAGGTGTTCTTGCATTGCTGATTCTTTTATTGTAGTATCGAGGAACGCACCCAAATATTTGTAGTTTTTAACTTTTTCAATCGTTGTTTTCTCAATGGTCCAGTTGAATTTTTCCTGTTTCTGTGACTGGCCTTCCATCACCATTATCTTTGTTTTTTCGATGTTAATTTCCAGATTGTTTTCGGAACAGAACTCATGTAGGTTTGAGAGTTGGCGCTGAAGGCCTATCGGGGTCATGTCCATTTTATGTTTCCCTTCCGGGTGAACATAGTTTACAGCTTCATCCGCAGGCACCATCTTGCAAAAATCCTCTAGAAAACCAATTTCAACTGATGGAGCATACATTTGGAAACTTCTGGGATGCTACTTGCCTTCACTTTTGCCTCTCAGGTCCATTCGCCTCTCACATATTTCTCATTTCCTTTCCAGGTGAACATGGTTTACGACTTTGTTGGCAGGCGACCAAGACACACATTTTTACTTTTGTCGAAATCCAGAGGAGAGAGGTGGGGTGTCCAAATTTCATGTTAACAGTATCTTCCAGGTGGTCTTAACAGGTAAGTATGCAACACTTGGTGCAGAATGGTGATACGGTGTGGAATTGTGTAAGGAACAACTCTTTGCCAAGCCACAAACCCACAAAAAATGTTGATTTTGCTGAAATTTGGGGAAAGGGTTGGGGTGTCCAAATGTCATGTAGTATGCAATGTCCCGAGGGTCCTAATACGGAAGTATGAAAAATATGGTGCAGACTGGTGAAACAGTGTGGAATTGTATAAGGAACAATGCTTTGCTAAGCCACAAACCCACAAACAAGTTTGGGCTTTTGCCAAAATCCAGGTAAAGGGGTCATGTGTCTAAATGTCAGGTTGCCAGTATTGTGCAGAAGGGTCTTAACATGTAACTATGCAAACTTTGGTTCAGATTGGTGAAACAGTGTCGAATTGTATAAGGAACAAAGCTTACAAGCCACAAACCCACAAATCCCACCACAAACCCAGAGACACATTTTGACTTTTATATATAGAGATAAAAATAAAAAAAGCCATGGCTTATAGACACTTGACAGATGGCATTTCCTCATGGGTGCCAACCAAAGAAACTGTTACTCAATATGTGGCAGAAGATGTTCTTGGGGGGGTTGGAGTTTCAGCTCTCTACAGTAGGTCAGCAGTAGCAGATCCATACACAATTATCCATGTTGGAGGAGCTGGATGTTTCTCAACCTTTCACACGCGCTGCATCTCCCTCCCTTTCCACTTCTTGGGCTTCTGATTTTGGTGATGGCAATGGTGCTAGTGATGAAGGGTATGATGCTTGGCAAGATGTGGACTGCACCTCCTCTTCTCATAAGGGAACACTGGGAGAAGACTTTATGGCTGTGAGCACTGATACTGAGTCCAACTCCAGCAGTAGCACAGATGGGCGGTTGGAGGAATAAACAGGGCACCTACTGTCACCACAATCCCCAAACAGGTTCAGATTGTCAAAAGACCATGAAGAAGCACTCGGTATGCGTACAATATCTTTGTGATACCATAGAGATCCTGATGTGGAAATGGTAAATGTCTATAAATGACAGCACTTTTCAGACCATCACAGTGACCAGTACCACTTGTGCCTTGTGGAGCACAGATTTCTGCATCTGCTCATACGCCAATGATACCTACTGGGAATCCACAGCACATCAATGTGGACTTTCTTTGTACAGGGTCAAATGCAGACTCTTGCCACTTGTAACTCTTTGCAGACAAATTATGTCCAGTGGGGAGGTATGGACCAATTGGGGCATGTATTAATTTCTAGGCATTATGATGCAATATAATACACAAGAGTCGGACTACCATTTTACATGGCATACCCCCAAGAACCAGTGAACACTCAGCAGCATGCTCGCACTGGCCTGCATGGTGAAACCAGAACTGAGATGTGTCTCAGTCCCACAGCAAAGCAGTTTGTCTGACGGTACCATCAGCAGCACCCACACACAAAATAGCATGAGGGCATAAAAGTCTATGTCCCAACCCAGCATTATGGAGTCATATGAGTGCATTAAGAAATATTGCCAACATCCATAGGTACAGTTGTACACTGCTAAATTGAATACTGGCAGTTGGCCTTCTGGCATATGCCTTTATTGAAGACAAAAGTGCCAGAGAGCAATGTAGATGCCAGCTGGCAAACTCCCAGCCCATCTCACTTTTTATGTAAGGTATTACCTGTGCTGTATGATGTAGTGCTACTTGCATTGAGAAGGACATTGCACAGGTCTGTGCCAGAGGCCCCAGCCCACTCATACTTCAAAAAAGCCTAATCAGACAAGAGATCTGTAAACACAGCAAGGTTTATTTTCAGTAAACTGGAAGCCATCACAACACCCACAGTTGGTCAGTCAGAAATGCTGGAACTCCAGCCTGTTCATTTTAAACACACAATATTTATATGCAAATCTGGACCTTACATTTGCTAAGGAGTCAAACTATCATTTACTCTTCATTGGACAAAAAACACTTCCTCCTTATGATGACCTGCTATTTTAAAAACTAGAAAATGGTAGCTCTGAAAGACATGACTCCATATGCAAATTAGCAAATCTAGGTAATTTCCCAAGTTTCACTTGTACCATGCAATATGTTGCAATACTGAAACAGACAAACATTGTTTGTGTTGTGACACATTTCTAAAACATTCAAGACATAGATCAGACCGTCTGGTTCCTAGTTGCTAATTTGCCAGCTGTTTGTATCAGGTTGCTTAGCACATTTTGTTCACAGTCACAGCCCTGCTTATCTACTTTTGACTGTATGCCAGGTCCACTTTGCAACACAGCACCATGGACAATACTGTATATTCTCTCATTTGATGCTAAATCACCTCATAATGGCTTCTGTTTATATACACTCCTATTTCTGCACACAACACTTCATGTCTGTGCTTCTTACTTCTTCCTAAACACTTTGTGGGATTCGGAGATTTGCAGCCATTTGAACTGAGTATCCATAAAAGAATGGATTGTCAATATATTTCCTCCATATCTAAACATATTCTAGCCTAGTGTCTTTGTTATGTATGTTTGTGTGTAATGTACGCACACTTCCTATATCCCATGCCACCCCATACAAGTGTGCACAGTGAACCCTATTTCCAAAATACTTTTACCTTGAATAAGGGCAACTTAACTTATCTAAACAGACAAGAATCCTTATTTCTACAATGTTGGACAGGTGATTGACGTATTGGCCCTAGCTACCATGTTTGTCCGTCTACCATAAGGTGGGGGGGGACCTCCTCTACAGGTGAATGGGTGGGGAAGTCTACTTTACTATGGGTGTGTTTCAAAGCAGACAATGCACTGATTACATGGCTGTAACTGCACATTGGGTCACCTTCCCCTCTAGTAGCAACCAAGGGAATTCATCAGAGCAGTTGCATGCTGTCCACTAAAAAGACACTTTGTGCCTCATCACGAGTTTGGCGGTAACCCTTAAATGCGACGGTAGCGCTATTGCCGCTGCATTTAAGGGTCCGCCAAATCACAGGTTTGGCAGATTTCCCCCCAGCTCTGAGCAGCTCTGAGCTGGGGGGAAATCCACCAAAATGTTGCGCTCTTACCGCCGGCGGGAAATCCGCCGGCGGTAAGAGTGTGAAAATTCTCCATTGAGCCCAATGGGGAATGGGGAATTCCCGAATGGGCTCAGTGGGGAATGGGCAATACCCGTTCCGCCAAACCCGTGATCCGGCGCTATTAGCGCCACGGGTTTGGCGGTAGGGCTATTAACGCCTGCGCTAATAGGTCGGTGTTACTGCCCAACTCGTGATGAGGCCCCTTGTGTATGCAGGTTTTGTTGGTAGGAGCTACCCAGGCGCCGACATGTGGGATAAAGTAGAGCTGGTGGTAACAGAGAAGCTAACCTCCTGCAACTAGAATTGGGCTCTATGATATTTTATTTGTATCGTGCTCAAACACAAGTGTTTCAGAGCATGACAAGGCATGGGAGGGGAACAGGGGAGAACACAACAATGATCTTACTAGGCCCAGTGACATTTATAACGCGCAAGTGCATGGGAAAGGGAAAGGGGAAAATGCATGGAAGGAGGAGAGTGGAGAGTGCGCAGCAGAGGAGAACAGATGAATAATAATAAATAAAAATAAATAGATAATAGAGGCAATAAATAGTGGTAGTGCAGCCAGCAAGTGACACGTGCTATGTTTACGGCAGCAGACTGGGCAAGTCTGAATAAGTGCAGAAAAGGAAGGAAATGTGGGAGTGGTGGGGGACTGTATGGGTACAGATACAACCCCCATTACAAGGGATGGCCGGGCGGCAGTGCAGGAGGGTGGCAGGGTGAGCAGGTACCTGGGTCCAGGGGACAGAGCGTGGCCAGGTGCACAGTGCCAAGAGAGAGCAGATCAGCAGGGGAGAGGGGGGCGAAGGCAGACGCAAAGAGGAAGGTCTTGAGGTGCTTCTGGAACCAGAGATGGTTCTCCTCAAGTTTTAGAGTGGCAGGGAGACAGTAAACAATGTTCCAATGTCATTGCTGCACTAAGGCCGGGGAACAATGCATGTGCCGAGCTTTGCACATGTCCTGCACCTTGTGGGAACCGGTTTTGTCAGTGATTTCTCCCCTGTCCTTAATATGTTTGCTGTGGAACATAAGATTTACTCTCATTTCAGCTGGCCATACAGCGCCAGTAATGCTTTGAGTATATTGCATGTCCAGCAGAAATTCCCACACCACCAGCTGAAAAGGTCTGCTTCAACCCACTGGATTTCACGATTGCATATGCTGGATGAGCTGTGTGAGAAAACGCAATTGTGTAAGTGATTATGCTACAGTTACAATTATCCATTGGGTGGGGCCTTCTTCATCCAGACTCAGTGACAGCTCCTGGGCAGTGTCTGCTGTTTGCTACATCCCTATGAGGATGCCACACAAGTGTGAATCATAGTTCTGTGTCACTGAGTGAGGTACTTTCATTGATCTACTTGCTCAAAATGAACATGTCTAAAAGGGAAACAAAACATGCCAATACGGGGTGTCAGTCATTGTGCGACTAGTGAGAGAACTTCTGGTAATCTTTATCAATGGCCCATGTATAAAATGCAAGAAAGAAAACATTGAGTATCTTCCGGAATCATTTGTTGATCCCCATTCAAAAGATAAAGTAACTGGAATCCAGACTGTGGATAGAAGGATGACACATGCAGAAGACACAGTTGGATTGTGCAAGACTGCACCTGAGAGGTGTTAACAAGTTCACTTGCTTGCAGATCAAATGCTTGAAGGGCAGGCATCAAAAACACCAACTGAACCTCCCCAAAAGCCAGTATGAAGTCTGTCTTCGTCTGGTAGCACACTGTCCACTGCAACTGTGTCAGGTGCAGGGACACCCCGCATTGGTTGCGCAACTCTCACAGATACAACCCTGTGGGACTCGCTTCCAGATTCTGCATTGTTCAATGTGTTTGGGCTGGTGAGAATAAGAATTATCGGGCTTAGATATACTCAGATGGATGCGTATTTGAGCAACACATGCCAGTTTGGCAACGACAATGACCCACAGAAGTAGTGGTTCCTCAAGCAGTCTGTCATACCAGCAGCACTGGTCTGTGTAGCCATTAGGATTATCAGCTTTCTCCAGATAGGGTACAGTCAAATAGCCTTTTTAGTGCTGCAGGCACTATTGTCTCTGACTACAGGAGAAGACTATATGTATATCATATAGAACCGATGTTCATGAAAATGAATGAGCACCATATCCCAGTCTACTATGGCAAGACATTATTGCTAGTGCTCTATTGCACAGAGGTGCGGGCACACGCCAAATGTTTACATATCCCCTGTCCCCTGTCTTGTCAGTGTTTGATCACAAACATAATTTCTACATCTCTCTTGTCTCCCAAGGGTAAGGGTACATGCTGAATGTTTACATCTCTCCTGTCTTGCAGGGGTCAGGGCCCTGAGGGAACTTTTACAAATCTCCTGCCTCACAGGCATGAGGGCACACACAATTATTACAGCTCTACTATTTCACAGAGGCAACGGCATAGATTGAATTGTTATGTTTCTCCTTTCTTTCAGGGTGAAGGCACACACTCCATTTGTATGTCTCTCCTTTCGTGCAGGAGTGAGGTCCTAGACTGAATTTGTACATCTCTCGCATCTCGCAGGTGTGAGGATATGCACTCAATCTTATGTCTCTCCTCTGTTTTAGGAATGGTGGCATACACTGAAAGTTATTGTCTCTCTTAAGGGACATGAGCCCAAAATGAGAAGAATTGCTCTCAAGTCAGAGCTGAGTAACTTCACTTGGTGGGACTCATTGCAAAAAATCATTACCAAATCTCAGCAAGTCATATTGCACTGTTGCTACAAGGTAGGATCTTGTGCTTCCATACCTATTAGTAGTTGGTGTGTTAGGAAAGATAACTGTCCCCTTTACACAAGATAATAAAAAATTATCTACACAGGTTCCAAATGCCACGCCACCACAGGAAAACTCTCTGAATGTTCAAATGCAATGAGAATGGTACTTCTCAAAATGATGCTGTGCACTGGCCATCACTGCCGCATGCACTTATTCTCCCTGGCTGAAGACATGCCCACACACTGACCCAATCTGCCAGGAAATGTTATCCATGGCTCTGTCCTCTGGGCTATTCACATTCACCCTGTCTCCTTCACACACTGGACTGACGTGGCCATTTTGTGGGAATCAACCCATCATGGCATGAACAGGTCTCACTCACTGCATGGACAAGTCTGTGCTTCTGGCAATGTTGTCACCATACCCCAGTGTCTTCCTTTTAGGTCCCTTATGAAATTTCATTGTCATCACTGGTATTGCTTGCGGTGCAGGAAACTTGTCATACATATCCCAGTGAAAGGACCACAGGTGGTCAGGAGTGCTATGATATCCATTGAACGGGTAGCAGTGATTCCTCTGACTTTCAACAGTCTTTGATCCAGGAAACAAGGTGCAGACCATGTATTCAGCCTCCTCTGATCAAACCATGCACCTTAAAGTAATCCCGGGCCTAAAAGGATGGTGGCAAAGGGAGGCCTGTGTTCCTGGCCACCTTATACTTTTGGAGGACCTCCTGGGCCATCATTGAACCCTCACTTGGCGTTGTGCCTCTTCCTGACTGCAGCGAGTGTCCCTCCAGCTCAGGCTCTTTGCACACCTCTGTGTCACCATCACTCCTACCATCACACCCAGTACCATCCCCATCATCACCACCTATCACAAATCCTAACAAAACCTTTTGCAGCAGCATCATCTGTTGGCAGAGTCAGATTGTCTATGTACAACAGCCCAAGAATGTTATTCAACTGTGTACCCCCTCTTCAGATTCCAAGTAGGAGTATAAGAGATGCAGCTCTCACTTTGGATCCAAGATCTCTTTAATCCTCCTGCACAGACAGCATCACATTAAATTCCTCCTGCTGCATCTCAGCCATCTTCCCCAAAAGAAAAGACCAAGAACTCACCTGGATGCATGCGAGAATACCCAAATTCGACGTCACTATGAATTTGAATGGTACAATTCTTTGGTGGACTCCCACAGATTCACCCGATTCTGGTGATTGAACCTGCTGAAATTTGCATGGAGGTGTTTGGGTAGATTCCCCCAGGCTTACCCCTGACCTCCGGCATTCTGAACGATCGGCATGAATCCATCTGATTCTCCTGATTGGTCCCTTTTCCTATAGCTCTGAACAAAACATGTGCAGTAAAACAACATCACTGGAAGCCCTCCCGCCCCTTCCTGCCCCTTCCTGCCATGCAGGCAGCAACCTAGAAAAAAAGCCCCCTTCCAACAGAGATAATAGCAGGTTAGTTGTGCAAAGAGGCTTCTAGCCACTGCTTAATTTTCGCGACCGACTATTGTGGGACAGGCTCTCACCCACTTATATATCATCAGGCCTGAAGGACACGCACAATCTGTGAGCATAGCTGTAGTCTGCTAATGTCATTGTGGTTGTGCTGTTTGGTTTCTGGCAAATGATTTTGGCTCCATTTGTCTAGCTTCCATCCACTAAGATATTAGTTAGCTCAGCGGTCCTCTTAACTTTCCAGATTGGCTTGACATGCACCATGTTCTTCACCATCATTCCATTTCCAACTGACCAACCAGCACAACGCACCCTAGATATGTTAAACACATCCACTTACACTTCTCTATTACCAGATAAATGGCTCTCGATGCCTAACCCATTCACTAACCTTCCACCGCTCCCAGCCATGCCCAATCTGACATGGCTATACTTTCTCATCTATTTGTAGATGTGTGTCAATGCAACTCTTCCCCACCACCAAACCCTACTGCTACCACTCTTCTCCTGTTCTTGCAACTCTGGTTGATCTGGGGTCGATTTGATTCTAGTAAGCACACTCCCATGTTTCCTTACTGACACGCACCCTTTCACCCCACAGAGTTCCCATTTGCCTTCTTCACCTGAGGAGAACTTCTCTACCCACATTACTCACTCAAGCCCATCTTCTCTCCCAAGTCATCTCCTCTTTTCAATTGAATGTAATATCATTTTGCATTCAAACTTGCCATTGCACAGCAGCAGGTCATGCTGTGCACAGCATGAGTAAAAAGTGGGTCATGCCACCAGAGGGAGAGGCGGTAAGCAAAGGAGGGGGCAAGGTGAGCAATGGTGGCACCACAGAAAGGAGACAAGTGGATTAGTGGCAGTGGGGAGGTCACCCCCACACATCTGAGCCAAGTGGACAAAAGCAGTTCAAAGTCATTAGTGGGAGAAAAGGAGGATATGGGGGTTTGGGGGGGTCTTCCCTACTTTTCAAGGCCGGGCCCACATGAGGCATTCTGGAAATAAGTCCCACAAGAACATAGGGTGAGAATCTGGAAAGGCAACACACTCTGGTACATGAAAACATCTGTGTCACAAGTCTGTATGGGAAAGGAAGCTGCACTGTTCTATCATAGCAGCACACACCTAGTATTAATACTGATCGCTTTAAATCATACTTTCCCATTCTACAATTTATCCTACTTGTAAAAAGCCAGACAGTGCCATTGCCATCATGCATGAAATGAACATTAGATAGATTGGGAAACCACTTGGCCATATCCTCTCCCCTCGTCCTTCTCAGGCCACTAATTTGCTCAGAAATCTGCTAGCATTCCCACCCATGATCCTCCATTTTGAAATGCCTTGCCTCAACGGAGATTTACACGACTGCTTGAAAGTGAGAAGGTATTCGGGAATTTGGGACAAAAGTAAACACATTGCACCAGTTGAAGATGGCGAAATCGGGAGATGTGCAAAGAGCACCTATTCACTGTATGTCCTATCAATGTGGAGAGGTTTGATGGAATGGGATCCCGTGGGGTAGATTAAGAATGATTGCCCGGGACCACAATTCTTTCTCATTAATGCAGATGCTCATGAAATAACTAAAAAAAAGTGATGATTTCGATTTCATTACTTTCTATGTCATGTCCTGTGTACATAGCACAGAATAAAACATATATGGATAGCCTTTAATATAATTAGGTGCTATCCATAACATTTGTTGACGATTATTATGGCCTTCACTAGATGCAGTGCGGTAACCGTTCATTAGCTTCCAAATAAAGCTGATGCGATTTTGCAGAACTTCAAAGAAAACCCACATCTACATTTGAGGGCCATATGCTTCCTCTGCTTTACAGTCACAGGGGATTATGCAGAATACTACAGCCCCGGATAGATTGCACCGCTTCCTTCTCACACATCCCCTCTCCTGAGAGGTATTTAAATCGGCATAAAGACATTTCTTGTGTGTGGTGGGGTTTTCAGTGAGCCTCCCCCGTTCTGCAAATCTGTGTCAGGATCAGGAGGGAGAATTGGAAGTGACACACGTGGAAGTGGAAAGATGCAAATCCAAACAGTCCGGCACCATGTCGGGCCCTAAAATTAGTCACATCCGGAGTCTCCCTTTGAAGTCCTCCAAAGTGATTCCACTCTCATTTCAATATCAGATGCAAGTTTTCCCTACTCACTTGGCAGTAATGCTTTTCTTCCCCCACGTCACGGTTTGGGGTTTTGCATTATGTTATCCTATATGTCAAAGTTAGATGTTATTTACGAAAGGCAGCTGTGTTGCACAGTAGTTCTAATCAAAGGTTGGAAATGTAATGGGCGCCTGCTCTCTCCATACTCGTGCGAAATATGAAATTGCAAGTTCTGTAGCTTATCACAATGTTTGTTTGTCTCTCGCCGCCTTTTGAAAGAACTGCACGGAGTACCGAGTTTTGAAATGTGGTCGTGCAACAAAACGTGCATGCGTTTATGTACAAGAAATGGATACTGAGGCTGTAGAAAATATTGCATTTGAAAGTTCCGTTAGGGAATGAAGCAGGTATTAGCCAGGCGACAGCTCCATTACCGACATAATGATGGGTCACTATAGTCACATTCTCTAAAACATATATGCAAATATGCATTTCTGCCTGCGAAGAGGTCAAAGAGTTCCTGATGTGTTACTTTAATGCGATAACTTGTTCTTAGTTCAAGGCTCTGATCAGTGTCATGGTATCAGGCTTTCTGATGAGAATAAAGATTTGATGACTGGGACAGATGAATAAAGTTCTGCTGGTCATATGAAATGTTTCAATGGTTTGGCATACAATGTGGGAATGGGGGGTTAGATTGTGATGTCACATGGTGTAGCCAGGCGTGGTGTGGTATGTTTTGTATGAACCGAATCACAACACAGCAATGTATATTTTTCCATAAGTGTTGACATGTGTTTACCAATCAGCAGTGTGCAGAAAGACTTATTGTGTTGCAAAAGTATTAATGCTAATTAGCTTAGATGGTTATAAAAACCTTTTTATTTAGGGTCTTTACTTCGACAGCGCCTTTTCATGCATTTTTGTTCTGTGCTCTCTTTGAAATTGCTGTCCCAGCTATGTCTGGGCCCTGAATAAAATTGTGTTACTTCTTGCTCAGAGTACACACCTTTTTTGACTACTATTTTTCCTACCAAGCTCTGTGGTGACCCCTGCACACCTCTATTGAAAAAGCCCACACTTGATTCTTTGGTGCCTGCCAACTTTCAGCATATTTCTCTGCTTCTGTTTCTAATGAAACTTCTTGAGTCACAGGACTGTCCTCTTCTTACGACTTTCCTAGAGGATTCTTCTTTTTTCACCCTTCCAAGTCAGGGTTTCATCCAGGTCATGGCACACAGGGGGTCCTGGTGTCAGTAGTGGACAATGTCGCCCCACTGCATGATCAAGGCGGCACTGGGGCAATGATTTTGCTTGACCTATCTACCGCCTTTGATACCATCAATCATGCTGTCACCTTGCTGAGTCACCTTGCTTCTTTTATATCTGACCATTCCCAGTCTCTCTCTCTTCCGCCTTGCACTTTCTTGTGGTGTCCCCTCAAGACTGTGCCATTTCACTGGTTCTATTTAATGTTTATGTTCATCCTCTCACAGAGCTCATCGCCTCCCACGGCTCCTCTTGCTATGCCTATGCAGATGATTCACAGATCCTGGTCCACCTTGACTACCAGAGACTACTGCCAGACTTAGGACATGACTGGAAGCCGTGGTAGAGTGGATGCGTATTAACTGGCTGAAATTGAATGGGGGAATTATGTACTCGTGGCAGGGTCTTCTGAGGCTGCTGCTCTTTGGACACCCCTCTTCTGGCCTTCTTCACTGGGTCCCTGCCCCTCCCCGTTGTCGATGGTCAAGGATTTATGGGGTTAAAATCACCTCCTCCTTATCGATGGCTGACCAGGTCAGTGCAATTTGCCAGGTGGGGCATTTTAAACTGCTGTTTCTGCTTCTCCACCTTCAGGTACCGGTGGTCTCCTCCCTGGTACTATCATCCCTAGATAATTGCAACTCACTGTTCCTTTCACAGGTGGGCTACCATATTCGGCACCTGCAGATTCTACAGACCTTTTGTGGTGCCCATATCTCCCCGTGCTTACGTAGCCTTCAATGTCCTACAGTGGTGAAGCGGGTACACCTCAAACCACTCTGCTTTTGTTACGCTCACCTTGCTCCCACAGGCGTGTCGAACTGAACTGGACAGCTGCGGTCTTCACCAATGTGACGCGTAGTGCCAAGATGACAGACTGGACTGGCCCACCTAGCTTTGTTTGCTTGGCCCGTAGGAGTATTCTTCTGCAAATGGAGAAAGGCAATTAACCACCCGTGGAGTTGAGTGTTAACCCCCACCCCCGCTGTTCTCCCCACTGATCACCTTTAATGTCCCCTCTTATAGTCTCACCTGATGGTTTGGAAAGATGAGCTCTCCATCCTGCATTGAGCGCAGGGGCGTGTAGGTAACCAGTTGCTTCACTGGTTCAAAGGAATTGATGAGTTCCAGAACAATATTGACTCTGAGATTTCCGGCGAGACGCCGTAAGTATATAGTTCGTAAGAGTTCAAATGTCTGACTTTCACTCTTGTCCGATTCCTTGCAGGTTGCAGCTTGACCCTAGCGAAGAGTTCCCCGTGGCAACCGGTAACATTCAGGTAAGGATTTGTATTGTCCAACACAGTTCGATAAAATAATGTCAGTATGTAACCTGTGGCTTTCTCCCTTATTCAGGTGCTGAGAGAAATTATGAAGTCTCGGGGAATAATGCCTCCGGCGGTAAAATTAGGTAAGTCTATTGTGGTGAAAAGGATTCCCCTTGTTTGTCCCTTGTTTCAACTTGCTGTCCTTTTGTTCCCCTTAGGGGCCGGGGTGCGGTGAAGATGAGGTGGAGGCTGCGCCGACCCGTGAAGAGGAATAGTACCCCCGGCGGTAAAATCAAGTAAGTCTATGGGGGTAACTAATATTGCCTCTGTTTATTCCTTTGGCTCACCTTGCTGTTCTTGTTTTCCCCTTAGGTGCCGGAGTGCGGGGGAATATGCAGAAGGTTGCGGTGGATTGTGAAGATGCTGCGAAGGCTGGTGAATTCAGCGCGGCGCTGCAGCAGGCGAGGTGACACGCATAAAATAACTTCTTTCTTCCAGCTCGAAGGCGCGGTGGATCGGGAATTCAGGTAAGGATCAAATGTATTGCTCTTGTTCTAACTTTTTCTCCTTCTTTCTCCCTCTTTCTAGGAGCTCCAGACTCGAGGCGGGCGTGGCAGAAGACTGGATGCAGACTTGCAGGCACTGTGAGCGTTACGCTGCTGGATGCAGAATAACGCGAAGCGTGTGCTGCTCTTCGGGCGTTGTTTAAATAGCCTCCAAAGTAGTCCCAGGTAAGTATTCCTCCTTGACCCCACCCGAGTAAAAAATAGTCCCTAGTTAAAGAAGTCCCTTCCAAGCCTCTTTTGGCTTGGAGCTCTTGCAGCATGGTCTGCATCAGGTAAGTTTGCAGAATGGTCTGCATCAGGTAAGTTTTAATCTATGAGCCTGGCACCTATGGCACGAGGACTGAATCTCCATATGAGCCTGGCGCCATAGACGCCAGGACTGCACCCAAATACCCCCTAGCAAGGGTTGTTGGGCTTGCTTGGAATAACTTGATGCCTGCTTCCAGGGTTGCTGGACTTGATCTGAATCCCCGGGGGTAGGCATCATGACAGCCTTATATCCTGTGTCCTCCATGGGACAGAAGCGGTGTATCTGCAGGCAAAGTTCAAGTTCTATGTGCCTTGCCAATCCCTGAGCTCTGCTTGGGCCTTTCTGGTTGAGGTTCCTCACTTTAGGCTGACTCGGGTTGGCGGCCGGTCTTTTTCAGTTACGCTGCATGTGTTGTGGAACTCTCTTCCTTTAGTCCTACGGTGGATTGATGACTATATGTACTATATATATTTACTTTTTTAGGTCAGCGCCAAGATTCCTTCGAACGTATGTTGCGCTTTGTACAGTTCTGATAAAATAAGACATAACCCAAAAGACCATTCCGAAAGAAAGAAAAGAAAGGATCCACTGCAGTATGCACATAGGAAACCACCTTATGGTAATTATGACTGGGGGAGGGGGCACACACCCAAGCAGAGAGGGGGAATTCAAGTAGTGGCTCTAACTGTGTTGGGGGAAATTCGACGCAAGTACGGAGACATAGTTTAAGGAAAAGACAATCACAGTTTGTGAAAGATCCAATCAATCAAACAAATTAAGATCATTCAAAGCTTTTTGACCCCTTACCATAAAAATGCAAAATAATTTGTTAGGCAGCACTTAGAACTGTACGAATAGATGATTGTATCATTTGGACTGAAGAATGACATAAACAACATTTAATTTGTAAAATGGACGACCCCTTCCAAGTTTCCAAATTTATTTGCTGGGCTGGAAGACCAAAATCATTAAAAATGGTCCTTTTACAAGGCAGACATTTTGAAATATCTTTCAATTCACAGAAACCCCAAAGATGCCTGAAAGGCAGCCTATAATTTAATATGTGCTGAGGATACATTTCCTAGGTTGTTTGCTCCAGAACTCAATTGCACCTTTGCCCATATTTCTCAACATATCGATATCGAAAGTCGAGATTACAGAACGACATTCTTCCATGCCAAAATATGTAACAACTTAGTTGGTTCATGATTTCAATGACTCGAGAAGTCTCTAGTGGATCATCATGCGAGATATGAGAATCTGTTCAGTAGAAAACCAAATAACTATCAAAAACAAGGAAAGAACTCCAAACAAACGCCTGCTCCAAGAGTACTCCTCACTTGGACTTGGAGACAGGGAGGGCAAAGATGTATTTCTCTGCTGTCAAGGAAACTAACTGACAGAGAAGACCCCCTGATTGAAGTGAGCCAAATAGTACATCACTTGGCATTCAAGGTACTGATCCCACAAAACCAGGGACTTACATTAGTCCTTGTTATTTAAGTTCTAGGCCTTTCCTGGGCTAAACCTAAGTTGCTCCTTCAGAGAGAAATAGTCAGAACACAGGGGTAGAATCCCAGGGGAATCCAAATCAGAATCTCCTGAGGTAAAGGACCCAAGCATAACCTTCAACAAGCAATTATCAATAAATGTACCATCCTCCTCTTCCTGATTTACAGGATAACAGATCACAATACCAGGGTGAGTGGAGAACAAACAACACATATAATATTTGTTCTCAGAGTTAGCAAAGCAACTCTCCTATGAGAGATAGTTACCCCTCTATGGAGGAACAGAAGTATGACTAAAGAGTAGTTCATAGTTCAAAGGGCAGAGAAAGATGTTCACAACTTGCACGATAGGCTAAACAAATGACAGAGACCATTGACCAGATCCCAACTGGTAAATCCTGATTCTAATGCTCACAGAAACCTCGGACAGAATTATTCAACATGTCATGGTGGACAATAACAAGATGAAATAGTTCCAATTCAAAATACACAAGGAAAATAGGAAAGGGGAATGTGACAGAAAATATTTGCCAAACCTTAGATGAATCCCCTTTTGCCTCCCATAGAGAAAAAAAAACTAAGTTTGCCGAAAAATTGGCAAAGGCAACTTGTGAACCCTCTTTATTCCTTGAAACAAAGCTACAGAAATATAAAAATGTGAAATTTAGTCAGGAGAAAAATATGACAAGTACACTTGAAAAAGAGGAGAACCCTGTAGACATTCAACCTAGGTGTTTCTTCTTTCATAGATGTAATGCCTCCTCAAAAAGGGCAGAGAGTTCGAGTCAAGAGAAATATAAAAAAGAACATGAAAGAACAGAAATAAGTTAACCAAGAAACACCTAGACATGAGATCAAAGAAGAATCAAATTTGATGATTTTAACTGAGATACTAAAACAAAAGGATTTTTCTTCCTCGCCAGGTTTTTCTAGGTATCACAATAAAAACTACAATGGTGACCTGTAACATACAAGAGGGGGGGGGGTGAAGTCCCTCTGATAATGATGATCTCCAAGTGTATTGTTCTTGCAGAGTCCTTGACCCCAAGGTGAATACCCCTAATGAGGCTTTCCAAGGTCAAGCGCATTAAATTCAAATATCAGCAAAATGCAATCCAAATTATCCAGTAACTCACACTTTCTCTTTAAGTTGGAATTGAAAGAGGACAGGTTCTTTGTACTTGCTCAAGTTCAGGGACAGTGTGACTAATTGGCTTTCACAGATGCAGGCTCTCAAGTAACCTTGATGTCTCGAGAATTGCTTGAAACGCTAAAACAAGGAAGATAGAAAAATAATTGTATAACCCTGATCTCCTCGCCCTCTTGGGCAGCAACACAATTTTCCCAGTAGATGAGGTTGCTGAAGTTCACAGTCCGGTGATAGTCATGACTCCTCAGAGCACATCTGTTTTACTGGGAAATTATTTATTTCACAAGCTTCACCTCTGATAAATTGCATGAACCATGCCGTCTGGACCAAAACTTACTGCCCTATCAAATTAAAAAGAAGGGCCTACTATATCAGTTTGAATGGCACCTGCCACTTTATTGAGAAAGATCCTGACCAAGTGGAGATTCATTTTCAGAACACTAAAGCCCCAGACATCACAATCATATCTGTGAAAGAACCAGGGACGTCATTTGGGGGTCACCAGGGGTTGGAAGCTGAGACTCCTGAGGTCTCCCTTCTACAACTAGAAGAGAAAAGCTTTTTTTGTATGGAAGCTCTTGGCCAGCACCGTGTGGCACTTTGTTTCTGGAGTGGCTGGCTTTCTTTTTCATGCCTCTTAAAAAAAACAGGAGGTCCCATAAGTGTAACACTAAATAAGAATAGGAATAACAAATAATTTGTTTTTCTGAAATTATATACAATAATTGCTAGACTCATTAAAGGTTTATTTCAGGCACACTTCCGGGGGCGAGTCACTGATTTAGTCGTTCTTGAACACCTCAAATTCACAACGCAGACAAAAACATCCAAAACGCATTTAGAGTAAAATAGGATCCATTTCGGATTATGTATTTTGCTTTTCTCAAGTTGCAGTTTTAGCATGTTTTTTTCATCTATTGTCTCTGTTATGATCATCGCAAGACAAAATCCTTGTGCCTAAAAGCTTGTGTAGAGTGTAGAAATGTTTGACCAGAGCACATAAAGTGGCCCTTGATTCCATTGTGACATAATCAATGGTTTGCTGTAATGTGTCTATCTTTCCTATCTCCCTGGCATGCTGTTCAGGACGTTTGTTTCGCATGTATGAGGTAACGAGTGCCCAGAGTATCTGATAGCATGGGGGGAGCGCTGCTTTCCCTGCGATATTCGAAATTCTTTAATATACAGTTATGAACCCCCCAATGGTATGCATTTTGCCAACCTCTGAAACCTGAGAAGTAGATCCACGCAACTTGACATGTAGCCAACATTGCACCAGACCTGCAGATGAACTGGCCTGCTGTTCAATCTCAGTTACCAGTTCATTGGTATCCACTACAGTGTGTAATTTGCTTTCTGACTTTGAGAACATTCAGAAGTTGAATTGCTCCTTTTACTATAGCCGGTAAGATAGCTACAGTCGGTAAGTTATCTCAGTGGGTTGAGCGCTCACTGCTGGGATCTGTGTGTGATCTGCAGATTGCAGGTTCAAATCCCGGCAGGGCCAACTCTGCCTTTCTTTCTTCTGAGGTCAATGAATGAGTAGCAACACAGGTTGGGTGATAGTGTATGTATATTTGTTCTATATAAAGCCCTTGAGCTTAAGTGCTATATTAGAACACATCATTATCATTTGGCCTGTCTACTTGTATTCATAGTAATTTGGTACACATTGGGCCTATACACACACTGATATTAATGATACATATGGTGATCCATTCTACATTACAGTGATATTGTAACCATATATTAAATAGTGTACTTAGGAACAATGCTATGTGATACCACTTCCTGGTGTGTCAAGGGCGGAAAGGTTGTGTTGCACCGCTTCTCATGATGTCACTTTGGGTGTGGTAAAATGACACCAGTTCCTGTGATGTCATCAGAGGCCAAGGGTCATGTGATGTCACTTCCGCCAGCCCTGGCATTTTGTTCAAATGACATCTCTGGAAAGAACAAGATGATAAGGAAGAGATTCCTACAGAGCCTTTGAGAATAAATCTTCTTCCAAATAACAAGTGGTCCGATCTGTGGTAGACACCAATGAAGATCAAGGCCAATCAGATAATAATTCAGTAGATAAAGTCAGCAGTTTAGCTATATTACAGAGGAAAGGAGAACTCATATTCTTGTCTCCTAAACCACATGTAGGAAATGAACCAGTAATCTCGAAAATGTGTTTAACTCAAGAAAGATGCTTTATTAGTGAAAGATTACTTAGGCAATTACACAAGGGTCGTACTATTCCAATGTTTAATCTGATGGACGAATGGGAATATGGATTTAATGCGATGGATTCAAAGCACAAGATTACCAGCAGGTGTGTAGTGGAGATACAAATTAGAAACAAAAAGCTAAATCATAATTGCTGGGTTGTAAGAGATGTTATTTGTGATTATTATATTGGTAATGACATGTTGGATAATTTTGCAAAGTCTGGTTCAGAAATTATCCGGGGAAACCTGATGGACTTCAATGATTACAAAAATGCATTTAGGTCAGATCAATTGCTCCCTAAGTAGAAAGAGGTCACTATTCCAGGATATACTCGACAATACACATTGCCAATAAAGAACTGAGAAGGACAAACCTTGTTTAATGAAGGTGCTTTTATTAATTTAAATAATAAATAATATTGAGTCAGCAACATGGCCTGTCCCTACATTAAAACAAGAAAAAAAGAAACAACAAATAAATGTTTCTTTGAAAAACGAAACCCTAGATTCTTCTTCAGTTGTTCTTAACTTTGCACTTTATTAGATCTGTACTGCACACCACTGACCCGGAGGCTAAATGGCACCAACAAAACCAAAAACATAACGAAACAAACACAAAAAGGAACAGAGCAGACAGAGACCAAAAGAGTCAATAGTAGCAGAAAGAGGACCTATGCAGGGTTAGAGTAAAAAACCTATATAAACAAGTACATCTTGAGTTTCTTTCGGAACAAAGCTGTTGAACTTTCTTCTCTGGGGTCCCAAGGGATTGTATTCCAGGGTGTTGGGGCTGCAGCAAAGAATGTCCCTTTTTTTACTTGTGACATTGTACAAGCTGGAATTCTTGGTTGAGTGATATTGTTTCTATCTGCGGTTATGTGCATTAGATTTTAGTTCTAGCACTTCCCTTAGATACAGTGGCGCTGGGCTTTTCAGACGAAAAGTAATACTAGCTTCCATAGGTAGCAAGTGCAAACTCCTTCTGGCCTCGGAGACCTGGTCTCTTCTATTGAGGTCCATAATGATTTTGATGGCATTATTCTGCACAACTTGAAGCTGGCCCATATCAGATTTGGGCAGGCCAACTAGTAGTGAAGCTTAGAACCCATCATAGTTCTGGCTACTATCTCTTGGTTGGCTCTTGAGATAAAAGACTGTGCATGCACCATTAGTTGTATGTAGTATGAGGCTGAAGAGACCATACTACTAACCTCTGCCTTCATGTTGATGTTATGATCTATGTAAACCCCCAGGGTCTTCACTTTCTTTTTAGTTTTTATGATGCAGCCATCAATTTGAAACTGGGCATATTCTGTTCAAATCTTACGGGTTTTAGCTTCTGTACCAACTAGCATCAGCTCGGTTTTACTGGTATTCAGGGTGAGGCCATTATTACACACCCACCTCTGGAACAGTCCATATATCCTGTTGATGGTAATCTAATCCTCAGAAAAGTTGACAGAAAGAGGGATGACACATTGTGGGTCATCAGCGTAATTTGTAAAGTCTATCTTATTTTTTTCTAAGAAATTAAGAAAAAGGACAGTGAAAATATTATAAAATACAGGAGACAAACAAGCCCCATGTGGTGCTCCTTATATGAGCTCAACTGGTTTTGCATCCGCCACTGTACTACTAACACGACATTGACGATTGCTAAGAAATGATTCGACCCAGCAGAACGCTGACCTTGAGAACCCTGCCACTGGAGGTCAGTAGTATATGATGTACCAAGTTGAAGGCGGTGGAAAGGTCAAGCAGCATAAGCATGGTCATCTGCCCATTGTCCATAAACCTAAGTAGCCTAGACTTAAGGTCCAGAAGGGCGGTCTCCATACCATGGTTCTCCCTTAAACCTTACTGCCTTTTGTTCAGTATATTATTAAGTTTAAGATGGGCCATAACTTGAGAGTATGCTACACGATCAAGAATTTTGAGCAGGAATGGGGAGTTAGAGATGGGTCGATAGTTCAGCGGATTCAATGGGCAAAAACCAGCCATTTTCAGCAGGGGTGTAATAAGTATTCTTAATGCCAATTGGAACACGACTTTCACTGAATGAGGCAATCACGAATTTGCATAAGGTGCTGATTAATACAAGGGAAAATGTTTTTAAAATCATGGCAGGGCATGCATGCCCCTTACAATTGGTCGGTTTCAGATTCTCTATTATCAATGCCAGTTCAGATTCAGTCACTGATTTGAAGACACACTGTTCTTCTGATGTCCACAGCTTTTAGGTGATATCCGTGTTTTTTTATGGTTAGGTATTATCACTTTCTTTGCCGGTTCAATGTTATGTTTAATGATGTTAAATTACCAAACATGGCATCCTGAATCGAGGTGCACCATTCAGCATCCCTGGTAATACCTTCTGTTGTGACCTGACTTGGGTGTTCCAGTTCCTTCAGAATTTTAAACAATTCCTTATTATGCCTTATTAATTCTTACTTAATTGTCTCTCTTTCTAAGTTTACGGACACCTGCTTTTCCGTTTATCTGTTTTACCAGCAGATGGCTGTGCAGGATTATGTCTTTTCATTGATTTAAAAATATCTGTGAATAACTACTAGACAGTGGTACCGCTGTTTTCTGGTGTGTGATTCCTTTCTCTGATACTTCCTCTTCTGCCCTTTTTCCTTTCCTTTCTTTCCTTCTTCTCCCACCCCTTTTCTGTTTCCCTTCTTTCCCTTCTTCCCCCTTCCTTTTCTTTCCAACTGCTACTGCCAGTTCCACCTGTCATTGCAGACTCAGATACCTTAACGTATATTGAGGCACAGATCACAGAACTCATAAGTGGTCCATCATTTTTTGATGACTTGAGACTTCCTTTGAATGAAAACTCTGGCTCCAACAGCGAGTCTTTACTTCTCCTTAAGAAAAAGGAATTTAGGACTGAATCGCATGGACATGTTCTCAAGAAATACCTGTAATTCAACACGATCCCGGTGGAGCAACAAGTAAAAATGATCCCCATTCTATTTCTTGATGACCAAGAGTATAAAACATTGTTTAGCCAGGTGGGCACTAAATGCAGCCGAGACCTGCTGATATAAGCACTGTGTAAAATAGGGATAATTTCCCAGAGCTGAGAGTGTATATTTCAAAAGTACCCAACGTGCTGACATTATACCATGGTTCGAAAGCGTACCGTGCCGTGGCCTACTGAGTCACTTAGACCAACTTAAAATATGAGATCAGTTAAAAGAAGTAATTTCTATTCCCATAAACATAGTGTGAATATAACCCCATGTAGATCAAGTGATGTGGATACGGCAACACCTCATGCAACACCTAATTCCGAAAGTGCACAGTGAGATTCATATGTGATTTGAAAGGGCAGGTGTATTTCTATGCGTTTAATAAAGGTTGGGGGTGAGTCAAAATAGTAATTTCATTCTAAATTGAAAAAAATACTTATCTAACTGAAAACCTGGACATTTCTAATACAGGATACTGTTCGCCTATTTTAAACTGCATACACGCATTAGCAGCCCACAGCACTGGATTTACATTGCATTGTATTGTATTGGTGTATTTATATAGCACTCTTTTCCCATTTGTATGGCTTCAATGCGCTTTGTAGTTGGAATGCCCTCATTGACCGTAGTCAGTGTGTTGGAGGTTCTGAGAATATAGATTGGAGGATGTATGTGTGCATTTTCGCCGGGATAGGGCTTAGGTGACTGGCTAGGCTCAAGTAAGCAACCCAAAGGGTCAGGCACATGGGTGGGTGCTGTTGGTGGTTTGGGATAGAGGGCTATGGTGCAGAGAGTCAATGTGTGGCCAGCTATACCAAGTTCCTTTTGGATGGTAGCCACTGTGTGCTAGTGACAAGGGTGTTGAGGTACGTCAGGCGTTTCAGTCTGGACGGCTATGTGCGATGGTAGATGAGAAGGGCATAGCTATAGCAACAATCTACAGGTGCACGGATGCTTTGCCGTGCCTGTGGCCTGTGTCCACAGAGGTGGTGTGAGATATACGTACCGAAGGCTTCTAGACTGTTCAGTTGGAGTGATCTTTGTCCAGTGCAGCAGAGAGGACAGTGTGCTCTCATTATTCGTAGTATCTCTGGGGCGAGGGTCTGGGGTGAGGGCAGGATAGTTTGTTGTGGTGTGCCACAGTGAAGGCTGCTGGCTTCCCTGGTGTATGTGGTTAGGTAAGAGTTGATTTTGTGCATCAGGTGAGCCACATCGAAAGCAGCCGGCCTCTGTCTTGAAGTCGGTTTGAGGGAGGGTTGGGTAGCGTGGTTACGAGCGGGGGGTGATTCGGGGCGTTAGTTAGGTGAGGGATGTTGTTGTGCATGAGCTGACCGTCAGGTGAGCCGCTGCGAGTGCTGACGGCCTCTGTGTTGTAGTTGGTGTGTGGGAAAGGTGGGTTCGGCAGTCTGGTTTCTGGGCGGGGTTCATGGGGATATTAGGGAAAGAGACAGGATTTTAGGCCTTTTCTGAATTTCAGGTGGTGTTTAGTGTTGCGAATATGTAGGGTTAGGGAGTTCCAGATGATTGGCGCTTGGACAGAGAAAGAGGATCCGCCTCTGGGAAATTACATGGGCAAAGTAAGATATGCAAGAGTTCCCTAATATTGTGGAAGGCAAAAGTCTGGTGTATTATGTGTAAGTGTAATTCTATGTGCAGTTTAAAGATGCTAGTATATTACAGAAAGTAAACATGTATTGTTGAATCCTGTTATTATGACTCATCAGCCATTTTGATTGCGTTTCAGCAGACTTAAACCCAATGACTGGCAAGTGGCAACGTTACAATTAGAATGTTTTAGTTATTCAGACCTTAAGGTATATATATTATTGATTATGGAAATTAGTGTATGTGTGTGAGAAATAGTGAGGTAAATGCACGCAGGTGATTTTTATGTAGTCAAGCTCTCTGTGATTGTGTAACATTGTGGTGACTTGCCCTGTATAAACGTGTAGACCACCGTTGTCTTGATTTCACCTCTAATGTCTTTATTTTACTACATGTGTGTTTTAAAACAAAAACACCTTTTTCTTCCCCAGAATTGTGGGGTGTGACTATATATTTAATGAGCAATAGATTGGGGCTGCCGGCCTAAGTGAAGGGAATCCCCCAAACCCAACCTCATTCAATGGATTTAAAGAAGGCTCATTTCTTTTTAATTCAGATTCATCGCCTGCAGGTTCCTAAATAACACTTTCCAAACTCATTAACAAGTTGGAACACAAAAGGAAATATGAAACAGCATAATTTCAGCATATGGAATGCAAACAGAATATAAGGTGTTCCGGAGAGATAAAGAAAAAAGTGATCCAATCCAAGAGAAATGAAGTGATGTGAAATTCATGAGTGATAAATGATATTCAGCACATTTGGGAGAGATGTATCGTATTCCAAGGCGCGTGCTCTTATTTATGTACACCATTAGCATCGTGCTGAGTGATTAGTTCAAAACGGCAGCTATTTTTACTTTGCATTCAGCCCACAACCCAATCCAGTTAATTACCATTAGGAAGGAAGTGCCGCGTTTCTGCAGCAGGGCATTGGCGGATGAATACCCTGCTTGTTTGATCCTTAGTTTATACTTGAACATACTGTACGGCACTGATGGCATCCTGATTGCTTTGAGTTCTGTTCAGCCCTAGGCTGTTTTCCACTGTGTGTGAAATTGCTTCCCCATTTTAGGTGTTTCTTCGCGATTGTTCAGACTCATGCAATCAGATAAAATGTCACTGTAGTTACTCTGAGCTGCTGTGTTTTCGCCAGAAAGTTTTGGAAGGGCCAGCAGAGGTAGATTCTATCAATCGGTTAGAGCGGAGAGTACAATCTCTGGACACACTTTCATGCTTTCATTACAACCATTTAAAAGGCACTTAAAACGCTTTTCTTTTTTAAACTGTTTTGGATTTTATGTTCAGCATGTCATCGAAATGTGCTTAAATGAAGGCAAATGTCTGGTATATGCATTTGGTTAATTTACAGAAATGTTCCCATAAAACAAAATACACATTAACAAAGAGAAATGTTTTGGCTTTGCTATAGTCATTGGAAAGTGGGTCTGTGAGGAGCAAGAGAAAGAGCAATAGTGTGGGGAAGAGCAGTGACTGAGGGGTGTATGCAAGTCAGACGGAGTAGAGGTAAAAAGAGGGGTGAGGAGAGAACGAAGTTAGTGCTGCTTACTGAGAAGCAGGGGTGAACGTCCCAGGCGCCTCAGCATTTCATAACAAGGCGATTGTAGCAGGAGGTGCTGCGGGGAAGCATGTTGAATGGAGGGGGAGAGGACCTCCTAGAGAAGCTGGATTGTAGTGGAATTATAGTGGATTCCAACATTAGTATCACGTATGTAATGAAACTCCATTTTCGAAGTTAGACACCATTTTGAAATTGAGGCATAGTGCCATGGCTATGCTAGTACATTCACATTAAGTCCAAAGGGTTGGAAGGATGCACATGTGTTCCTTGCACACAGCCCTGGTAGCTTTGCAGAAGGTTAATTTCTTGAATACACACATACACAGTTCTTTATTGTGGCTTATCAGCAGTGCATGTAACATGGATTTTTTTCCCCCTTTAGAGAGAAACAGAATGGGTCTTTGAAGAGTTATCCCACGAGAAAGGGGATGAGGGCTTTAGGCCTTTACTGTCCAGATCTATGTGCGCCAAGACCCCAAAAGCCCCGGAGACAAACATATGAGTACACAAACCAGTTCAATACCCCTAGCCATAAAACTGTAAAATGGCCAATCGATTAGGGAGATCAGAGAGGAGGGATGACCAGGCCCCACTGTTAGGTCATGTAATTTGTGCTGCTAGGTGCCAGTGGAGAAAGTAAAAAATGCATGTTGTGGGTGGGAAAGTTGTGGAGGCGCCAATGTTTCTGGTAGTAGAGCAGGGTTCACGTAGTTCTGAAAAGTTATCACAAACTCCGAAGTATCCACGTTGCTCATGTCCATGGTACCAGGTGCGCTGTAGATGCTACGAAATAATGAATTGTAAAACTAAATTGGCCAATTAGAGTCTTTTTAACACAATGACAGAAGATGAAGATCCGCACGTGGAAGAAGATGGACAGAGGACACTGAGACCAATCGCATGGCATCCCACAGGGAGCAGGCTGTGTGTGTGTGTAGGGTTGCACGAACCAGGTACCTGGATGTGTAACCTATGAAATAATGTCACTCAAGATTCTGTGTACCTTTAAAACCTATAGCTCATGTTTTTTTTGTCAAAGTGCTCCGTGGCAGCAGACTTCTTTTCAGGCGCATACTTGTATTTTTGTGAGATTAAACCTTGTTCTCTTTGTGTGCTGGGCCTTTTTCCCTAGTGCGTTGCATTTTTCTGGTGTGAGCGTTTAGGGGTCACTGTGCACTTTCATGGCAGCTGTTAGAAGCTCATTCTTTCAGTTGACATCTGAAACGGTTTCTACTGTGACTCACATAATATAGGTTTCAAATAATGGGAAAATCACAATACAAATGTATCCAAACTCATCAAAAATGAAGGCACACACTCCTGTGCCTGAACAGAAAGTCTTTACAAAACACTCAGGCCTATTAGGGTACAGAACCACGAGCTGCCAGCCTTGTGCAGTCATCAGCAGTGGGCTTTGTAGATCCATGTCAACAGAGCATGGCTTAATGGAGTGCACAATCCATAGAACAGAACATCAAGTCAAACACAGGTATGTGCCATTCATTATTGATTTAATTAAAATAATTTGAAAACACATCAGACTGAGCCTCTTTCTGCTCAAAGTAAGCCAGCCGTTTACTGCATCCCAAACAAAATCATGCACATGAAAGATGGATATAGATTTAACCAAAGTAAAACTATATTTTCTGTTTTTCCTTCTTATGCACAGGATATGACACAGTGAAAGAATAAAAATACATTATCACGTTATAGATTGACCAAACATCCTTATATAATTTTCATTCATAATAATACATTATACAAAATGAACATCTTGAAAACAAATATGAAGAAGTACAACATTGCAGTTGAGTTGGCAATATATATATATTCTCAATTCAATTCAATACTTTTTTTATGTCAGATTCAGATTCACACAATCAAAGCAATCAAATACACATAATATAACATAGAAATACAATAAAAAACAATAATAGAACAATGTTAAAAGGTAACATTCATTATATGAATACAGGATGAAACAATCTCAACAATAAAATTGTCCCCTGCTAGTTTCTGCGGAATAAATTGAGTATGTTGTATAAAGATGCATTTTAGTTGTTCCAGCGATCATGTAAGCTTGTAGAGGTTGTGGTAAAAATGATGAAGTAAAAAACAAAGGCTAAAAACCGTTCATCCAAATATTCTAACATAAAGTGAATGTGTGCTACAATCTACATGTGTAATGCAGGTATAAAGACATGCTTTTTTCCTTTTATCCAGGCTCTAAATATATTGCTGGTCACTAGAAATATAACACAATCCCAATCCGTAGACCTACATAAGGTTAGTACATCCTTGAGGTAGTGAATTGAACATTTTGTCAATACGGGTTTTAAATATTGTGTCCTTAGGCTTCTGTACAGAGTACATAAGAACAGAAAGTGAGTAATGTCCTCCTTCCTCACTAGGCAGAAGGCACACAACTCTGAATCGCTCATGTGCCAGGCACATTGGAGTATATATAAGGGCAGGGTGCCTAACTCGAAATTTGATGTATATTTTCTGTGCATATGTCAGGGAGATTAGATCCATATAACTGTCATACCCATAGTCTATTTTTAAGCTCCAGTGTGCTGTTGCTGTATTCGATTGTAGGCATGTGGTGCTCAATGTTTTAAAAAAATGAATGTTGGCTGACCTGACAGCAGCTTCAACCAGGAGCTCCTATTCCCTAGCTATAGATATTATAACAGATACTGATCATCCAAGAATAAGAAAAAGAAGATTGAAACAGCAGACAATCCTATCCCCAAGAAGTACAAGGCTGAAACGGAAATGGATAATACACTAAACTCCAAAGACATCTACTCTCTGCTACTAAAAGTGGCTCAAGGTGTGGGCGAGGTGAAAACTTCCATGGCAGACCTTCCTATTAAGATTTCACATTTGGAAAACAGAATCAACAAGGTTGAAAGGGAGTCTGAAGGATTAACCACTGGCATTACTGGTAGCTTTACAGCATACAATGACATGAATAATTAATTATCCCTAATGCAAGCTAAAAACTTGGAGCTGGACTTGAAGAGCAAGATTTCTAATCTGAGACTGGTGGTTTTTTTCTGAAAAGGTTCCTGGTGAAAAGTCTCTAGAGGATTACATTATGTACGTTTTTTCTGGGTTATATTGCCCTGACGTTGTGCTTCCAGGAAATGTGGACTTTGCCTACAGACTGGAAAGGCAGTTACTAACAAGCCCCGTTAGGTTTTGATGGTTTTCACAAGGATAAGTGCCAAAGAAAGAGTTCTGAAGGCCGCAAGGGATAAAGGCCCGGTTTATTACAACAATGAGCATCATGCCATTTTTCCAGATTTTTTGAAAGATTTGGCATTAAAGAATAAGTCCTTCGGGGAGGTGAACAGGGTGGCAAAAGAGAAAATTGTCAAAGCTGTTTTAGTCAAACCAGCCATACTAAAACTGTCCCTGCCTAGAGGCACCAAGAGCTTGGAAGATCCTGAGGCGGCTATTTTTTGGTGAAAGGATTTAGGGGCTTAGAAAATATCGCTTCGATTCTAGGATATTTAGAGGTGTGTACCACTTGGCCTTTTCTCCCTGCATGTTCCCTTCCTACATTAATTCCCAGATGATAGATAATATGCTCTTTCTCAAGCACAGAGGGTGGGTGAGCATTAAAGGGGCTATCTTTTTTAAAAACGTATTCTTGCATAGGCTATTAATTTCACACTGAATTGTTTTGAGAAGTTAGCTCTCATATTAGTACCCGGAGGAACACACACTTAGGAATATATGAGAAATCGAATATATATTTCAATATATTGAAACCCAAAGTTAAAATGACAACCCCACAGTGATTCATTTTAATGGTATTGATATCTTTTCAATTTTGCTTTCCTTCGTTTACGGGCGCAATTCTGCAGCTCTTTACATGCCCATATTTAGCAGTTCCTGGCGTATCGTGTATAGAGGGGCGCTGATTAACGTGGCAGGGTCCATTTTCTATTATTGTGGTTTGCTTGATAGGAGCCCATATTCGTTCCGAGACGTTGGTTGAGTTGGTGCAGGGAGACTGGAATGGTAAGTGATGTGGTAATTGAACATTTTAGTGGATATGGTGATAATGTGAACCATCTGTCATTCGGGTTTTCACAACGGTTACTGAGTAGATGAAGAGCGACAGAGACAGTTAGTGAATGTGGGATAGTATGCAACCTATGTGGGATGTATTTCTATGATGATTTAACTTTTGATTGGTTTACAACTTGTGTTACTATGACTGGTATTATGATTGCAAGATTTCGGCCCTGCTGTTTACTTCATAGTTTGTTCACGCCTAGTAGACACAATCTGCAGCGTGGTTATGGTGGATTACTTTTTCGATTTGTGTCATATGCTCCAAGTAGATCTGGTTTTACATGGCTTGCTCTATGACAGACCTCCAGTAGCTGTTAAGACTGATCATTGTTATGGGAAAGTGTTCGGTCAACGCATACCGCATTCTGGACCACAACTACATCAGGATAGTGGTGGAGACAGATTTGATACATGCCTTTGGGGGAATATTCATCAGTTAGAGCAGGATAGTAAGAGACATTAAGTATGGAAAGCAATGGGGTCACGCTGGGATATTCCACTCTCGTACTATCATGGGGATCTGTTGACCAGCAGCTAGTGGTTCCTTTTTGACTTCTTTGATACTCAGTTGCATAAAATGTTCACCTATTGAAGAGGGAAAATCCGAATGTCCCTTCCCTCCCAATGGGCCGCCCTACCGGAAGAAGTACTCCTGACAGAATAACCACCGACCATATGAGTTTGCACCAGTCCCCACCGCTCCCACCATAGGCACGCACAATGAGCGGTACCCGGTCACCCGACCATACAACCCTGTGGTGGTACAAATACGAACCAAAGCATGCAAGGATGAACAAGACTGAGCTGGAGATGATTATTTGATTTTGATTCATTTCTTACGCGCACCAAGCAAGCAATTGCATTCGGGCGCAGATGTTAACTATATGTTATATGTTTAGCTTTGGAGGCTTAGGGTCACCATGGTTACTTAAGTTCAATTGAATAGGAATGTTTTTAATTCCTTTCTGAACGTTACCAGTGTAGTGCATGAACGAATGCCAAAAGGCAGCTGATTCCACAGCTTGGGGCCGAACACGGAGAACCTCCTGTATCCTTTAGAGGTGTATTTTGTCCGAGGGACACATAGCAGGAGTTTGTCTCCTGAATGGAGGTCTCTGGTTGGGTAATACTGGTGGATTCTCGTGTTCAGGTATCTGGGTGCGAGTTTGTGGTAACATTTATCAACCAGACACGCCACCTTGAATTCAATACAGCCCTCCACCATCAGACAGTGGAATGCTTTCCGAGATGTAGAAACATGATCCCTTTTGCCCAGGTGGGCAGTTAACCTCACTGCCGCATTCTAGGCCTTTTGTAGTCTTGACATTTGTTTCATCGGAATCCCTGTCATGAGACTGTTACAATAGTCAAGATGGACATTTACCAAGGCTCCCACCACCACTGGCTGATCTTGGGGTGTTAAAAAAGGAAGTACGTTCCTAAGCAAGCGCAGAGCGTAATATACTGCTTTTATTTTTGCCCCAACTTGTGCTTCACTGGCCAAGTTTTCTTGCCAGATGCATCCAAGATTTTTTATTTTCCTAGTTTGAAAAGAGAAAAATAAGATGAGGCCGGGAAACCCAAAGGAAACACACCAAACACTGGTTACAAAGGAACATACAAAGTACTTTATTTTAAGGTCAAGTAATGACAAAGTCAAATGACAGATCGGATAGCTATCGGCCCTCAGTACAACACAACGAACTTCAATGGGGTTCGATGTATTCAGTGAGAGACTGTACATTGGGACATTCAGGCTTTTATACATTTCTCCAGCATGTTGTCCAACCCCTTCGCGGGTTAACCATTCCATGAATGTATTACTGGTCTAGGGTCTCTGCCAGGTCAATTTTCTAATACATACATCAGTATGCGCATAGATCAGTTCCATTGATATAGGTAATCCATTTACATGCAGGTCTAACAGAAGGACAAGGTCTCAGTTCACAACCCTAACAAGTGGCTTGCAGGCAAGTTATACATTAGCTGTACGGAGGTCATGTCGACCAGATTCTATTCGGAATGGCATCGTCCACCATTTTGATGTACAGGGTGACTTTTACACAACAAGAGAACCTAAAATGGCGGTTTGATTCAAGATGGCGGCTTACATCAATTTCTAAGGTCAAGACCTTGCCGTAGAGAGTTATTCACGTACAGTTTTATGCAACTTGGCGTAGGCCCATATACATACAATCGTTTACAATAGGAGGCATAATTTAATATCCAGTTTGACATTAGAGAACGGGATGTGTTCACCTAAGATCTGTGGAGTTATGTGGGTTCCTTCCCCTCTGTTTTTGTTCTCTGATCTGAACAGGATTACCTCCGTTTTGGCTACATTGAGCTGTAACTGGTTGCAAGCCATCCATTTTTTGACATCTTGCATACACCGGTCTATCCTTTCAAATGCCTCCGGCAGATCATCTGTCTCCACATAGATCTGCGTATCGTCGGCATAAGAGTGGAAACGTAGACCGTGTTTCCTCAGGATGTCAAACAGTGGTCGAATATATAGGTTGAAAATCAGAGGTGAAAGCGCTGAGCCTTGGGGGACTCCACATCTCAGTTGTATTAACTCTGAGAGGAAGGCTCCCAGGGCCACCTTTTGAGTTCTGTCTTGTAGGAAGGAATCAAACCAATCCACCACAACTTTAGCTGCTCTGCCTATACTTCCAATCCGTTGAAGTATAATTTTGTGGTTGATTGTGTCAAATGCTGCCGACAGATCGAGCGTCAACAGTATTGTGTTGCTTCCTCTGTCCGCAGCTTCTAGTAGGTCATCCTGGACTGCCAGTAAGGCAGTCTCTGTCCCATGATTAGGGCGAAATCCAGATTGGTGTTCGTCCAAGATGTCTCTATTGTCAACGAACTGCTGGAATTGGTTAGTAATTTTAGTAGGCCAGCATAGATTAGCCACAGGACGGTAATTTTTTAGTTTCATGGGGTTCAACTTGGGCTTTTTTAATAGCGGTTTTACCACCACTCGCTTAAGTGAGCAAGGAACATAGCTCTCTAATAGGGATTAATTTACAAAAATTGTTAAAAAAGGGGTGAGGTTGGCTGCTTAACGAGTAGCGGTACATGCTGTATAGGAAAAGCCAAGTCCTTAGTGGGTTTTAACTTGAGTATTAAAGCTTCTATATCTTCCTTCTCAATAGGTTGGAAGCGAAAGTTCTCCTCGGTTTCCTGGCTTTCTACTACTTCTCCCTCTTCTCCAGATTCTCCCCATTCTTCCACAGTTATCAATTCAGTGATGCTTTTCTGAATGTCAATGATTTTTTTTTTACTGTAACTGCCAAGGCCATGTTGTTGCAATTGACATTCCTCACCCACCGCACCACAGTGAGACTGGCTGTAGGAGAGAATATGCCAAGCCAAAATACAAATCAAAGTAATTCAGCCTTACCGACGGTCATCTCACACATGACTATGCTGAACTGACATGATGCCAAGGCCTGGAGGCTGGGAAGATGCAGCCGTCTCACGTCTGGGACCGAGCTTGCAACAAATTGCAACAATCCACCTACAGCATGCGCTGGGAATGGACTGCTCGCATGGCATTAGTAGAAGCACCGCATTGTTACACACTGTCACCTAGTCACATCTTATCGATACACAATGTACGTGAGCAGGTGTCTTGTGGCCTGGGAACAACGGTAATCCCAGGCTTGGGGGCCCACAGCCTGACCAATTAGGACACCAGGGGCTAGGGGCTGGTGGCGGGACTCCTCAGACAATCATCAGGGTCTCTAATGATACCGCTCACACTGCTTTTAATTGCGACCTTAAATAAGCTAAATCAGTATAGCTTCTAATAATATATAAAACAGGGTAATCCACCTTTGAACCTTGGGAGTTATAGACCTATAAGTCTCATAAATACAGATAATAATATCCTGTCAAATGCCCTGGCAGGGATACTGAAAATTATCATGTCAAAGCTGGTGAAACCTAACCAGACCGGGTTTGTCAAAGGAAGCCACTTAGGGATTAATATGCAAAAGCTCTTGTTAACATTATCTTAAGCCAACAAATTGAAGTCTGATGTTACAGTAATTTCTGTGGACACTAAAAAGACTTTTGATAGAGTTCACTGGGGCTTTAAAACATGAAATTTGGGCCAGTATTTCTAGGCTGGATGAGACTCCTATACAATTTCCCGACTGCAGAAGTGATGACAAATGGAATTATATCGACTACATTTGACCTACATCAGAGAACTCGAAAAGGCTGTACCCGTCACCCTTATTAATTGTTTTCTCGCTGGAACCATTGGCGCTGCTATCAGATCAGAAAACAGGATTTTGTCATCAATTTACACTGAGTTATGCAAAATCTATGGCTATATGCTGACAACCTTCTGCTGGTACTGCAGAATTTGACACCTTTCATACCCACGTTAATGGATCCAATTTGAAGGTTAGATGATTTACCGAATTAAAAGATCAATTAGCTCCATTCTCAATCTTGCGATAGACTATTTTGTCTAGCTGTGGATTCAACTGGTGCCCTTTTAAGATGCTATATCTGGGAATGTGGCTGACTGCTGAATTAAGGACATGATGGAAACTAATTTAAAATTGGTGTTGGATAAATTACCAACAGACCTAACAAGATCGTAATCCATCAATCTTTCATTAGGATGCAAGGTAAAAGCTTTAAAGATGATGGCGGCACCAAGAATCACATATATTATGAGTATTATCTCCCTCCCTCTCATGAAACAACTGATGAAGAAACTGGACAACTTGATTCAAACATTCCTATGGATCATAAGCCTCCAAGGATAAAGCTATGGATATTACACATTTCCAATGATAGATGGGGTCTAAACTTACCTACTTTTAAAATATATCCCCTGGCATTTATGTCCCAGCATTTACTGCCTTTTTTGCAGGAACGTTTTGATGAGTGGTTGGTTACAGAGGCTTGTGTGACTAAAATCATCCACTTTGATGACTTTGAAAATGAGAAGCAGAGGAAAGTCTCTGTTCTTACTGGGTTTTTGCACAGGTGTTGGGAAGAGATATCTAAATTGTAAAAAGTTGATGTGCTACTGGCCAGTAGATATGACCTGAGAGACTGCACTTATGGGGAATACAGGTCCCCTAAGACATAACATTGAGTCAGCTCTATGAAGATGCTCTGTATTTTTGTTCCAATGGCTAGATGAACAGAATCGTATGACTTCAGCTGTGTACAAGCACTTGAATGGATCACCAGATTGGAATACCAAGCTTTTAGATGTTTGGTCGAGCTTTCTCACCTCTGTGATGTCTTCATAGAGATGGGAAAATCTTTGAGGGAACATTCCTTGCATGTCTATTAACTTCGGTGAAAGAGTATGTAACATCAATCTTCTCAGTATTCTGGACACTAGAACAGATGTGTAAACAAGGCCTAGGTACATCTGATTTCTGCTGGAGCTGTAACAAAGCAATTGGCTCATTGTAACATATGATTTGGGACTACTACAAAGTGAAGACCTTCTGAAGTGAATTTCAGGCATTATGAACACAGTCCTTGACGGACATCAAATAGAATTTTGTGATGTTGATATTGGGTGAGGATACCAATTTGGAGGACATGGTCTACTAACTGGTGACCTGGCTCCTTAGAGCCTTTGTGGTGACCCATAAAAATGTGTTTGTGGAAAATTGGAGCAGATTTCATGCGCTGGATTTGGAGTAACTCCTGGTGTTTCTGCAAAAGAGTTCCCTATAATTATGGGGAGTGTTTTTTTATTCATTTTTTATTTTAATTTAATATTTAACTTCTCTCCTCCTTTTCTCTCGTTCCTGATCTCATTCTTGTTCTTTTCTCTTCTTGCACATTTCAATTGGCTAGGTAGTTTATTATATGATTTTACTGTGTTAATACCAGACCTTTAAAATAAAACTAAAATAAACAACAATTTGGTGTTTAGGACTTTTGTAGGGTTGCCTTAGTGTAGCTATTTGTCCTCTCAGGATTGAGGCACACATCTTCATGACTCTTGAGGGACTTAACATGTTTACACCAACTTAGATTTACCCCGCTACTTTGTGACAGGAGATCTTTCATTGCTTCCCAATATTTACTTAATGTGGCGAAACCCACAGGCAGAGCCAATAATGGATCAGACTAAAAGCTATTATACCTGAAATCAGCATTTGGTTAAGATCTAGTCACAGCGTTGTATTTGGTGTGCATTGCGGTAAACCCAAAGCCTTTTTAAGAATTCTTTTCTCAACCACTGACAATCTGGAACTATTGGTGTGCCCCCAGATTGTGTACCAAACATAGCTGAAGCCCTGGCTGGCAACTTATATAACTGAAGGGCAGGTGAACGTGCTGTGTTGCTGTGGGTGTAACTGAATTTCAATATGGCCTTGTTAGATCATTCAAGAGATAGTGAAGATTTTTTCCACTTGGCCTGAACGACTGCCCTCGCCTAGTGCCTACATAAACAAATAACTCCACCTGTTCAATGCTGTGGCCATTTATTTCTATGGCAACTCCATGCTAGCCTCTCTTCTTTTGTGCATGAAAAAACATCAATTGTGTTTTGCCATAGTTAATAGTAAGCCTGTTCTCAGTACAGCCTTAATGGAACACTTTAATGTGTCTATGAAGCCCACTGAGGGTTAGGGAGATCAAAACTGCATCAACCACAAACTTCAATATCGGTTTTCTATCCTCACCTAACTTTGGAGCATCTGTTTGTAGGTTTACTAGTTTGGTGGTGATCTTGTTGATGAAAACACAGAAAAGTGTTGGTGCAAGTACACTGTAAACAAAACAGGGAAATCTATAGATTAATACCTCAAGTTTGGGGTACTTTATCCTTTCTGTTATCTTTTATATATTAACACACAAAACAGAAAACGGAAAAAGCTTCTCTGGAGCTAGTCACTCAATAAACCATCAATGTGTGGCCCTAACACTCTCCTTTAACGGAAGAACACCCTTTCCCTTCATGGTGCTTACTGGCCCTAGAAAGCGCTGTAGCGCCGCCTAGCTAAAAGAAATAGGCTCACCCTATTCTGACAATAAAATAGGTAAATTAGGTAAATTTGAGGCAAGGTACTGGTAAGTAGTCGTCTTACTTAAGACACCAATGTGAACAAAGTTAATTAAAAATTGCAGCTGGGATTTCAGTCTCACCAAAGCTGCACACTTTGGTCAATTAGGCAGTTCGCGTGGGCCTAGGCGTCACAAACCGGACAGTTTATTTGCCCTGTGCGAAGTGTGTCTGATTTTCTCAAAGTAAAGTGTAATAAAACAATTAAGATTATAAATAACACTCTCAACTTGTTGTTATACTCCTTCAAATTACTTCGCTTTCCGGAGTACACACAGTAGGTTTTTCTGAGAGAAGTGGTTTCACATAAAAACAATTAGAATATCAGCATCGTTAGTGTTCAAGTTCCCAATTGCTCAAGACCACTGTGTGTCACCTATAGTCAGGGGACATCAAAGAATATGGTTGACCGGTTTCAATGATTGTTTCTTTCGTACATCATCTTCTTCAGGAGCAATTGCTTCATTTGTTAACACCACATCTGTGCGCCCATCAGAAATGTTTTCAGCTTGTTCTGTGGTGCAAGGAAAGAAAAAGTCCCAGTGACTTCTCCCGTCTAATAGGCTGAGTATATGGCACTTCATTCTTAGAATGTGTTTAGCAAAATTACTTTAGTCATTAATCAATTAATGAGGGACATAATTGTGACAATGTAAACAGGCTACTCCTCCTCCCCTCCTACATAGTGCATAGGACACTTATTAGGCATTTATTTTGGTACCGATTATCATACCTGGTTTTTCCGTTGTATGTGCAATGGGAATGCACACCTAACAATAAGGTTTGGACAATTCTGTTAGTCGGATCGGTGCGCCTGCATCAATGTTTTATCTGTAATAACAACATGCAGTCATGTATTTTACTCCTTGTCTGCATTCGCTGTTATCAGTGTGCTTCAGTAGTGCACACTTCTTTTTGTTCACATGGCAGGCGGCTACCCAAGATGTTATATGAATATTCAAGGTTACCTGGCTGAGGTCCGATTGCCACGCTTGAAAACTGGTTAGGTCAGTAGTTTTGTGGTTTTTATCCCATTTCTCACTGCAGTTTGATCTGGGATGGTTCTGTGGGGGAGGGAAACCCATTTATTAAGGCAGTCCAATGTTTATTGCTGCAATACTATTGTATGGACAGTTCATATTTTCGGGGCATTAGGTACTGAGGATGTATTGCCCGTATTACTGGGTGCATTCTACCAGATGCTCCCTGTTTTATACCGGAATTGGTCTATCCATCGCAGACAACCTGGTGAGAGAGCTGGAATTAAAACTGACATCTATCAAAGATCTTAATGACATTGAAGCATACAAAACCAAATTGCCCGCACTGGATGTTACCCTGAATGAATTTAAAGAGATGAACATTGCAAGAAAAATTCTCAAATTGAAGAAAGATCTATCTCTATTTGAACATGCAAAAGTGTATCCGTATACCACCCAGGACTATTATACACCAGAAGCCAAACTAGTGAGACGAAATGCCTATTTAGCAAACCCACCAGGTGGGTATAGAAATTACAGAAATAACAGCACAGCCTCCTCCAATAACTCAAGTAACAGTTCAAATAATAGTGCCCAGGGACAAGGAGGAGGGGCACAAGGCAGATCAAGGCAACAAGTACGCTTTAATGCACAAGGATTCCAGGGCAACTATGGAGGTGGCAGTAATCAACAACAACAAGTGCCACACGTTTCTTAGGCCAACGTGGCAACAACCGGGGCAGACCCAAATGGCAGACTTTCTCACCGAGAGTAACACGGAGGAGGGGACAGAATTTTCCACAGCCAGCCTTTCCCTAATTATGAATTTCTCTCATCATCATTTGACAGAAGCAGAGGAACAAATACTACAAAAGGGTCTTTCCTTTGTGCCGACGGCAAGATATGACCCCTTTTAAACCCGCATAGAGTTAACTCAACTTATGCACAAAATAAGGTTAAAACAGTTTTTTGCAGACAAGACAGATAATAGACCAGCTGACGATACAGGTTTATGGCATCCTTCACGATTCATTCCACCACCGCACAACAACGCACCAGAGTCAGCAACTTTCGAGCAAGCTCTCATGAAGAGGCTGAAAGAAATGGGAGACAACCTCCCATTTATTAACAACAACTGCACAAAAGAACAACTCATGGCGCTTAACAACCTAGCAAAAAATTATACCATTATAATAAAAGCGGCAGACAAAGGGGGAGGCACGGTAATAATGAACCAAGAGGACTACAACAGTATGGTCAATGACCTTCTGAAGGATGAAAGAAGCTATCGAAAGCTGCCAGCGGACCCGACACAGATTATCTGAGGCTTAATTGCACCATTGGTCGAAGAAGCACTTCTTGAAGAGTTAGTTACCACCAATGAGGCAGCATTCCTCACACAGCCGCATCCGCGCTTCCCAGCATTTTATGCACTACCAAAGGTGCATAAAGGGGTTTCCCCAATACCTGGGAGAACTATTGTCTCAGGGATACAATCCATTTTGGAACCCCTGTCACAATATCTGGTAACATCATGACTGAGCTGTAAACTATACTTACAAACCGCCCCACTGATATTGAAGTCATAACTACATATGAGTCAGCCGTTACAAAGATTTAAACATTTGCAACTAAACCACAAATACAGGTCCTACGTTCTACACTTAATCAACCAACATGGTACAGCAACGATTGTCGTAAGGTAAAAGTAGTCATTCATTATCAAACACATTAAGAAAGGCTCAAACCTCAACAAGCATGCGCTACAATTAGCAAGGGAATCCTATAAGAATGTAACCAATAGGAAAAAGGAAGTCTTTATCACATGGCAATGGCAAGGCTTATTAGAAGCAACTGTGAACAACGATAGTACGTCTTATTGGAAGAGAGTAACACTAGAAAAATCTGACAACAGGAATATAATTCAGGGCAATATCCCAGAAAAGGTTTGTTTATTTCACTTCACCAACCTTTATACAGTACTTCATGGGCATGCCTGAGACGATACTAAGCATATCAGGTGAATGCTTCCTCCAAAATCCATCTGTGCTGAAATTTACAACAGCAGAAGTCAATGAGGCCTTAGAACATCACAGTCGGGGGAAAGCTCCTGGCCCCGACTTGATACCAATAGATATTTTCAAAAATGCCCAAGAAAACTGGGCACCAATTTTCTACCACCTCATTAATGCCATCCTAGCATCAGGTGTAGCACCAACTTCATGGACAGGGGTGATTATCATACATTATATAATGAAGGTGGCCAGGAGAACCATGACAATTATAAGCCTATGTCTCTGCTAAATGCTGTACGAAAGGTCTATGCGAAAGTACCTCTTTTCCATCAGGATGGGCGTGAGACAAGAATATTATTAGTCACCTCCAGACTGGTTTCCAACAAGGAACCAGAACATTGGAGTAATTGTGTAACTTATATATATATAGGGTTTCCTGTTTTAGAAGTTTATTTTTATTTACTTCCGGGGTGTTTTTCCGGTGTGTTCGAGCATTGTAAGAATCTGTGTTCATCAGTGTTTTCCCGTTTGCCCCCTTCAAAAAATCATGGATAATTGTTTTTTCCAGTGTAAACACACAAATATACTTTTATTGTTTCATTGTGTGCATAAGTAGGGTAATGTCTCTCAAGATGTTATGAACACATTGCGAAGAATAAAGATGAATGTGTTAATCCAGTAACATCTAAGAAAAAGAGGGTGAGGAGGGCACCACGTATTATAGTAGTTGCTTATATTGAGAAAATCATAAATTCACTATACAGTAAGTTTATTGTAATGTTCTCGCCTGGAGCTGCCAATCCAAAAACGGTCCTGTAGCACTAGGACCTAATCGAACAAAAAACTTCCAAAAAACAAAGTGAATCCACTTTGTTAGGAAAGGCGCATCTCAGTTAGCCCCAAATAGGTTGCTAATGTTTAATATGTTATAGATTAGGTATCCAGTTTACGATATGAAAGTAATGAAGTTCAAAGAAATATCTTTAGCAGGAATTGTTTAATTCACATTCCTGTAATATTTGCCGCCAAAATTTGTTTTTGTAAATCACACAATGAGTTTGCATCTCAAATTGCCCATAATACTCTGGTGCCAATGCATTTCAGATTTAATCCTTCTTCAGGGCGGTATTATAGCAAAAAACAAGTAATATAGCATGACTTATTACATTGTTAACAGTATATGTACATACAACAGCCATTGTTTAAGGGTTATTACAAAAATCACATACCAATCCGCGAATCACGTCCATTTGAAGAGATAATGAGCAAGAATGAAACAAAACGGCATATGAATTAGTTAACTGAAGTAAATGTGCATACTCTATCTATCTTTAAACTGTATGTGCATGTCATACCTCGGTCATGCCGAACGCTGAAATCGTGGTGTTGTACGGGGGTACAACAAGATCTACAAGAAAGTTAAACAATAATGCTAAGTCATCCTCAAGTCCTTCCGTAGGTAAGGCATGTGAAATCTAATTGTTACTGCTGTACTTACTAAGCTTCTGTTGTGCACGAAGCGTGACCGCAGAGTGAGCCGCTTGCAACGCGCTCGCGTTAGTTTACCTTTCGTTTTAAAGGTTACCATGGAGACGGTGCGAGGTGTTGTGGTCCATCCTGGAGCACGTACGCCTCGCGCCCCACCCTCGGGCGCGAGCCAGAGGGCGGGGATGTCTCCATGGTGACAAACGCATTGAAAGTCAATGCGCGTGATTGTAATCTCATGTCTACAGTGCCTTAAAGGCGCAGTAGCTAGAGCAATAAGGGGACTAGCAGTGTGTATTCATTTAACAGATCGTAATGATGTATGCAAAACTATATTGACTAAATATGGAAAGTAGGGCGTATGAAATAAAATAATCCAGAGTAATCCATCTCTGGGACATGTGTTCTATCACTATGGTATCATTTAAGCAATGAGTTTTCCACTATTATGAAGACATAAACCTAGGTATAGTCCAATCTTAAAGAAAAACATGGCAAGAAATGTAAAATGCAGTTAAATAGCGGAACAATAACAGTTGTTTTCATGGAAAATATGGATCTTCTGTGAATAAAATATAAAGTTAGTTATATTCTACAGAAATGATTTTACAAGAAACACAAAGTTTATTTCTTCATTGAGCCCCCTTGGAGTAAGAGAACTCAGACGGTCTATCCAAAAGGATTCTCTTTTATCCATTTTCTTTTGGAAGTTCTCGTGGGTGTCTCTTTTAGAAACCACTTCTAGGATAACAAAGCGGATTTGAGCCAGGTTGTGTTTCTTCTCATCCCAATGTCTTGACACCGCTGAGTTCAGATTGTGGTTCCTTATGCATGATCTGTGTTCGTTCCACCTAATTTTTGCTACTTGCAATGTCTGACCCACATAGTACAGTCCACACGGACACTTGATGGCATAAATCACGTTAATTGAGTCACATGTAGCAAAATCTTTCAATCTGATTGTCTCTCCTGTATGGGGATGTTTTACTGTTTCTCCTTTCATCACATAGCTACAATTGCTACAATTCAAACAAGGAAATGTTCCAATTCTTTCCGTTAGTTTCTTCTTAAGCGCTGGTTTAGTTTGAACTAGTCTATCTTTTAGGTTTTGACTCCACTGATAGGCAAATGTGGGTACTTCATTAAACAGGTGTTCTACTCTCTGATCACATAATAATGTGTTCCAATGTTTTTTAATAATGCACTTAATGCGGTTGCTTTGACGTGAGTATTTAGACACAAAGACCAGTGGGGGAGCCAACTCTTGCCTAGTCTTTATCTTCAATAGGTCTTCTCTGCTTTGTGTGGCTACTCGTGATTGAGCTGTGTTTATTTCGTCTTCCGAATATCCCCTCTCCAGGAACTTTTTCCCCATCTCTTGGATGGCTATCTTGTAGTCTTCTGGGTCACTTACCAATCTTTTTACCCTGAGCATCTGGCTGTATGGATGGTTTTTTATAAGACTTGGTTTATGGAAGCTGAGGCGTTGTAATAGATTGTTCCGATCTGTGGGTTTTTGAAAGATGGGGGTCTGGGCACTGTAGACATGAGATTACAATCACGCGCATTGACTTTCAATGCGTTTGTCACCATGGAGACATCCCCGCCCCCTGGCTGGCGCCCGAGGGTGGGGCGCGAGGCGTACGTGCTCCAGGATGGACCACAACACCACGCACCGTCTCCATGGTAACCTTTAAAACGAAAGGTAAACTAACGCGAGCGCATTGCAAGCAGCTCACTCTGCGGTCACGCTTCGTGCACAACAGAAGCTTAGTAAGTACAGCAGTAACAATTAGATTTCACATGCCTTACCTACGGAAGGACTTGAGGATGACTTAGCATTATTGTTTAACTTTCTTGTAGATCTTGTTGTACCCCCGTACAACACCACGATTTCAGCGTTCGGCATGACCGAGGTATGACATGCACATACAGTTTAAAGATAGAGAGAATATGCACATTTACTTCAGTTAACTAATTGATATGCCGTTTTGTTTCATTCTTGCTCATTATCTCTTCAAATGGATGTGATTCGCGGATTGGTATGTGATTTTTGTAATAACCCTTAAACAATAGCTGTTGTATGTACATATACTGTTAACAATGTAATAAGTCATGCTATATTACTTGTTTTTTGCTATAATACCGCCCTGAAGAAGGATTAAATCTGAAATGCATTGGCACCAGAGTATTATGGGCAATTTGAGATGCAAACTCATTGTGTGATTTACAAAAACAAATTTTGGTGGCAAATATTACAGGAATGTGAATTAAACAATTCCTGCTAAAGATATTTCTTTGAACCTCATTACTTTCATATTGTAAACTGGATACCTAATCTATAACATATTAAACATTAGCAACCTATTTGGGGCTAACTGAGATGCGCCTTTCCTAACAAAGTGGATTCACTTTGTTTTTTGGAAGTTTTTTTAATCCAGTAACATCTAACATTTCTAATAGTTAAAATTATTGTAGTAAATAGTGCAATACTTTTTCCAGGGACTCTTTGCTCATCCTTGTCCTTTCTTGTCTTCTCATGAAGACTTTGATTTGTGAAAACGACCTTTACACATTGTAGAGACTTCTATTTTTACCAGATAAGGCATAGTGTGATAAAAGGATTTGCCCAGGTACACTCACTTTGATCTAGATAAGGATTATTTTGGGTGCTCTACATTGCCACAGGAGGTTGGGAGGTGACAGTGACACTGTGACCTCATGAGAGCCTCATGTCTGGAAGTCTCACACTGCTTTTATTTTAAAGCCAACAGGCAGCTGACACTTTGTATCTCTCCTCCAGACAGATACACATACACAGAGGGCCTGTGGCCCCAAACAGGCACTAAAAAATCCATGTTAAACCATTTTTTGTAAATACAAATATTTGTCAGGGCTATTTTGAAGAATTTTAGGCAATTTTAAGACATGAATTGGCAACCAGAAAAATTTCTCAAATTTCTCTACAATGTCTCAAAAATTTCTCTACAATGTCTCAAAATAGCTCTGACCAGATACAACTACAAATATTTATTTTACAAAGATACCAATGTAACATTGAATGTTCAGTGTTTTTGAATAAGATCAGGGGACAGGAGGGGAAAGAATGGGAGAAAGCAAACAAGCATACATGGGGTGGATTTGGGCCCTTTTCCTATTGTCTGCCGAGCCCCCTCTCCAGCCACCCCATCACCCCCAAACTTCCACCCGTCCATGCTCACATTAAGGCACCACTGGGATGGGGAAAACAGTGTTTTTCAGTTTAAACCTAGGAGGAGATTTTTCTTCTGCTATGGCTGGGGTGGGGGGGGGATTCCGGTGTTTATCGTATTTCTCTGAAAACAGGAAAGCCTAACTATATATATTAATCCTAAAGTATGTCACTCGCAGAAGAATGAGTCTCTATGTAATATTTATTGATATTAAGTGTGTTAGAGGAGGCACTTAGGGCAAAACTATGGAAGGCACTGCACATTCTGGATGCCCCAATCCAATTGTTGTTTACGATCCAGGGACTTCATAACTGCAGCACAGCAAAGGTCTGTTGGAGTCTTGGCGGGAACGTGACAGCTCTAATAGACATCAGCATGGGAGAAAGACAAGGCTGTGTACTTGCACCATATAAACACACAAAACAGAAACGGAAAAAGCTTCTCTCGAGCTAGTCACTTAATAAACCATTAATGTGTGGCCCTAACACACTCCTTAAACAGAAGAGCACCCTTTCACTTCATGGTGCTTACTGGCCCTAGAAAGCACTGTAGCGCCGCCTAGCTAAAAGAGATAGATGAATAGAGACTAACCCTATTCTGACAATAAATGAGGTAAATTTGAGGCAAGGTACTGGTAAGTAGTTGTCTTATTTAAGACACCAATGTGAACAAAGTTAATTAAAAATTGCAGCTGGGATTTCAGTCTTACCAAAGCTGCACACTTTGGTCAATCAGGCAGTTCGCGTGGGACTAGGCGTCACAAACCGGACAGTTTATTTGCCCTCCGCGAAGAGTGTCTGATTTTCTCAAAGTAAAGTGTAATAAAACAATTAGGACTGTAAATAACACTCTCACCTTGTTGTTATACACCTTCAAATTACTTCTCTTTCCGGAGTACAGACAGTAGTTATTTTTCTGAGAGAAGTAGTTTCACATAAAAACAATTAGAATATCAGCATCGTTAGTTCAAGTTCCTAATTGCTCAAGTACACTGTGTGTCACCTTTAGGCAGAGGACATCAAAGAATATGGACGACCGGATTCAGTGATTGTTTCTTTCGTACATCATCTTCTTCAGGACCAATTGCTTCATTTGTTAAAACCAAATCTGTGCGCCCATTAGAAATTTATTTTTTCAGCTTGTTCTGTGGGGCAAGGAAAGAAAAAGTCAGAGTGACTTCTCCCGTCTAATAGGCTGAGTATATGGCACTTCATACTTATAATGTGTTTAGCAAAATCGCTTTAGTCATTATTCAATTAATGAGGGACATAATTATGACAATGTAAACAGGCTACTTCCCCTCCCCTCTTACATAGGGCATAGAGCACTTATTAGGCACTTATTATGTTATAGATTGTCATACCTGGTTTTTCCGTTGTATGTGCAATGGGAATGCACACCTAACAATAAGGTTTGGACAATTCTGTTAGTCGGATCAGTGCTCCTGCATCAATGTTTTATCTGTAATAACAACATGCAGTCATGTATTTTACTCCTTGTCTGCATTCGCTGTTATCAGTGTGCTTCAGTAGTGCACACTTCTTTTTGTTCATGTGGCAAGCGTCTGCCCAATATGTTATACAAATATTCAAGGTTACCTGGCTGAGGTCTGATTGCCACGCTTGAAAACTGGTTAGGTCAGTAGTTTTGTAGTTTTGATCCCGTTTCTCACTGCAGTTCGATCTGGGATGGTTCTGTGGGGGAGGGAACCCCATTTATTAAGGCATTCCAATGTTTATTGCTGCAATACTATTGTATGGACAGTTCATATTTTCGGGGCATTAGGTACTGAGGATGTATTGCCCTTATTACCGGGTGCATTCTACCAGATGCTCCCTTTTTTATACTGGAATTGGTCTATCCATCGCAGACAACCTGGTGAGAGAGCTGGAATTAAAACTGACATCTATCAAAGATCTTAAGGACATTGAAGCATACAAAACCAAATTGGCCGCACTGGATGTTACCCTGAATGAATAATTTAAAGAGATGAACACTGCAAGAACAATTCTCAAATTGAAGAAATATCTATATGTATTTGAACATGCAAAAGTGTATCCGTATACCACCGAGGACTATTATACACCAGAAGCCAAACTAGAGACGAAATGCCTATTTAGCAAACCCACCAGGTGGGTATAGAAATTACAGAAATAACAGCACAGCCTCCTCCAATAATTCAAGTAACAGTTCAAATAATAGTGCCCAGGGACAAGGAGGCGGGGCACAAGGCAGATCAAGGCAACAAGTACTCTATAATGCACAAGGATTCCAGGGCAACTATGTAGGTGGCAGTAATCAACAACAAGTGCAACACATTTCTTAGGCCAATGTGGCAACAACCGGGGCAGACCCAGATGGCAGACTTTCTCACAGAGAGTAACACAGAGCACGGGACAGAATTTTCCACAGCCAGCCTTTCCCTAATTATGAATTTCTCTCATCATCATTTGACAGAAGCAGAGGAACAAATACTACAAAAGGGTCTTTCCTTTGTGCCGACGGCTAGATATGACCCCTTTCAAACCTGCATAGAGTTAACTCAACTTATGCGCAAAAAAAGGTTAAAACAATTTTTTGCAGATAAGACAGATAATAGACCAGCTGACGAAACAGGTTTATGGCCTCCTTCACGATTCATCCCACCACCACACAGCAACACACCAGAGTCAGCAACCTTCGAGCAAGCTCTCATGAAGTGGCTGAAGGAACTGGAAACAACCTCCCATTTATTAACAACAACTGCACAAAAGAACAACTGATGGCGCTTAACAACCTAGCAGAAAATGATGCCATTATAATAAAACCGGCAGACAAAGGGGGAGGCATGGTAATAATGGACTAAGAGGACTACAAAAGGATGGTCAATGACCTTATGCCTTATCTGGTAAAAATAGAAGTCTCTACAATGTGGAAAGGTCGTTTTCACAAATCAAAGTCTTCATGGGAAGATAAGAAAGGACAAGGATGAACAAAGAGTCCCTGTAAAAAGTATTGCACTATTTACTACAATAATTTTGACTTGTAGAAATGTTAGATGTTACTGGATTAACACATTCATCTTTATTCTTCGCAATGTGTTCATAACATCTTGAGAGACATTACCCTACTTATGCATACAATGAAACAATAAAATAATTTGTGTGTTAACACTGGAAAAAACAGTTATCCATGATTTTTTTGGAGGGGGCAAACGGGAAAACACTGATAAACACAGATTTTTACAATGCTCGAAAACACTGGAAAAACACCCCGGAAGTAAATAAAAATAAACCTCTAAAATCAGGAAACCCTATATATAGTTTAAAAAATTGCTCCAATGTTCTGGTTCCTTGTTGGAAACCAGTCTGGAGGTGACTAATAATATTCTTGTCTCACACCCATCCTGATGGAAAAGCAGTACTTTCGCATAGACCTTTCGTACAGCATTTAGCAGAGACATAGGCTTATAATTGTCATGGTTCTCCTGGCCACCTTCATTATATAATGTATGATAATCACCCCTGTCCATGAAGTCGGCGCTACACCTGATGCTAGGATGGCATTAAAGAGGCGGTAGAAAATTGGTGCCCAGTTTTCTTGGGCATTTTTGAAAATATCTATTGGTATCAAGTCGGGGCCAGGAGCTTTCCCCCCGACTGTGATGTTCTAAGGCCTCATTGACTTCTGCCGTTGTAAATTTCAGCACAGATGGATTTTGGAGGAAGCATTCACCTGATATGATTAGTACCGTCTCAGGCATGCCCATGAAGTACTGTATAAAGGCTGGTGAAGTGAAATAAACAAACCTTTTCTGGGATATTGCCCTGAATTATATTCCTGTTGTCAGATTTTTCTAGTGTTACTCTCTTCCAATAAGATGTACTATCGTTGTTCACAGTTGCTTCTAATAAGCCTTGCCATTGGCATGTGATAAAGGCTTCTTTTTTCCTATCGGTTACATTCTTATAGGATTCCCTTGCTAATTGTAGCGCATGCCTGTTGAGGTTTGAGACTTTCTTAATGTGTTTGATAATGAATGACTACTTTTACCTTACGACAATCGTTGCTATACCATGTTGGATGGTTAAGTGTAGAACGTAGGACCTGTATTTGTGGTTTAGTTGCAAATGTTTCAATCTTTGCAACGGCTGACTCATATGTAGTTATGACTACAATATCAGTGGAGCGGTTTGAAAGTATAGTTTTCAGCTCAGTCATGATGTTGTTATGAATATGTTGTCCCTTATCATTCTCTACAATGTCTTACCACTTAATAGTTGTGTCTAGTATTGCATGAGATAGATATGGTTGAGCGATTTGTGGCAATACATCTAGCTGCCAATCCATTCAAGATTAGTTGTAAGCAGAGTGGCTGGTGATCACTATCTGACCTGTCCTCGACTGTCATGTCTTTCACCATGTGCCAATTGTTTGCAATTATAATGCACTGTCAATGAGTGAGGTTTATAAGGAATCTGAGGGCATCCTCACTTCTTTCCCCAAGATGTCCTCCTCCCAGGTGGCCGGTGAAAGGTTGTCGTTATTGGATCCTGACCCTGGGGGTGAATATGTGAAGGAGGATCACCTGGGTGGAGGGAACTTAGGCAGTGGAGAGAGGACATCCTTAGGTAAGACATGGTATCCCCCATTTCCTTTTCATTATAAACCCTTGATCCCACAAGCCTTCATAGGCTATTATCAGCCCTTTCCCTGTTCTTCCTCTAAAACATTCCACAAGAAACAACAGTACTCTACTAGGATAAGGAAGAGACCAACTAGAGCAGCAACTCCTCATTCTAATAATACACAAACATATAGTCCTCAGCTGGGTACTGAGACGAGGAGGACAGCAAGAATAAAGCAGGATTACTGCTTCAGCATTGAGTGCTCTAGTTTTGTTTGCACAAATCCTAATGGTGGAATCTTTAAAAGCCAGAATCATTACAATGGAGGCAGCAGCTGGGGAAGCAAGGCTGGATCAGCGGCATGGAAAGCAGAGCGCTCGAGACCCATTCAAAGATGCATAGCTTGTGCAGCAGGAAGCAAAGCTGAAGGACGCTGGAAGCCGGTAGCAGACCATGTGAGGGAGACGTGCGTGACCGAGCAAAGAGTCCTAAAGTGCAGATGGAGCATTGCTGAGGGAGCAGCACCATTCAGAGCCACTGGGAGAAGAAGAGTGGTACCACACAGGAAGACGAGAACAAATGGCGGCAGAGGACCTCGCAGAGCCATATGCTCTGACCAGGGAGTGTACCGAGAAGGGGAAACACCGGGCTGGCAGGTGAATATGGGAAGCAGTCAATGAATATTGTTTTGAATGCCAAAAGAAATGAAAGCCATTCTAAGTACTTTTGAACACTGAACGAAATGAAAGCCATTATAAGTACTTTTGAATCCCGAACAGAGTGAAAGCAAGTTTGGAGCAATTGTGAATATTGATTGGAGTAAAATAAAGTTGGTGAATTTGGCTGGTACCATGAACTGTATTATCTGAGACACAAGTATTGACAAAGTCAAGAGACTACCAAGTAGGGTATGGTATGAGAAACCAAGTATTGGCCAAAGCCAATAGAATTCAAGGAATTTCCCCATATGAGAGAATGAGCATTGGCAACAGCCAAAATAGTTCGGGGAAGTGCATATCATGAGGAAATCTGCATTGGCAGGAGCCAAGAGAATACAAACAAGTGTAACTAGTGCATAGTGGCCAACCAAGCCATAGTACAGTGTAAGGAGACTGTGGGACAGGTGAATAAATCAAGCATCACTGTCAAATTGAAGCAGTGGCATATTGTTGATGAAAGCCGTCAAGAAAGAGGTATCGGTTTTGTGACCTGTAATGGGAGGACTGTGTGGTCCGACAACGGTGCCTAGACTGAGTGCCCCTTGTATGGACAAGCCACTGAAAGTATTGTTTAGGAAGTTTGTGTTTTACAACAACCTCTTATGTGATTCTGAAGTTAAGAAACTGAACTGCCTATGTGAACTAGTGAAAAGTACCGATATCAAACGATCTGGGAAGTGTCCCAAGGAATTGTTTTGTTTTTGAAAAGCTGGAAGATTTGAACCCTTTGGAAAGGGAATCCTGAGGCCTTATGAACTGTTTTGAACTTGGGGGAAGGGCAAACTGATTACAAGCCAAAGGCTGGAGGAAGCTCTGGACTTTATGTTGAACGCTATCCATTGTGATGCTGGCATTCCTACACATTGTATACAGTTAGTTATGAGGGCAAGCATAGACTGTGGACACAGACAGACATTTAATTAGGACCTGACACAGACTATCCTTAGTTTTCTTCAGGTAGGCAAATCACATTTTAGCATAGGGCAAGTTAGGCCTTACTCCATCCTGACTTTTAAGTTTAATAAAACTTTGTGAATCAAACATGAACCTGTTGTCTGTGTCTACTTCATGATGCCTTCCCAGGTTTTATTTCTACCTACAAAGGTTATTTTGACAGATTGATTGCATTTGGTTCTGCCCTTGGAGGCCCTGGGTTTGCAGGTAATAAGTGCCCGGGAAGTTCTGAATGCTAGTTTATGCTTTTTTCTGGGATACTCTGCAATCACTTTAGGAATATCCCAGGCAGCATCTTCCTCCTCAAATAGATTGTCGAAGAGTCTTAGGGGCTCAAGTTGCATGTTAAATTCACTCACTTAAAGAAGAAACCGTTCATTCGAATACTTCACTCTAGCCAGTCTGACTCTATTCTTGACCAGATCTTTGATACTTTTTAAGAAGGGGCAATTAGAGACATTAAATAGGATGATAGGATGCACCAGTCCTTTAGAAAAGTGTATCTCTTGTAATTCATCAGAGACAGTGGCAAGATCTGTTGTGTCATAATTGAGTTTTGAGTCAATCTATGTGGTTAAACCTCTCCAGGGTTGACCTTTATGTCCCTTGTTTTACTAAATTGTGAAAGAAATTACAACTCTGGAGGTGTAGTTTAGTTCAGGCACAGGTTTCGTGTAGATAGATGATTTGCAACTGTCATACATAATTGCACCATTCAGCATTTACCATATTTTTAGCAAGACCCGCAATGTCCCAGGAAGTCAGTCTATCAGTGTCCTGGAGTATGTCCAGCTCACTGATATGACCTGTGGTGGATTTATGCGGGCTTGAATTGGTAGCTAGTCAATCAATAGCACTGAGCCCATTGCTTGCTTCCAGGCTACTTCGATTATTACAATGGCTGGTAGGATAACTACCCCTTCCAGGGAATATCTGGGTTCGGACAACTAGTGCCACATGATGCAACAAGTTTGACTCATGGGCTGGTTTGGATATGGGCGAGAGAGCATAATGTTTCTTGGATGGTACGCGCTTAATTCAATATCACAATTTAGGGGATGTGAAGATCTATATTCCAAACCTAGGAGGCCTTTAGCTACCTTGGCATCCTTCAGTTCAATACGTAGGACGTCTGTGAGTACTGGACCTTGTGTAGTCAACCTTGTACAATGCAATGGGCCTCATTATGAGTTTGGAGGTAGCCATGCCATTTTTAGCGGCATGGCTACGCCCTAACCGGGTACCGGGTCCGGGTCCCACAAAAGGGGACTTGCCGGGCCATTCGGACCTTGAACATCCCCATTCCCAATTGAGCCCCTATAGGGCTCAATGAGAATGGGGAGGATGCTAACAACGGGCCTGTTAATGACAGGCTCGTTGTTAGCATCCTGGTCTGCAAGCAGGTCCCGCTACGGATGCCTGGTCTGACCAGACGTCCTAAGCGAGACCCGCTGCAGACCTCGGCATAGGGCGGCCCGGAATGAACGGTGCCGGTCCCTTACCGGCACCGTTCATTCCGTGGCCGCCTTCCTCATAATGAGGCCCAATATGTCATACATGTAGTCTATCAACATATTCTATCAACATTAATTTAATATTGTAGTGATATTATAGTGAATGTTGTATGACACTTTAAATGGAAAAATAAGAACACATTTGCCTCTTTAACTTTAAGGTCGGACATGGGAGATCTCCAAATTCTGTTTAAGTCTACCAAATTTCTCAAACGTTTTCAGACCAGATGCAAACACAACAGCCACATCTGGAGAACTTTCAAGAGTATTTTCTTGTCTGGTTGCAATGTGGAGGGAATGGTTTTTGGGACTCAAAACCAGGTTTTCAGGAACACAATCTTGAAATTGTAGGCTTTGATTTTTGATATTTTCAGCAGAAACGTAGCACATACTGGAACTGGTGCACTCTGCAAAAGTTGCAAAATAAGTTCAACCAAACTCGAGATATTTGCGTTCAAAAATATACTCCTAATTCAAGCTGGTCAGTAAATACGGAGGGAAAAAAATGTAAGTTTGAAGTTACGAAAGGCAGCACACAATACACAAATCTGCAATAAACATGTTTCACTACATGAAATGATCTAAAAATAGACCTTTCTTTCTAACTCATTGCTAGCAGAGAATATTAAAAAAGAACGGTGAATATCATAAATCAATAATATTATTTGAGTCAAAAGAAAAGCAATGTTTAAGAGAATACAAATGGCAGCTCAATATAGACCAGTGTTCCTTATCTGCCGCACCCCATTCTATCACATCCCCTAGCCCACTAGAAGCTGAGAAGAACAAAGAGATGGGAATAAACAGACTGCTACAGAAGAGGTCTCAAGTGAAAAGGAATATGTTTGTGAATATGAAAGTGAGCTAAAAATAGACAATTCTGTCTCATCCATCTCAGCCCATTCCTTCTCATCTTTTCAGGTTGCTGCTAGCAGTTCAAAGAGAAGAGAACACAAAGCAGATGAAGATACTAAGGATTATGTGTCTACCGCCGAGCATCGCTTTCACATGAACAAAGAAATAACAGAGCATACCAAACAGGAATAGGTGGAACACTGCCATTCCTATTTCGAGTGAGGCTTCAGAGTGTATAATTTGGGTGTGAACACAAACCCTGCCACATCCCCAGGGTTCACAGGGAGAAGACCACAGATGGCCGCTGCACGAATATACACTGAAGACCATCACTGCAGACGATGAGCAAATAATGCTTAGCATCTGCAAACAGTTTGCAGGTCAGACGTCTCAATGGATGTCTCTGCATCTTGTAATCCTTTCATTAGTCTTTAGGTCCACTTAAGATTCTTTTTGGAGGGTGGCGCATTTGTCAATTGAAACATACTGTATAATTCGGTTTGGTGGACCAACTCCTTTTTATTTAAGTCTCAACTGAAATACATGGAGGTTCTATGCTTTAGGAATTGCTTCAATAGTGATGCCATGGCCATAACCTGTCAAGCAACCACAGATACCAATGTGTGTTGTGTACTTTTCTGTCCTCAGTATTGGGTGGATTATGTCTCAAAGTTGCTTCCTGCCAGTTTATTTCCCCTTATCCTGTCTTGCAAATTCACTTTGACTACTGAGTGCATCTTACCCTGCACTTTTTCCCCTGGATTTTCCACTCTGCTCTTTTCTGAAGTCAACCTCTTATTGCATGCTGATCTTTTCTATCTACAGCACATGCTGGTGTGGCAAGACTATCATCGCTGATGGTGCAGCACCCACTCTCCCATAAGTGGGTGCAGGGGACAGTTCCCACAGTCGCAGAACCTGGTGATGGGTGCCACCACTATTAAACTATTGCGTGGGTGTGAGGGAGGAATGGATCACACTCTACAAATGTGCAACGTGTTGGGCTGCTGGTAATTCTGAGACTGAGTGTCAGCCTTGCTCTAATGCTGCCTCCAATACAAAATAATGACAGTCCACCTCACCTCCCGTCTCAACACATTTGGTGCATTCATTATCCTATCTCCTGCTACTGCTCACTTTCCACTGCCTCTTGCCCTGAGGCATTTTGTCCCTGCCTTACTTGTTTTTTATGCCCTACCCAGGTCCAAGTTTCGATTTGGCTTTTGTCGTCTGAAGGTTTTTCTTGTCCAGTTTGGTTACATGTGCAGTGTTTTGCCCTGTATTCTCATCTGCAAGTCTTCCTCAGTCATCCTGCCAGACATCTTCAGTGCTCCTTTTCTGGTCTCCTGTGGGGCTTCTTGACTTGGAGCCCCTACAGTAGACCAACAGCCCCCATACAGTGCTTTCCACTGCCCATGCACCACACCATTCTGGGGTGCTGTTTATGTGGTGGGGAGCTAACACTATGGTCTTCACAGCACTTACATCTTGATTGGATGAGTTGGAATTGGATCCACACACCACCCCTTGCTTGTGACATTTTCATCATGGACACAGGGGGGAACCTGAGATGATCTGATCGTCTACATGGTGCACAGGTACCCAGCACCAGTTTGCCACACAGCTTAACATGTATCGCCTTTGGAAGAGCTTCCCTTCCCCCATCATTTGTCTTAGAATGTTCACACTCTATTGTTCTTCACTCACCTCTTTCTTCTCTTGCACTCATTCATTGTATCTTCTATGTTTCCTTTCTTCTATTCTTCTTCAACTTTTTCTTCCACTTCTTGAACATCCTTGTTACTCCAATCTGCCTTTTCTTACCTTTTTTCTTTTCATTTCTGTTTTCCTTTTCATTTCCTCTCTTCTTTTTTCTTTTACTTCTCTGCATCCCTCTTTCAGTGGGAGTCTAACCCGTCTTTGCACACCATAACCCTCCATTTCCTCTCCTCTCCTTTTACATATCAGGCCTCAGATCTAGTGCTTCACACTGTGTCTTCAACTCTTCTATCCTTTGGCCTTCACTGGGAACCTTACCGCCCCCACCCCTTTTCTTGCCACTTCTTCGATCTCCATATCCCTCTTCTATTTTCTTTGTTCTCCTATTTCACTCAACTGTTCTGCCTATCTCTTTCCCCGTATTTCCTCTCCATCCAATAATTGGGTGTTAACGTGTGTCTGCTTGTTCCATTTCACTCTCCTCCTTAGTTTTTCATGGACAACTCCTTCTTTCTACTTATGTCAAAGCTTGCCATCCATCATCATATTTTCACCTACTTTCTCCACCTTTCACACACACCCTGCTGGTGGTCCTTTCAGTCTCTTTTTCACCCATTCCTCCAGGGCCCTCACAACCCTGTCATGCTAACTGAAACACGTGTTCCAAGCACTGCCTTGGGGCCTGTGATCAGAGATCCTAACTAGAAGATTGATGTCTTGCTTTCATTTGGGCGTCACAGGCTTCCTTCTTCAAAGTCACTGTGCCATAAGGTGGCTGAATAGCTGCAAGGCCAGCCGTCTCCCTGGAAAAAATCCTCAAGTAGGAGGAAAAGCCCAAAGGTAAAAAAAAAAAAAACTCCTTTGATGAATCATGCACAATTTCTCTTTCAGACAGGGGGGAGTAATGCCGAGCAGAGTGTAGGATTACCTGGGACACAGATGCTATGTTTTTGTCAGTTATATTAGGGCACAGATGCTGGGCAATTGTGAGATAAACTGGAGCCCAGATACTAGGTCAGGTGCTGGAAAGACTGGATAACAAATGCTTAGCTAGGTGGAATGTGTACTGATGTAATAAACACCAGGACACTCACATGGCTTATGACAGGCTGAAAAACTCAGATTACATCTTCAGTAAAGGCTTAGAGGCTCAAACAGGAGCACTGAGGCACACTGATTGCTAGTGGGTGCTCCAAGTTATGCTGTTCATCTTGACACCACCTTCCGTGACCCGTAAGCAGTATGGTACTATTCTTAGGAGGGCCAGCTCTTGTAACTTGGTTTGCTTTCCCTCCTTTGCTATGTTAGTATGTAATGTTATGAATGCCTGGACACTGTGTGCTGAGAGAATGTTGTGTGCGCTGGGTTCCAAGAGTGTCCGTTGAAGAGTGCCTGCCTGAGAGAGAGGGTGCCAGTAGATGTCTCCTTATGTATTGATCTTACGTGTCCACAAATGTACGTGTGCCAACCTACACCTAACTAGCAACTAAGAAAAGAAGTTACATAACTTACCTGAGGGAGCAGTGTCATCCTTGAAGGCTCCATGAATTTTACCATTGGCGACAAGGTGGCTGAGAGCCCGGGGGACCAGAGCTGAAAGAGAGGACAAGAAGAGCTGTCAGAGGATGACAGAAGAGACATCCACTGGCCCCACGCCCTGAATAAAGACCCTCTCTCTCGTAAAGCTAAGCAGACAGGCAGATTCTGCAGTGGGCAGCTGTGTGGCTGTCAGGCTCGGGTCAGCTTGGGCTGCAGAACGTTCTGTAGTGGCAGCCTGGTCTAGGAGGGTCAGTAAGCAGTAGTTGGGCCTGAGGAAGCTTTAAAACCTGGTCCTGCAAGGGGCAGGCAGAGAGGAGTTATGAGAGGCAGCCGTGCAAGTCATGCAAGCGCTGATGGAGGGTAGCCAGCGCAGCAGTGAGCAATAAGGCCAAGCAGAGGCTGCGAAGAGGACTGCCTTTCCATCTGTTGCGTTGAGCTAAGGGAGGCAGCTGGAAGCCAAGAGGAGCTTCAGGAGTGTCTGTGCAGTGTAGTGGTACTGGCAAGTGATCTGGCAACTGGGAAGGGTCTTAGCAACTCAACAAGGTACTGGTTGTGAGTGCGGGGTTGGGAGGAGGCCAGCGGCACTTACTGTGTGGTCCTGGCATGGCGACGCAAGACGAGACCTGTGCAGTGGTGTGCTGACACCTAGTGATGGGTTCAGGCCGCAGAGTCCATTGGTCAGAGAGCTCTGCACTGTTCAGAAGCTGTTGCTGAGTGATGATGTGTTGGAACATCAATTGTGCGGAGGTTCAGCTCTGATGGAAGCTTCTAGGTCAGAGTGTGTGCACAGTGTGCAGACGACTTTGGGCCCTATTTTTGCTGATGACCTGATACTCACTACTGTGAAAGCATGTGCTCCTAAGGCATCCTGTTAGGCACCGGCACTCGGTGCTGCTTTGGGGCATCCGTGTGTTGTCGGTATATGTCTATGGGGTGCGGTTATGGAGCAACTGTTTAAGGCAGCTAAGCGCATGAGGTGGGTTTCAGAGTTGGTGTGCTGAGGAGGAAAAGATGAACAGGTCTAGCGAAAGATGTTAGGTACTTTGTCCTTGGCAGTCACTTTGACGATTTCCACCAGGTGTCTGCAGCAGTGGAGGATAAACTGCATTGGTGACTTTGGGCCTGATCACGAGTGGGCAGTATCCTGGTGGTAAATGCACCAGGATAACATCCAACGCAAATAGCGTTACTGCAACTTGGTCCATCTGTGGTAAATCCCCATTCATACTGAGTCTATAGAACTCTATGGGGCATTTTTGGCACAATTACTGTGGCACAATTTGCGTCACCGTAATTGTGCCGAAAATGGGCATAAAGTCAGTGCATTCACCCTCAGCTCAAAGCTGGAGGTCAGTTCTCTGACTCTCCCCCAAACTCAGGATTGCGTAGAGCAGTAATGCGTCAGTAATAACGTTATGAACCCTTAACGTCCTTTAATTTAGGTAACACTTCATACGATGGATGGGATGCAGAATAACTCTTACACCAAATAATAAGACCGACTCAGGAAGTTGGCAAAATGTCTCATCAGACTGTTTTATTTTCAATTCTCTAAAACAGGGAGTTACAACGGACATCGCACAGCATAGTCTCAACGTATTTCAACAAAAAAGCATTCTTATATAGCAAAAATTCATCATAAGTGATGTCATACTACGTGGCAAACAAGAAAAACATATGTGGGATTGTGGTTGGCTTAAGGGGAACATATAAGTATAATTTCTATATAGGGACGGGTGTGATTGAGTCTCTACAGTCAGGTGGACAGCTTATGCCCACCCCTAGTGTAAATCATCTTCATCAGTTATTAGATACACGGTACATAGTTGGCTCCCAAACTATAAGGCCCTTCATTGTACGCCTTCTACAATTGGTTGCCATGCTTGTACCCTTCTAGAACATTCAATTCACAAGCAGCATGTAAGCTGGTACCCAAGGTGTCAGTGGGTGGACTTGACAGTGTCACCCCACCCAATTAGCCCTATATCTCTCATCGCTCATGCTGCCTGCCATTCAATTTGTCTTTGAACTTGTCCTTGCAAGGTATCACTGCTCCTGAGACTAACAATTGAGTATGGGTACTCCTTATCGCAGTTCTGGTCTGTGCGCCCCAACTCCTATTTCCATCCTTGACTCACGTGACGGGAGGCCATGAATCGGCCCATTTTATACCATGTAATTGTCTTGAATGAAGAAACTTGGCACTCATGATGTTTTCTCTTTGCAACTTAACAAGGGATGCCTCAGCATCTCACGTTCACTGTTCTTCAAGGACTAATAACACATTTTGGCTGCTATAGCCTTTGACACCAGGCCAGACAGCCTTTCTTGGTTTTCCTTCATGCTTCAGCTTATTTCTTTGCTGCGACACATGGACACATGCATAGCTATCAATCCTTCTTTCTCTGTGGGTGTGAGCTTACTAGAATTGTGACATCGAACATCCAGATTCGATATAATGGCGGCACTGCCTGCAATCTATTCATTACGTATAGCCAGCCTTTAAGATTTCTTAGTCTACTTGCGCCACTGCATCTGTACAGTTATAAAATGGCTTGTATTTTCTACAGTGCTCTTCACGCGTGCAATCTTCAATCTGCATGTGAAATTTTACTCAATTATTTACTTCGTCATCAGATTTCTATAAGGTCTATGCATCTTCTTCATCGACCATTCCTCTCAGTGCATCACGCTCACCTCTTGTAATGTCACCTGCTTCTCTTTTCTCTTATTTTCGTATTCCTTTGGGGATCTCCTCCCGGAGATTATCAGTTCACCGAGGATATATCAGATAGAGTTTCCTTAATGGATACTTTGTCTCGAAGACTCTCGATGGAATAGTCACAATTAATGGTATCAAACTTGGCATGACTTCTGATTTCCAACATACAGGGTCGAGACTTCATGTAGAGGCATTCGACTGCTTCTCTGCACTCGCCTCGCTGGTTGAGTCATCAACCACACCTTCATTGATCTTCACATCCAGACATCCTATTTTGAAGAAGTGCTTTTTTGGGGTCCAGATCTTTACTACTCCCTTCAGGGATCCTGATGATTTCATGTGTTCATCAACACTCCAAGTCATATAGCTACATTGTCCATTCGAATTGCAGTAGACACATCAGCCTATGTACTTGTTCTGATTCTTTAGATACAGAGGGCCTCATTACGAGCATAGAGGTAATGAAAATAGGAAGGCGGAAAGGTAATACCGACATCGTTAACGTACCGTGTACCTTCATACCGGCATGTGCACGTACACGCGCCCCTTCGCTGCGGAAATACCGGGATGCCGGTAATAGGAGGACATCACAAGTTGCACAGGCATGCACTTACCGGCATCCCGAAGGCGGTAATTAGGGCCTGCACGACGGCGCCAATACAGGCATCGCGGACCACCCGGAAATGGCAACCTGCAGTGTAGACAACTGCCACAGGTGCACACAATCACCACAGGTGGAGTCAATGGAGCCTGTCTCAGTACAAAAGGACTACACCCACACACCACACCCCTTCCGACACCAAAATGATACCACTAGCTCTTGCAATCATGGGGCTGGAGGACATGCCTGTACTGCTACAACTACAGCAGCAACAGCAACAACAGCAACAACAGCAACAACAACAGGCAACACAGAGGAGACGCAGGAGGAGAAGGAGGTGACACAGGCCCAGCAATTACCACCAGTGCAGCCAGTGGTACCTCATAGGCAGCCACCAATCCTTCGCATCAGACCCAGACCATTCAATCTAACCCCTGAGCAGATCCACACCCTGTACCGGTTGGACCGGGACACCATCACCACCATAGTGGACATGATACACAACGACATCGTCAGCCTCAACGAAATATGCACTGCCATCCCCCCACTACTAAAGGTGGTGTCTGTGCTCCACTTCCTGGCCACAGGCACCTACCAGCCACAGTGGGCCAACTGCATGGCATATCACAACCACTCTTTTCGCGCATGCAGACTCAAGTGCTGGATGCTCTCCTGAAGCACGCTAGCACCCACATATCTCTATCACGGACTGCCCAGGAGCTTGCCGACACTAAAGTAGGCTTCCATGCACTGGCAGGCATGCCCAATTGCGTCAGTGCCCTCGACTGCACCCATGTACAATTGGTCGCCCCTCATGCAACAGAGGAAGTGTATTGCAATCACAAGCAATACCACTACATCAATGTGCAGATGGTATGTGACTCCAGCAAGATCATCACACTATGTTGCGCCCGATATCCCGGATCTACACATGATTCCATGGTGCTGCGTAACTCCACGCTACCCCGCCACATGGAGCGACATACTGGACAAAGTGCCTGGCTGCTTGGTGAGTTGCCTGACTGGCCCATGGCAGTGCATTGGGGTTGTGAGGTGGGGGGGGGTGCATACTCCACCTGGGTGGGAATGGGGGGGATGCATACTCCACCTGGGTGGGAATGGGGGGGTGCATACTCCACCTGGGTGGGAATGGGAGAATGGGAGGGGGGTAAATACTCCACCTGTGTGGGAATGGGTGGTGAGTGGACAATGCACTCAGAGCACTTCAGACCTGAACCTCTAAACTCGAACATGACACATCAATACCACACATTATATCAATGCCGTACATCAATGACAACATGCAAGACACACAACCAGGCCACCATGGGTATGTCAAGCGATGCATGACTAAACATGACTACAACTGTGCCAATGTCCCCAGTGTGATTAGGCACAGAGTAGCATACACTACAATTATGGGAGCCAAGACATCGTTCCACATCCGCATCAGCATGCAAGTGTACACCCTGCATCATCTGAACAATGCAATCCACACTAGCAGACCATATTGCAGTACACAATGCATCCAATGAATCTGTGTGCATATGTATAGGGACATGTGCATGTCAACACCAAATAGCTGCGCCCATGGTGAAGTGGCAGCTCAGAATGACTCACACAGACCTCTTTGTGCTCCCATGCAGGTGATGGAGGCTAGCCCTTGAAGCTGTGGCTACTTACCCATGTGCACAACTTGCGTAACAGGCACGAAGAGGAGTACAATCGGGTTCATATCCGTACCCTTGTCGTGATTGAGCACACCTTTGGCCTGTTGAAGGCGCAGTTCCGCTGCCTAAGCAGGTCTGGTGGAGCACTCCTTTATGGGCCTCAGAAGGTAGCAAAGATCACCATGGTCTGTGTCATGCTGCACAACATGTGCATCCAGAGAAATGTACCACTGCCACCTGACATTGACATGCATGGGTCCATGTGGACATGCACACAGGGGTATGTGGGGTGTTGGGCACTGTGCACTGTCATGAATAAAATGAACACACACAAAATGAACAATGTTCAGGCATTGATTCTATTAGGTAACTCATACTACTGTAGTTTATGGGCAATGTCAGACTAATCTAGTCACTCCATGTGGGCAATAGGGCTCTATATATACATTTGCATATGTGTGTCCAGGATGTACATTTGAACTAACTATTACAATGTCACCTTAGTGATTGAAAACCATGCAAATTATAATCAGCCATACAATTATGTGGATATGAAAACAGTGACAGTTTAACCATGGGAACCACAGAAACAATGTTTATGGTAATGAAACCAGCTTAAATTGATAGGTATTCTTGTGTTAATATATGTTGGCATACTCAGAAAGCCTGCCTTCTAATGTATAAATATTTTGTTTAGAGTCTGTTGAGGCCTATGAATAAGAGGCGTCCAGCCTCGAAACGCGTCACCACCCAGAAATAGACTACTGGCAACACTCCTTCATTCTTCATTATTCACTTGTTTTTTGCAAATGTACTGAGATTGCTTTTGTCTTTGTACCCAAAAGCCTGTACTTAAAAATAATAACATATGCACTTATGTGCTTTTCAAATAACTTTTTGTGTTTGAAACTTCTTGAGTTTAAATACCATTTAATTACTCATAAAGAATTTATTTCCTCGAGGATATAGTAGTTGGATTATCCAACACACCCTACAGTGTGCAGGGGACGTGAGGGTTCAAAGTTTGAATCCTTTCCTTTTTTGTTGTTATTTGTAGAGGTCTTGTGCCAGGATCTCAGTTCCTCCCCCGCACCTTTGAAATTTAAATACCATTATTTTTTACGTTTCTCTAAATAATCAGTATACTAGGTTGTGCACCTGCCTTGGTATTTTCTTGTTTTGGTTCACTAGTTCTCTAGTGTGGCACATTGAACAGGTTGCACCCATTATTTAGAAACATCCAACAGGGATGTCAATTTCAAAAATCAATGAGTTAACTGATAAAAAGGCCACTACTCTAGCATTTAGCTTGGAGGAGGCCACCTGAATTTTGTCTCTTATCAAAGACACAGGCAAAACTTTACAGAATAAAGACAACCCTGACAAATTAGTTTTTGAAGTAGAGAAAATTATTAGGAGAGAGATCTCTCAGAAACTCCATGCGAGTACCTTAGTAGAGTACTACAAGTCACAAAAAATACCCAGGGGTCTTAGAGTATACTTGAGACCCACACTATGTAGCGACAACAAAGCATTTGTAGCCAGATGGGACCAAATACTCAATAAATGTTCCTTGGACTTGATCCTTCTTACTATTGAAGAATTATCCAAATCACTCACAACCATCGATACAGACATCTCAACCTTGAAAGAGCAACTTTCTAAATTCAAAACACCTCAAGAACTTTCTGAGCTATTAGAAGACATTAATACCAAACTAGCCGACTATAAAACATAAATTGAACAAAGAAAGTTACGAAAATTTAAACGTGACACCTTTGACTATTTAAACGACATTGTATATAATTGGCAGGAATTTTATCGCCAACGTAACGCAAACCGATCAAAACCAAGACAGAAAGGGTCACCGAGTTCTGGAAACAGTAGTGACAGCAGTATAGGAGAACCTTTACAGAATCGAGCTCCACAACAACCAAGTCCAGCTCCACAAACTGAAGAGCCACCACAGAGCAGCAGCTTAGCAGTTAGTGAAATCCCAGATTCAGGTGTTTTTTTTAGGCACAAGAGAAAGGCCAGGCGAGGCAACAAAAAAACAGCCCAGAAAAAAGAACAAATAGGTTCAGTTAATTTAGTAGTTAATATTTCGAGTAAGACATTGTCTAGTAGTCAACTTAATACACTGAACAAAGGCTTATCCTTTGTCCCGACCTGTAATACTACATTCTTTGATGAGAAAGTCTGTCTACATCGCCTTCTCAGGAAAATTAGATTAAAAATCTTCTTTGACACACAACCAACTATGGATCAGCACCAAACAATTCATGACGCATTGGAGATGCGCCCAAAAAGTACATTTGACCCACACATTCAGAACTCAGTATTAAATCTTTTTGAAAAGAATGTGCTACAAGATCATAATCGAATTAACTATAAAAGAAATTCCCCATTGAATATCAAAAACAGTCAACTTGATCATATTGAGAGCCTGGCCAAGGATGAATCTCTAACCATTAAACCTGCTGACAAAGGAGGGGCCATCGTAGTGATGGATACTCCCTTCTATAACAAAAAATGCTTTGAGTTACTAAGCGATGAAGGCATGTATATGAAACTAACTAATGATCCAATCATTAACATCAAAAGCCTCATTATGAATACCCTAGAGAAAGCCAAATCAAATCAATGGATTAGTGACAAAACATTGGACTTTTTGATCAACAAACATCCCATCACTCCCGTCTTTTATGGATTGCCTAAAATTCATAAAGACAGAACAAACCCACCATTAAGACCTATTGTGGCGGGTACTGAAAGCATTTTCGACCCTCTTTCAGTTTATGTAGACATGTTACTTCAACCATTGGTCCAAGCTACGTCCACCTACTTGAAGGACACTACTGATTTCCTCAACTGCCTGAAAGAGATTACGGCCATCAGTTCGGACTGTATTTTATTCAGTCTCGATGTCTGTGGCCTTTATACCTCGATGCCTCATGCAGAAGGCATTGAAGCAGTTGAGTGACTACTCCTCAACACAACACAACTCAGAGGTGAAGCTGAATTTGTCATTGAATTGCTCAATATCATACTGTACAATAGTTAATTTCAATTTTTTGGGTAAATACTATCTACAAACCTCAGGAACCTCCATGGGGTCCTACATGGCACCTATGTATGCAAACACCTTTATATTTAAATTTGAAAGTGACTTTGCACTAGACCATCCTAAATGGTCAGCATACATCTTAATATGGAAACGTTTCATTGATGATATCTTTGGGATATGGTGTGGTACACATGATGAATTAAAATCTTTTTTTACATACCTTAATTCGGTACACTCAAGAATCAAATTTATGATGGAGATTGGCAATCCATATCTGCATTTCTTAGATGTTAATTTAAATATTGAAAATGGTAATATTATGACCAATATTTACCACAAACCTACAGATGCCAACAACTTACTGCATTTTTCGAGCTTTCACCCCAAAGCTATGTTACATAGCCTCCCATATAGTGAAATTCTAAGACTTAAAAGGATTATTTCAGAACCGGAAGGCTTGGATATGGAGTGCTCCACACTCATTGATACATTTAAGCAAAGAGGTTACCCTGATACAGTTCTCACTGAGGCGAAAAATAGATCACTGAATGTGACAAGGACTGATCTTTTGAAAACTAAAACTCGTGATAAAGACATTCCACTACTATTTATATCAAAATTTTCTCGCCAGAGTTTCCAAATCAGTAAAAGTATTAAGAAACACTGGACAATACTGCACAATGACTCATCACTTTTGAGATTGTTCCCCAAGGCCCCTATGATGTGCTTCAAGAGAGGCAAAAACTTGAGAGACAAATTAATTAAAGCCGAAAGACCCCTCAAAGATAACCAGCAGTTCTTGACTACCCGGAAAAAGGGAACTTACCTGTGTCTTAACTGTACACATTGTAACAACATCACTAGGGGTAACTTGCTTTCTCACCCCCAAACAGGAAAGAAAATAAAACTAAATGATTACTCCACCTGTTTGTCATCAGGGGTAATCTACACAATCAAATGCCCTTGTGGTAAACTGTACGTGGGCCAGACCATGAGACCCACCAAAGAACGTTGGACTGAGCATAAATCCAACATACGGTGTAACAACCAACGATCGCCAGTGGCTAGGCATTTTAACCTTGAACATCATACAATTGCTCAGATCAGATTTCAAATCCTGGAGGTTGTAAAAAAAAAACCAAGAGGGGGAGATTACCACTCCATGCTCCTAAGTAGAGAATTGTTTTGGATGCATTTTTTGGACACCGTTCAACCCAAAGGTCTCAATGAAGAACACTCTCTGAACGGTTTCCTTTGATAATTATGTCTGTTAAGGGTTGAAACAATACCTGAGGGTATTTCTGGACAACCACGACTAGATTTGCACTGTTGTTCTCTACTTGTAAAAATGTAAATATTTACCGGTCTTTGACCGTTGACTTGTTTTTAGTACTCATGTGTATCCTATGATGGAATTTTGAGCATCCCCTATGTCACATTTTGGTTTTAGAGTATTCTGTACTACCTCAACTAGTATGTTGCTAATTCTTACCTCTAGCTAATCTCTGTATAGTCACCATCGAATCATGGAGAAAAATGATGTCTTTAACACATTGATGCCCTGTTATGGAGACCATGTTAACTAATGATTGAAATTAGTACTATTCTTCCCGTTACAACTGTTCAATAATGGTCTGATATGTTGATTATAATCCCTCACTGTACATGTTAATCTATATATGTCTACTTGGCCATCATGTGTATTGATGAGATATAGTAAGAAGATGTCTTTTTTAGCCCTCTTGTTGAGATGATCAGCTCTGAAATTGCCCAACTTAACTTTAGTTCCCACTTTCATTTAGTCCGTTTTTCATTACTCATTATGAGCTAATATTACTGTCCATTAATATACAATTCTAGCCATCATGCCATGTTCACTAATGTTTTCTTTCATTGTCTAGTTTATTTTATTGTATTTTATTTTTCATTGTTTCGTCAACTTTTTGACGATGTATCATTCGGAAATTGGTTAGTTGGTGTACGTCGTATTTAGTGCACTTCGTTTCTATGCAATGCCACCAGCCAGGCTGCTCATAAGGAGCATACTCTAATATGGCCGCTTCAAGGCCTCCTAGAAGACATTAGTAGTCTGTTTTCTATTTCTAGCCTAGATACTCTACCATTGGTTGGAACAGCCCACGTGGTCTCATTCCACTTCCCCTTTTCTGGAGGATCGCGTCACTATGGTAACGGTCGCCGATGCCTTCACGCTTTCCCCATTCAGCACTGGCTATCCTGCAGTTACAAGGTCGACGGATCGCTATCGAAGGTACACGACCGCTTTGATTAGAACTCTTCTCTTTACAACAGAGCCGCGACCGCTGCTCTAATTACATACTCTCATGATTACTTCTTTTTAGCACTGCAATTCGATCGGTTCCAGTGCCAGCGCATGGTGGAATCGCCATTATGTTCGCCTTGGACCTTTTTTAGGAAATCTGCTGACTTGGATGCACACCCAGTTCTCTAGAATTGGGTAGGTTAATTGATAATCTCCTTTGTCTATATACATTGCTGACTCTCGTTTTTCGGGCCATGATGGCCCGGGTTTAGCTCACATGGATTTATATTTGATTCTAAATAAATTCTACTTTGAGATTCTAATTGGGCTATACAGTGCATTTCGCGCTCCTTATGTAGATTGCTGACTCTTATTTTTTGCGTTCAGACACGAGTACGTCTCGACAAGAGTAGATTGTTAATCTCTAGGTTTATATTATTGGTTTGTGACACAAGATTTGTGCCACAAATTTCATTTCATTTTATTTTCATATCATTGTCTTTCGCTCTCAGATCAGAACAACCCCTCTTGTTAATTCTGATGGAACTCGACTTTGAGCCATTCTCCATTTAACGGCACCTTTGCCATTGAAGCCTGAGCATCAGCCTTTTTGCTTCATCCCGACATACTGGAAGAATTTTCGCTTCTCTGTTTACAGCACTGTCCTCTACTTGATTCTATCAGGTAACTCATACTACTCTAGTTTATGGGCAATGTCAGACTAATCTAGTCACTCCATGTGGGCAATAGGGCTCTATATATACATTTGCATATTTGTGTCCAGGATATAAATTTGAACTAACTATTACAATGTCACCTTAGTGATTGAAAACCATGCAAATTATAATCAGCCATACAATTATGTGGATATGAAAACACTGACAGTTTAACCATGGGAACCACAGAAACAATGTTTATGGTAATGAAACCAGCTTAAATTGATAGGTATTCTTGTGTTAATATATGTTGGCATACTCAAAAAGCCTGCCTTCTAATGTATAAATATTTTGTTTAGAGTTTGTTGAGGCCTATGAAGAAGAGGCGTCCAGCCTCGAATTGCGTCGCCACCCAGAAACAGACTACTGGCAACACTCCTTCATTCTTCATTCTTCACTTGTTTTTTGCAAATTTACTGAGATTGTTTTTGTCTTTGTACCCAAAAGCCTCTACTTAAAAATAATAACATATGCACTTATGTGCTTTTCAAATAACTTTTTGTGTTTGAAACTTCTTGAGTTTAAATACCATTTAATTACTCAAAGAATGTATTTCCTCGAGGATATAGTAGTTGGATTATCCAACACACCCTACAGTGTGCAGGGGACGTGAGGGTTCAAAGTTTGAATCCTTTCCTTTTTTGTTGTTATTTGTAGAGGTCTTGTGCCAGGATCTCAGTTCCTCCCCCGCACCTTTAAAATTTAAATACCATTATTTTTTACGTTTCTCTAAATAATCAGTATACTATGTTGTGCACCTGCCTTGGTATTTTCTTGCCTCCACCCTTGACAGCCGTGCCTCCAAGTCAGTGGGAGCAGCAGAGGTTGAGGGTGCTGCGGCTGGATGTGCAATTGCAGGGCTGGCCTCGGGGGTGGTACTGAGGTCGGAACTGTGCAGTGCAGGATCCGCCATGGGACTGGAGAGTGTGGCCTGAGTGTGGGGTTAGGAGGTGGACGGGGGGCTAGGGGTGTGTGGACATTCTACATGGATTGTTCCATCTTGGTCCACGTAATCCTCTACTCCTAGATCAACGTCACTGAGTGGGGCTGTGGCTGCTGCCTCACCAATTGAGCTTGTGGCAGCGGACTGGGGGCCGTCAGCCTCCCCTTCGGCTGTTGATGGCAGCTCTGTGGTAGCAGTCACATCCACTGCTGCGGTGTCCTTGTGTGCCTGTATGGCCTGTGCACCTGCCCTGGATTGGCCAGTGGCTGGCGGTCTGGCCCTGGATGTGGAAGGCCTTGTGGATGGGTCATGACTCCCGCCTTCCCCATCAGTGCCTATGTGGGAGGAACAGATGCAGGGCATCAGTGAAGCTGTTACATGCAAGAAGCATGAGATGGTGCAGTACGGTATTTCATTTATCATGCATTGCAATCTTATAGGTGTATCACACAGGGTAGTTTCAAGAGGGGGCATATTGGCATTAGCGGTGGCATCTCCATTTGGCACTGATACGTAGCAGGTGGTATGCCATTGTATTGGGCTTTGTGTGATGTGTTACATGCAAATTGACCCTGTGTGTTGGGTGTCTGTTGGTAATGGGATTGGCACACAGCATGCATTTCAGTGTGGCAGGGTTTGGGCCTCCGTCTGGACATGGATCTGTAAATGTGTGTACGATGGGGCATGCATTGCCTTGCCTCGGCTCACATTCACATCAGTTGTGCTACGTCATGGTTTGGCCTACTGGGGTTTGTAGGGTCACTCACCTCCTTCTCCAGATGTCACGGCACCCGTCTCCATCTCCCTGAAGCCCTTGATCGATTCCATCTCGATGGTAGTGCTGCATGTCTCCTCCCAGCGCATGTGTTTGACCGGGGAGTGGGCACCCCCACCTGTGGCCATGGCCTCCTGACAATTGCTGGCCATGATGTTGCGGACCCTGAGGCGGAGGTCATCCCCCCTTTTCTTGCAGTCTTTGACTGTGCATGGGGTGGTGCCGACTGCAGACACCTTGCGGACTACCTCCTCCCATATCTCATTCTTCCTCTGCTGCACCTCCTTTTTGAGGTTATGGGTGTAGACCTCATCGGCATGGCCAGCAAGGGTATCTGATAACATGTTCAATTCCTCATCTGAGAAACGCTTCTTGCGCAGGCCGGGGTTGGTTTTTCGGGTTGCCTTAGACATGTTCTTTTCAATGGTCCAGGTCTCTCCTATGCAACACTGGTGGTTTGGGAGGATTGCAATGGATTGTGTTTTTAAAGATGGCCGCCGGTGCATTTCCTGTTCTGATGCAATGACGTTACTTCCGGGACCGGTATTACGAACCCGGTATTTACATGGTGTTATTACCGGGTCGGTATTAAAGAGTGCCTCCTAGGCGCAGGCGGTATCAGCGGGTCCCGTGATGCCGCTATCGGGGGTTGGAGGACCTTTAGCGGCATGGCGGTATGGCCATTACCGGCATGGGGGTTCGCGCGTCTCGCGCACTCGTAATCAGCCACTATTAGCAACGTCAAACGAGCATGGACCCGCTACTTCCTCCATGCCGGTAATTACCCCATTTTTAGCGCACTTCTCGTAATGAGGCCCAGGAACTTTGTTCCTTCAGCTGCTACGATGCTGGCCTCTATGTCAGGGTCAGCAACGTTATGGCCCCCGTCAGGGTCCCATTCTTGTCATCGTGAGAAGATGTGAACGTGCAAGATGACGGCCCAATTTTGGCACAAACTCCTCCTTCATTGCTTTGATCATATCAAGGACATATCTATTCTGGTGAGTCATCAGTCTTGTGGCTCTCAATTCTTCTCTGACAACATTAAATCCCTTTATGGTAGTGTTGATTGTCTGCAGGAGCTCACAGCGAGTGATTTGCCGCCATTTCGCATAAGCCATCATCTGGATCCCTGGCATAAAGATTGTTGTGAAGATTGAAGCAGTTTTGCTGAACAGCCTATGCTTATATGGAATAGCATCAAAGGCTTCTATTGATTTCGCTGAAAAAAGTTCTCCCTCCTTGTTCGGTTGAAAAATTCAAGTGATCTTCTCCTCAAATGGGCATCTGCCTTTGGAAATTCACCAATGTTTAAGTCACTCTGAAGAATCACTAAAACTGGAACATGAATGATCACTATGGAACACGTTCCTCCCCAATCTTTGGGCAGCTTTATGTAAGCTCTGGATCCATAAGCCCACTATAAGTCCATCAGGATGGCTGTCTCTGCTCCCATTTTGGAGACATCTACTGTAGCTTTGCACCCTATGTTAGTTCCCACATGCTTCTTTCCATCTCTTCTGAAGTACAATGTTGCGTTTGTCAATGGGATCACCATCACTGGACCTGATTCATCTTCTATCCATGTTAGCAGCTTAGCATGTTCGGCCCATTACTTTAAGTACTCATCATTCACTTTTTGCACTTCTCGCACGTATTCTGACTTCAATAGATGAGCTGCACAGGACATCAGTCCTTCTTCCCGTCCCTTCTTGTTCTTCACTCATCCATAGACTAGCCTCTGAGATCGTTCCCAGCATCCAGGAGCCTAAGGTGTTTATCTTTTATTTGCACAGTCCATCCTTCTTCATTCTTTTATGACCACTTCATCCTGTCCTGCCCTAGGGTACCTGCACATCTTGCTTTTCTATGCAGGCTCCCTTTCCATCTGCGCAGTCTTGATATAATCATCCTGGAATGGAAATGACCATTTTGATCTCCATCGTAGAGTGGCCCAACTTCCTTGGAATGGTCCTCGAGTCATATATGCAGCAAGGTGAACAAGATATCTAGCATCATGTTCTCGAATTTCTCTGGCAACAAAAGTTCAGGCAGCATTCATGGCACAAGGTATGAGAGCACAAATGTAACAACTCTCTTTGGATGTTCTTTCTCCCATCTGTTTCATGTGCTGGTACCACATGTTATGACCCAATGCAATCTAGATCATTGTTTATCCCATCATTGTCTTCCTCTGTACTTCTTCTTTATCTCCCCCTCAATTTGTCAGCAACCCATGGAAATAACTCTAAAGTAGCTCTGCTCTGGGGATAACACAAAGGGTCTTGACTTCTTGGTAAGGGGTAAATCAACACCACTTCCTGGAGTGGGGAGGATCAAAGGGACTTCTGCCTCTTTTGGATCATAGTAATACAAAAGGTGAATTATAATAAACAAGAAGACACAAAGCATAACTCTGCATATGTATATTGCAAACCAACTTATCCCCACCACTTATGCCATTTTAGAATTTCTTGAGTCTGCTCATTCTCTGAAACCGTACAATTTTCAGCATTCCTCATGTTTGCTGTACTCATTTAAGGAAGGAAAAACACTTTTTAATCAAACAATTTGATGGGTCTGGTATTTTCAGAATTTCTTCTACTATTGCTACACGCAACCTTCTTATTACAAGGCCATTCTTAGGATCATATAAGAAGGTACGACTGTCCACATCTCTTCTAACAAGGGCAGGGTAAGCTTGAAGAATAAACACAAAGACAGCAAGTAGAAGTGCATGGGCATCTCTGTTAGTCAGGACCAAAGAGCTCGCCAAATAAACGCTAATTAAAAAACAAATTGGGGTACTGCTCACACTTCCAATTATTGAATCTGAACTCAAAACCCAGTTCAGGCATATTTGTGATGCATCATTTTTCAAAGATTCCTGTGGCTCAAGCAAAGATTTGGACTCCTGCAATAATATCTATGAAGAGTGTCAAAGCCACAGTCCAAGTGCAATCTGCATTTTTTTTATCAGCTAGTTGATTTATCGTCCTTCCTCTTTGTCATAGAGAGAGTCTGCACATGCTGAAATACTACTTCTTGTCTTGCTTCTGAATCGATCATTGGGGTGCTGCAGCCACTCCAATGTAGAACGTGACTTCATTCAGATGGATCCAGGCTCGTCTGCCTTGGACCTTTACTGCTGAAGAAGTAAAATTCTCAACTACAAAAGGACCATCAAACCTTGGCTTGTGCCACTTCCTAGTGAAGTTTTTGATCAGCATGGTGTCGCCAGGAAAAAGTCGTAGAACTGATAATCATTCTGAAGATCCAGTTGTTGAATGGTTTTTCTCTGTGTTCTGAGACCGAACCCCCGGCGCTTGAGTTGAACTGAAATTAGAGATACTAGCTGTCACACATGTCAAATATGCACATAACTAATTTCCTAACATTTCTGCTGTATTCCGGGCATCTCTTCTACTCCTTGATGGAGGAGTCAGAGGTGTTCCCATTCACCTTCCTGTCACAAGTTCGTGGGGTGTGAGGTGGTGGTCTGAGCCAGGCTGATTCCTCAAAGCATATAATGCTAAGGTTAGGCAATGTAGACATCCCTTTTTCAGCGTTAACTTGAGTTTGGCAATTCTCTCTTTAAGGAGGCCGTTGAGCTTCTCACGTGTCCCGTTTGATTGTGGGTGATAAGCAGAAGAAAACGTATGCTTAATGATCAACAACAATCCTATTTGTTCAAATACTTCATTGAAAAAATGTGGCCCATTATCAGATCTCAGCACCTCACACACACATCATCTCGGAAAGGCTTCACGTCCTAAAAACTTTGCTGCACAAGTGGTGTCAGGGTGTGTACATGGACCCACTTCGATCCACATGGCGAAGGTACACACTACCACTATCAGATACCTTTATCCATTACATACTTGCAGGATATCAACATAGTCAATATGTAAATGCTGAAAAGGACCATTCGGTCAAGGAATTACTCCTCTAATCATTTGCAGTGTATGCCCAGTGTTAAACATTTTACATGTGGTGCAATTTACTACATAACATGCAACATGTTCTAACAAATTTAGCACAAACAAGTCTTCTGCAATTGTTGCAGCAAGACTTTCCCTAGTTATATGAGCTGGGTAGTGCAGCTGTTCAAGCGCTACCCTTAGTAATGCAACTGGCATCACCGGCTTTCCAGTGCTGTCCTATCGTCATAATGCTTCTGTGGGGGATAAAGAACACTCCCTTTGTTTCCATAATTCCTGCTCCTCCTGTGGTGCACTGCCTTCAATCTCCATTAATTGGGTTCTCGGTAAATGATTAAATCCTTCTGTCACTACCATAATCGTGACTACCTTTTCCTTAACATCTAGAGTATCAAAATTTGAGGTATCGGGTGAATATCCAACCCTCTTGGCCTCTACATCTGCGTCTTCATTCCCGCAAGAGATAAAGTCAGTTTTCTTAGTGTGCGCTGTGCATTTAAATATCGCTATAGCTATTGGAGTTGTAGTGCCTTAATATGCTTGTCCATTAAAGATGCGTGTTGCACTGGAGTGCCATCCGCTCAGAGGTAGCCCCTCCTTTTCCAGCATGCTAGCCCTGCATGTACAGTTGACGTCACATGGGCAAAGTCACTGTACACCGTCACTTCCTACCCTGCATGATTCGCGAGCGTGACAATGAGCGCTACCAATTCTGCTGCTTGTGCCAAAAAGTTAGATGGTAGTCTTGCACTTGCTACAATTCCAACTCGCCATTTGCTCTATGGCTTATGCAGCACCAGAATACCTTTTGCCACTTAATTGATCCATTTTTCGAAGAGCCATCAAGAAAGAGAACCTCCCCTCATGCGAACGCATTTTTCTTTACACGTGTTATATCATAAAACTCAACATAATTTGCGTAATCATGCACATGCTCACCTTCAGCTATTGGTTCAGCTACAAATGTATCAGCTACAGTTGCACATTTGTAACGGGATTCACTATTTTACATCTGACAATTTTAATTGCTGGATTTGAGATCATCACTTCATACACCGAAGCTGTCTGAGATGTCAATGTGCCTTTGGGTTTCTCTAAAATGGCAAATGAAGCATGTTCTACAAAAAGCGTCAGAGCAGCCCATTACCATGCTTGCAGACTTCTCAATTGCGAACGTGGCAGCTGCCAATGAGTGTTCACAAGGAAAGTGTCCTTTCATGACTTGGTCTAATATCCCACTGTAATATGCCAGATGTTTGTACCCTAATGTAATCCTCTGTGTAAGCACTGCTGTCATAACTGTCCCATTTGGTTGCGAAGACAAGAGGAATTGCTCAGCATAGTCGGGAATTCCTAAAACAGGAGCTGTACAAATTGCCTTCTTTAACTCTTCAAACCCTTCCTCCATTTCCTCAGTCCATTCTATTTTGTCTCCTTGTTTACCTTTGTTTTCTTTACAGCCTGCAAAAGGGGTTGTGTGTACAAACTATAATCAAACACCCATGCTCTTACATAATTACAGTCCCAACAACTGTTACATCTGCTTCACCGTGTGCGGTTTTGCAGTCTTCATGATCGCCTCAGCCCTTTCAGGTGTCACTTTCTTTCTCTCATGTGAAATCAACTGTCCTATGTATAACACTTCTTCTTGAAAATACTGTAGCTTCTCTTTGTCTACCTTGTATCCCTTGTCTGCTAGAATAGTCATTAAATGAATTGAGTTCTGTCTGCACTCATCCTGTGTTGTGCTACAGATTAAAATGTCATCTACATACTGTATCACAATGTTCATCAAATCAATAATGCCTAAGTCCATCAGCAGGACTTTGTTAAAGATCAATGGAGACTCACAGTACCCTTGGGGCAGCCTAGTGTGTTTCAGACGAGTCTGGTGAAACGTAAATAATGTCAAGTCTTGTAAGTCTTTGTGCAACAAGATTGAGAAAAACGCATTTTTCAAATCGATCACCGTGAAATATCGAGCTTCTACTGGGATACTGCATAATATCGTCCCAGGATTAGGAACTAAATGAAACTCTGTATCTACAATCTGTTTAATCGGTCTCATATATTGTATAAATCTCCACAACCCTCCCTTTGAATTCTTCACAGGGTACACCGCGGTGTTGCACAATGATTCTGATGGCACCAGGACACCTTGTTCCATAAGTGCTGAAATAGTCTTGAAAATACCCTCATCTATCTCTCAAGACATTGGGTACTGTCTTGCTCGAGGTAAAATCGCTCCTGGTTTTGACTTTACTTTAATCTCCCCTATCCCCTGCAATAGGCCTATGTCATAAGGGCCTGTAGTCCATAAGACGCTTGGCACTTTCTCCAAGTCCTCGTCAAAAAATGCTGGGTGCTGCTGCATTATCGGCTTGCACTGAGGGATTTCCCTTTCCTCTATTCTATTCCAATATGTAATGCTCATAAAGAACACCACTTCATCATCTGTTGGGTCATCCCTAAACATGTCATTGTCAGTGACGTCAGCTAATCTACACCCTTCCCCAATGATATATGATATGATATGATATGGTATTTGTAACGCGCCTATACACAAGTGTTTCAAGGCGCGACGAGGCAGGGAGGGAGGAAACAAGGGGAAGACAGACAAACGATCCTACTAGGTCAGGTGTCATTCAGATCGCGCAAGTGCGGAGGTAAGGGGAAAAGGAGGAAGTGAAGGGGGAGGAGGTGAGGGGGAAAGTGCAGTACAAGGTAAGTAGCGTAAAAAATAATAAATAATAAATAATAAATAAAAAGGGCCAGCTGGTGGCAAGTGCGAGGTAAGTGCAGAGCAAGTGCTGGGAAGGGGGCTGTAGGGATACAGTGACAGTCCCACAGTGCAGGGGGAGCCAGGGAGGCAGTGCAAGTGGAGAGTGGCTGGGCCCTGGACCGAGGTTGCTGAGAGTGGCCCAGATGCAGGTTTAGTGCTGAATTCAGTGGGGAGTTAAGCAGGTTTAGCAGGGGAGAGGGAGAGAGAAGGCAGAAGCGAAGAGGAAGGTTTTGAGGTGCTTCCGGAACCGGAGATGGTTCTCCTCAAGTTTCAGGGAGGCAGGAAGGCTGTTCCAGAGGGAGGCCCCTGCTGCGGAGAGAGATCTACCCCCAGCTCGTTGCTTTGAGAAGCGGCTGACCATGAGGGAGTTGGAGACGGATGAGCGAAGGGCTCGTGAAGGAAGATATTTAGGAAGAGAGAGTTGAAGGTATTTAGGTCCCAGGCCCCAGAAGGCCTTGTGGACAATGCAGAGGGTTTTGAACTTAATCCTCGCAGCCACTGGGAGCCAGTGAAGAGATTTCAGTCCTGGAGAGATACAGTCCCTGGGCTTGAGGCCAAGGACAAGTCTCGCAGTTCTGTTCTGGATAAGTTGCAGAGGGCGGAGAGTGGAGGCAGGCAGATTAAGATAGAGGCTGTTACAGTAGTCCAGCCTTGAGAGAACCAGGGCTCGGGAGACAGTGAGCTTCTGGGGGAAGGAGAGGAAAAGAAGAATACCTCTGAGGAGGTGCAGCTGGTAGTGTGACTTCTTAGAGACGTCAGATATATGAGGAGAGAAGGAGAGTGTGGAGTCGAAGATGACCCCGAGGTTTTTAGCCTTACAGGTAGCAGGTAACAGGTAACAGATGGCAATCGCTGTTCTCCAAGGTCTCCCCTTGTCATCTGTTCCTTTGAGCATTGCCATTTCCCCTTGTACTGTGGCTGCATCCAATTCTAGGGGGACAGTCTGTCCCCCCTCTTCGTTCACTGGTATCTGTGGTCTAAACAAGAATTCATCAGGTATCCTCATATTTCTTCCCACTAAACTAAGTAGCTATGTTAACAGAATGCTCACCCCATAAAGGAAAACTTCTGTCTCCATCGATACACCTCGCATAGCCACTTGCCCTGTGAATGCCAGTATAAATTTGCTCACATTCATGTAATGAATTGCAGGAGTGGAACAGACTATACCTTCGTCTGTGAAAGAAATCGTCACGTTAAGTTTTGTCATTAAGTCTCTTCTCAAAACATTAACTGGTGTCTGCCGTGAATACAACAATGGAACAGACATGTCACACTCCCCATAGAAACGGGAAATTCATTATTAAAAGGAACTCAACTTGTAGCTTCAGAGAACCCTTGAGCATTCATGCCAATTGCAGACATCGGATATTTTCCCTCTTGTATACATGAGCATGTAGCTTCAGTGTCTACTAGGAATGAAAAAGATTTGCCTCCCATCGTCACAACGACTCTTGGTTCTGCTTGGGGGTCTGGTGTCACTCATAGTACTGAACATATCAAGTCGCCCTGTAAGCTGCCCTATGTAGATACATGCATACCCCTGTACCTGTGAAAGGATTTCCTCTTAGCACAGTGACACCCCCTATTCTAGGTGTCAATAATTGTCCCGTGTTTGCATTCTGCTGTATCTGCATGGTGGCGTGCTGTAACTGCCCTTGCAGTGGATTCAATGGTGGTTGCTGTGGCTGTTGTATTTGCGGCGCTTGTGCCTGATACACTGTTTGATCTTGGGCGAACCGTTCCCTAGCTTGTGAGCTATATGCTGGAGGATATGCTGTCCCCCTCTTGAGAAATGGCCATTTTGTACATACATTTGTCTCTCGCATGTGCGTGCAATGTGTCCTGTCATCCCACACAAGTTCTATATTTAGGAGGAGCCCTTCTGACTAGTCCCTCTTGGTTGAATCCTCCTTGCGCATTCTGCTTCTCATTCTGTGCAGTCCGAAACCCACCTTGATTGCTTTGAAATCCACCCCTTCCTCGGAAACCCATACCTCTACCTCGTGGCACAAACCCATAACCTCCTTGGTCTATCGGGCACTGTTATTCGCTTGCGATGTACCCAATGTTTACTGTATCCCCAATCCTTCTCTGCTTGTCAATACCGCCCCTTCTATAGCATATTTTTACAATTTCTTCGGAACTAACTTGGCTTCCTCAAGTTTTCTAGCATCCTCTTTCTTCTTATTTTTCTCCTGCAACAGCGACAGTGATACACAATTGTCAACTGTATTTCTGCCCTTTGCCTCAATTCCCACTAACCTCTTGAGTTGCCTTTGTACCTGCTCGGGCAACCCTTGACATAAAATGTGGTAAAATGCCACCACTGTTTTCCCCACGGTTCCCGTGTTTCAAGAGTTCAGCGCTCTTTAATGTCCTGAATGTAAGCAAGAGGATTTTCGTCTTCCTTCATTTTACATGTCATAATTGCACCCATGGCTGATGTTTTAGGATACTGAACCCCGAGAGCCCTCCAGATATTTGCTCTACAATTATTAAATGGCACTCCATCGTGCGATGTGTTCTGTGCTGTCACACTTGAATAGCCTGCTCTCTTCCAAATGTCATCAGCTCTTTCCCCGGGAATGGCTGCTAGGAGACCCTTAATGTCCCCTATTGGCAAGGTGTTTCCCCCTGTCATTTTTTCTAATTCATAAATCAATTTTCACGCACCCGCTGTTAAACTGTGGAGTTTGCACCTTAAATGATCCTTTTCCATCTGTGGCCATGGAATATACTGTGGTCTTGCTCCCCCTTTTTCAACAAGGGAAACTGCATAAATCCGGACCCACAATTGGCTCCCATTGTCTGCCTATCCTTTGTCGGGAGAATGGTTCCTGATCTTCTCCTCCCTGGCAACGATCTTAAGCTGTTCACATATGGCAGCGATTCTCCCTTATCGCTATATGATCGTCCTTTGCGGATATGCTATGGGATCTGGTGTCCTATCCTTAGGTTGCTCTAGATCGGACCATCTTACTTCCTTATCTGCCTGCAGACTTTCACTCGGGGGCACATGCACTGCATCCCTCTTCCCCATGGAAGGATTCCCTCTCTTCGTTGGACATATCTAGTCCCCAGCTAGTGTGACTCTCGTCCCTTTCACCTTTATCTAAATTTACTCTTCTTAAGGATGAGGCTCTCTGTTCAAGGCTAAATGGATTTTCCTCTTTGCTTCGTGATTGGAAGACCAACGTGTGGCCTCCCTTCCCTCGGCTTCCCGATTTACCCCCTTCAGTTAATTCTTGATAGGCTTCATCAATCCTGTCTCTGATACTCCCTATATCAAAGTTCTCTTCTAAGGCTACTCTAGATGGTCCTGATGTTGTTCCCTGTATCAGGAGAACTCCTCTATTCTTCCCATTGTATTGCTGGACTTGGTTCCATGAACTCCTTTTGAATGAGGTTAATATCGCGCGCCCTCTGTCTTCATCAAATTCTCTTTGCGTTCTCGCTTCCCATCTAAGTCTTTCCTCTTCCTGTCTTACCTCTTCTCTCCTTGCCCCTGTTCTCCTTTCTTCCTCTTCTTTTCATCTCTGTATTCTTTTGTCCCTTAATTTCTGCGCTTCCTCTTCTTCTCTTTTTGTTTCTTGCCTATCCCATCCTTCTATCGCTCTCTGTCTGTTATCGACTTTCTTTGCTCCTCTGCCCGTCGTTCTTTCTTCTGTTGCTCTTCCTGATACATCTGTTTTCACCACTGTCTACCCTTTCTTTTGCATTCATCTTCCTTTACTCTCTTTTCTCGATCCCTGTACTTTCTATCTTGTTCATCCTTGTCTTCCTTTTGCCTAACTTCCTGAATGCTTTTCCCATCTAGCTTGAGTAATATCTGTCCTCCCATCCATTCGTTCTGTATGAGCATTACATCGTCATTTTTATCCTTTTCTCCCTTCTCTCTCTTGATCTCTCTAGGTCTGTCGATATATTCAATTGTACACTCTTTTCTTCTTTGTCTTGTATGATCTTAAAGATCTCTTCTCCTACTCTCCCCTGGACTATCGTCATTACTATAAGCGGGCAGTTCGTACATCGGAATATAATACCCCGTCGCCGATTTCAAATTCCCTAATGGGTACAACCCTTCATCTTACATTTCTTTGCCTTTCACTTCAGGCGAGTCAAGTGGATCAGAAGGCTCAGCACCTTCCTCCTTACACTTATTAAGCATCCACTCTTCAGGTGGTGGATCGTCTCTTTCTTCCTGGTACATTTTCCAAAGCTCTAAAATAGCTAACCCTTTCTCCAATTTCTTCCCCGTGTATGCTGCACGCAATTATGTGGTCATATGCTGTAATAATACTTTTGGCAGCGTTCTGCCTTGTGGCCATGGCATGACATTTTATCTGCCGTGCCTTATAGCCATTCCGCACTATACTGTTTGAGCTTGGGCATGTGATTTGGCAATGTCTTACATAAATGCATCAGGGAAGTAATGTCTCCCATTGTGACAAGTCTCAATTGAATGTCAATACTTACCAGTCTTTACAAGATACCTTTATGAAAACAACAAATATGAGCGCGCTCCAACAATCATCGCTCAAAACCTCTATTTTTCAATAATTTCAATCTACTTCTGGGTCGGTACCGTCAATTTCCCTAAATAGACAATATTACTTTTAACCTTTTCTCAATTTTCTTACACATATGTCGCTCTTCGAGACCTTGTTTCGACACACAAATACAGAAACAGACAGGCTGGTTGACTCTTTACATAAACACCTTAGTGATCACTCTTAATTGCTGCCCCTAATAATACCCTGATTACAGAGTTTAGATTGTTATCTTATGCGGACCTGTCCTCCACGTAGCCTAAATTACTCTGAATGGAGTGTAAAACAATCTCTTCTAAAACCTCTTGGGTTAGGACTCTCTGGCCTACTTTTCTATCTCTCTCTTTATATACAAAAAAAATCTCCTGTTACCCCTGTTACTTTTTCTCATTACTTTAGTTACTTTTTTTAAAATTACCACCACCCCCTCAGTTTGCCATTTCCCTTAGTCTACTCACCATTCGATTGTTTAGCTCGACTCCTTCGGTATCGTCTCCTCCTCCAATCTACCACTTTCGCCTTCTGTCCGCAATGCGCCTGTGGAAACCAGGTAGGGATTTCGTCAAAGAGGGACCCTGCCCACTGTTTTGATTTTTCTTGAAAGAATTGTATATCAGACGCTCTCCACAGGAAATACGCAATCTTCTTACTAGATGGCGGAGGATGCCCGATCGTCCGAAACACTGGACTCTACAGGTCAATGGGTCTTTTTTCCAACCATCCGACATGCTACCAAGTGAACCCTCAAGGTCCTTTAATTGAGGTAACTCATTGTACAATGGATGGGATGCAGAATAACTTGTACACCAAATAAGAACGGCTCAGGAAGTTGGCAAAATGTCTTGTCAGACTGTTTTATTTCCAATTCTCTAAAACAGGGAGTTACAACGGACATCAACGGACGTTGCACAGCATAGTCTCAACGTATTTCTTAAAAAAGCATTCTTATATAGCAAACATTCGTCATACATGGCAGAGAGAGAGACGGAGGCAGAGAGAGAGAAAGAACGAAAGAGCGAGAGAGATGTAAGAGATCATCAAACTTGTAAGCAAGAGTTTGCAAGGACCAGTTGTTTACCACGTAGTAACGTGGTAAACAAGAAAAATCTATGTGGTATTGTGGTTGGCTTAAGGGGAACATCTAAGTATACCTTCTATATAGGGACGGATGTGATTGAGTCTCTACAGTCAGGTGGACAGCTTATGCCCACCCCTAGTGCAAGTCATCTTTAACAGTTATTAGATACACAATACATCATTGGCTCCCAAACTATAAGGCCCGTCGTTATATGGCTTTGTACAATTGGTTGCCATGCTTGTATCCTTCTAGAACATTCAATTCACTAGCAGCATGTAAGCTGGTACCCCAGGTGTCAGTGGGTGGACTTGACTGTGTCTCCCCACCCAATTAGGCCTACATCTCTCATTGTTCATGCCGTCTGTCATTCAAATTGTCTTTGAACTGGTCCTTGCAAAGTATCACTTCTCCTGAAAATAAAAAGTGAGTGTGGGTACTTCTTATCGCAGTTCTGGTCTGTGCGCCCCAACTCCTATTTCCATCCTTGACTCACGTGCCATTTTATTGCATTTAATTGTCTTGAATGAAGAAACTTGGCACTCATGATGTTCTCTCTTTGCAACTTAACAAGGGACACCTCGGCATCTCAGGTTCCCTGTTCTTTAAGGACTGATAACCAATGTTGGTTGCTTCAGCCTTTGACACCAGACCAGACATCCTTTTTTGGGTTTCCTTTGTGCTTCAGCTTATTTATTTGCTGTGACACACGCATAGCTATCAATCCTTCATTCTCTGTGGGTTTGAGCTTACTAAAATTGTGACATTGAACATCCAGATTCTATATAGTGGCAGCACTGCCTGCAGTCTATTCACTACGTGTAGCCAGCCGTTAAGATTTCTTAGTCTACTTGCGTTGCTGCACCCATATAGATATAAAATGGCTTGTATTTTCTACAGTGCTCTTCACACATGCAATCTTCAATCCGCATATGAGAGTTTACTTGATTCTTTACTTCGTCATCAAATTTCTATAAGTTATATGCATCTTCTTCTTCGACCATTCTTCTCAGAGTGTCACGCTCACTTTTTGTGATGCCACCAGCTTCTTTTTTCTCTTATTTTCATATTCCTTTGGGGATCTCTTCCAGGTGATTATTAGTTCTCCGAGGATACATGAGACAGGGTTTCCTTAATGGATACTTACCGCTCCCCCAAACCCCTGATTAGGTCATTTGTATCTTGTGTGGGGCTGTGTTGGTGCACCCAGAGGGTGATGTTTTGAAGTGTATACAAGATGTGGGCCCAGATTTGTTGTCTTTTTTCAAGGACATTTCTATCCAGCACAATGAAGTTTAGGGTTTAATCTGTGATGTGAGGCCTGTTAGGCAAGGAATTGTAAGATTTGAGTCCTGTTGATTTTAAACCGTACGTAATGGGTTTGTTGGAATGGTGTATCAGGGGTGTCAATGAGTGCTATTTTGCTTGTCGTGGCTTCTATTGGTTAGGGAATATTGAAAGCAAATGCAATTTTTATGTTATGTATAACGTTTGCCTCAGCAGGAACGAACAGCATTTGCGGAGTTACTACTAGGGCATGGACTTGTTAAGGTCAGTCTTCTTCATTTACTGCGTTCCTGTATTTGTTTTATTTACTGCATGCTGTGTTGGTGAGGGTGCTTGTTGTGTGTCTTGTTGCATCAGTTAAGTTTGAGAAGGCCAGTGATGAGATGTGTGTGTGTGCATCGTAGTGTAGTGTCAGTTGATTGGAGCTAAGGCCTAGCAACGTGCTGTCTCCGGTGATGGACACCTAGGAGTGAGTAGTCATTTTGTTAGGATTGGATACCCAGTTGGTTCTGTAAGACGTCTGACATTTTGGTAATGGTCAGTAGGGATTTGTCCCGATGGCTTTGGTTGAGTGTTGTGCTTCGCATTTGTACATCTTATTTTTGACTGGTATTGGGCGACAGTTGTCATGGCAGAGTCGTTATATTTTTGTCGCTTTGCTCAGGCTGATAACTTGGGCTGCCGGGCCGTTAACCCCCGCCCTTGGGATGGGAGCTTACGCCATATTAAAATTCAACATAGCGGAGTGTCTAGATTGGTTCAAGAATGGCCCTGCCCAAAGACCTCAGAACATGCGGACTGTGCAGGGCAGAAGAAATTGAAACTGTCAAAGATCTACTTTGCCCTTGTCCAGCTACGCTGCAACTTAGACACAGAACCTCATTGGCAGCGGGTAAAAATAGACTGGCATGATATGGGTCTTTTATGGAAGAGTTTTTTTGAGGATAATGATATTCCACTCATTTATCACATAACCAAGTACTGGAGGAATATAAATAGATTACTCAGCGACATTGGAAAAAGGGGTCAGCCAGAAAATAGTAACACATCCTATATGGACACAAAACCATAGAGCTTTCCAATATGAATGTATGAATCTTGTGAAACCGTATATGTATTTTTATGCAGATAAGTGGACATGGATACTATATGTGTTGGTATTTTATTAAAACACCAAACAGTTTGGCTGAATTATAATTTTTAAAAAACACAGTAATGAATAACATCATTATTTGCTTGTCAAAACACACTAAAGTCTGATTCTTATTGTAGTTACAAGTCCCCAGAGCTTGCTGAGTATGCTCTATTTCTCCATTTATGACTTTTTCACATAGCTTATATCTCATCAGTCCTAAATTCACAGGATTTAAGTCAGATTGGAATGACCAATTCAGAAGGACCAGGAGATTCTGAGGGCCAGAGGAAGTCACACATTACATAATGCTGCCCCTGGAGATGGCATATGTAGTACCTACAGGGTTCTCCCAAACTTCCCCCATGCAGCTGGTAGGAGGTTCCTATCTGCACATCTACAATGTCCAACAAATAACTACCCCATTTTGTTCCATAAACCTCCACTTCTAGTTCAGAGAAACATTGTACAAAGGAGCCCCAGACTTTGGGTCTGAGTCAGGTGATTCTCAGACATCACTTTCAAAGGGATCTTTGGGCAGCAGGGACCCTCTTTCTCCACATACAGAACCATAACATCCAGAAAGGAGCCACAATGTCACTTTAAATGGAATAACTAGCCATACCCAACAAGGAACAAAGGCATGGTACACCAAGCACCATATAGCGGGAGAGGAAATGCACCCTTAACTTATCATTTACACATAATATCTCCCCCTCACTAAGCTAGAGCATCACAGAGGAAAATACTGCCTCCCTATTTATCAGTACAACTTGCACATTCCAAACAGTTATTTCCCTTTGCACCTCATTGTAAATCCCAAATTCCCCAGGCTTAAACCCTTTCATATGCAGGGAAGGCAGTGAACCAGGGAGAGCTACAGACCCCTGCCTCACCCCAAAAAGCGTACAGACTCCATGTAATGGGTTCAACATGAACACTATCTTTTTTTAAGGAAGCTTCCGAACTAAAAAGACTAATTTCTAATCAGATTGTTACAGTAAACCAAGTGACCACCACCGCCAATCAGGGATCAGACACCTGTCGAGGCACTACAAAAGAAGGCTCAATTTCCCCATCTAGTGAGGGAAGCTAGAGTGCACCTGTGCCTTTCAGAGCTGTGCCAGACGAGACTCCAGTGGAGCTGAGAGGAGGGAACTTTGCAAGAGAAATAGAGGAAGAAAGGGTAGATAAGAAGCTTTGAGATGGAGAGACTGGCACTGCAGAAGTTGGACGGAAGAGAGAGAGGCAGAGAGAGAGAAAGAAAGAAAGAAAGAAAGAAAGAGCGAGAGAGATGTAAGAGATCATCAAACTTTTAAGCAAGAGTTTGGCATTGAGGGAGGGAGAGACGAGAAAAGAGAGGCAGAGAAAGGAGGAGGAGTGAAGCAGACTTGAGAAAGAGAGGTTGGTATTGAGGGTGGTAAAATGAAGAGTGAGCGAGAGAAATAGAGACAGAAAAAGGAGGAAAGAAGCACAGTTGTAGGGGAAAGGTTGTTATTGAGGAGCTGGAGAAACAAAAGCAGACTGTGACTGAGAGGAGTCATCTAAACATTGTTTGGCACAGAATGGCACTTACAACAATCTAATGTTATGATGCAGTTACTAACTCCCAGGAAGGCCATAATTGAGTAAGGATGGAGGAATAATCCTTGCTGGTGACTATGTACCCAAATCCAGGGGGAAAACTTAAGAACCCTGGGAACATTTGAGAAGAGGAGAGGTGGGAACGCAGAGAAAATAGGAATGGAAAGTAACTGTTTAGTACAGGTCCATCTTGGTTTTTGAGGGTGTGTCTTTGCTAAGTCCTAATGAAAGTTTCACCCCAAGGTCTGGACCAACCTGAGCCGGTGATGGGCTCCTGAGTAGGCAAGCCTGTGGTGGGCGCCCCGGCAAACCCACAGGATATGATGGACCCTTGAACTGGAATACCACCTTTGATTGGGTGGCATCACAATAAAAACTGCAGCGTGAAATTTCACCTTGGAAAGATGGGGGAGAAATCAACTTTCATCTGGACATTGAACAACAAAACCAAGTAAAATCAGCTTTGTCACAGACCACAACAAGGATGAGCATTGAAAAACCCTGAGAACTTTTGTCAATTATTTTGTGGGAATCATTCAGGGCAGCACAATGGTGTCCAAAAACTATCGTGCACTTGGGCAGCATTGGTATAGAACCATTATTCTACATTAGGGCAGGCTTTGAATATCAATCTAACTGACTTGTGTTCTCCTTGAAACTCTGCACTATTATATTGAGATATTGATCTGGTTGGCTTGTTAGACCAGCTCACTGATATAGCCAGCAGACCTTACCCCAACCTGTGTGTTGCACATAGATCAAAGGGAATTTGCATACAACTGTTGAGCCTCAAATATTTAGTTGATCCATTGCCCTGTCACAGCTGCAAAGCAGGTCATTCATCAGCTTCTCAAGTAGAGTAAATCCTTTCTATATTTGTTTCTTTCCCACCGATTTGGCCCAACAGAGAGTGAGTACTGTATTCCGCCTCATGATGACTTGGGGGATTTCCAGTGCTCTGGGTCTTCTAGTGGTTTTGCAGTAGATGGATAAGGTAAAAGCCAAACACCTTTATATCTGGAATGAGAGAAATATGGTTGAGAATACAGTAAGAACTATCCCCACTCACTCTCTGTAACCCTTATGCAAGATATTATGAAACAAGTGGAATGATGGGTTCTTGGAGCTGAGTTTAGGCTCCTCCTTTGCTGGGAGATGAGGAAATAGTTGAATTCCCTCAGCAATACAATGTAAAGATTACTTCTTTTTGCTTGGATTCCATTTCAAGCAATGTATATACTACTTTCATAGACTATGTAGTGAATGCAATGGTTATGCATGATGATTAAGGCCTAACTATGTGGGATCTGCCAAGATGTGGTTTTTAGTTAGTGTGGATAACAGTTCAGTGAACAAATCCACTGTGGAGGGCTAGATGAGTGTTAACTACAATGAATATGCTTTATTGTGGTAACTGATTGGGAAGCTGGTTACAGTCCCTTACTTGTGTTTGCTTTTGTTTCTTTAGATACGAGCAATGCAGAGCAGATGCAGATCAGGCCTAGTTGGCATTGCAGTCAAGAACATTGTCTGGATTAACTGAATCTTGAGTCGAGAAGTTGGTTTGTAGTTAAATCATTAATTGAACCCAGAGCACCAAGCAGAACATGTGGATGGGGGCCTTCAATAGTGTTAGTATCAAGTTTAATAAATATAAAGATACAGCATTTCACTAAATCAGGTACATTGTTCTGAACTCAAGAAAGAAGCTCCATTAGTAAGAAACTGCTTAGACAATAACAGAAAGATGAACAAATTCACACATGTAATCTAACAGATAACTAATGTAATGTGATCAATCCGATGGAGTTATCCCTGTTTCCTGGGGATGACATCCTCCGATGTGGCCAGGGGGCAGAAGTCACTACCTGATCCTGACCCCATGAATGGCTATATGAGGGAAGATCATATGGGAGCAGACAATGGATGATGTATGGTATCCCCCTGTCCCCTTGCAAGATGAATCTGCCATACAAAACACCCAATTTGATTCCTTTCCTGCTCCCTCAAAGGAAAGTGCTTCTCTAAAACCAATCTGAAGACCATCTTTCACATGCTGACTTGCCCTCAGAACATGATAAAACCATTCCTCCAATGTTTTTGTGCAAGTTAGTTAAAAGGAACTATGATTACCAGAAACATCATAACACTGCGACGAAGAAGAGGAATGGGGGAGTACAGAGCAGGAGAAGCCCCGAGCACAGGCAATGCTCTCGTTTTTGGGAGAATGCACCTGTGCCCGGGATATTTAAAACAAGGTCACCAGAACAAATGGTAGACTGCTGGTGGGAGCGGGCTGATGCTCTTCATGTTACCGAGGAGCTGAGAGAAGGACGTCAGAGCCAACAAGCTCTGGTATTGACCAGAGGAAGGCTGCACAAAAAAGATTCAGCACAGAAATGTCTATAGCAAGTGCAGGGTTCCAGGGCATTTGCCAGTGGAAAGAAGCAGCGAGACACCAACTGCAAACCCGCAAGGAGAAGAGATGCCCAACCGGAACCTCTAGAAACAGGAAAGCCGAAAGATGAGAATCACGAGGAAGAGAGAATCCGGCAGCTGTCATCGGAGAGCTACAAGAATAACTTGAAATGCCACGAAGAGCTGGTGAGTCCACGCTGGGACGAAGGGTACATCGGGCATATTGGTGAGCATGTTGCATGTTTAAAGATTAGCAACCAAAAACGGATAAAGAAAGGAAGTTGTTTGTTAATACCGAAAGCAATTAACTAAAAGTACATTTACCACAGAAGGGTTCTTTGAAGTTTGTCCCAATGTTAAGAGAATAAGGAACAGTAACCAGTTATTATTTACCAGACAATTTGAATTAGCCAATAGCGCCAAGGTGGTGAATTACCAAGATTGGAAGTGTGAGTAGAATACTAACGTGACAAAATACTATGTACTAAAGGAATCAGCTAAAAGGGGTCATTTGGTGAATTATAAAAAGCAGAGTTGCAGAGACAGGCAACTACTAGAGTGTGAATACAGGAAACCCTGTCAGAAGAGTGTGCCAGGCAATTACAAGTAAGTGAATACAAGAAGCCCTGGCAGGGGAGTATGCGAGGTAATTACAAATGTGCGAATATAAGCCGCACTGGCATGAGGGAATACCAGGCAACTACAAGTGTGTGAATATAAGAAGACTGGGCAGGAGAGTATACCAGGCAATAAAAAAGGTGTGTGAATATAGGGGAAGTGAGAAGCTCGGGCATGAGAGTATACTTGGTAATCACGCAACCCAAAAGATAAGGATCTTTGTGCCTAATTTTGATATTGATAAAAAAGGAAGGTCAGAATTCTTATTTTCAGGAAACCATGAAGAATAATCCAGAGGAAGGGAAACACCCTGTGGATTAAGGAGCAACATCCATAAAAGACTTTTTGTTGAAAATTATTTATTGTAGAGCAAAGACAAGAACTGTTGTTTGTAAGAAAACAGGGAAAAGGATCCAGGGGACGGGAGACATCCTCTGGATTAAGGAGCAATATCCTTGAGAGACTTTATGTTGGCGTTATTTAATTATTTTGCCATTTGAACATGTTTAAAACACTGAAGGCCAAATACATTATCCCTTTCACCTTAAGATTTATTTCCTTAGACTGTGAGGGTCAGAATAGTACTTTGGAATTAGGATGGTTTTGTTTTGGACATTCTGACACCGACATCCTTGGTTTTGAATTTAGGTAGGGAAACACCTCTAGTACAGGGACAGTGAGGTATTATCCCAAACCCTTTTTATTTATCAATGAACGTCTTTAGCCAAAACCATGTCTAATTTGAGTCTGGGTTTGATTTCTGACTTCTCACAGTAGATAAGCCTTATTCAATGTATTCAAAACACCTGATTACTAGCAGATGTATTTTGAAGAACACAGTTAGAACCAAATCAACTAAGCAAATTCGATTAGTCGTTAGGTATGTGACTTCTGATTGTTATATTGGTAATGACCTACTACATCGATTAGCAGTTAATTTGGATTTGATTAAAGTCTGGAATTGGATTCAGGTAATCTCAAGAAGTCATTTAGTTGAACTTCATTGCCACCTTATGCTGCTGACGTCCAAATCAAAGCCTAAGAATCAATTCCTGGAAATGTAAGATAGTATAGTTTGCCAATAAAGATCAGAAAAGGCCAAACCTTTGTTTAATAAAGAAACTGTTGTAACTGAAATTAATATTCTTCAACAACAAGGACTTTTTCTACATCCAATTTCATCAGTAGATCTTAAAGATGATACCAATCACATATTGGTTGACAATAATGATCAACAAAGTGTCATGTGTCTCAAGACCCCTTTATTGAAAAGGTTGTTAATTTCAAAAATGTGTTTCAGTGGACATAACAAATCTTATCATTGGCCCAATACCTGAAGATTTTATAACAATACTAATGGTAGGAGACAAGAGACTTTCAATACTTAACAAGGGTGGAATTGGATGATGTGCTCCATATGCCCATATACAGTGCAGGATGTTACTTGTAATAGATTGGAAGACTAAATTGTTGTCTGAGCTATCAGTGACTATCTTAATGTTAAGGAGCCATTCGTCATAGTAGATGCAATAACTAGATATCTCTCCTCCCGAATAAAAGATACTTCAGGAATTGCAACCCCAGAAAAACATCCCAGGCTACAGTCAGATGGCTGAAGAACAGATCAGTATGGATGATGCCTGTGAGATGGATGAAGAGAGGGCCATATACTTATTTTGAAGAGTTTGGTGAGGATTCGTCCAAGGGGAGTGAAGTTATAAGCCACCCAAAAAGTGCTCTTCCTATGGGTTTAGCAATTTAACCATAACTACATGGCCGCTACCGCAGGCCATGTAATATGTATATATATATTTTAAAAAACCTTCGTACCTCGGCACGTTGTGCGGACTGCACTCCTGAGAGAAGCTGGGGATCGGCTGTCCTTTCAGCATAAAGAAAGAGTCACCACTTGGGTCCAGGCAACACAAAATATCTTTATTAATAAATGTGCCTTGGAGAAAAGAAAACCTCGTAGAAAATGTATGCGTTTCGCAGTGCACTCACCGCTTGATTACATGATATATATACATCAATATAAGTTGTGTTTGTTTGTGGGTTTGTTTGTGGCTTTGATCTTGTCGAGATAACTCCTCATGAACGGTGAGGTCATGAATTTTGCATGGAATATTCTTTATTTCATTGCCAAATTAATGCAACTATTTCTCGATAGGTCATCCCGTATCCGAGATAATTCACTTTTTTGGGTTTTTCTGCATTACATTTTGTGGTGTTCTACACGCCATCTACAGGTCATTTGTCGGAAGTGCTCATCATTGCGCTGTCTGTGCTGAACTGGTCTTGTCATTTTTTGGTTTTCACATTTTATTTTAGAAGAGCGCGAGTGTCTCTTACTTTTCATTGATTTCTTTTGCAATAAACTCGATACATGTTAATTATTGTTAATTATACAAATTAATTGAACACCACATTTTAATTTACATCCCAATTAAATTCTCACATGAATAGCATATTTGTATGCTTACTCCGATTATTTGTGTGTTTAGCAGCCACAATGGACACCACTGCTCACAACACTACACATGATCAGAGTAAGCATACAAATATGATATTCGTGGGAGAATTTAAATCGGAGATAAATGAACATTTGATGTTCAATTAATTCGTGAAATTAACATGTATCGCATTTTACCTTTGTGGCAAATCACCCGGGCAAAGCAGGTAACTTAGGCTAGTATACACATAAAAAACACAGAGAGGTACCACACAGCCTAGCATATCATTTGACTAAATTCCTTCAGGAGGAGTTCACTCTGTTCTTATTAAGGAGAGGAAGTGGAGGCAAGTCTGGTGGTTGAGTCTGCCCATTATTTCTATTGATGAGGAGGAGCCCTATGCCTGCTTGCAATGACTTTTGAATAAACATGGAGCGTGGCACGAAGAGGAAGTGGAGGCAAGTGGTTTGTGTTGGAGCAGCGTGGACGGTGACCCAAGCACTTAGTAAGTTTACTGTTCACTGTCCTCCCCATTCATTGACCGGGACCTTGGAGCATTCTAATTAACTCTAATGAATGTGCATAGAGAGACGTCTGTCTGTCTGCATTAAGGGGGTTAAAAGTCAATCGAAGTGTTGTGGTCTCCATCACTGCCTGTTATTGGGTGACTAGGCTAGGCTGCCGCCAGTGGTCTAGGATATCTGGACTCTTTTTCCTGCATCCCAAGTGATCTACTGCAAGGACTTTGCCTGTGTGACAAAGTCTGGGTGCCTTAAGGAGTATTTACCTTTACTCCACCTTTACGGCACTTGTGTCTACATTGCCTTTTGAACTCTTTTGCGAGGGCAGGGAAGGTGGGGGGGAGATGGACTAAGACTTGTCCCTTAAGCCATCCGGTGTTGCCTGCCCGCCTGGGCCAATGAGACTGTTACATCCAGTGACACACTGAGCCGGATAATTTTACTGTATTTTGCTTCATTTATCTTGCTTTTGCGAACTGGAATTCTTTGCTCCACTTCTCCTGCTTTTGCTAACTGGAATTTCTCTGGAATTTTTTCAGTGGAATTTATAATTTGTTATGTGTTAAAGGTTTTCTTCCTTTTTTATTTTAATCTGAAGTGGTGCATGTCTGTGTAGGTTTTACTTTATGTTTATACACAGCTTTTATAGTGTTGTAGTCTCAGAAATTTTAGAAGTTTTTTTTAAATAACCTGACAGTTTGAGAATATTTCCAAACACCACAGACTTATGATTTTAGGAAAACATGAAAAGTAGAATTTTTATTTGTTTTAACACTGGTTTTCAATACTGGTCTCACCATGGTAAAAAGAAAAGCTTTGGGTGAGGATGAGCCTGGGAAGAGGGCTACGAGTTCCAAAACCCCAAAAAACTTAATTCAGCCCAGGAACAAGTAAGGGCTATGTTCCACCTTATGCAACCTTCCCCTGGACCTTTATCTGAAAGATATAGCTGGGAAAATTGAAAACGGTATTCAGATCATGGAAAAAGCAATCTGGGACGCTGCTTCTGGTATGGAGGGTCATACTGAGACCCACACTGAGGGCATGTTGAGGGGGGCAGTAGTGTTAGTTCGAATATGGTATTGATGGCTCGGGGGAAAAGAATAGTCGGGGCCTAATTTCACAAGACAGTCTGGAGGTCGACAGGGGGTTGGGTAGCTTAGATGGTGCAGTGCAAGCAGGTACCAAAGGGGAGGGAGACCGGGAGACACAGAGGGAGGATGCTGATGTATCTGTGGAGAGTTGTACCGACTCAGTAAGGGTGGTAATACAGGAATCCAGTGGAGAAGAGGACCAGCCTTGGTTGGAAGCCATACTGGATGAATAACTCAAACCCCTATACCATCTGTTTGCCAATTGAAGTAAGCTCCCCCCCCGCCCGTAGAGGGATTTGGAACTAGCTTGAAAGGAGAAGGGCGAAGTTAATCTCCAGTCAATCTATAAGCAGCTCCAATCCTTCAAGAGTGGGGTAATGAACACCCTTGCTATCCTGGATGAGTCCATTACGGACCTTAAAAGAAAAGTTGCGGAAACTGACTCAAACAAGGCTACGGTCAATGGCAAGGATGCCCCAGTGATTGCTGCGTTGCAGGACCCAGAAGGGTCTGAGGGGGGAAGGGAGGTTGGGATGGAGACACAGAACTCTGAAGTGGAGGGAAATCTAAGGTCCAATATTTTGGTCCCAAACAGGTGACAAGGTGGTGGCCCTGTGATTGTGCGGGAGTGGGTAAAGGCCTATTTTTGAGGAACTAGGGGTTGCAATGCAGGGTTCATGAATGCAAGGAGCACTCTAAACCTACCGCCTTCAGCAGCACCGTTAGTGGGGGTAATAATGGGAGTGCCACCACTGCCAGAGGGGGGGTTTGAATCCACAATTTCTGTGATGAATAAGGCACGTAATTGGATCAATTCTAATCTGATAGACCCTAGCATTGATCCCAGTCTTGTTTTGTTGGTGGGGAGGGTAGGTGGGGAGGGTAGGGGGGATTGTCCCACATTGTAAATCGGTGGAGGGAGACTGCATAGTATTCTCCTTTTTGGACCGATTAATCGTCAATTACCTGATACATTCTAACTTGTCTAGCGGGCTTAAACCAAACAGTCATAGACTTTAAGTAGATTGGTCTCATTGGATTTTTTTTATTCATCTTTGGGGAGGGTTGTTGAACAGGTGAATGGTCCAAGGGATGTGGGATGGAAGCAGGGAGAGTGGTGAGGTGTCCCACAAGGGGGACCTTCCAAAGCCAACATCTGCCCCATTCAGAATTCTGGGAACAGGACTAGCACCAGTACATCAAGACAGAGAGGGAAAGACAAGGGGGTTGTCTCTCGGGATGTTGACATCTCTAACCGGTTTGGCCATCTCTCGTCTATCAAAGAGATAGATTGACGGACGGTTTCACCCCCTTCTGTAACTGTCCCACTCCCCACTGCAATTCTGATTGGGGAAAGTGGATTGTGGGTCGGGTGCTATGAGCACTGAGAATGGGGAAAGCACAGGTGCGCATGGGGATGCTTTCCCGGTGGTGGGTCTGTTGACCTGGAATACAGCTGGGGCTAGAGGAAAATTTGAGAAGGAATACATTGTGGTGTTTTTGAAATCCTATGAAATTATCCTTTTGAAAGAAACGTGGGCACTGAAAATCCTGGATATGTATCCCCAGAAGGGCTGTAGGGTGGCTCTACCCAAGTAAGGGAAGATGAGGTCATTGCCGATACCCTTATAACACCAGATGGAATAGTCAAAAATACCTCAGGAGATTTAGAAGCAAGACACACCACTCTAACAACATCAACTGCGACACGAGTTAACGACAGAGGGGACACGTCAGTAAAATCTATTGACCAAGAGGTCCACATCGTGGAGGACATGCAGAGTGAAAGGAAGGCACCCCCTGGCACACATCCTAGCACCTTGAAACCTAACCAGTCACTGGAGCAAAAAACGAAGAGGACCTTTGAGATGTTCTCAATGATACCTAAAAACCATGCAATTACAGGGGAACAAAGAAGCTCTCCCTGGAGCCGAAGAGAAGCTCTTAAATCAATAATGCTGGAAGAAATTAGTGCGAGCAAGGTGGGCTCAAGTAGAGGGACGAATATACACATCAGGAACACTCAAGTTGGATCAAGAAGCTGACCAGCAAGGAGTGTTACTACGAAGTGAGATCCAGCCACAAGAATCCTAAAATAAATCAAAAGAACAAAAATAACCTTTTGCTTAAGAACAAAGCTACCCATTAAGAAGAGGAAGACGACAAACCCTAAATAAATGAAACATATCAGAGTAAAGCTACAAATAAGGACGTATTGCTACTTCCGCGAAGAGATAAACAAGAAGAGATAGCTGAACTAATAAATCTCTCTACGTACTCTTATGATTCAGAACAGGAGGAAACAACTTTGATTATGCCGGCCTCACAAAATAACTTGCCTCCAATGGAAAGTAAGACCTGCACAGATAAGCATGAATCATCAAGTGAAGTGACAACTGAGGATGAAGAGGATGAAGGGGGTTGGCAGTCGGAGACAGATAATAAATACCCAACAAATAAGCATGAGGTTAAGGATTGGAGTCCTGTGTACAACAATAAGGAGAGACCCAACGTACAGAACGGAAAGATAATCCCAATTAAGCAACGTGGATCTCCACAAGGGCACATAATGGCTTGTGTTGTGTATCATGGATCAAAAGCGGTAATATCGCGAGGCCCTAGTAAACAGGAAAGGGAAAAATTACTCCAGAGAGCACCAATTAAACAAAAATGAATCATACAGAGAGAAAAATGGTCGGCCAAATCACTGGAAGGGGCAAAAGACAACAGAGGAGACACAAATAGAATATAGTTGGAAAGAACCCTATGAGTTAAGGGTGACCTGACCCTCAACAGAGCAAATGTGCTCTGTCTGTGCAACAGTCTACCGTCCTTAAGTATCATACGTTCAAGAGATTTATGCCGAATAGAATTTCCGGAGGAAACAAGAAAGGATAAAGTAATGATTCATCTTTCAGCACTCAAGACAAAGCAGCTTCTTCTGAGAGAAAGGCAAAAGCTAATAGCTGTGGGTTTTCGGCTCAAAGACTTGGTGGAGGACGAGACACGCCCTTGAACACAGCCTAAGGAACCAAAGCACGATGACCTAAGAGACAACCCACTAAAGCAATTGAAAGAGACTAGCCTTCATGGGGATTGCAGAAGCCAAAAAGCTCTATACTACTACACTGAAGGCCCCGTGGTAGAAAAGAGGATACTGCACTTGCGAATTGTAGTGGAAAATTATAATTTTAAGCAGGGCACCTCAGACTCCACGGACCAGTGCCAGACCGCAGAAGAAGACGACAAATGGGGTTGGATAGCCAGGGATCTGGCATCAAACTCGTAACACCATAAGCCCATGGGAGAACAGAACCAGACCCATTTTGTATTTGGAAGCTGGAACACAAGGGGGCACAAACACTTTTTTGTGAAGGAGTAATTACATTCAGAGATTTTGATGTAATTTGTCTTCAGGAGACCTGGTTAAGAGCGGCCCCAATCCTGGAAGGTTGCATAGTCCATGTAAACCCTGCAAAAGAATGTCAGACAAGCCATCCTACGGCAGGCCTGTTAACGGCAATACACCACTCTAGTGGCTTAAAGGTTCTCACAGCAAAGAATTGCTCATCTTTAACCCAATTCACACTATGGCAGATGTCCGGAAGAAGACACAGGAATAAGAGAACAATATTCACTTGCAACTTGAACATAAAATCAAGGGACACAAACATTTTGCACAAAACGTAATGTCCTAGATAGACGAGACAAGGGTGTAACGGCCCAATCTGGACATCATTGTGTGCGGTGACCTTAACATAAATTGTTTTGATCTAAATAAGGAACTGATAATAGAACCAGAACTACACAGATTTTATGAATAACCTGGGGCTAAAAATCAACACCACAAAATCTGCAGTAATAGGGTCCGGGGTAGGAAGAGATCGGTGAAAATGTGACCTATGGCCTGTAATGGGGATATTATCCCTAGAGTCAAAGAATTTGACTATTTGCGTCTTAGATTCTCAGAGTCAGTTACGGGCCGAGCACATGTCAACAGAAAATCCCTGAAGATTACCTAATATGTAGGAGGCATTTCTCGCTTTTTGTCCAGTTGTCAGGGACAACTCCTGGTTTTAAAAGTTTACACTGCGCAGACCAAGGCTGTGATATTATATGGAGCACCATGGTGGGGTTACATGAAAGCACCAGAGTTACAAGTGAAGGAAAATATGTTTTTTTAGAAGATTACTGGTATTGCTGGGATCTGCTGCCTGTGTTTCAGTCCACAGGGAACTTGGTATGGATTTTTGGGAGGACCAATGGTCACTAGCTCTGACTATTTTTTGGCTTCACCTATGGACTAATGAGCGTGCCACTTTATGTCACTTTATTATTTGGACCGTCAAATTGGCTTAAAATCCCTTGGTTAGCATTTATCGTTGCATCCCTGTTCAGAAGTAACATTCAGGTCCTCTCTCCTCCAGCCAGTCTGTTGACATTTTGGGCAACTGTGTTCTTATAAGCACATTTTAAATCTGGCAATGAAGGACAAAAGGGTTTCAATAGAACTGGTTCTAAATCGGGGCAGAAATCATGCCATTATTAGCAGGGTGAGCGAGAGTCAGCCATACCTTCTCCTGAGTTCAAAAAAGGGAGACAGTTGGCTGATCACGCAAGCCAAATTTCACTGCTTGCAGATGAGGGGAAATACTGCAAACTGGGCAGGGTATCCCGATTTATCAAGTTGTCCGGTCTGTGGGGCATATAGAGAGGATCTGAAGCACCTCATATTGTTTTGTCCAGTGTACAGTGACATTAGAAGGTCTACAATTTTACAAGTTCTCAGGTCATTGAATATTCGTTTCCATAGGCCGAGTTTACTATTTCATTTGGCAGAGATTCTGTTTTGACAGCTTGGGCATTACCGTCCTTCTTGAAAAGAGCCATGCACCAGAGAAACGGGATTTTGGCACAACTGTGATTATTCTTTTTTTAATGCCACTGGACATGCACTGTATTCATATTCTTTGTAACTAAATGGTATTCAAAATGTAGTGATTATGGCATGAACTTGAATTCAGATATTGTGGTTTTATAATTGTGATGAACTGGGTATTTTTGATATTTTTTTAGCCAGTGTTTTTTTTGTTGTGTTTAATGGATGAATTTATCAGAATAAGCATATTGACTCACTGTTTATAAAGTAACTACCTTAATCGATGTCAGGTAGCCAGAAGCTAAGCAAAGACCATTGCCCATACAAATATGGCATTTAACATGCTGTTTCGAGGTAATTGACATTAAGTGTCACACGTTGCAATGGCATGTCAATATGTAAGCCAAGGAGCTCTGTACATATTGATGTAATGCAGCATTGTACTGTAAAGGGTAAATGCATGTGGGGTGCATTTGTGGCTGCTAAGGAACTGCATCAATAGTTTTAGCACAAATAATACCTAGCATTGTATAAATAGTTCATTGCTACCATACATGGTATGTTGTAATGCTGTACAGAATCATATACATGCAGTTGTGCAATGACATTGTTACATACTGAAGGTGTCCGCTACTGAGCTATATTTTAGCTGGGACATCGCATATCTAGATTAGATGGTGTGAGACATGTTGCTGTGTCTTCGAAATTCGTATAAATGTGGAAACATAGGACAGGGCATTTAGTAGTGTTCTCTTGAGTTCAACATACAGACTTCATATGTGTCTACAGAAGGACTAAAGAAGAGAGGAGTGGACCACTAAACTGATGGCATTTGAATGTTTTTTGACCTGTCAATTGCTTTTTTCTGCATTTCATTTTTTCCGATAACCTCAGCTATAACCTGGGCTATATCTCGCATCGAGCAACAACAACAATGGCAGCTGTTTCATTTTTAAAACCCCTGGTTTTGTCAATTTACCAGAGATATAGCTATCTATTTTGGAGAAGTGGGCACCCCTTCAATGAATGGGGAGTAGGTTGCAACTTTGCTTGTTTTTTTTTATTCCTAATACCTTTTCTAGTTTTTAACAAATCCTTACGGAACTTTGCCGTCTGGAGGGGCCTATGCATCCCTAATTAACTTTAGGATTTTGGCCAGATTCGTGACTCAAGTCAAAGTCTATTAACAAAAGAATATTTCGAGGTTGCTATGGGAGGCTGACTCACCTTAACTGTAGGGCGGCGACCGCCACCCTATAATATATATATTAAATAGTTACAGAACATCTGAAAGCACAAAAGGTCTGTAAGGGTGAAATTGTTGTTGAAAATGCAGCTGCCTTAAAAACAGCTTTCCTTAAGAAATAAATACAAAGGTAAGGAACAAGTTACGTACCTGTAACTGTTGTTCTCCAGCATGGGTCTGGCATGGATTCACATGCTCATGAATATTCCCCGTCATCAGGCTGGGAATCCTCGGTAAAGAAAGAATCAGTATCAGTTTCGTTTCTGATCTGTCTTTCTTAGTAGTAACCAATCACTGATCTCTGGGTCATACTGCCCCCAGCCAATGACTGCCCTATCCCTAAGCCCCTCCCCTGGCAGCCATCCTCAGATTTGGTAGCATGTAAAGTGGCAGTATGACCAAGTGAAGAGCCGCAGAGGGGTAGGAGGGAGGGTTCGCATGTGAATCCATGCCAGACCCATGCTGGAGAACAACAGTTACAGGTAAGTAACTTGTTTCTTCTCCAGCATGGGGTCTGGCATGGATTCACATGCTCATGAATATAAGAATACATAGTAGTATACCCATGCACAACCACGGGAGATGGCAACAGGCTCAACATTAAGCAATACAACAACTCAACATTAAGCATCTCTTACATCCTCACCAGGCTCACCTTAAGCTTAAGCGAACAGATTGCGCAGCACAGCTTGGCCGATCCTGGACTCCTCCCTGGAGTCCCGATCGATGCAGTAGAGTCTTGTGAAGGTGTGCGTCGACCTCCACGTAGCAGCCCTGCAGATGTCCAGCAGGGGCACACCAGACAGGAACGCCGTGGTAGCAGCGATCCCTCTGGTCGAATGGGCTCTTGGACGGCCGGGCAGCAGTCGGTTTACCAACCGGTGACAGTGCATGATGCAGCCGGAGAGCCATCTGGAAATGGAAGCCTTCGAGAGAGCCTTCCCTTGATTCACAGGTCCAAAGTTCACAAACAGCTGTGATGTCTTCCGAAAACTCTTTGTGCGGTCCACGTAGAACTTCAGCGCTTTAGCTACGTCCAGCGAGTGCAGAGTCCTCTCGGCCTGCGACGAAGGCGACGGGAAGAAAACTGGCAACACCAAGGGCTGGTTGAGGTGGAAGTCTGACGGCACCTTGGGCATAAAGGAGGGGTGCGTCCTCAGCACCACCCTCGTGTCTTGAAAAGTCAAGTATGGAGGCTTGCAAGATAGGGCCTGGATCTCTCCAACTTGTCGTGCGGAGGTGATGGCCACGAGAAATGCTGTCTTCCACGACAGGAACTTCAACAGCGCCGAATGCATAGGCTCGAATGGGGCCCCCATGAGCCTGGTCAGCACCACGTTGAGCTCCCACGCCTGGGCAGGGGCCTTCACCGGCGGGAATGAGCGGAATAGTCCCTTCATAAATTCCTTCACCAGGCGATGAGACCACAAGGACGCCCGGCCTGTAGTTCTGGTGTATCGGGAGATGGCAGCCAGATGTATCTTGATAGAGGTGTGAGCTAGTCCAGCTTTGGCCAGCGACAGTAGGTACAGCAATACTTGAGGGGCCGTAATCCGCAGAGGGTTAATCTTCTGTGCACGGCACCAGACAGAGAACCTCTTCCACTTATGTCCATAGCACTTGAGAGTTGAGGACGCCCTGGCTTTTGCAAGAACCTCTCTGCAGTCAGCGGGGATATCGTATCCTCCAAACTCTAGTGCTGCAGGAGCCACGTCTGCAAGTTCAGCGACTCCGGGTCGTGATGAAGAATGGCGCCTCCTTCTCTGGAGAGAAGATCCACGTCCGTCGCCAGCTCGATAGGTGGGGACGTTGACAAGTCCAGAAGGTCCGGGAACCAGATCTGTCTCGGCCACGCCGGTGCGACGAGGATCATCCTGCACCTCAACCTCTTGAGCTGGTTGATGAGACGGAGCAGCAACGGCAACAGAGGGAACGCGTACAGGAACAGGCCGTCCCAAGGGGGACGAGAAAGCATCGCCCATGCTCCTCGGCTGTGTGAACCTGCTGGCGAACCTCTGGCACTTGGAGTTTGTTGCCGTCGCGAACAGGTCGATCTGGGGTTTGCCCCATCGTTGAAAGAGCCGATCCACCTGGTCCTGGCGTAGTTCCCACTCGTGGCATGAGCGCAGCTCCCTGCTGAGTGAGTCGGCGATGGTGTTTTTTATTCCTGCCAAGTGGAAGGGAACCAGAAACATCCCCTGGGTGATAGCTCACTGCCACAATCCTGAGCCTCCTTGGATAGGGCTGGGGATCTGGTGCCTCCCTGCTTCCGGATGTAGAACATCGTGGTGGTGTTGTCGGTGAAGATCCTCACCACTTTGTGATTTGAGTGCCCAGAACACGGCCCGTAGCTCCAGGATGTTGATGTGGAGAGACCTCTCTTCCGGGAGCCAGAGGCCTCTTGTGTGGAGATCTCCGGTGTGGGCCCCCCTTCCTTCCAGGGAGGAGTCCGTCGTCACCGTCTACTGATACGCCGGGGTCTAAAAGTCTGTGCCTGCCGTGAGGTGCGCACGGGTACCCCACCATAGAATCGCCCAACAGAACTCCTCGTCGAGCGGGATCCTGTCTTCGAAGCTGCCCGCCGCTTGAATCCAGCGGGTGTCGAGGAACTCTTGTAGCGGACGCATCCGAAGTCTGCAAAGGGGCACAAGGTAGATGGCATGAGGACATCATCCCGAGGAGGGACTTGATGGACCTCCCCCTGGCCACATCCGTCTCTTACAGGCGCTGCACCTTGCCCAAAATGGCCTTCGTCCTTTCTCCCGACGGAGATGCCAATCGCTCCACTGTATCGAGCTTCGCTCCCAGAAACAGTGCTACCTACGACGGAACCAGGTGGGATTTGGGGTAGTTGATGGCGAATCCCAGTTCCGTGAGCAGGCGGACGGTCCTCGCTGTGTGTTTGATGGCGAGTTCTCTTGACCTTGCATGGATTAGCCAGTCGTCCAGGTAGGGGTAGACGTGGATCCCCTGCAGGTGCAGCCGCGCCGCCACTGGAGCGAGGCACTTGGTGAACACCCTGGGTGCCGACTTTAATCCGAACGGCAGGGCTCTGAATTGGTAGTGACGCCCCTGGACTACGAATCTGAGGAACTTTCTGTGTCCTTTTAGAATGGGAATGTGGAAGTAAGCATCCTCCAGGTCCAACGACGATAGCAAGTCGCCCTCCTCCTGCTGTCCCAGCACATGCTGGAGGGTGACCATCCTGAATTTCTGTGCCTTGATGTACTTGTTTAACCGACGCAGGTCCAGGATGGGGCGCCAACCGCCTGTCTTCTTTCTGACGAGGAAGTACCTTGAGTATACTCCAGAGCCTCGGAGCCTCTTGGGGACGAGCTCGATGGCACCTTTCTTGAGCATCGCCCTTACCTCCAACAGTAGTTGAGGGACGTGATTCTCCTTCCTGGCCACGGGAGGAATGCGAGGACACTTCTTTTGAAATTCTAGCGAGTGTCCGCGGGCCACGGTGTCCAGCATCCAACATTCGGTGGAGATGGACTCCCACACGCTGACGAACTTCGTCAGCCGGCCTCCCACCGGGGTGCTTCGGTGGGGGCCCGACGCTACGGCCAGTTCAGTCCTGCTCGGAAGAGGCCTTGCCGCCTTGGCCTCCTTGACGATGGCGGCGAGACCCTCCTTGCTTGCCGCGGCCTCTGTAGGCCTCCTGGGAAGAGGAGCGGGCCACCTGGCGGTACGTAGAAGAGCCACCGCTGGATCCCTTGGAGGCTCCCTGTCTGCCTCCGGAGCTCCGAAAGGGCCGCCGTTGCTGAAGGACTCCTAGGGCTCGGGCTGTCTCTGTGTCGGTCTTGATGGCCTGGAGGGACTCATCCACCGTCTTCCCAAACAGGTTGTTGCCGTCGAACGGCATATCCAACACTCTGGTCTGGACGTCCTGGCGAGGGTCCGTAGCCCTGAGCCATCCTAGTCGTCGAAGGCAAACCCTGTTGCCCAGATGGCGAAATCCGGTATCAGCAATGTCTGTTGCCACCGTAATGGCGTGATCCGATGCCACCTCAACTTCCTGTAGAATCTGTAGGGCCTCTGCCCTCTTGTCGTCCGGTAGGAAGTCTAGCAGGGGAGCTATCTTGAACCAGAGCTCCCTGTCGTAACAGGCCACAATCGCTAAGGCATTGGCCGCCTTAATCGTCGTCGCCGCTGACGAGATGACTCGTCGTCACATTGAGTCCAACTTCTTGCCCTCGCTGTCCGGCGGGGAAGTGGAAGTTGAAGTCGCCGCACCCGCCGCCTTCTTCTTGGCTGCTGCCGAGACGACCGAATCTGGCGTAGGCTGGGCCCTGAGGCACAAGGGGGCGGAGTCGGGGACCCAGTACTTCTTCTCGTACCTGTCCCTCTTGGCGGGTGTCATGGAAGGATTCTTCAGGATAGCCAGCCCTTCGTCCGAGATGTCGTTGAGCAATGGTACCACGAGGACCGTCTTTCTCCTGGCCTCCCATCGTTGGTAAAGTAAGCCTTCCTTTTTCTATTCCTCAGGGCAGTGCTGGAAGAGCTCGGATGCCCTGGCTATCATGGTGTGGAAAGAGCCAATTTCGTCGGGCGGAGAGGCCGGAGGGGGGGGGTGTGATGAAAGAATGTCCGTTGTATCATCGCCACCGTCGTCGTCCGTCCCAGTCGCTGTATCCATCGCCGTATCATCCCGAGGGTCCGGCGAGGCGGATGAGGGGTCCACAGGCCTTGTGGGCATGAAGGGCGCTGAGGGGTGGACTCTCCTCCGCTTGTTCGGAGGGCTTCCAGAGGTCCAGGTTCTGGATCCTCCGTCGGGGTCCGTGGTAACCTCGTCCTTATCTCAGAACATAAAGATTGGATCGCCAACAAAATGGCCACCAAGCTATCCTGGGGCTCGGGCAATGGCAGCAACGGGCGGGAATGCTGCTCCACTGTGCCCTCGTCATAGTCATTGTCGCTATCTTCGATCACATCAGCGGGAATCTTTCATCTGGGATCGAACCTTCTCGAACCTCTCGTTGAGGCCTTTCACGGTTTCCACCAGATCATCCTCAGAGGCTGAATCCGAGTCCGTAATGGCCACCGCCCCCCCCCCTCTTTTTCCACCGGGGTCTTCACAGGCCTTTGCTTTGGGGGGAGGGTCATCGCCTCGCTCCCCCTGGGCTCCCTTCGAGATCGACCGGGGCCTCTCCAGAAGCTTACCCGGGTTCTCAGACTTCCTCTTCCCCGAACCAGAGCACTGGCTCGTGGTTGATCGTGCCGGGGAAGTCGTGCCCTGCTTGGCAGCCAAAGAGCCCGATCTTTCAGCGCTCCCGGTGCCCTCAGACTCGCAGTGCTTGGCCTTCTGTTGGGCCCCCGTCGCCATGGCGTCCTCACAGGACTTAGAAGACCGCTCAGACTTTTTCTTTACCTTCTCACCTGCTGTGCCCTTCTCCAGCCAGGAGGCGAAGCCGGAACGACGATCCTGCTTGGTCCGTTGCGACAGGTTCTTGCAGAACGCACAGTCCTTTTCCACGCTCGTCTTGTCCTCATGAAGGCAGTAGAGACATCTCGAATGCTCGTCCTCCTTGAAAACATTTTGCAATCCGCATCCCGGGCAGCTCCTGAACAGCTTGGATCCGGGAATCGAGCTTCCCTTGTGCTGGGCCAGGTCCGTTGAGGTAGGCCTCAGATCTTCTGGAACCTCCAAGAAGCGTAAATCGACGAAAACTTCACCCTTGAGGGCTTAGAAGAATTCTGAAACGGGTTCCCGTTATCGGAAGTGGAAACGGTGGAGCTTGAGGCTCGATTAAACCGAAAAAATAAGAAAATCTCCTGAAAAAGCGCGAAAACGCAGTAAAAGCTCCAGAGCTAAAGCACGAAGACTCCCAACACTTGAACGTGCAGTAAAAATCTGAGGATGGCTGCCAGGGGAGGGGCTTAGGGAGAGGGCAGTCATTGGCTGGGGGCAGTATGACCCAGAGATCAGTGATTGGTTACTACTAAGAAAGACAGATCAGAAACAAAACTGATACTGATTTTTTCTTTACCGAGGATTCCCAGCCTGACGACGGAGAATATTCATGAGCATGTGAATCCATGCCAGACCCCATGCTGGAGAAGTTGCATTATCAAAGATTAGACTATACATCATCAATTACTTTCTCTGGGCTCAGAATGACCACGAGACAGTAAGTGAATCTAGGGCAGACAATAGGATATGTGTTAATTTAAAGGGAAGAAATAATATATATATATATATATATATATATATATATATATATAAACAAATATAAAGGAGCCTGCCAGAGAAAATTGTAGTGATTCAAACACTCTGGCCCTCATTACGACCCTGGCGGAAATCGAAAAACGATGGCGGAAATGCAATACCGCCATCGAATAGCGCTCGGTGCGACTATGACCCGTCACCGCAAAGTACGAAGCCATTAGCGACACCGTAGTGAACGCCAACGCTAACTGCACCAAGCACGCGCGCGCGCGCCATGCCAAACCGCAAACACCACCATGGCGCAAGGGTACGCCAATTCCGACCCTAGCGGACATGTACCTAACGCCATCAGGCATGGCGTAATGTACCATTCCGCCATGGCGAGAAGTACGGCATCGCGAATCAACCGTAAACGGCCCCACTGAGTGCCTGTACACCGCTCCCTGCCCACAAAGTACAACTCCCCGTAGGTGCAATGAAGCCACAATGCAACCATTGAAATGTACAAGTCACCCATGCATGGCAACGAACAAAAGAAACACAAGAGGGGCCAATGGGAGCTGCAGGGCACAGATGGCACGAATACAGAAGCCATCCCAATGGACATGACCACAGTCCCCCACCAAGAAACGCACGCAAACACAGGCACCTGTGACCAGCAATATTCCGAAAATCACATCATTCCACCAGTCCACCTGGCTGACCGGCATCTGTTACACAAAACCCAATCCCCCGCCCCTGAGCATGACAACATTCAAACAGTCATATTGGCAGCCCCCATCCCTGACCTCACTGGGCTTCGTAGGCAAACGCGCCCAGCACAGTACCACGCAACTAAACCCCGAAGCTGGAACCCAATGCAGATCTCCTCACAATACATCGCCCCCCAAATAGGCATATGCCACATCACTTGCAAAGAAAAACGCTACACGGGCCAAATCAGAATAGAAATTTTATGCACATCAAAGTCACCAAGCCCATACAGCCATCAGGCCATGAACTCCAAAACACTAATCACCATTGTGGGCTGCTTCCGCAAGAAATGACCAGCCACTACCTGTGTGTCGCCCTGTTCCCCCATGGTACACAGAGCCACATTCACGTACGAAAAGGCAACATGGAAGTGCACAGAACCGCAGGGCCGTCCCAATGGGGAGGCACTAGTCCAGCTGAAAGGCCGAAATGTTGCTCCGAGCCACCAGTACTGCGTAAGGGCATGTGGGCCATTGGCGATCGTCCCATAAGATCGTAATGCTGCTCCACTGATTAACACGAAGCAGCAGGTGTCGGGAGTAAAATCCATCTGCAGGAGTGGCATACAGATGGCAGTGGCAAAAGGGGAGGAGATACCTGTCAACCAAAAGAAAAGAAAAAGAACAGAATGGCCATCAGAACTACATTCCAACAACTCACTTCAATGATCACACGAAATCCACAGCCATATGCATGCTAGCCCACTCAAAAGGATCATCACCACCCCAAAACCACTTGCGACTCATAACCATCTATATCGAGGTGCAAACACCATCACAAACGAGTGTACCTGTGCATGCGTCTGTCAAAACAGATTCCATCAGATGGGAATGTTAACGTGCATGGACACAAGTGTCTGAGGGCGCCTCGAGACAGGGAGGGCTCAACAAGGCCAGATAGACGATGGTCCCACTATGGCAGCCCTGCATCACATAGCCTAGGGGAGGCGGATAGATCCCAAGAAGCCCTGTACATGGCAAACTCTGTATCAAATCACCTGCCCATGCATCCATCCATCATTCCCTCATCCCGGGATCAAAACGCCTGAATAATTACTCACATAACATTAGAAACATCCATTGAGTCTGTGCGTTATGCAGCCTGCTAAATCCACAGTGCCCCAGCCCGTAATTCCAGTGTTGTGAAGTAACATGTATTTGGGAACGGACGGCCTCATCGCCCACGTAGCTATTGCGCATCCCAAACTATTCATATCAATCATTGCTCCCTCGCCATGGGCCCTGTCTCAAGGACATAGAACAATAGAACGTTATATTTGCAGTCAGACCTGTGGGCATCTCCTCGCTGCTAGCTGGAAACCGAAAGCGCCGCCCTTCGAATTCCTCATTTGCAACATCACGTCGAAAAGGCATCTGTGGCCGTTTGAAATCACTAATTATTCCATCGAGTGCGGCTGTGTGTGAAAATGGCAACTGCCTTCACCCACGAATGGGACGCCCCGCCCGTCGTTGCAACTCGGTACAGTGATGCATGAGGGCCCACCGTTACTCGAGTACTACGTTCCACTGACCCTTCACAAGTCTGTTCGCGACTGCACAGATAGTATGGGAAACAATGGGACCACAGCAGAATGAACATATCAACCAATCTTACACGGCCATCGGGTACAAATACATGATTGCAATAGCAAGATACAATTCCCCGAATTGCAGCGTTGTGCGCGGGACGTGCTCGGCCAAAGGGGAGAGCAGTTTGCACAGGTGGAATGAATCACCACAGGTGGAGGCCATACAGCCTGAAAACACATAAATTGCACAGCCAGTCTCCTCCCACAACCACACCGAAATGCTACCGGCAGGACTCGCGATGTTGGCCCTGGGGGACCTGATAGCACTGCAAGTGCTCCGACTCCAAGAAGAAGACGAACACCAACTACAACCAGCCGCACGGAGGAGACGCAGGAGGAGGAGGAGGCCAAGGCAGGGCCAGCAAGGCCCACCAGCACAGCCACTACCACCACGCAGGCAGCCCGCAATCCCACGCCTCCGAGCACATCCGTTCAACCTCACTGATGAGCAGATCCACACCCTCTACCGTCTGGACCGGGACACCATAGCCGCCATTGTGGACATGACACAGGCTGACCTTGTCAGCATGATAGATAGCCCAACCGCCATCCCACCCCTACTGAAGGTGGTGTCTGTACTACACTTCCTGGCCACAGGCACCTACCAGCACACAGTCGGACAGTTGCATGGCATTTCTCAGCCACTGTTCTCACGGACACTATTGCAAGTGCTCGATGCCCTCCTGCAGCACGCAGACGACTACATCTCTCTACCACGCTCGGAGCAGGAAATAACCAACACAAAAGTGGGATTCCATGCACTTGCCGGCATACCGGGTTGCATTGGTGCCATCGACTGCACCCATGTTGAATTGGTCGTCCCACATGCCATGGAGGCCCAGTACCGCAACCGAAAACAATTTCATTCCCTGAATGTACAGATGATGTGTGACTCCAACAGGATCATTACACATTGTTGTGCCCGATTCCCTGGATCAACCCATGATTCTATGGTCTTGAGGAACTCTACAATACCACGCTACATGGAGCGACACGCAGGGAACAGATCCTGGCTACTCGGTGAGTCTCATTACATGCATGATGATGTGGGGTATGTGAATTGGCAATGACCTGCCAGGAAGGGGGGGGGGGTGTGCGTACGTATCAATGGCATTCCACATCATACGTTTCTCGTCCACATACAGGTGATGCTGGATATCCACTGAAGAGATGGCTCCTCACACCAGTCCGGAACCCACGGGACCAGCATGAGGAGGACTACAACCATGCCCACTCACGTACCCGTGTAGTCATAGAACAGGCATTCGGCCTACTGAAGACTCGTTTCCGCTGCCTCAGCAGGTCTGGCGGGGCACTCCTGTACCGCCATGAGAAGGTTGCAAAGATGGTGATGGCATGTGTCATGCTCCACAACATGTGCGTACGTAGAAATGTGCCCATGCCCCCTGACGCAGAACTGCAAGCACCTGATGATGGTCATGATGAGGGTGGGGATGTGGCAGCACCTCATGGAGTCTGCGAGGCACCGGAGGCCCGTGACATTCGTCAGCATCTCATTGATGTATGCTTCTAGCACTCACGCCTGGTGGCTGATACATGGACACGGGACTCGTGGCACTGCGTGTGTCTGGGACATGCACAATATGGACTGTACGCCTATGATGGCCTAGTACACAAAGATCAATGTCCACACTTCTCATTGGTTGATCGTGCACTTTTTATGGCATATGTGATATCATGTTGAACACCCTATCGACCCGCCACCCAAGTGAGCCCAACACACCCCCTCCACCCTCCTACCTCCCCCCCGAACACCAGTGTCCAAAGATGCTCATTGTCAGTGGGCTGTCGCTATTGCATGCCCCCTCTGCGGGTATCAGGGGCACCCCTGCCTGTGGAGCGCAGGTTCCTTCCAGATCTACGTTGGGGGCTGCCCTGGACGGAACTTGCAACGGATGATGTGTCTGCCTGCTCACGTCCATGCATGTCCCTAAGGGTTTGCGAGAGCTCAGTGAGCACACGGCGCACTGCGGCAAGTTCGGCACATACGTCTTTGGACGTCGCATGCAGTTCCCCCCTCAGGCTCTCGGTGCTTCTCTCAATTTGTGCCCTTAGCGTCTCTGTACCTCTCTCCATTTCTGCCCTAAGTGTCTCAGTTGATGTTTCTATGTCTGCCTTAGTGCCCCCACATTCATCGGCATGGTCCTTGAGGAGTGTGGCCAGTTGCTGCTGTTGTTCGATCAACTGGTCGAGGGACTGTTGCCTCTGCTGGGCCATGGCCATTTGCGGGGGTGTCACAGAGGGGCTGTTGTCCTCATGTTGCCTTGCCACAGGGCTTGTGGGGGATGGCCAGTCGTCTTGTGGGTGCCCCTGCGTGGTATCCTCATGTTGTACGGGATGGGACAGACAGGGGGATTGGGACAGGTCATGGATGGATCTGACTTCGGCATCCCCGTTTTCTGTGTCCGAGCATGCTGCCATCAATGGGGTGTCACCTATGGTGCTGCTGCCACCAGAGGCAGTGCCTTCTGTGGCATCCATTGGGGGGACCTGTGGTGGTGGTGTTGTGGGCATGCTGGCTGCTGGGGTGCCTGTTGATGTTCCCTCCTCTGTGCTGCCACCTGATTTGTGCTGCTGCCGTGTCTTGATGCGTGCAGCTGAGGTGGAGGGTCTCTGGCCGTTGGTCTTGGCCCTCTTTGCAGGTGTGCTGGTAGGGGTGTCCTGTAGCTCGTCGTTTGGATCGGACCCTGTGGTGGAGTAAAGGAGGGCGAGGGTTATTGATGGGTCTGTGGGAATTGGAATGGCATTGTATCACATGCTTTGGGGTGGTACCTGAGGGTGATTTGCGTCGGGGCCTTGGAGGTGCTTTGATTTGTGTGTGGAGTGAGGGTGCAGTTGTTTGGCAGCCTGCAGTTAGGGTGTGCCTGCTGCACGTGTAGTGCGTGTATTAGGGGTTTTTAATTATTTATGTATTTATTGTGGGTTTTAACGTGCGCTATCAGGCCGATGTGTGTGGACGTTCTCCTGGACATGTGTTTCTGTTGCACTATGTGGACGCATGGTACTTCACATGGATGGACTGTGTGGATTTGGCATTGTTTTATCTGGCCCACCTACCTGAATCTTCGGATGTCTGCACTCCTTTCTCCATCCCTCCGACTCCCTCTATGCTCTCCATTCCGATGGTGGAGGCACAGATTTCTTCCCAGGGGGTCAACTTGATGGGTGATTCAGGACCTCCCCCGGTGGCTGTGGCAATGTTGCGGTTGGCAGAGAGTATGCTGCGGACGCGTATCCGCAGGTCGTCCCATCGCTTGCGGCATTGCTGTGGGGTGCGGGGTGCGGTCCCCACCGCACTTACCCGCTGTGCCACCAGAGCCCATATGGCCTTCTTGTTTGCAAGTGCCGTCCTGGTCATTTGCGTGCAGAAGACGACGGCAGCATTCTCCTGGAGGGTCTCTGTTAGCACGGTGAGTTCCTCACGGGAGAAGTGGACCTGCCGCTTGCGGTCGCACGCTTTCTTCGCTACTTTTCCCATTTGTCTTGGTTTCGCTAGGGTGGTTGACGGGTTGGGGTGTGTTTCAGGGTAGTGATTTTAGTGGTTGTGTGGTTTTAGTGTTTTTATAGGTGTACGCCGGGATGTTTCCCGTTCCGGGCCCATGTTTTAACTTCCGTTTCCGTATATTTCCGGTCACCGTACTTTCCGGTAGGCGCACACTGCGGTGACCGCTAAGAGGGGTGGCGGTATTGCACCTAGGGCGCCGTACGGCGGCGGTGTGGGCCGTTTTGGGGTCATTTCCGCCATCGCGGACTTTGCACTTCCGCCGTGGCGTGGTGCTCGTGCCCGATGGGTCGGATTGGGCCGCACTTTGCTCCTTCGTGCAATGGCGGAAACGCTATTTACGCTGTGGCGCTCCGGTCAGTCGCTTTCCGCCAGGGTCGTAATGAGGGCCTCTATGAATTAAGAGGTGCACACATCCTCTGCAAATTAGGCAGTCACTGCTCAAAAGAGATTTGTGGTGAATGGATTTGACATGCTACAGGGTTACGGCAGCATAAGATCAATGGCGTGGTGGAGGCCCCCACATACCCTGCAGAGCAGGGGGCCTTGCTGCCATCAATGGCATAGCACATTTGGTGTCCCCCCTGCCTGCCTTTCTGAGTCCCCCCCCATTGCTCAGCAACAAATTGTTTCACACTGTGGGCTGGCTTAGACTACCACCCCAACCGCCAAGATCAGTTCCTCAGCACCAAATTTCCTCCTTGTCCCACTTCCTCATCCCAGAGCTTACCTGTGAGCAACCGTGCCTCATAGGTAAGCTCTGGGATGAGGAACAGTGGGATTAGGAGTAATGAAGAATACAGGTAACTAAGCCAGGCATTATCCATGTGCCTGTACCTCGTCCCAGTAATTGTGTACGAGGCAACGTTGGGCATACACAAGTACTGGGATGAGGTAGAGGGTTATGAATGTAATTCCTGGCTTAGTTACCTGTTGTCTTCATTACTTCTAATCACACTCTTCCTCATCCCAATGCTAACCTAAAAGGCAAGGCGCCTTATAGTTAAGTACTGGGACAAGGAAGAGATACGTGGAGGTAATGGTGTGTGCTTGTGTTTAATTTCTGGGTTAATTATTGGTAAACTTCATTACTTCTAGTCCTACTCTACCTGAAGCATTGTGCCTCATACACAGGTACTGCGATGAGGAAGAGTAGGACTAGGAGTAATGAATATTACTGGTGCGTAATTACAGCATTCACCACACCCAGTCACCCATATATTTATATGTGCATCCTTTCACTATACACACACACACACACCCATGGAGCCACCCATACATCATGCACGCACTCACTCACTCATTCATATATACACACGTACATGCACCCACACACATTTAGACAAAATACATTTTCTTACCTTCCAATCCATTGATCCAGGACAGGAAACAAGTCCTCCAATGCAGCAGGAGCTGGAGGTCTCCATGTCATGGTGTGCAGGGGACCCCTATGACTTCAAAAAGAATTTGTTTCTTTTTGAAATCCTTCTGCCTTCATAAAGAAATGATTTCTGTTACGGGACAGTATCAGAAATAATTTCTTTATTAGGTCAGAGTGACTTTGAAAAGCAAAGTTTTCTTATTGAAGTCCAAGGCCCCCCGCACACAGGACATATGGCAGTGGGCCATACATTATATGTAATAAAATACCCCCTACCGTACATAAATGTTATTAGCACCCGGGAGGGGTAGCTGGGGGGAAAACCAATCGGGAGGCTAGGAACACAGGCCGATACTGCCGATCTTGCCTGCAATCCAAGCAGCCTGATGGCCGGTTCACCCGTCCACCATCTTCCCCTCACCCTTTATTCCCTTTTTTTTCAATCCCCTCTCCCACTTACCTCATTGCTGCAGTGGAGAGTCTGCTGCCATAGTTGTTGCTGCTGCTGCTCCTTCTGCTCTGCCCTGGTGGGCCTCCATGGAAATGGAAGAGGGGCTTTGTACAGAGCACTGCCTTCCTTTTTCATGGTGGCCATGTTTGTATAGTATTTACTTTCTGTGAACGGGATGCCACAAGGAAACCCGTTCACGTAATGAAAATACTTTAAATTAGCCTTGTTTCAGCCCAGCTGCGACAGGGGCTAATAGTGTTATCCAACTGTTCCAAGGCCTTGAACAGATAGTAACATCCCAGGGCACTCATTAAACACTCAGGCCTTTAACTTAGGACCCGGGCATCTATCACTACTTCTTGCTCTTGGAATGTGTGGTTAATGCTTAATTGTAATTCACCTCAGAGTTTGTGGCCTTATAAAGGAATTCCTCTGTGACTTGCAATATCCTTATAATGGTTGGTAGGGGTTACTTTAACCCATATTCAATACTTATCAGACAACAATAGCTGAATAAAAGCCTGTAAACAATGTTCTTATTACAGGCTGGTTGTTACATCACTACTGCCTGTAATAAAAACAATACATGACTGTTGGACTGAAGTCACTTATTGCTTTTCACTTGTGATGTCACAATGCCTGCTGATAGAGATAGCACAGAGCAGAATTCCAGCTGTCACTGTAGCGGGTTCTTCATAACCAGCTTTATTCTTTTTATTGCACTGCTGAAGTTCAACAAATGGGGGCAAGATTCTAGATACATGTTAGCACAAAACATTTTTAGATGCATTTCATTAATTGCTTAAACTCTTTTTTTCTAAAACATTAAGAGCTGCATTTTAGTTTTTTTGTTCTTATCCAAACCGATTCTACGCTGATTACATTGGTCAACAACTGAAAGATCTATGTTAGATTAACCAAGTTGCTTGGCCTATTTGGTCACACAGCCCCTCAAATATCTGTATAACGTATGATGGGGGAACTTTTTTCCCATATAGCACTCCGAAGTTGTGAAGTCACAAATCTACTGCTACAAGAAGATGGTGATTGTAATGTAAGTTTTCTTTAACGAGATTGGACGTCACAATCCATGCCACCATTTCCTGGTCTGGTTCTCCTGACACTAAATGTCACTAAACGGAAGACAGGACAAAGCGCTCTCTGCAGTGCCACTCTGATATGTTTCTCTGCTGGAGACACACATTCACATCTTTAGGAAAAAAGTTTGTAAATGTTTTAATAAAAAAACATGAAGCAATGCCTAGCGGCACCACTGTCCGCAATACCACAGTGTCAGTAGCACTCTGTAGTTGCACAGTAGCAGACATTTCAGAGTGTAGAGAACTGGTGAGAGTAGAGGCCCATAAGAAAACTAGAGATGGCACGGACTGGACGGACAGGGGGCATCCACGCATCAGACTTTGTTTGTGGTTGGCAATTATACACGAGTGAATTTGACAGCTGTAGGATTATTGCAGGGCATCCTCATGCCAGAGGTAGGAGTTTAGGGGAAAGGCAAGAGAAACCAAATACTAGCGTGTGTGTGTGTGTGTATAACCATATGAAACAAAGGATGGTCTAAGTTATGTATGGGAGCGAAGGGTCCTCAGTCCCCCTCGCATCGTACGCTCCTCAGTACAAGGCTTGGACCACGTGCCTCTGGTAGTGGGATTGCCCCTTGCCCTTATGTAAAGTTAACCACGGTTGACTCATGCATAGATGGGACTACTGAGCAAGACACGGGGCATCCATCTTTTGTGCCCCCTTTCGACTCCATCTTGGGTAAACAGGCCTCACTGAGATAGTACAGCAATGCTCAGCTCCCCTTTCCACTGCAGCAGCCAAGGACAGAGACACACACACACAAGGCCCCCACCCTTCCACTCCCCCTGCGAAGGAAAGCTCTGCGCTTCCATTCTCACGCTGAAGCTGGAGAAAGTTGCAACAATCAATATGCTACAGTTTTCCTCCTCTGTAACAATTTATTGCCATCCTGACCCTGCACCCCCTGTAAGGTATTTCTTTCAAGTGCCAGACCCTCGCCTGTGCTGTGAAACCCACCCAACACACCCACTACTAACCTTAAGCATTTTTACTACTATATATGTTTTTACTTGTACTAATGAGTTTGGAAACTAGAAGAGATGCGAAACATAGCCTGAATATTTTATATGCACAATGAAGATCAAGACCTTCAATTAAAGCCACAAATGACCCAATTGTACTGACAATAATCATTGTGTGTAACTTATGTAGAAATGTGACAAGTAGCATAAAATGTTTTAAATAATTTGTTAGCTTAGGTAGTGACCACAGTGACCTGACCTGCATGGAGCACAAGATGTTTGATGTCCGTCAGCTACTCAGCCAACCAGGAGTAAGAGATGCTACCCACACCTACAGCACCACACCATCTGGCCAATCGGGTCCATTTACTATTTTTTGTTAGAGTTACTTTAACTAACATAAATGTTGGCACTGATGTAAATGTGGTAGAGTTTTTTGGGTTATTTTCTAGCTGGAGAAATAAACCATCCTTTGAACTCTTGCAGCCGGGTCTCAGTGCCTCTTTCCCCGACAAGGGGTTTGTCTGCTATTTTATTTTTTCTCTGACACATAGTAAGACAGGGAAAGGCACCTAAATTTTTGGTGACCCCCGCGATGTGATTTAGAGAGGTGCCTTGAGGCATGCGCTGCCCGGCAGCGAGATCCAGGGCGTCCCCCAGCAGAACCATTGCCTCCGCGGTTGACCAGACTGTGCACACCAAGAAGAAAGGGTCAAGGGTTCCCGGTTGACAAATACCCGATCGAAAAAGCTGCTCGCAAAGGCAGGCCACGGCTTGGTTGGGGGACGGACCTGAGCGAGGTACGGCCGTGAGCGGCGACCCTCAGAGTACCTCGTGGAGTCCCGGTTGCAAAGACCCCAAAGGAAGGTAAGGGGAAATACGGGAAGAAGGGAATTGGCAACAAAGGGAAGGTAGCCAAGAATAGGGTCTGCGTGAATGACGGTGAGGCTTTACTGATCTATCCTTTATATGGCCATTAGGTGTTGTAAGAAGTGAGAAGAAGAAGAGAAGTGGTATCCTAGCCCGTAGGGGGTAGAAGGCGGCGCCGCGTAGCATTTGTCCCGACCAAGTGCAGAATAAATATAAAGAGAAAATAGTAGGGCTCTCGTGTAGGCTCGGAATAGTTTTTAGAATATTCTTTTTCCGTGGAAGTAAGAAATCTTGAGACATAATAAAGGTGAAAGAGGTGGGGAGTAAATGCGAAATAGTAGGTAGTATAGGGAAGAAGAAAAAACAGGGACAGTAACGGGAATAGGGAAAGAACAAACGCGCGCAGGCAGTGCATGTGTATGTTGCATGATTATATGTTTGTTGGTCTGCTTTTATGTATATGTCTTTTGAACACGCTAAAGTATTTTAATACAAGTAATTTGTGATTAAATAAGGTAAAGCAGAAGAAATAAACTGAGGGGTGATCAGGTAACACCTCTCAAAAAGCTAATGTGACATATGGTAATTGTAAGCATTGATAAAAAACATATTATTTCCACATATTGTAACTGACATACCTAGTTAGAGGTGGGAAGAGATTCAAAGGTACTAGAATACACAAGAAAGGAAAATAAATATTGCCATGGGGGGCGGGGGGTAACACCACTGGCACATATTTGCCAGCACCTTCCACTTTATAGTGACAGGATACAGAAGTATCACGATCAGTGGATCACTGAGATAAAGGGAGACGGGGTTACACCAATTTGGCCAGAAGGGGGATCATTTGACAAAAGAGTGTTGGACCTAGTATCAACACATTTGCTAGCGCGATACAAAGGGAAACAGTTACAGAACCGGAGAGAAGTGTTAGATTTAGGGCGAATGTTTGAGGAAGTTTCCCCCACGGCAGAGGTAGGTACAAGCCGAATGTCAGAAAAGCAGAAAAACCCTGAAGAAGTAGGTGGGACACCAAAAGGGGAATGCTCAACAACTACAACCAAAAACGAAGTAACAAAAATCTATCCCTTAATGACTAGGCTAGTGGTAGGGTTTAATGAACTCCTGTATATACAACCCACCGCCACTGCCCAAGGCGGGGCAACAGCCCCCGAACCTCCACCATATGACAAAGGATGCCTGTATGGCCCCACGAGTGTGCCTCCTGTGGACATAGCACGTTTAACAGGTGATTTGAACCGTCAGCTACCACACGCAGAAATGGAAATAACACGGTTAAGAGCTTTATGTGACAAAGGGTAAATGCTGTCAGGGGGAGGGGAGGTACCCCCGCTGTCACTGGCAGATCTCACACCCCCGATAGGGGCAGCAAGCAATGCAACCCCAGCAGCCTCAGTATCAGGGCAGTCTATAGTATCACAAGGGACGTCATCGCAGCAGAGGCAAGAACAAGAGTGGCAGTCAGGACAGTTCCTGTTCCAATTGAATAACAAGCCAGTGAGAATTATATGCCCAGATACACCAGAGAGTCAACAAAGTGGAGACCAGGGTGAAAGACAAGGAAGTGAACCCAAGGAAAACTGGGAGGATAATAACGAGCTAGAGTCAGAAATAGAAGAAATATGGGACGGTTTAGATGAATACGAAGAGGCAGCTGCCGCAGAGGGTTCCCCACTGCCAAACCGCCGTTACCCAGACACACTATCGCCACCATTCTGGCAAGGTAGATTAAGACAACGAACAGGGAGGATAGGAAACATATTGGTAAGTAAAACGAAAAAAGGGAAGGCAAGCAGAACGGGAAAGAAACAAAAACTACAAATGCCACTGATACATAAAGGAGCAGGTAGGCCAAACTACATTCCGTGGGCCCAAATGGACAAAACCAACTTGTTAAAACTCCTCCCCCTGCTGACGGGAGGGGCAGGTAAGTGGATACATGTATTTGAGAAGAACACTGCAGGTGTGCCGTTAGCTATAGGTGATGTAAAAAGTCTATTAGTTTCAGCAATCGGGGACCATGCAGACACAATCTGAGAGAGGGCAGGGTTCCCGGGAGTAACGATGAGCTGTGACCGACACGATGGATCACCTTTTAACAATGTTCGAGCACAAGTATGGGATGCATTGCGGCGTGCATTTCCAGACGTTCCAGAGTTACATGCAGTGATGCAGTGCACGATGGAGGAGAACAAGGATCCTGCGCAATTCATTTTGCGAGCGCAAGATTTATGGATAAGCCAAACTGGTACGGCATGGAATCAATCAACAGCTTTATTCTATTTTATCATTAAAAGGGGTTGCCGAAAGAGGTGCAGAAGGCCTTGGATAAAATAGCTGGGATCGAAGCGAAAGGGTGGCCTGAAATTCAGAGCATAATTGTACACCACTGGAGGAGGATCAAAGAGAAGGAAAAGGAGGTCACGCAAAAGAGGCTGGCTGATGAAGAAAAATTGGTACAGATGAAATTAGTGAAGGTTGCCGCCATTACTGCCAGTGCAACAGCAGATAGAGGAAACGAAGGAGAGGAAAACGCGGGAGGAAGGCCCGTCGGGATAGCAGCGCAGTGGGTTGGAGAGGACCAAGGACAGTGGAACGGAGAGGAACAGCCATGCGATAATCGCAGTGGCAGAACAGGCCGGCCCAAGGAAGAGGTGGGTACCGCAGGCAAAGGGGAGGATACGGAGGAATGGGAAACAGAGGGTATGGTGGGCAAGGACCAAGGGGAGGACAACAGGGGTCGTTTTGGAATTGTGGAAGATGGGGACATTATTCACGAGATTGTAGAATGCGACCATCAGGGTATTTTCAACAGCAGCAACAACAGCCCGTGAACAATGAACAGGGGTGGGGCTGCCCACACCCAGGTAGCCCTTGTGGAGCTCCTATGGGGAGGGGGGACAACAGGATCAATACTGCTATGACCCCCAAATACAACAGACAACCAGCCCCACAACAGCAGCAACAGCAACAGCACCCACAACAGCAAAACGCACTACAGCCCATGGCGAGACAAAACCCAATAGGGAACATAAACAATAACCCTTTTGCAGCAGCTGCAAACGGTGCCCCTGCACCATTCTGCGGCGTAACGGTCGTGGGTGACAACGTTTTTTCAATGCCAGGTCAGCAAAGATACCAAGACTAGGACAGCCCACAGGGAGCACTTGCGTGTCCAGTCCTATCCACCACACAGAGTGCAAATGAGGAACCACTAGTGGCAGCAGAGATAGGAAACAAGCAGTTTATCTTTATGGTAGACTCTGGAGCAGAAAAATCATGCCTCACAGAAGGGCGGTTTCAGCTCTCGGGAAGAAATTTGGAGACGCAGGGGTTCTCTGGGGCTATTTTAAAAGTTCCATATACAAAAGATCTTGATGTAACAGTGGGGGGAAAAACAGTGCGTGCACCCTTATTGTATTACGAAGACGCGCCAATCAATTTGATGGGACGAGACCTACTCAGTAAGTTAAACATGACCATAGCCTTTACTGAAAGAGGGATAGTGTGCTCGACGCCAGGGGTATGCCCCGTACGGGCATTCTTGATAATAAGCACGATTACAAAGGAGGTTGCAGTAAGAGGGATTCCCATTGACATGGACATGTTCGTCTATGGAATACAGGTATTAGCCTGAGTAGTGCCTGAAATAACACAAAAAGAGTGGAGAATATCATCCGACTTTATATTCCGCCCAATCACACCAACAGATGTAGTGCCAGGCACAATTATGTCTATAGACATTGAGGCAGTTCAAGTTTCCAACAAACGCATTGTGGTCATAGGCCTGGACACGCAAGGATGCGAGTGGAGAAGTGTGCTATGCATAGAGCCAAACATAATGCTAAAAGATATTACTGATGAAGAATTGTTTACTGATTACGAAGGGGATGGAGAAATAATAATGGAAATAAGCATACCATGTGACATTATGATTCAATACAGAGAAATACACAACCCACTCATGGCTAACATAAAGGCCCCATTGACAATATTTGAAGAAGACATGGCCACGGTAGCACCTGAAATTTGGACTACAGGACCACACGATGTAGGATTGTTGCACGAGGTAACTCCCATAAAAATAAAACTGAAACCAGGTGCCCTCCCACCCAGAGTGAGACAATACCCAATATCCAAAGAAGCAGAGGAAGGTATTAGAGAAACAGTGAATGCACTCCTAAGCCAAGGTATCTTAGTGCCATCAACTTCCCCATGCAACACAATGATTTTTCCGATTAAGAAAGCAAAAGGAGGGGCGTGGAGAATGGTCCAGGACCTCCGCCACCTCAATGACGTCATCCAAAAAGAGTTCCCTTTAGTACCTAACCCGTCATCAATATTGTGCAGTATACCAAAAGAGGCAACTTGCTTCACTGTCATTGATCTGAAAAATGCCTTTTTCTCTGTGCCACTCGCACCAGAGTCGCAGTACCTTACAGCTTTTACATTAGGAAACAGCAGATATGAACATCGCAGACTCCCACAGGGGTATTGCGAGAGCCCAAGCATTTTTAACAGAGTACTACGAGAAGACATTGGCAACATAGATGTAGGGAGCACCGTTATACAGTACGTAGACTATTTACTCGTCTGCAGCAAAACAGAAGAAGAGTGTAGAGAAGACTCGATAACACTGCTTAACGTATTGGCCGCCAAGGGATACAAGGTTGACAAAGGAAAGTTACAATACTGCCTTGCTGACATTGTGTATCTTGGCCAGCAAATATCTAAAGATGGAAAAAGAATACTACCAGACAGAGCAGCAGCCATTCGACACATTATCATACCAAAAACAGTGAAGGACATGCAGAAATTTCTTGGCATATGTAACTATTGCCGAGCGTGGATCCTCGATTACGCAGCATACACACGGCCAATGCTACAAGCACTAAAAGAAGCACAAAAGAACAGAGCCCCAAAAAAATGGACACAGGAGACAATTGCTAAATTCTCTCGATTAAAAGAACTTATTTCAGACGCCCCAGTCCTTGCAAATCCAGATTATGAAAGGGAATTTTTCCTGTTTTCACACAGCAATGGAACATTGATGACAGCAGTATTGACACAAAAGACATCGCTAGGGCACAAACCATTAGCGTACTACAGTGGAATATTAGACCCAGTAATGCAGGGACATTTCGCTTGCGAACAGGCCCTCGCTGCAGCGGCCTTCGCCATTGAGAAAAGTGCCACGATCGTAATGGGATGTTCAGTGACGCTATATGTGGAACACTCGTTATTTGCTATCTTAGAAAGATCAAAATCTACCCTCACAACACAGAGAGCCTCTGCTTATGAAATAGTAATATCAAGTCCAAATTTACATGTGGTCAGATGCAAGACAGTGAACCCAGCTACCTTCATTACAGAGCCATGCACAACTGAGGATTTACAGGAACACGATTGTAGCACATATGAGGGAGAGGGCGATGACGTTCCCAAAGCAAGCGAAAATGCCCTTACAGAAGGAGAAATGTATTTCATAGACGGGTCAGCATCCATAAACTCAGACAGGAGAGAAACATGTGGGGATGGCGGTAGTGCGCATGGAAGAAGACACATACGAAGTGATTGTTCAAAAACGCCTCCCCTCACACTACTCTGCACAAGCAGCCGAACTGACTGCGCTAATCAGCGCGTTACACACAGCCAAAGATTGTGCCGTGACCATATATTCAGATTCAGTTTATGTCACCACCAAAGTTCACTCAGGGCTATCACGTTGGCGAAGGATTGGGTTCAGAAGAGCAGACGGGTCCCCTGTACAACATGCCACGTTGCTAAATGAACTAATAGAAACTTTAGCAGAACCATCGGTAGTAGCGGTGGTTAAATGCCAAGCCCATACCCATAACACAGACGCCGTCTCATTGGGGAACGTGGCAGCCGATGCAGCAACGAAAAAGCCTTGTACTTCAATAAGACACCAACATCAGAGTACATTGTAAAAACAACTACAGCAGAACAACCAGTAGAAGCTTACAGTAATACGCCCATAGCACAATTGATAGAACTCCAGAGAAGGGCCCCACCGGAAGAGCAGGAGTTGTGGGGCAAACGAGGGTGTAAGCAATCAGCCACAGATCTCATTTGGAGACAGGAAACAACAGGCAAGGTAGTGATGCCCGTAGAATTATTAGAAGTAGCATTCCAACAACTGCATTTCCCAGCTCACGTTGCAAAACAACACATTGCCTCAGATATTCAAGAGGATTGGTTTGTTCCTAATCTACACGAATACTTGACTAAATTTGTGATTGAATGTACTACATGCCAAACTTACAATTCAGGAATGACATTGCGAACTCTGCGTGGCACTTTGCCACGCCCTACAGGTCCATTTAGAGAACTACATATCGATTACGCCGATATGGGAGAAAGATGTAATGGAGCAAGATACTTGATTGTGGTGGTATGCCCTTTTTCACGGTGGGTAGAAGCGGGCCCCTGTCCCCTGATGCAAAATGTGCTGCCAAGTTCCTTGTGCGAGAAGTATTCTCACGGTGGGGAATCTGTGACGTGATCCGTTCAGACAACGGCACGCACTTTATGAATGACCTCTTCAAAGAAGTAACCTCCCTTCTGGGGGTGAAACACAAACTATGTTCGATTTATCATCCAATGGCCAATGGAGTTGTGGAGAGGATCAACGGGCTGCTCAAAAGCAATTTATCGAAATTATGCAGCACATTGAAAAGAAATTGGGTATATTGTCTGCCCCTAGCACTGTTCCAACTCAGAAACCAACCATGCAAGGATCATCATTTAAGCCCACACGAAATCGTGACGGGAAGGAGAATGCACACACCGCTCTCCCCTGTTAGGAGAGCGTCTAATGCGCACAGGGCTGCCACAGTGCTGGGAGAAGAGTTTAAGGAATACCTAACACAGCTAACGCGTGCAGTACGCAGCATAGCAAAACAAATTGTTTCACCATTTACTGAAGATGTAGCAACAGACACCTCCATGCCGACTGCAGACAGTCCGGAGGGGCCTTTAATGCCAGGGGAGCAAATTCTTGTTAGAAATTTTGTAAGAAGGTGGAATTCACCAAGATTTCATGGTCCATACACAGTGGTGTACAGCACCCCAACTGCAGTTAAAGTTACGGGGTTAAAGTACTGGGTGCACCTCTCAGACGTGAGAAGGGCACACAGTGTTACACCTCCCCAAAATGAAACCGACTGTGTGGATGCCATTACTGGCACAGGTTGACATGATGAAAATTGCAACTTAGACAGGGAAAGTATAGGGGAAAAGCAAAGATTTTACATAGTTTGCCTCTCTCTCTCTCTCTCTCTCTTTCTTTTCTTCTCATATAAACCGTGTTGTTTTTTCTATTTTTTCCTCATTTTTTCCATAATGAAATGAAAAGTAATTGTTAAATGCCTAACTGAGTAAAGAAATGAAAAAGAATGAATAATTGCAATTATGTCTCTTTTCATATGACTTAACGAATTTGTCTCGCCCACATAGGTTCAACATGAGCCAATGCGACGAAATGGCTGAGCAAGCTGAAATGTTAGATAGAAATAGGGATGCCACTAGGGCCAGTAGATTAAATAATTTGGAATGTGTTATAAAATATGCTGCTATATTATTTGCAATAATGATGTTTTATCTTATTTGGTATAATGTTGTTTTATATGTGGCAAATGAAATGAACAAAGGGGGGAGCGGAACTGATATGACAAAACCAGGGTCTAAACTAATATGGACTGAAGCAACAGCTATTTTGAAGGACACTTATAACATTGAATTGAATAGTAAAAATATAACTTTGCCCCTTTAAGAACCTGCACGTAGACAAAACTGCTATTCCATTGTTGAATAATACTGGAGCCAAGGAAATAGAGCTTGGATGGAATGTAAATGATGATTACTATTGGTTAACTAATTCCAGAAATACAAGCATGCGTACACACACTGCACCAGAAACCACTTCTGAATACACACGTCACCATGAACAATATAGATGAAGCATGGTCTAGAATATTCCCGCTGCAATATCCACGAGTTGGTACCCAATTAAAAAACAGAAGGAGGAGAAAAAGGGGGGTGGGAAAAAACAGATACGATATTTATCATAACCTGGGGTTAGATGAAATAGAGCACCCCCGACACCCTGACCAATCAAACAAATGGTATTCAGATATGAGTGCCGCAGCAAAGCAAGCAAGTAATGAAAGTTATGTGTGCTCACTTATTCCTCACGCAACTGGAACCCAAAAATGTTAATCCCACAGGAAGTACCCTTGTCTGAAGCCCAATGATTGATTCATCTGATGCTGTGTAGAATAAAAAAGACATTTCAAGCACACACAGTCACTATGGAAAAATTGGAAAACAAACAAACTTGCACCAGCAGACGACAAGGAGTAATCTGCCTCCAGGAGCCATTTTTCATTATAAAAGGCACAAGATATGCAGATGACAAGTGGCATGATGAAACGATTGAATGCAAAGCTGAGGGGCTTCGAGGGCTGCCAGATGAAACATACGAATTGGTAAAAGAAACGTGCATCCCCATCTGGACACAGCATATCACCAAGCTGACATGGGTCACACCCCTGGAGAGACCCATAAAGATTCAAAAGGAAATACCGCACAAACTTTGCTTCCATGGAGAAGGGAAGGTGAACATGGGAACCGTGCGGCAGTGCAATAAGACTTTAATAATGCCAGTCATGAAAGAAGGCACTGCTGCATTAATGGACATATACTGGATCTGTGGCAAACGAGCTTACCTGCATCTCCCAGCATCCTGGAGGGGCACTTGTGCCCTAGCCACACTTCACTCAGCACTAATGGTGATACCAGAGAGCCACGTCCAGTTTACAGCAAGGCCTTCGGCTGACACATCGACAGCAGGCCAATCGACTGACACATCAGCAGCAGGGCAATCGCCTGAACCATCGGCAGCGCCCGATGAGACAATCACAGAGCCCCCAGCATACGAACTATTGTCAGAAGAAACTTTGAAAAGCAAGTTGTCACGCAGCAAAAGATCCAATTATATTTCGTCCACATCGTCAACTCCTTGCTAAAATCCCACAACAGTATAATCTTTTCTCATCTGCAGAAACATTCTTTGCATCGTTCCTAGCACCAGGCGTTCAAGCAAGGGCAAACGTGAAATGGCTGCAGATAACATGCTGGGAGCTCATCCAGCTGGGCAACGACACTGAAGAAGGATTCAACATCATAAAAATAGAGCTCCATGCAATGCGTCTGATGACGATGCAAAACAGATATGTCTTTGATCTTATCACAGCGATGGACGGTGGGGGGCGTGTTGCACGTTCGTACCAACTTCCGATGCTGATAACGGCACACTGTCACATGTGATAACAGCAGTGCATAATTTAGGAGAAAGAATGAGAGCAGAAGGTGGAGTAGACAACAACACGTGGTTCGACGATCTGTTCAGCTGGATACCATCATGGGTGAACATCGCAGCAAAGATACTCATTCCATTCATAGTCTTTCTTCTCCTAATATTCTGTGTGTGTCAACTTGGACTAAGATGCTGTGAAAATAATATGCCTAATTCAGCAATGATGATGGTAACCGTGGGCCGACAGACAACGGTGGCTACCATGATAGATGCCCAAGTACAAACCGGAGAATACACCACACCACAATATAGGATGACTGCCATCTATAGACAGTATGGGGACATGGTTGATAATCTACATTACACTACCATTAGAGAACCAAAAAACTTGCTGTGGTATAACGAGGTATGGATAGATTTAGATGGGGATGGTGGGATATACTTAATGGTCACCCCAGAAGAATACGCAAGAAGAGGTAACAGCTTAAGAAGTGTGTGTAAAGCATGGATGCCAATAAAGGGTACACCTGCTTGGGATGAGGCTGTGGCTGAAGCTGAGCGCTACCGAAGGGAGAACGGAAAGAACGAGATAAAGTAGTTCGTTAATTTATATGTAACCAAAGGGGGGAATGTATGGGAGCGAGGGGTCCTCAGGCCCCCTCACATCGTGCGCTCCTCAGTACAAGGCTTGGACCACCTGCCTCCGGTAGCGGGATTGCCCCTTGCCCTTATGTAAAGTTAACCACGGTTGACTGCTGCATAGATGGGACTACTGAGCAACACACGGGGTATCCATCTTTTGTGCCCCCTTTCAACTCCATCTTGGGTAAACAGGTCTCACTGCGATAGTACAGCAATGCTCAGATCCCCTTTCCACCGCAGCAGCCAAGGACAGAGACACACACACAAGGCACGCAGGCAGCTGGCTGGCCCCCACCCTTGCACTCCCCCTGCGAAGGAAAGCTCTGCGCTTCCATTCTCACGCTGAAGCTGGAGAAAGTTGCAACAATCAATATGCTACAGTTTTCTTCCTCTGAGATCACTGTTCATCTGAGAACCGGCATGTGAACCAGGATGAGCTAAGCACTTTCTGCTTGATTCGTCCTCATAAACGTGCAAGCCACCCACCCCCATTAGAACAATTTATTGCCATCCTGACCCTGCACCCCCTGTAAGGTATTTCTTTCAAGTGCCAGACCCTCGCCTGTGCTGCGAAACCCACCCAACACACCCACTACTAACCTTAAGCATTTTTACTACTATATATGTTTTTACTTGTACTAATGAGTTTGAAACCTAGAAGAGATGCGAAACATAGCCTAATTCTTTTATATGCACAATGAAGGTCAAGGCCTTCAATTAAAGCCACGAATGACCCAATCGTACTGACAATAATCATTGTGTGTAACTTATGTAGAAATGTGACAAGTAGCATAAACTGTTTTAAATAATTTGTTATTTAGTATGTAACATGTTAGCTTAGGTAGTGACCACAGTGACAGGACCCTGACCTGCATGGAGCACAAGATGTTTGACGTCCGTCAGCTACTCAGCCAACCAGGAGGAAGAGGTGCTACCCACACCTACAGCACCACACCGTCTGGCCAATCGGGTCCATTTACTATTTTTTGTTAGAGTTACTTTAATATAAATGTTGGCAATGATGTAAATGTGGTAGAGTTTTTTGGGTTATTTCCTAGCTGGAGAAATAAACCATCCTTTGAACTCTTGCAGCCGGGTCTCAGTGCCTCTTTCCCCGACAAGGGGTTTTGTCTGCTATTTTATTTTTTCTCTCACACGTAGTAAGACGGGGAAAGGCACCTACAGTTACCTTGGAGTTATGTGACCTGTTTCTCTATCAATTCGTGGACCTCTTTGGCGACTGATAGTCTTTAAACCTATAGCTGGGCAAACTTTAATAACAACACTAAGAATACTAACCAGACAAACACCATAAAAATAAACAACATGATACAATAATAATAATAATAGTAATCGCTAATAATAATAATTTAAATGTTTTTATAGTGCTCACTTTTGGGTTGTGACAGTTAAAGACCTAAACACCTATACTATAAATAACCATGGGATGAGATTAACTTTCAAATATATTCAAATAATTGTGTTTCCAAGTTTTACTTATGATGCAGTTTTAATAGGTATGGGATTGGAACACCTAGACACCAAAACGTAATGAAAGTATTGCAGCAGCCCATATGAGTAGCAAGCAGCAATGTATGTGTACCATGGACGTCATTTAGGGGTTGCAACTGCAACCCCTGGGATCTCCCTTGCTACCCCTTAAAGAAATGCAACAAAAAAAGTTGGTGTTTTTTTTTTTTACATTGAAGCTCATGTGCTGTGGCCAGCAGCATGCGGCTCTTTGTTTCTGGGGTGGCTGGTTTTCTTTTTTCGGCTATAGCTGGTAAGATATCTCAGTGGGTTGAGCGCTGGCTGCTGCAATGTGTGTGTGATCAGCAGGTTGCAGGTTTGACTCCCAGCAAGGTCAACTCAGCCTTTCATCCTGCTGAGGTTGATAAATGAGTACCAACACAGGTTGGGTGATATTGTATATATATTTGTTCTATATGAAGCACTTAAGCGTAAGTGCTATATAATAACACATCAATATCATTTGACCTTGGACATCTGCTTGCATTCACAGTGATTTGGTAATATGGGCCTATACGCACTGATATTAACGATACATATGGTGATCCATTCTTGTATGAAATGTATATCACTTTACAGTGGTATCGTAACCACATTTTTCATAGTGTACTCAGAAACAATGCTATGTGATGCCACTTCCTGTTTTGTCGTGGGGTGAAAGATTGTATTCCATCGCTTCCCGTGATGTCACTTTGGGGTGGGGTCAAATTACATCACTACCTGTGGTGTCATCAGAGATCAAGGGTCGTGTGATGTCACTACCCCTGGCATTTTTGTGAAATGGCGTCCCTGAGCCCTACTGATAACAATCCCCAAAACGACACCTCTGGTCCTAGGTTTTATCCAAGCAGAGTCTCTTTCTGGTGTTCTTCGTTCAGCTGTGTGAATCAAGCATGCTTCTGGGGAGTATATTACAGTAGCAGTTCTGTGTTGCATGGTCGTGTTTGTGCAAGTGTGCACGCTGTGAGGGGTAAAGTGGAACGCCACGTACCCTATTTGTTTGCTATGTCACTTAATGTTAAAATTAAGACAGATTCGAGGCCATTGTCAAAATAACAGTTTACTCGTGTATTTGTATTACCGTGGATTTATTTAGTTTTCATCACTTCATGTCACATTTTGCAATTTATGGAGGCAGCATGGGTGCACGGCGTTACTAGATAAACAGTCAACGTGTACTGGAACGGGAAACATGAAGAAACGATTGTGAGGTCCATGGTAACTGGATAGTTTACATTACAGTATCATCAATGGCTACAGAAGCAGCCATCTTCTCACCACATGTTAACGCACATTAGCAGTCTTGCTTATGAGCCCATTTCGTTTAATGGATCTATGGTTATATATAGCATTACTTTTAAAATGACTACAGTTTTTTTTTTAACCAGATCTACCTTTATTGAACGCTCTATGGGCCCGATTCATGGAATATTTTCACGATTCAAAGTGACTTTGCACTGCTGAAAAGTGACTTTGAACTACCTACAAAACCCCCGATTCATCTGTGCAAAGTGTATTTTTGCCATGCAAAGTCAGTGCAAAGTCACTTTTCAGCAGTGCAAAGTCACTTTGAACCTGCAAATAATTCCATGAATCGGGCCCTATGTATTCATGCGCTTGTTCTTTTGCAAACCATTCAAACGTGTCCATCCCTATGATAATGTTTTCCATTTCCCAGATGGAATGACATTATTAGCATTCTGGAAGGTGGCAAAGACACTGAAGGCCACAATACCCTGGTACTGTAAGCTTTACAACTATGCCGTAGTTGGCTGGCTGTTACTGGGCCTCATTCCGAGTATGGCGCTAAGGGATAGCGGCCACCGCTAACGAGAGCGGTAATCCCTTACCGCCATACTCCGAGTTCCCTTTGCGCCATGGAGGTATTAACACCTGCTTTTAGCAGGTGTTAAAAACCATGGCGCTAAGGGACCTTGATGTTAATTACGCCACCGTAATTTACGGTGGCGTTATTAACGCCTTCCCCACTCCCATTATGCCCTATGGGGCAAAAATGGGAATGGGGAAGGGTGAATGGGGATTGGGGAATTACCGCCCCGCCACCCTTGGAATGGGGCGGTAATTCCGCCATCCACCAAGGCGCTGCCGGTCCGGGTACGGCGTCAACCAAGGCGTTAATAGCGCCATTGGTTAGCGCCGTACTCGGAATGAGGCCCACTGTCCGGTTAAATCAGGTGTTGCCTAGTGTTGACATGGCAGTGCCCTCATTGAACAAACACTCAACGCGAGCCAACGTCCATCCAGTTAGCTGTTGCGTGAACTGGCAGTTTTAGGCACACTCTCATTGGATGGTATTGCAGGTACTCGATTCCTAACACATCCTTTGGTCCCCTCTCACCTACCAGACCCAGGCCGCATTGGCTCGCACACCAAATCCATAATGTTACAACCTTCCTCCCCCTATTTGCCAGCTTTAATTGACATGGACTGGTGGCAGTAGTATCGACCTGCATTTATTATAAATTCAATGTGTACTTGTTCAATGTTGTGCTACCTTAATATGTAGCAGAGGCATCAAACGCAGGAGTGGAGAAGGCAGCGGGTGCATTAGCGCTGTGGCAGCTGACTATACTCACTGCGTGTTTATCTCTCTGCAGTGTCTTGTGCACCGGCTCCATTCTGCCTGTCATCGCCAGCGCATCACTGCAATCATTAAGGCATATGGCATGGACATTTGTAAAAATAGAAAGGGGACTGACATAGAAACTCAGGGCTCACAATGAATTGTTGTTCCTTCTCTTATAATTAATGTTATATATATATTTAAGTATTTTTATTATTATAAATAACCTTATTTCCCTAAACCATCGTGTGAACAATTCATAGTGTTTCCCCTGCGGAGAAATGTACAGTCAGAGCACAATAAAGGAACAAAACACACATGCCCCAGATTTCTCTTCAGTACCCTCTGTGAAATAGCTTACAGTCAGCTTGCCATATAAGTGACGTGTATACTGTAAATTCTTGCAAGCACTAAAGATAAGTTTCCTGAGTGGGACTGTGGACTCACTGAGGAGTCACTAAGAACAGAGAGGCACCACTGCCTCAATGTTGGCGACAAGGGGATGACTCCTTAGCTAGAGGCTGCTATGGCACAGTGAGGTAACCAATAGTTCCCTTGGTGAATAGTGACAGGAAACTATATCACCTGAAGGGTAAACTTCCTAAGTAGTAAACAATAGTGAGTTGGTCACTGTATCGGTGAGAATCTGTTAGCGAGGCAAAAGGATTTCTAGGTGATGTTTCACTAAAATGATGTTTAGAGGGTCAAGAAGCCTGCTGGGTGATATATCTTGTGGGAATTTTGTGTCTTATAACCCCAAGAATGAGAAGAAGCATGCTTGAGAGCGGCATGGACACGCTGTCGCTTGAGGGCCAGGACAAGCCTGAATTCCTCAGGTCCCAAAATGCAACATAACATGCAGGGGAGGGGATGGAGACTGGCAGAGTATTAAACACATATCATTATTATGTTCCTAATGTATAATAAGTACACAAATGCAAATGGCATGCCATACAAAAGCTACAACTTAAAGAATATGATTTAAAATCTCAATTTCACATATTTTTAAGAACAGGAATGTGCACGAAGTACTGATGCTGGGTGATAAAAGTGGATAGTGTTTTATCTGCATTACTCAGGTATGGGTATGTCAATAGCATATTTAGTATTTGTCTAAATACTAGTTTGTGAAGTAGTTAAGAGAATATAAAGCCAAACATTTTTTGTATTTAATAAATCATGTTACAAAACTCAAAACACACTTTAAAAAAAAATAAAGCAGTATTTTTGTATACGTGCTTCCAAATTTCCTATATTTCTATAATTTTTATTTTTTTATTTTTTATTTGAGTTAATCGTTTTACAATTTTTCCAAATGAAGAAGAAAAATAAAAAAACATCCATCACCAAATACATGTTACATAGTCCTGACTTTCACATGGAAATTGCAGTAAAGTTCTTCTTTCTTCACTAGTCGGACAGTCCTCTCCATGACATAGTCCAAGTTAACTATCAACATTTTCCAGACCAAGGTTGTTCATAAATAAAGTCCCTGCAATCACCCATTGTGTTTTTTCACCACTCATCAGAAGGGACCACCATGCTTCTTCGTCAAGAGATTTTGATGTTCTAATGATTTTTCCCAAATAGATCTCGCTGGCTTTTCGTGTACCCCTACAGGTCAGCAAGAGGTGGCGCATAGTTTCTACTTGGTTGGTATTTTTGCAGAAACGACAATCATTTGAGATAGATTTATATCTCATGGCCATTATTTCTCTTGTTTTCAGGAGGTTTAGTCTCATTTGCATGAATGTTCGGCTCAGTTGTTTATTTGGGTATTTTTGCTAGTAACCTCTTACTTCATTTACCTTCTTTAGATCAGTTGAAACCTTCACGGCCAATTTGTAATTTTCTGCCTCGTCTAAGGTTTTGCTCCAGTCTAATTCTATTAGCTTCTTTACTGTTTTACACGGATTGTTCTGCAGCTCCTCTTCCGATGAAGATATTTGCTCCAATAATGCGTTGTTATCCAAAGCCCATTTTGTTAGCATAGTGTTTTTCCCGTCATTTAGTTCGTTTGCAATTATTTTAAAAATGTTTGGCTTCGATTGTAAAATGAGCTTTCGATACAGCAGCAAGGAGTTTCGCTCGATTATTGATTTCAATGTCGTCAAGCAAAATTCTCTTCTAATCAGAGTCACTGGGGTAGAGTTTGGCAATCCCAATACCTTACGCCAAAACCAACCTTCAAGTTTAGGCCAGATCTTTGCCCGAATCTTTGCCATAGCCTCAGCTCCATATGTTACACTTGGGATTACTTTTACCCTGTAATAATTCAAAATCGGAGTCAAGAAAAACCAACAGAATTTCTTGTCAAGCGCTTTTGCCTGCGCTATTAAGGATTTCATTTTTGCATAGATGTGAATTTGCATAGGGTTCTCCGAGGGATTGTTGTTTGAAGTTATTCCCGAGTATTTAAAGTTTGTCAGTTTTGGAAGATCATTATTTTTGTTTTCATTTTATTTAATTCCAAATAGTTTTCCTTCAGGTAGTTCATTAAGTTGTATATTTGCCTTTGTAGGCCTACCTCAGTTTGGTCCATCAAAATGATGTCATCTGCATACAGCAGACGCAAAATCTTTGTGCCGCCTACTGTTGGTGGAAAGGCTCTGGTTCTTTTTTCACTGTCCTCAAAGTCGGCCATGTAGGCATTATAAAGAGTAGGTGCAAGTGGGCAGCCCTGTTTGATGCCTCTAGCTGTTGGAATATCTGTTAAGTTACAGTTCCGACTCAACCTTACTTTCATAGTTGTATCTACATGGAGTGCTTTAAGGGTACCCAACAAAGATTCTGGACAGTCTCTTTGCTTCAGCTTTCTCCACAACCCGGTCGAAAGCTTGTACCAAATTAAAAACTCCCATATATACGCTCGGCCGGCCCTGTAGAATTCTTGCTTTGAGGCTACTTAGGAGTAGAATGTTGGCTGTAGTTCATGTGTGTTTCACGAAACCCGTCTGAAGCGGGTCTGTGTAACCGAATTTATGTAGCCAGATCTGTAATTCATCCAGCAGGAGGCCCCCAAATACTTTGCCAATCACGTCCAGCAACGCAATTGGTCAGTATTGGCCTGGATTGTCCTTGGCCCCCTTTTGGAACATATGGACTACATTCGCCATTTTCCATGTCGGAGGGATTTAATTTAGTATGTTGCAGTTTTCAAAGATTTTTGACATAAATTCAGCCCATATTTGAGGATACTTTTTTAGGTCTAGGTTAGATATCCCAGCCGGGCCCGGCGCCCTCGAATTCTTGAGTTTGGAGATTTTAAGTGTGATGGGCTCTGGGTCACAGGGAACCTGCCATGGCCCTGTATTCTGTGATGGTGATGTCGAAAGGTCCTTTTCTGGGTTTTTATATATATTTTGAAAATAGTCCACCCATTGTTTTTCCCCCACGTTGTTTAAAGTGGGGTTAGTGGTGTTCTTTTTTGTTGTTCTTACCAAGGACCAAAAATCCTGAGGTTTTCTTTCACCAATCACACGAAGCATCGCCTCTGCGTCATTCTGGTACATTATAGAGCAATGTTGTATCAGCCAATTTCTGTACACTTTTGGTTTTTACTCTCATTTGATTTTCTGAGGAGCGAGTTTTACTTGGTAGGCGCTTTAGTTGTAGTAACATCTCCTTTGTTCCACTACTTGTTGGTCATATGTGTGGTTATATGTTTGCAGGGGTCCTCTTTTTATTGGTTTCCCAAGACAATGGGGGTCATTACGAGTTTGCTATTATGCTGCCTCCACAGTCGTGTCCGGGTCCGGGTTCTTTGAATGGGGATTTAAGGGGCATTCCAACCTTAGAGGACCCGGTAAATCCCCATTCGAAATACCCTCCCCCATTCCCATTCGAGCCCCCGTAGGGCTCAATGGGAATGGGGAGGGAGCTTATAACGGGCCTGTAAATAACGGGCCCGTTATAAGTTCCCTGGTTCCTTAGCGGCTCCCCCTAAGGGACCTCGGAATGCAGCGGTAAGGGGTTAACGGCACCGGCATCCTTACCGGCACAGTTAACCCCTTACCGCCGCACTCGTAATGAGGCCCAATGTGCCTGAAGGAGTGGTATGTAGTCCACTTTTAAGTTTGGTCGAATTAAGATGTTTGTAAAATCCATCTTTTGAAGTTCGTATAAGCTTGAAATTTGAGAAATGGCCTTTTCCGAGAGCTTGAGACGTGTGCTCTCTCATTTGTTTCAAGATCCACTGCCATGTACACTTTTTGATCCTGCGGAGCCTTCCTTGCCGTTATTAAGATGTTATGATCACTGTTTGTAGTTTGTTGCACCTTAAAGGAATCAACCAAAGGCAGCATAGATCTTGAAACATGTGTATGGTCAATAGTGCCCCTTTGGTTCTGACGATCCCACATTGGTACCAATTGGTTGGCTTTTGTTCTTAGCCAATGGAGATTGTGTAAGTCACGATCTTTCATGATCTTCCCCCATTGCTTGCCTCTCTCCACTCCTAAACTTGTTTTTATCAAGGGGTCTTTCTGCTCACCAATTTCTGGGCAAGTCGTGTTTAGATCTGTGTTATGATTATATGGTCTGTTTGATGGATTATATAGACTTCATCCAGAATGGTTTCAATTTCCTTTAGATAGGCTTCATTCAATACCACATTAGGGTTCCAGTAGGTATTTGCCACTAAAATGGTCACCTCTTCAGTTTTATTAATAGAGGTGGGCCAGTTCCAGGAAATTATACTGATCTGTGTCAAAGCAGAAACGGAGAACAACTTTTTAAATTCTAATCCACAACCAGATCGGATTACCATAATCAGGCCAGCTGATGGACGACCTATCGTACCTTTGACAGCTGATGTAAAGGCTATTGAATATCCATCCAAATGTGGTTTTACAGTAAGCCATGTTTCCTGGAAACAGAAAACATCATAGTTTCCAAGATTTACATCGCTCTTTGTAGTGAGGTGATTAAAACCTTGAGTATTCCAGGAGGCCATCAGAAGCTTGGTTGTCAATAGGTCCTTCACCTCTAATGATGCCTTTCCTAGTTTCTGGTTAGTGGACTTAGTGATGATGGCTAGTTGGTTGTGTCATTACCGAGTGCTCCCGGGAGCCAGGTCCATTCACTTTGATTTGCTGTTTGGAAATCAGATGCCAATCCCGTTGATGGTCTTGAGAGTTTTTTTTATTGTTGGGTCTTGATCGACTGTTATTTTCAGTTTCATTTGGGGCCCCTGAGGTCTCCTGTCTGGTTTCTATTCATTTTCATCAATATATCATCCTTATTATAATCATACAACCCCGAAAGGAGCAGTTTAACACATACGCAAAGCAAGTCCTTTTCTTCCTTTCCACGCTTCAAACTCCTTGTCTCCTCTCAAATTTTTTGGCATTCCATTCTCCCTCCTCGGTCCTCTCAAATCTATCTAAAACTCCTCAATCCGTCTTCGATTATCTCTTTTTCCTCACAAGTCAGTTTCCCCTGCTCTCTCTATTCCTCGCTGGCTGTCCTTTCATTCTTGTCTTAAATTAAAATGTCTCTTCGCAATCTCACCACCTCCTTATCTGTCTTCTCTTGTTTCCTTCTACTCCCCTTCTTGCTTTCTTTGTACTAAATCTGTGTTCCTCTTGTGCTCAGTCTTGCTTTCTATCTTTCTCGCTTTTGGCCCCTCTACACTGGAATGTGCTGCCACACGCCCCTTTGTTCTCTTACTTTGTATTCTATGCTTCTCTCTCGCTTGGGTGATCACCTTCTTTCCTCCTGAACTGGTGTAGAGGGGGGGGGGCTCTACCACACACCTTATAGCGAAACAGGTGTAGGCAGGGACACAATATACTTATTATACACCTCTACTGAATACTTGGCCTGCCTCTTACCTGTCTCCAACTCTGCTTAACTGGGTCCAAGATCACCCCGGTGAGCCACGCTGCGACATGGGGAAGGGAGGGAAAGTAAAAAATGAGGGCAGGATTTCCCCCAAATACCCCTAAGGAAAAAGACCCTAGGTTAAAGTAACTGGCACACAAAAGGAAAGGCGGACTAGAATGCCTCTAAACCCTTAGAGGGTTTTTTCCATTAATCTGGTGCTGTGCTCGCAACATTTTCTTTCCCTTCCTAAAGTAACTGAACCCTCTCGTAGGGGTCCTTTACTCTAATTTCTATTTTATTTTTGTTACATATCCCAGCACGGCTCTCACACTGGGGATCTGATTCTTTGTTTGTCTTTCTCTTTTACCACCACAAAGGGATTACACTGGGCTGATTTTTCATGGTCACATTTACTTGCTGTACTGTTTCTTTAAAAAAAAGAAAATGTTTGTTCACCGTATTGGTGTATAATGCTTTATAAATTCAAATAAAATAAAAATCCAGAACAAAAAAATCTACTCAACATGGTAGGCTTTGTCAATGCGAATTGCTTGGTTGCAATGAACAAAATAGATACGGCAATTTGCAATAGTCACCGTGACTGGCACACATTGTATTTTCTTGCAAGTTGCAGGGTAGCTTAGGTGCAAAGTATTTTTATAACATTCCTTGTGGCTCACATATAAGTGTATACATAGTTTCTACATGTTCATGAAGTACACAAGTCCTGTGTGCATGTGAGTTGAGTGGACTGCTTCTCCCTACTATTTTTTTTTTTTTAAAAAGGGGGAATCCTCCATGGGCCGAACGTGGGAGAGAGAACTCGAGAAAGGCTGATGGGGTTGAAAAGATTGACAAGTGACATTTGACAAGATTAACATGAAAAGCATTATGAAAACAGTGGCATCAAATCCCCTCCCACGTCCACTTACTCCAACTTGTTCGCAGCACACCACAGGTTGCAAGGCTCTATGGCTCTTTTCTATGCTTCATACCGTCCAATCCATAAGAACAGATAGAGTGTTCTCTATACCTCTGTGTCCACAGAAAAGCAGTCTCATCTCTCACAACCTTTCTGTGGGGGCACAGCACTATATAATGTTATTCAAGAGATTTCCCAATAAGCAAGTTCTGCCAAGAGACCAGTATGGGTTGGGAAATGTCAGCCTCAGCCTGCCTCTTTGAAAGACTTCTGATTTCCAGACATTTTCCACGTTTACCAGCAAAGAAGAGTTTTTTGACTATGCCCCACACCTATCCCACAATATTCCCTCTGTCAGACTGGCCCACTGAGAAACCTGTAGAACAATATGAAGTTACTTCCATCTTAGCCGAACATCTCAGTATTCCTGACATGTAACTGACTCATTTGCAGTCTAGAGACCATGAAGCCACAAGCCTGTAGTACCATATGCAGTTACTGGCATCTTAGCCGAACATGTCAGTATGCTTGACATGTAACCGACTCATTTGCAGTCTGCAAACCATGAAGCCAGAAGGCCGATTCACAAAAGATTGCCTACAGAAGCGTGATGTGCTGTGCGTCGAGCTTCCAGAATGTGGCCTACAGGCCATGTCAGGGGGACTGTACAACCTGCAGCAGCTAAGTGAGGGGGGCAGAGGAGAGTGGCTAATGGGGACTGTGGCAGGACACCCCTGAAAGGGAATGGAAGGAGTGGGGTGGGAACAAAAGAACAACGTTGCAACCATGGCCTTCACCGGTCAGATTCTGCAAAGTTGTATTTTGTACCCACAATATAGACCCTGATCCAACTGACTTAGTTCTGCTGTATGTCCACTACTTGCAAATTCTCCATGGGGATTTCTCATATGAACAGACCATGGTCACTCATCCTCACCACTCCTCTTCTCCAGTGCAACCGCATATGCTCTGAGACTTATATTTAATCAGAAATGTGGTCAGACAAGGTTTATTTCCATTCCCGTTTGCAATCCGAACCCAATAGTTGCGTCTTTGAGTTGTTACATTGCATTCAAATGTATAGACAAAGGGTCTGATTTACAAAGCATTTCCTAATGGGGTTTTCCCTTTTGAAAATACTTTTATAAATCAGGCCTAAAGTTCTGCCAGAGCTTAATAGCCAAAAATATATTTGGCCGGAATCGTGCAGCTTTTTTTCAGAAGAATACTTACTTCAGGTTCTGTGTACCCCCACGTGACAGTGATTAGACTGTTCATATGATGTCATTACTTTGCATGCATTTTACTGTTTTGTGGCAGAAGAGAACACATGCATATGTTTGAATTTTGTCAGAGCCATTTCTTTCATTTTACACAGTTGATGAACTGAATAGTATTTAGTTGGGTAATATTAATATGTTACTCACTTTAATGTAGTGATATTTATTAATTTGCCTGTGACAATTCTCTTTGCTCTGCAGTGAGAGCATTGGCACTCTAAGCATGTTCTCACTGGACCGTTAGTGATCTTGTCTTTCAATATGACAAGCTTAATCAAACTAAACCCCTTTTCTTTTTCAAACTGCATAATTTATTACCATGATATTTGCTTGTTAAGCATACACAAATGTAACTTTTTTGTAGCACTTCAAATATTTTAAAATATACTCGCCTCACACACAACAAAAAGATGTATGACTACACGTAGGCACCCTAATCACTCACTTTATTTTCTTGTGTGTCTCGAAAGTACAGTTGTAATATGCATTTACGCTATGAGTCACCTGGAGGGGTCAGTTGGTTGAATTGTCTGCGTTTTAGCTATTTAGTTAAAAGTGTAGCGTAGCCTATACGAGTTAAGAGATTGGCTTGGTGAACAGGGGCACACCAAAGAAAATGCGCCAATTAAATACATGTATTTTCTTTAGTTGCACAGACTCTTCCCCTAAGCCTGTTCGGTGCAGACTCACACTGTCAGGAAATGTTGCCTACAATCCATGTGCTGGGCTATACATCCCTGAGACATTGAAGAGTTGGCCTTATTGCAACTTCCCAGAGACATTATTAGCAAGATAATATCAGAAACCGGCAAGTGTAACTTCTAGTAGAGAGAAGAATACCTCTTTTATTTAAAGTGATATCTCTAGACCTGGCAGGTGTAATCCACTACTTTTCCTGATAAGTATAAAGTCTGTTTTTTATTTTATTTGTGTCCTGTTGCCTTGTCAAAATGTCCTAATAAGCAATGTGTGGCAGCCCAGGTTGGTGACCCATCTTCTCAATTGAAGAGAGTGTGAACGGCCCGTTGCTTTCATCCTGGTGTTTGTAGAAGCTGAACTTACTGAATCGACGAAACTTCACTTTGTGAAAATTCTTCTCATCAAGCATCTCTTTAGCCAACCTAGAACACATTTTGAATATCAGCTCAGACGCCATAACCCATCACTGCTCTGAGGACTTTTAATTCTCACATGAGAAATACTTTGCTCTCTAAAACTAGCATTGACTAATGCTCCCTTTAATGTTGGGGCTGTAGGATTTTTAGGAGCTTTGTTATGTGTAGTGTACCTAGTAGCAGGAGAACTGATGTGGCAGCATTTTGAGTCACAGATAGGCGATTGTGGCGTCCCTACCTGGTTAAGTAGAGGAGTTGCGGATGTGAAGGTGGTCCTGTGATGAATGGTGGTGCAGATCAGCATTCAGCAAGTATGGTTGAGTGGAATGGAAAAGGAGTGAGCCACAGAAGTGGCGCTAGGAATTGGCTTAATGCTGATGGTGATGGTGATAGTGGTCCAGTCCGGCAGTGTGGGGCGCCATTGTGGCTGAGGTATTGGTCATATTAGAGTGGGAGCGGGGTGCAGGCTTGAAGGTATGGTGATCTCCTATGAGACTGAAGGAAGACCAGCCTGGTAATTGAGGACTTTTTCATTCATGTTCCCAAGCTCTCATTTCTGAGTGGGGATTGGACTGCCTGCAGGCAGAAGGGGTTGCGATGTACATGCAGAAAGGCAAGCGCAAGTTGCGTTGCTGAGGAATTCTCATGTTAATGTGTGTGTGCCTCTTGTAGTCACTTTGTTGGTACGTGGGCCTCTGAAGCACAGAGGGTAAGTATACATGGTCACTTTGTGAAGCACATGCTAGGGTAAGTGCCTTTAAGGGAGATGAGGAATGTCGACCAGTCAGAGGTGGTCTATATTTTAGAACTCCACTAATGGAAGTGTCTATTGATACAGAGGAAATCAGGGGCCTATGACCTTCCATGGAAAATTACTGATGGCACCACATAGCAAAGGAACCTACCTGGCTCTTTTATGGGTGATCTGTGCATAGGGACTTCATTTGAGGGTTGCCAGGAATACCTTCTGCTACCCCTAGAAATGCATCTGCTACCCATGACACTGCCTCTGCAACCCCTAGTTCACGGATAACAAAGTGTCAAGTCAAACACTAGGAGGACTCTGATGCAACTCATGTTTATGTTCAATGTTCCCACCTTTCTGCTATAGAGCTAGGCTAGGGAAAATGTTACAGGAAGCATTAAATCTTGTTGGTAGGCATTACTGAGGACTGTGAGGTGTATGATGGCACCAAATGGACGCATGAAGCTGTGCCATAGAAATGGTGTTTATACCATGAACATGAATCATTAACTACTGTTGAACAGAATTACTATGGGTTTAGCGCCTCCACTTATCATATAGTGGCAATCACTGGGGCAAAGATTGATGTTCTCACTCAGAAAGTTGCACAGTTCCTTTGGTGAATAGTCCATGCATTTAGAGAATTGTTATTATTGTGACTAGGTTTGAGGCTTTTCACAGGGGCTTTGAAGGTGCCCAGTTCATACGGGGGCTGGTATGAGATGGCATATTGTGGGAGAAACTGGATATGTGAGGCTGAACCTTGATTATTGTGCTTACATTATCTGTATGGTGGGTCAGCTAATATTGTGGGTCTGATTCACAGAAGCATTTTATAATGGTGCATTTCCATCGGAAAATACTCTGAATGAGGCCCTGAATGTAATTATTGTGGCATGTTAGGATGCAATTGGCATATGGGGCAGCACCTTGATATGTTATGCTGAATGTTGCATGTTTCTACTACACCTGCGATATGGGGCTATAACGGTGGCAGCTTCTGTTTGGGGGAGGCTAAATTGGCATATTGTGAGACCAACTCATACTTCATCAATGTGGTTGGTGGGGGAAATAGTTGCATGCTTCCTTTAGCAATTATTTGTATTTGTATATCTGTGAGGCCACTTCCTGGGGTCAAAAGTAATGTTTGGAATTTCCGGTGATGATATGAGGGTCAGCAGACATGTGATATAGCTTCTGGTGTTACTATATGTTACTATAGGGTGTGTGATGTCACTTTTGCTAACCCTGACATTTTGGTGAATTGACATCCCTGCCTATGCACCTGGATTTTCAAGCAGCTTCATCAGTGTTTGTACAAACAGTGACATTCCACCCTCTGGGAGGCTTGTCCCACTCATTTATTTGTTAGGTACCTCACTGTGTGTGCATTAGCCCTCAGGCCCTCAGGCCCGTTAGTCACACATGAAGGCCATGAAAATACACCACAATACTCAAATATGAAGTAAGCACGTGTGTATTTTCGGGCATCCACTATACATTGTCACCTTACATAGTTTGTGCAACCTGGTCTCCTAGACTCTTTTGACCTTTTTTTTGTTTCTCTCGCACACCTCTTGCCAGGCTAAACCTTAAACTGAATCTCAATAACAAATCAAAAGTATGTGGTTCATCCCTGCTTGTGAATAACTGATTTTGCATGCTGTGACAACTTGTGTAAAGCTTCTACATTCTATTCCACTTCTATTTGGCTGGTGACCTCCTCATCGTTTCTGATTTTTCAAATTGTGTAGAACTGCTAACATCTGCCATTAAAGTATAGTCACTTGTTTGCCGGGGACTGTTGAAGGCTTTCTAGAAATCATGTTAATGTCACTTCTATGGTATAATTTTGTATTCCATCTCTAAACTAGTTATACACTTAGGGGCTGATTCATGTAATTATTTCCGCTGAAAAATGGGGATTTGTGCGCCATTCTGCCCGCAAATCCCCATTTGTTAAACAGGGATTTGCGGGCAGAATGGCACACAAATCCCCGTTTTTGGTGAAAATAATTCCATGAATCAGCCCCTTATTAGATTTGAATTTTTAATTTGCTGTTTAAGAAGCGTAGATATCTTGCTGACATCATGAACTAAAGTGACATAACATTCTTAAGAAATATATGTTGTTCCTTCCTATTCATCTTTTGCCCTCTGCTGTTTTCCGAATCAGAACATGTTTCATCTACCTTATTTTTAACATTGTGTAAGCATTTTTTATTACTTAGGTTGTCTCTGATTTATTACCCTCCTTTTATTCCTTTTCATAGGAAGTGACATCTGAGTGGGACAGAAAGTACATCCTGCAGATCCATTATAGCAGCCATTTTGTTAAGTCGAAACCTGCCTTGTCTTTTACTCCCCCCAACATATTTTCATGCCTAGTAATCTTGTCCCAGAAGTAGTAATAATACTAGTAGTGGTAGTAAATGTTTTAGTACTAGCATTAATCATAGTTTAGTTCTAGAACTAGAGCGAATGCTACTCATAATAGTGCCATTGCCGGTAATAGGAGCAGTGAGACTATTTTTACCATTGTTACTACCTATACTTTTGGTAGTAAAAATATCAATACATATAGTAGGAATGGAAGTATAAATAGTAGTACTAGTAGCAGCAGCAAAAATACCACTGCCATCTTGTTAACACTGGCAACCACTGTAAATGAACCGTCCAAGCAGGGGTAATGTCCAGACTACAATATTGTATGTCCAGCTATTTGGTCATCTGGGGAAAATCATTGATTAAACTACAAGCAGCCCAACCCAGGTAATTTGTGTTAGTTTTCTTTAAAAGCAATGGAAACATTTCTCTAAAGCTTATTTGATTGGCTGTTGATGTTCGATCAAATTCATATTCGGTCCTGACCCAGATCTTTAAAATCTGGTGGAAAGCTAGGCAACACTTCAAACTTTGTGTACTAGAATGTCAATGATTAACAGAGAATCCATTTCAAAGGATGTTTAGATGGAAAACCCCAAAGAACCTTTGGTCATGTCTCTATAATGCTCTTCCTTTGAGTATTAAGGTATATACATTATTGCCAGCATTTAAAATTCGACTGAAGTAACATTTGTTTGTCTCTCTGTTGTGGTGTACTACAACTACAAGACGTAATACTACCGCTAAACGATATAGTTGTACTAACACTATTAATAGTAGGAGCATTGCTAATTCTAATAGTGTTACTGCTTGCCCTGATAGTACTCATGAAAATGTAATATCTATTCATTAATTTCTGTTCTTTATGGAGGAGTATACCAATGATCTAACACTGCTGCAACAACCATCCCAATCTGGGACAAGAAAAAGGCTGTTTTTGTCAGAATGTTGTCCTTTTATTATACATAATAAATAGGTCAAATGTGGGTGGTCCCCTAACTCAAAAATGCTTGGAAGTCACCCAAAACACTACATATGCATTCAGACTACAACGAAAAGTGGATTACAACTGCCACCTGCCTTCTTTTGTCTTATTTATTCATGTATTTAATCATTTTTTATAACACGCTTAATACCGTACCTGAGTTTGGCTAATCAGTTTTATAAACATCATATACCATCAAGTTTATTATGCATATGTACACAGACATTAATAAAAATATAAGCTTATATGAATTATTTTTTTATATATGTTCTGAAAATGTATTTACCGTGACTAAATGCAAAATATTTATCAGCATCACATTCAAAGCACTTCAAAGCTGAGATAAGCAAAATCAAATTAGTTGAAAAAAAATCCCCAAAATATGTTATGAACATGCAAACTGTGTATGGAATTTGTTATTCTAATTTAAAAGGGAACACTAGTTAATGGCACTTTCATCATATTGTGGATAATTACACTTCAACATGTTGATATCCATATTAAGTGAAATGTAATCCAAGACAAACCATTGAAGTATTTTGTTAAAATATTCTATCAGGATTTACAAGTGAAATCTTTACTTGAGGGAATATCAGTTATGGAATATAAATGACTTCTACTTAGTACAAATGAACCTAGCATTTTGATAATGGTTTTCTTTCTTTTTGGAATGAGAGGGGTTTGTTGGAAATTTATCAATTTAAATAGCAAGTTTCTAAGTTGGATTTCCCTAATTGGATCCTCACCAATAATTCATAAGCTTGTGAAAAATATTCTACTTTCTGAAATACATATTTAGAAGAGTAATCAAAGACAATCACACTTTTTAAATCATTTGCTAAATCCATGGAGTTGAATTAAGAAGAACCAGATTCCAGGAGAGCCTTTGTTTATGAAACAAGCCCAGGAAATTCATTATTTATTTTATGTAGACAGAGAAGTGACCACCACTTGCTAGGATTCAATTGCTAAGGGAATGCATATGTTACACAATCAATGAGCATGGGTTCACTTATACTTTTAGTAGGCAAATAACGTTTTGGGGTCAGGAATTCGCCTTTGTGATGAATGTCTCATGACCATTTGGTGGCTGGCACTGTCCTTTATATAGAATGGCACTGGAATTCCAGGCCATCGGGTTCCACCCCTCAACTGTTTGGATCCAGATAAAATGAGGGAGCCAAGCACAGAGCCTCTTCTAGCTCAATTAGAAAAACTCTCCTGGTTGGGTACTGTCTGCAATTGAGAATGAATTCTTTGGGGAAATCATCTGTGTTGACAGGCAGCAAGAACATGATCCAGTCTTGTTTTCTCCCCTAGAGTCATAACTTTTTATACTGGCCAAACTCCACTTTAAAATCTTTAGACTAAATCATTTTGATTTTAAGGATTCTGTGATTCTTTTGTTCCTGCCTCAAACGTCCTCACACCTCTGGTCAAACTATGTTCAAGTAGATTAACACATTTATATCTGATATAACGTTTGGGTAAATAAGTAGGAGTAGGCAACCGTTTTTTGTTTGTAGGACTATTCTGCATATTTTATACTTGCATTCTTAATTTTTGAGCCTTCAAGCAAAGAGGTTTTGTTTATATATGCAAAGTATGTAAAAAGTATACATTCCAAAATATAATGTTTATATCAGTATGATCAAGTATGTTGGGGCTCATTCTGAATCTGTATTCAATAGCTCAGTGAGATTAATGAGATTAATGGTTCACACATTAAAATAAAATTAGTTAATTAATAGGGAATTCTTTTGTAAAATGTTTTGGATGAGATTTGTATAGTTTCATCAATTAGACATTTCTGAACACTTGAAAGGAAACCAATGAGTTTATCATTTACCCTCCATCTGGTTTTGTTAATGTTCCACTTAACTTGACAAGTGACTTTGATTTAATGGTTTCATAAGTAAATTAGTTGGGTAAAGAATTCATTTAAGCTTCATGTGCAAATATATTCTTAGGACTTAATGGTTTAAATGTTAAAGGCTAATGGATTTCCTGGCCATCTGATGTTGAGCGTCCACTTCACAGAAAGTGAAATTGCCATTTTACAAAGTAATGGTTTTCCGAAAAGGAGCATTTAGATAGGGCACCACAGCATCACCATGACTCTCAACGTAATGTATGTAATTCTGTTATTGTTCTGTTTTGGAACCGGGGTGCATTGTCTCAAGTAACACAGTTCTGGTAATTTATCTCCCAGGCATCATTATAGATGCCTCATTAATGGGTGTCTGTACATTATTTTACATTTAGTTTACTTGCAGGACTATAGTTACCATTTCAATAAAGCATATTGCTTGTGTATTGCTCTGGAAACATTGAAAATGATAACTAAACATGCAGTCTTTTGGCCTCTGATGTGTGAATTAAAAAACACATGCAAAATAATTATTTGATCTGGTGAAATTTAGGCTATGTCTTATGTTTTTATAAGCAATGTTCTGTGTTTTATTTTGTTGGTGGTAGAGTATACTGGAATCCAAATCTCACAGTTATTTATATTACATTTTCAATGGTGTAAATACTATGCAACTATATCAGAATGATGGCTTTATTTCAGCAAAATAACCACACTACTATTAGTGCTACTAATGCTACTTACAGTTAGTTAAATCAGTGAAACTACCAGTACAGTTGTAGTAACAGTACCAGTAATAGTACTAGTATACCTAGAGATACTGCTTGAAGCAATATTACTACTAATATGACTCCTCTTACAAGAACAATTAGTATAAATATGTGCACTACTGTTTTCATTGAATGTGTGGTACTAATGCTACTATTACTATTTCTACGTCCACTGCTAAGAATACTACCAGTAAGGATAAATTTAGCAGTGTTAATACTGCTATTACTAGTTGTAGTAGTAACAGCAGCATCAGTACAACTACTGATAGTATCACTGGTAGTACTAGTAATATCAGTACTACTATAGATAGTGCTTGAACAACTACCAGTACAGATACTACTGGCACTACTACTACCACTAACACCACTATTGTTACAAGTACTTCTGTTATTGATAATACCACTAGAATTGGCTACATGGAAATACCAGATATGTAAACGTGTTGGTGTAAAGAAGAGGCACAGTCATGATGCTGTGGTGCTTCTTCACCATTGAAGGAGTCTCTTAGGAAATGTATGAGGAGCAGCTGATCTGGCCTGTTGGGAGAGCTGACATGAATTACGCAAATTAGGCATATGCATTGGAGCACCAAAGAGCAACTGAAAAGGGTGTTCTATCCTCACATTGAGAAATGCAAAGTAGATTCCTTAGACTACACTGCACAATATGGACATAACTCACCCAATTAGCACCAGAAGAAAAGATGCATTTTGTCAGGGCCTGCCTTTCTATCCCATTGGGTCACTTTCTGACACCATTAGCTTGTGAGCAAAAGCAGGTTTAGAGACTTGCAGAGTACAGCCCCCGCTGGACCGGGCCTCTCTTATGGCTTTGCCTAAAAAGGCTGGCCCATTGTCAGCTTGAAGCAAATTTGGTGCTGTCATAGCTACTAAGGACATCAAACCCTTTATGACCGCTCTACAATCAGCTTTCTTCTGAAGAATTAGCCAAGTGAACCTTGTGCACTAGTCCACCATGACAAACAAGTATTCATACTTGTTGATGGGTGTCAGTGGACCTATCTGGTCCATATATGTGCATGCAAAAGGCACTGTTGCCCCTGTTAGTGTTCTCACTGGTGGCTTACAGACATTGTTCATTGTTATCTGCAAACAATTTTCTATGTGGTCATACATCTATTTTACAAGATTTGTTTAGTAGCTGAAATCCCAAAGCTGTTTGAGGCTACACTTGCATGTGCAGTGGCGATTCATTTTAATCTATCCTGCTTGACTGGTAGTAGCCTGTTGACAGGGCCTCCTTTTGACCTAGGTATAGTGATTATCAATGTATGCAAGTTTACAGCATAGATGTAAGTAGTGGGAAGTCCTTGAGGGTTAGGACTATTTGCATCTATTCATGCTTTCATCTCATCTATGTACAATCCACTCAAATATAGACTGGTCATCTAGTGCATTGCCTGCACTGTGCACAGAACCAGTTCTGTGTGTGTGTAGCCTATATGAGAGGTCTAGCCTTCCAGATGTACCTTATTTATTTGCCAAATATGTTTTGACAAGGTTGGCTTGCCTTTATAATCTCTGAATTAGTTGTCTTACCACTGTTAAAGGCCAAAGTTATAAGGAGGAGGCCTTGAATCTCACCAACTTTAGCTGATGTATTCCGTAATTGTTTGGTTTTTGCATTCAGGAGTTCAATCTCATTGTCAAGAGTGAATCACCCCTTCACAAGAGCCCAGGCAGCAGAATACTTAGAACATGTCCCAATTGCTGGAACCACATTCTCTTCATAGTATAGTATGCTTGTAAACATCCAAAGCAGGATATCAGATACTGCTGCTTCTACTTCTTATTGTAGAGACCATTCCAGTGTGTATATTTGCCTGTAGCTATTCTGGTTAATAATTATGCTTTATGCCTGGTATTGTCTGCATTGCTTTTGCATTATCTTTTGTACAGCATCCAGAATCTGTTTTATCTGGATCATGGAATAGCCCAGAAATTGTATAGAATTCTGAATCGTATGCTATGAATGTTGTCTTTCCAAGATTACATACTACAAATGTAAGAGTTATTGGACCAGACAATAGTGTAATTTCTAAGTCCTTGTCTATGTTCCAGTCCTGAAGAAGATGACGGAGTCCTCTGTTGGTAGACTTGATGTAGGATGCTGTAGAAGAGGTAGTAGACCCCTGCCCCCCTCAAGCAGAATACAGATAACATAATAGGCTGATCAATGGTTCCAGTATTCCAAAAATCAGAAGTATAGTGCTTTTGAAAATAAAGAGTTCATATAGGGGGACATATATTTTTGGGGCCAGAATGACCCAGGAAGTGGGTATTACATGCTGATCATGAATATCTAAAAATATAACCTGAAAACTGAATAGAAAAGGAGTTAAGCTCAAAAGTAAATATCAATTCACCGTTGGTAGATGAACGTCTAGGCTGACCAGACTGAGATAGTTTCTAAAATGGATGCCAAAATACAAAATTACGTCTTGGGAGCAGGTGGCAAAAGGCCTGTATCATGCTGATGGTGAATAATTCTTTGGCAGCAGTTCACTGTAGATAAGTGTGCCTGGTATGGTATATTTAGATATTTTGGCAAGAAAAGCAGACATGATTGATAGCAACTCAGGTTAGTGCATGGGAAAGCTACCAATTAGACAGAACCGCTGCGTACTTAGCAACAAATAAGATGAGCTCATGACACTTTTCATGGTATAAACTGCCAAGAAAATTTGGCAGAGCCTCGAGAAGTAGATAAGGGCTGGTTCTTGGCAGGCGTTAAAAGGATGTGTAATTGTGTCCAGCTGGACCTGAAGTCAGTTTATCAGTCTATGTGTCAGTCAACCGATGCTTGCCAAGATGAGCTAACGTGGGCTTTGTGAGTGACATATAACCCAACCAATCAAAAACAAGGAGGGCTTATATTCTAGTTAAGAGAACCAATCAGAAATGTATCCTAAATTTGCATGAAAACATTGCATCATTGAAATAAGCCTATAAAAGCAAGCTGATTGTAGCAGATCTGTGTGCCTTCCAGAATATCTTTTGAACCTGTATTAAAAAGATAGCTGTGAAATTGCATCCGGGTGTCTGTCTTCCTACTCTGTCCAGTCTCCAGTGTCAGAGTCCACAGATGCCAAGGCGGCTGATGAGGTAGAGGGTCCCCCTTTACACACGACGACCACAAAGGGACCCTAAAGATCTTTCAGGGACAAGAACCCAGACCTTTGCTGACAAAGATACGAGATGCGCAGGAGAAGTGACAGGGTAAGTGAATCTGCAGCGTGCCCTCATTTGTCAGGGGAAGTCTCCCTATGGCTGTCAGCATAGCGTTGCACAACTTTGACATCTGTGGGTTATGGTATGTATTGAAAGGGGACAAAGGCAATGGAGGGAAAAATAACATGTAATGCATATATTAAAGTAATCAGTAATGTAAAAAAGTAATCAACAAGTAATCAATAGTTCAAAAAGTAATCAGTGATTTAAAAAGTAATGGGGGACCTAGAAAATAATCTAGAAAAGATGAGTGGTGTTTTTGTGTATATAAATAAGAGATGATGAGTTAAGAAGCCAGGAGAGTCCTGGTCCAAGGTATTTCAGAAGAAGCCATTATACGCTTCAAGTGAAAAAAACCTAGGAGATGCAGAGGACATGTCCCTGTAAAATAATGACTGTATGGGGTATTTTTAGGGGCACGGATAAAGCGAAGAGCATTGAGGATTAATGTAAAGTGTCAACTAGTCTGTCTGTCTGTCTATATGTCTGTTTTAAAATTAAGATGTCGAGGAACGACAATGAGTTATAAAAAGTTGAGATGATGTCAAGAAATTACTTTATTTATTTAGGGGAGGTGATTTGCACCAATTCAAAAGTAGGTAGGGATCTGTGAAAAAGGTAGAGGTTTGAGCAAGTAATTGATGGGCACACTCATATTTGCTATCTGAGATATTATGGGGAAATAAAAAGCAGAAGGAATAATAAATGCATTAAAATTGTGATTATTTGCACCCTTGAGACAGGCAGGTGATGGCAGCTAGGGGGTTAATTTTTACATACCTACATAGTTGACATTCTTAGTGAGCCAAAAAGCTTTGAACAATAAAGGTCTGCAAAGCGCTTCATAGAAACAAAGACAAAATAAAATTGCACATAAACCAATGTTTTGCTGATTACATCTGTGTAGTTAAAACAAGCATAAGTCATTAGAATAAGTCTTTAAGGCAAAAAACAACACCAGATTTCTTTTCTCCAGTGAAAAGTGAAGGGGTGTCATATATTACATACTTTGAAAGTGAAATTACACAGATAGAACCACTTAAAGCCAGTGCTGACATACATGAGTAATCTATGTTCAAATCTGCGCTGCTCCGAACAGCCAGAATTTCCTTTCAAGGCTAGAGATAGCAGTGGCAAAGCCAAAAAGAATGATTAATGGTAGGGTGAAAGACCGAGCTGTTTTACAGTTAGAAACAGGGATAATACTGTGAAGTTAATGCAGTTGAACCAGTCTGCACAGATAAAGTAGCAATATGCTCTTGAGAATTATTTTCTATAAATCACTAGCAGAGGAAAACATGTATGTGTATTTATATTGTAACAAGAGAATATATAAAGAATTATGGAAATATGATTGAAACAAGTGGCAATGGGCAGGGTTGAAGCTAATATATGTATAAATATGCAAAGAAAATGTTTAGTAATTAATTTGTGCAGCTTTGAAAAATTCTGAGTAAATTGACAAATGAATAGGCTGTGAGAAACAGCATTTCTTCATGGCATTAGTGCCTAAATGTTAAAAATAGATGCTAAGACATAGCGCTGGATTGGATTATTATATTATGCAGTAATAAGGCCACTGGTTGTTTAGTCAAGTGAGGGTGTATATTTTGAAGAAATTGTTGATTTTTGACAGGAAAATATATGAAGTTGAACTTTATTTTTGAATACATTGTTTAGAATGGGAGGCTGTTCCACAGTTATTGTATATGTGGGAGCTGGGGATAGCCCAATGAGTCACTGTTTAAGGTTATACAGATCACTTCCCATTTTTTAGGGGGTTGATTGGTCATTTAGTGGGGTTGGTGTTGAAGGCCGTTTTTGTTAAGCACACACTAGAGCGCCCCTGATTCGTTGATTTTATGTTGGGCAAGTATCCATTTTGTGTTGGTAATTGATGGGACATTTCTGAAAGAGTATAGTTTAAATAAAAACACAAGAAAGTACTGTGGGTGACCAGAATGATGAGAATATTGGTAAATTGGGGACAGAGAGCAGGCATGCGAGATGCACCGTAAATAATGTAGAGTCATGGAAATGTTACACATGTATACTCAAGCATGAGGGCCAGAGCGGAGTGAGCAGTATTTCCCTCACTACAACAGGACAAACATGCAATATAGGGGTATTTGGAAAAGAAAAGGAAACAATATGTCTGAAATCAAACAAATTGTGAAGCATGGCGCTGAGAGTAAAAATGCAATTATGAGTGCAAATTACAGTACAAAATTAGGTTAATGTACTAGTGGACAAAATTAAACTAAGCACAGTGAATCTTTATGGGGAATAGCAAGAATAAATGAGGCAAAAACACTTTTTGGGAAAAATATTGGGAAGGCATGTATTAACTAAAAATGTGTACTGCGGGGAAGCACTCACAAAGCACACTCTGCTAAGGTCACACATAATATGGACAAAGGGACATATTAATATATAATGAAAAAGTTGTATTGAGAAAACATTAGGTTCAAAAAGTATTTTTTATAGAAGCACACACCCTCATGGTCTGACTTCTAAGAAAAAGGAATCCACTATTTAGTTTTTTTTCAGGGTTTTGTTAAATGAAAATGTAGTTATGGATAAGTACAAGCAGTTGGAGCACTGTTAAAAGGAAGAATAAGAGAGGCTTGGCACAATTATTGAAGCACGACGTGGATTATTATTATATGTGATGCATTGTTTTATTGGGGAAAGAAATAGAGATGATTATGGTTAGAATCTCTGTCATGATATGCTTACAGGAAGAGGGGGAGTGACGCTTGCACACACACACACACACACACACACAAATGCACATGAATACACACATGCACTCACACACATGCCCACACACACACATACACACATAAGAAGGCATGTATACAGACATACACACATGGGGCCTCATTACGACCCTGGTGTTAATGGGTTAACGGCGCCGTAAAAGGCTGCAGCGCCGTTAACCCATTAGAGCCTTACTACGAGGTCCCTTTGCGGGACCCTACCTGAACGGCTGGTCTAGACCAGCTGTCAAAGTAGGGACCCGCAAAGGGACCTGGGTGCTAAGTACGGTACCGCAATTTGCGGTACCGTACTTAGCACCTTCCCCAGTCCCATTGAGCCCTATGGGGCAAAAATGGGAATGGGGAAGGGCCAATGTTCAATGGGGAATTACTGCCCCGCCAACCTTGGAATGGGGTGGTAATTCCCCATTGAACATTGGAAGACTCGTTACGATACCGGCACCAACCATGGTGCTAATAGCACCATGGTTTAGCGCCAGTATCGTAATGAGGGTTAGGATCTTGTGAAAGTATAGGCAATCAATGGATTGCAGGCTCAATGCACATGAAACATACATAGGTAGTCAGCAGAAGGAATTTAATACTGCAATGAGAATATACACATAGAGGATGCTTTTGCTTATACTGGGAACACCATTTAGGGATAATATGTATGTCTTTTTTAAGGAGGATGAGGATCCGCATGCTTGCTTCAGAGTACTGAACTCTTGAATCGCGCGAGCCAAGATGAAAAACAGTGGCAGTATTTTACCACATTTTTATGTCAGGGATTGCTGGGGAAGACACAGAGGCACTTGGGAAGCAAGCGGGAATGGAAGTGAAACCATAACCTGAGGTACAGTGACTATAATGCAATCACTGTAGGCTGTTACAGGAGAAGGGTAAAAAGAAGGAAGATGCTAGAAAACTTGAGAAAGCCAAGTTAGTTCAGAATAAATTGTCAAAGTATGCCATAAAAGGGACGGTATTGACAAGCAGAGAAGGACCGGGAATTACAGCAAGCAGTGGGTACATTACAGGTGAATAATCAGTGCCAAATGAGCCAAGGAGGGAATAGGTCAGTGCTACAAGGCAGAGGAATGGGCTATAGAGGAAGAGGTGGTTTGCAGAATAACCAAGGCGGTTTTTCAGAATATGCAGAATGATAATCAGAATGCAAGGACCATTTAACCAAGGGGGACTAGTGAGTAGAGCGCCTCCTGTGTATTGGATATGTGGGATGACAGGGCACATCGCGCGCATATGTGGGGGCAAAGGATAGGAACAGAAATTGACAATTCTCAAGAGGGGGGACAGCGTATCCTCCAGCATATAGTTCACAAATGAAGGGAAGAGTTTGCCCATGATCAGACACTGTATCAAACGCAAGCGCTGAGAGTGCAACATGTACAGCAGCTGGAGCAAGTGCAAAATTAATTCACTACAGGGGCAATTGCAGCAAGCCCCTCATGAAGATTCAGCAATATGGAAACACAGGATAGGCATTGACACCCAGGATAGGAGGTGCCACTATGGTAGGAGGAAATCCTCTTACAGGAACAGGGGTATACATATACCCATAACAGGACAGGTTACAGGACAACTTGATGTGTCCAGAATTTTCAGTGTTATTAGACCCCCCAAGAGGAGCCAAAGGTTAATGTGATGGTAGGAGGCAAAACCTTTGTTTTATTAGTAGATATTGGGCCATTCATGTACACAGGAGGAAAAATATCCAATGGTGAGAATTGCCATAAACGATTAAGGGTTCTGTGGAGCTACAAATTGAGTTCCCTTTTATTGATGAATTACCATACTCTATAGGAGAGTGTGACATGACTGATCCTTTTTATATTCGTGACAGACACTAGTTAAATATTTTGGGATGGGATTGGATGACAAATCTTAACATGATTATTTTATTTACTGACCGGGGGCATAGCGTGTTCCACTCCTGGAATTCACTATTTGAACGCAGATGAATTTGTATGCAAATGGCTCTGCAACTTGTTTCAGTGGAGCCAGAAGGTTTTCTTATCATGGGGTGAGCATTCTATTAACATGGCTGTTTGGCCTAGTGGAGAGAATAGTGAGAATATCTGATGTGTTTTTGGTTACGGATACCGGAGGACACAGAGGGGGGTTAGACAATCCTTGAAGATTTAGAAAGCAGCCATAGTACAAAGAAAATAGAAATGCTCGAAGGAAAGAACAATGAGAGTAGACCATGGTGGACAGTGATAGCTCTTGAACAAGGGTCTAGGTTGATTGACGTCATTGTTGATTACATATTTAGAGAAGACTAAAAAAATGATGAAGCAGTGGTTTTTAGGAGCACCACATACTAGATAAAAATAGAGAGAAGCGGAAATCGTACAGCGAATGATAAAAATGCAATAGCGCTTAGAATATTTTCAGGAAGACTTGGAGAGAGTGCCAAATGACCCGTGAACCACAGGCCCTTCTGACATGGGTCTATTGAAACAAATAGGGGAACAAAATAAAAAATGAATACACATGAAAGGGATTATAATATGAAACATATGAGGGTTTGCGTTGTAGTTGGACTAAATAATGTAAGCTAATCAAAAATAGATAAGTATAAAAGCAAAGAAGTAAGAAATTCATAATTAAGAGATTGATGACAATTTAGGGGTGAAATAAATAAATAAATAAATAAATAAATAAATGGATATTAAAGCAGTGAAAAGCATACGTGGACAAAATATCCAGATTTGTAAACAGTGAGCACAATAGATGGTGCTGGCTACAATTGAATAGTGTAGTTTAATTAAAATGAAATATGATTAATGAAAGGCCAAAGGAGTGTGGATGGCCAAGATTGATCTAACAAATATGAGAAAAACCTTTGGTAGAACTGCACAAAAGAATATATGAGAGTAAGTAACAAAAACATTATTTGTATTTAGATGATGATATCGATTGATGTTTTAAAGATGAAAATTATGGTCATTCTTGAGCATGGGAGGAATGTCTACATGGCCTTAGCAGAGAATAGCAATATAATAGGAAGAATCTTTATATTATTATTATTATGATGACAGAGGTAAGTGCTAGTGGACAAGTAGAGATAGAAGAGGTAAGTATTAGTTCACACAGCACGTGTGTAAAACAAACTATTGATCATTATTAAGAGTAAGAAGACCCAGGCGAGTACAGAAGAAAGGCAGAAAGGGATGCAGTCTTTCAAATAAGATGGCATTTTTCCAAGAAAGGTGCAAACCAAACAGGTGTGAGCACAACAGGATAGAATATATATATATATATATGTATATATATATATACACACACACACACACACACACATACACACACACACACACACACACACGAGTATGGCCATATGAGGGCACCAATGTAGGGTAAATATTAGTGAAACAAAATAAAACTGCACAAATGGTGACATATACTTGCTGGTAGGAGAGTCTAAACATATTTTTGCTGGTTTAGGAAGGCAATTTATGGATAGAGGTAACAAATATGGGTATACATGCATTTCACCGAATGGATTTTTATCGTGGGACATTTCATCGTCGAATTTTTCATCGCCGAAAACCCTTTTTAAAAAAAATATTTTTTGGGCAGTGTTTTGTAGGGGTTGGGGTATGATTATTAAAGCAGGGGGGGGTCTGGGTGGAGGAACCCCCCCAGAAATAAAAATAATTAAAAAACAGGGTTTTTGGAGATGAAAAATCGTCGATGAAATGTCCCACGATGAAAATTCATTTGGCGAAATAACGTTGAACCCAAATATGCAAGCCTTATACTGACCCTACGCAGGGGGAAAAACTACTTGCTAGTAGGAGAGAAAGAATGCAAAGCTTGCTGAGAGCTATATCTCAGATACAGGGGGAAAGGAGACCAAGTTCAGAGAGGGAAAACAGAGGTTGACGCGAGAGCTGTGATTCAGGTACTGGAAGTTACCAGTTTAGTAAGAAGTGTCTGGTTGACTGTGAGTAAAGCAAAGAAGTAGATGGGCACTAACATACTGAGTCTGTGAGAAGAGCAAAGAAGTGTCTGGGTGCTGTAACCTGAGACTGTGCGGTCTGCTCACGGTCTTCAGAGAGACCGGCATCCCCACAAAAGGTTGTATTGTTTGGCTTATTCTGACACAGGCAAGGATGGAATCCATTTCATGTTCTAGACACACTCCACGTCCCTAAGGGTTTCCATCCCAACCCCTTCCTAATTGTGGGCTGAACCCAAATGGCCAATTGACAATTCCATGTTGGTTTTACTGCACAAAGGCCACTGCAGAATTGGTTTACTATTTTTGCCTCAAAACCCCCATCCACATACGGCCCACTGGAATCCCACCCTCTCCACACTGCATACCACCTCACCAAAACATCTCACCCTGCATTTTGGGTAAAAGAATACCGTAAAAATATTCTACAGTAAAGCTTTGCAGCAAAAGTATACTCAATAGACTAGAGAACCTAACGGACATCAGTAACTCAGATTAGGAACCTCAACACTTTCACCCATACTGAATTTGTGGTTTAGACTGTTCTGTAGTTTTGTTGTACAAAGCCCTTAAACCTCACAAGCCTTCATCCCATAGCCAGACTGGCAAACGTAATAAAGTTGGCAAGTGTTTATTATCTCATCCAACCTGGTATACACAATTTGAAGTGTTATTTTAAAGGCTTATGGTCCAGCAACACAGAAAGCTCTCCCTCAGTGGAAGGACACAGAACCTCTCCTCAGTTCTCAGGCTTGCCCAGTGACTCAATAACCGTGTCCCGTACAATTTGAATGGGCTGCCACTTGGGACAATCTGCTCTTTTCTACAGTATAGCTGCTACATCTAAGGGAACATTCTAGATGATAATAAAACTATTAATAATAACATGAATGCTACTAATAATCACTTGTGTATATAGCAGAAAGCGCTTCATATAGATACTTTTATGTGCAATTTTAATTATTTAACAGACATTGTCATTGGCGGGATTCGACCTGCAGATCAACACCTGATCTAATAAGTGAGCACTTAACCCACTGAGCTATCGTATCAGCATATTCAAGCAAACTATATTCCCAACATATATTTTCTGACAAAGTGCACGCATTCGTTCACTCTGATTGCTTTTACATGGAGCGCCAATAGAACAACAAACTGGCTACATTGTTCCATTATACATGTGATTTGTGTGTCCCTTCTTTTAAAAGGCAAACATGTCAACTGATTCCTCATGAAATCTGACAGCTCAGTATAAACGGATGTTTACTATTTCTGTCGTATGTGTTTTCTATCTATCGGCAACACGTGTTTGCAGCATGATGCGTTACATAAGATATTTTAATTTTAATACAGCACACATTTGTCTGGCATCCACATGTATGTGTGAAGCCGGTCATATAGCACACCGAGCTGAGTGCTCTTTTATGATATCTGTGCAGTAGCCGGATAAATTGAGTACCGTGTGGTGGGTAATTATATCAACTGTTACTGCAGTGCTTTGATGCCCTAGGGTGAGCTAGCGCTATGTAAACTCTGGTGTTGTTTTTATATGTTTCAAATGTGGAGGCCACGCATACTAAATGGTGCAATGGCTTACATCATGGGTTGTATTTGCAAGGGTATAAACGTAACATGTTTAATATTTATGTATATAATTGGGTGGAATAGTTGGCATGCTGCTATTTTGAGTAGAGCTAAGAAGCATGTTCATTGAATGAATAGGGATATTTTGCAGTGATCGAAGTGTAAGAAAAGAAGTAGTGGAACTATGTTCCCTGCTAGCCTGCCCCGCTCCTCACAAACCCCATTGCCCTGCCCCCTAACACACGCAATGCAAACCCCCAAACACTTGCACCTGCTGTTTAAGGAAATGTTCAGTGCAGTGCACTGAATGTGCAAGTTTCAACTTTTATTTTAAAACGAAACCATTCCGGAACGGTTTGTTTTTAAAATAAAAGTATAGGAGCTGTAAAACTAAATTTAAAAAAGTAGAGGAGCACCACACCCAACCGCTCCCGCTCACTTCGACCACTGATATTTTGTCCAATCCGAGCACCGCCTCCCAAATCATTTTCACTGTAGCAATTGGACAATGAAAGGTGGACGCTTCTATTTGGGTTACAACGCAGTCATTGAGTTTTGCATCGGGGAAGAGTTATCTCAAAATATGGTAGACAACTAATATATGTTGTGCATGCGCAAACAGCATTTGCACATGCACACCTGCATCAGTGCTAGCGCAACCGACATTTGCTCTGGTGCTAATGCAATTGTGCATGCTCCAACACTGTTTGGGCACGCACGTGCACTTTGCGATTTTCTTGGTAATACGGTCCAGATGTTCGAATACTTGTAATGACAGCAAATCCAAAATGACATTCATTTTCTTAAAATCTCGACAATTATGACAGAATTATATGTTGCATGTGTGTGGGAACTGTGCAACACGTATGACATGTGGTTTTTTTCTGCACTAATCAGACAACCCCTGTCGGTCTTAGACCTAGCACATGCCACCTGCTGGCTGCACTCCCACTTGTTGTATATTTTCTTTCCTCGTTCAGCACTTTCCACTTTTCCCTTCCCCCATGCGCTTTCCCCCTCCCTTCTCCCATGCACTTGCCCGTTCTCAATGTCACTGGGCCTAGTAAGATGGTTGTTTTTGTGATGTATAAACCTTTGACATGTAAGCCTATTTACAACTAGCACACCCGTACCCAATATCGATGCAGAGTGCTGGCACATGGCTTTTCCACCATTTAATTTAGAACATGGAGTGAGAAAACATTCAAAATGTAATTGATAGCAATACAGGAAGCAATACTTTCAAATGTATCAAGCATTGCTTTCACCACATGTGTAGAGAGCACATACACCATACTTCCCCAAATGTTGTCCTCCATAAACTTGTGTAGGCTTTACAGTGAGCATGTAAACATTTCACCTCATTTGATTGCACTTAAAACTGAATTAATTATATTTGAAAAATAAGAATTAAAATGCATCCATTAAGTTGGAGACATGCCAGGCATTCTGTATGGAAACTCCCAACTGGATGCTGCTCCATGCTACAATTCCTAAATTGTGTATACGGATCCTACATAATATAACTTGGCTTACCCTAAGGATTTCAGCACATGGTGACATAATTGTATTTGACAAATTCATTGACCATGTCCTAATCCATCTCAGACACTTTCTGGCATTGTGACAAACAAATAGGTTGCCAAGCGATAATGTGCGTTTGTAAAATATATAAAACGCACATTTCAAAAAATGTTATTGGTAGGAACACATCTGAGATTCCACAGAAATGTGTACAAAATGTGAAATTCCCTCTTCTAACTACCGACACATGATAATGATATTTGATAAGTAATTTCTAACGCGCCTGTACACAAGTGTTCTAGGCGACACAAGACAAGGAAGGTTAGACAGAGGGAGGACAAAACAAATGATCTTACTAGGCCTTGTGTCATTCAGATCATGCAAGTGGGAGGTGGAGGGAAACGAAAAGAGCCAGGGGTGGGGGTGGAGGGTAGAGTGCAGTGGTAAAAATGAAGTAAGCGCTGCCAAGGGGTGGCACAAGTAAGTGCAGGGATGCAGGGGACTGTAGGGTTGCAGATAGAGTCCCTAAATAGGTGGGAGGACCAGAGGCGGTGAAAGGGGCTATTGGTCGTGCCAGAGCCTGGTGGCCTTAGGTTTCAGTGGGTGACCAGGCAATCAGTTAGCGCAGCAGACAGGAGCATCAGCATGGGAGAGAGTGAGAGAAAGCGGAAGCAAAGAGGAAGGTCTTGAGTTGCTTCCGGAACCTTAGGTGGCCCTGCTCAAGTTTGAGAGAGGCACGGAGGTGGATCCTGAGAGAGGCCCCAGCCGAGAACAGAGATCTACCTCCCACTCTCTGCCTGGAGAAGCGTCTGACCTTCAGAGAGTTGGAGGTGGTTGAGCAGAGGGCTCGAGAAGCAAGATGCTTAGAAAGAGAGAGTTGGATGTAGTGTGGTCCCGGGCCTCAGAACGCCTTGTGGACGATGCAGAGGGTCTTAAATATGATCCTTGCAGCCACCGGGAGCCAATGGTGAGATATCAGAGCTGGAGATATACAATCCCTGGGCTTGAGGCCAAGGACATGTCTTGCAGTCCTGTTCTGGATTAGTTGCAAAGGGCTTAGAGTAGAGGCAGGCAGATTTAGAAAGAGGCTGTTGCAGTAGTCCAGCCTAGAGAGAACCAGGGCTCTGGAGACAGTGAGCCTCTGGGGGAAAGTGAGAAAAAGAAGAATCCCTCTGACGAGAATACCTCTGACGAGGTGCTGCTGGTAGTGTGTAGTAGTAGTGTCTTAGAGATGCCAGACATGTGAGGATAGAAGGAGAGGGTGGAGTCGAAGATGGCCCCAAGGTTCTTCGCTTCACAGGAGGGTGCGGGTAGAGGGCCTAGGGTTGGTGGCCAGAGTGAAAGAGGGAAAGCGGGAGAAGGGATCCCAATGAGAAGGATCTCAGTCTTACTGGCATTAAGGCAGAGATCGTTGGAGGCACACCATTCCTGAATCACGGATAGACAGTCAGGTATGAGCGAGAGAGCAGAGGAGGCTGAGGGGAGCCTAAAGGAGAGTTGAGTGTCATCCGCATAGCACAAAGTTAGAACGGAAGGTAGGGATGAGGTGGGCCAGAGGTGCCAAGTAATGGTTGAAGCGTCAGGGTGAGAGATTAGAGCCCTGGGGAACACCACATGTAGAGAGAGAGGTGGTAGAGAGAAAGGACCCAAGTTGGATCTGGGAGGTTCGGTCAGAGAGAAAGGAGGTCAACCAGGCTAGTTTCTGTTCAGGAGAGCAGTTTCTGTATAGCCAAATAACTTTCTCTATTGGGTGATGCCAACTCAGGAAGGTCTACAATCACACTTTAGCTCTCTGTGCCATACCAGAAGAGACATATCTCTTTGCATGTCCTTCTGGATGTGCTCACAATGACAAGCAAACACTAAAATGCTGGCCAATTTTTCTCTGAGGAAGAACAGCCACAATAACGCCAGACATGTGTTTTGCCTCTTTGGACACCATCATTAATCTGTGGCTGTGGTGCTACGTTTTTCTCTAGGTTTGGTCAGTAAGGGGTTCTAACAGTACTTCTGCCTTTCTTATATTTTTGAAACTTAGAGTAAACACAAAAGTGTATGGGGTACCTCACATCACTTAAAAAGAAAATTAATATACACTTACAAACATTCAGAGCTAGACATGCCAGCCCCCGGAACAAAACACCCTAGAAGGTTTTTCGAGTTATAGAAATTGAACAACAAAAGTGGCATATAATAGCTTCCAACAGTGATAACATGTTTGGTCATTAGTAATCTCCCTATATTTTACTCTTCAGTGGGTCTACGAGACCAGCCCTAATTGCAAATGGACTCTCTTAAGGGAGGGCTTTGATGCCTCTGTGTGGCATGATATTTGCTTCATCACAAATGCTTGGAAAATCCAACATATCTGTACATGATATTGCTATAAACAAATGCATCCAAGTAAGACTATTGGCTGGCCCTATCAAAAAAGCCTTTATATACAATAAATAAACCAACTTGCCTCAGCACAGTAAATAGAGGTCATTATGCCCTCGCAAGTGCATTAAGGCTGCTGTTTCGAAGCATGCATTGGTTAACAGGAAAGAAACAGTGACATGAGCTATGAATGGGATATAGGCAATGCAACAGATCATTAGGAATCTATACATATTGTAATAACATTTCTATGGAATATGCTTAAATTTGTAGAGATTGATTAATTTAGGGTGAAATATCTCTGATCTTATACCTCCAATAAATCAAGTAATTACAGGTGGTCTCCTCACTTTCAATATTGGGGACCTCGAAGTAAAATAAATGCCGGCAGAATGGCTACAGAAATTAATTCAAAGTTTCTGCAATTGTCTCACTAATGTTTTCATTTCAATTTGCACAACCATTAATATGTAGAGCAACACATCTAAATAACTATTCTAGATGATAAGTAAAAACACCCCACAATATAGACACATAAGTTGACATTTGTTGTTTCAAAAAGGTAAAAATCTTTTCAGGATAACATTGGGAACAAACAATTAAATTTGTTTTCTCTGAATCCATTGACAGGTGTTTGCAAAACCAAAAGCAATGGCAGTAGCATATGGTTCCCTTATTATAGGACTAACTTGAATGGAACATGATCAACACTATCTGTGATACACTATTGGATCCTAGCTTGGGCACGCATACAAACATACAAACATGATTTTATGGAGTTGAATTTGTTACAAAAATTTTAAAGACTTACGTTCATGAATTTTGTTTATTTTTGGAATCCCCGGACACTAGTGTCTGATTCATTCAACATTCTTTAGAAATTATGTTCACCCTCTTGTTTAAGGAACATATTTCAATTAGTTCATTGAATGCTGCAGACACCGATCAAAGGAATTGTTGTCTAAATCTTTGAGAGATCCCAAATTGCTGGGGAAAAGCCCAAATACAATGATACTAATATTTCAATGTTGAATTCTACATCTCAGAGCCCATACACCTTAAATTCCCTGCCCAATTTTATTTTCTGTATTGTGAATCGGGCTGATACCAGTCAACCATACACAACATTTTACAAGACATTTTCAAAAACGTAAAACGGATTAATTAGCATCTTCAAATGTAAAATACATCTAGCATAAAGAATAGAGTACACATATATTCCATACAAACACTTCATTCCATAACATGACAATAAAAACACAATCAAATCCATCATCAAATTTGACATATAAATTAATTGATACATTTTTTTGCAAAATAACACAGTGACAAGTGGCAAATGTGCAAAATAACAAACTGACAAATGACAGATGACAGATGTTCAAAATCGCAACTGTCAAAAATGGGCATTCTCCCAATCTGACCATGACAGGTTAATCAGGCTAGCAGAATTACGTAACTTGAGCAATCCTATTGTTAGGAGAGTTTCCTCACCACTGGTAAGTCTATAGAACAGGCCCACTCGGTTCACAAAATGCCAGTTATATCTAAATCTGTCTAAGAGTAGAAGCCGTACCTCTTGCAAATGGCTGCATTCAATCAATATATGTTGACTGGATCAGATCATTTTTGGAACTTTGCACAGCATACAATGACTCAGGGACCCAGGATCTCTCACTGAGTTATTCTCTCTAATCTCCCGAATCAAACTGGTCAACAGCAGATTCAATCTAAGCCTCAGGAAATGGCCATGCCAGATTGCATTAGGGTTAAATGGCTTATAGCCCAGCAGCTTTGCCATAGGGGATGAACACCAATATAGCTCATACGATTCCACTCGTTCGATTATCATATGCCAATCCAAATCCCCAAATCTTTATTTTTACCAACAATGGATTGCAAATCAGATAATCAACTCCCAATTCACACTTAGATGAAATAAAATCAACGGATTGTTTAAAATTGTTCAATGTAGATAGTTTGGCAGTTTCAGCACCTCACCCAAATCACTATATAGAGAGTATCCCCTATTACTAGAGGCCTGTCCCTCTTTCACTCATTTATTTTTACATCTCCTGCGAGTGACTGTGCAAGCCACTCCCAATGTTCACCTTCCCCTCTTCTAACCACATCTCCCTACCCCCTTTATCCAGCACTACCCTACAATTGGTTGCCATACTATGTATGATCCAGAGAGGTCTTTGTTGGCCCAGGCAATATTCCTCATGGTAGAAAATGTCTTGTTCCTCCTTAGTTCTTCCCTGTAAGGTAGTTAGTGAATACAGATCATGCCCCGATTGCTGTCACAGGTCTAGCTCTGCCAATATCAAATTTATGACCAGCATAGATTTAACCATAAACTGCACATCTGTGTGTTTGTCATTGAAGAAAAAGACTATTTCAATATCTTTTGAGCTCAATAGTCGTACCTGTGAGATTTCATGTAACAAGAGTACAATACTCCTTCGATTTAACAAGATTTCAGCCTCGAGTGCAAATAATCGCTGCAAAACAAAGTTTTCACCCACTTTGGTAGGCTTGATCTGGCAAGAACAGCCCCCTCTCCTTTTCATTATCCTTAGTTTCCAGATACCTAGATTTTAACACAGAGACGGGGCAGTCTCAACAATTATATCTACTTTCAGGAATTGTTGACATCCGGTCTGTAAAGCCTTTGACAATCATTTTCCATGAGGCTGAAGCATTATATTTATTTGCTCTTATATCACCAGTGGTCGTATACTGAGGATCAACATTATTAATTGCAGAAAATACCCTAAACTCTGGTTTATTAACTGCCAAGGGCAAAGTCCCATCCAGGTTAACATGGCCCAATTCATATTATTCATCTACTAAAAAATAATTTACGCAGTTGCTCCAAGTACCTCCATCAACCCAGATAGATCACAATTTTACTCCAACACCCTGGTCCCCATCACAGACAACCTCCCTACTAATATCCCAAGTCTGCTCCATAGAGACCCCCCTCCTGCGACAGCCAATCTTTTTGCACAGTAGGCCATGCGGCCTTACTGCCCACTCCCACAGTTTTTTGATTGAACAGAGTGGCCCATTGTACTGCTTTATTAGATTTACATTCCTTTGCCAAATCCTCTGTCTGCGAGCCCATTTCACCAGTTACCTACACAATAACAGCAATATCCCTGGTCAAATGAGTTTCAGATGCCACTACCACATTATCACTTCCCCCCCTCGAGCTGAGACCTCTTCTTCCACCAGAACAGGATTCCTGTTCCCCACCATAGGTGCAGGCACCCCCTCCCCCATTTCTTAGAATTTTTCTTGAGCCTGAATTACAGTCCTTCTTTCTATTCTTGTTTGTCGTCAGGTGTGGGGAATTCACTGGAGAAGATATCCACTGAGGGATTCTTGAATCCCAAAAACCTCCAGATGACATCCCCCAACTCCTTTGACTGGTTCACAATGTTAAATTGGGATGCACAACCTCCTACACTGTATTATCAGTTACAATCGGTGTTGAACCACCAGTACCACCTGGCACTTCCAGCACCTTTTTACAAATTGCCTGTATGTCCTCCATGCCCACCTTCGACTCACTCAGTTGTAACATATGTGTAGTTAGCTCTAACATGCTATTGTCATGCAGGGCTTCAAAGGAGCTCAACACCATGTTGAGAGCAGAGATCTGTGTAGCAGTTAGCCTGATGTGGTCCTCCAGCTCCCTGGGGGTACAATGTAAAGCTTGTGGGAGTGAAACAGCTTCTGGTGCTGGATTCGCAGAATTCCTAACCTTTAAAATGGAGTTACTAATCTGGTGTTTTGTAAACATTGGAAGCTATAAAACTTCATCCATAGCAACATTTAAATCCATAGTCATTACCATTGTCAAATCAAATGGAACTGTTTTGTCACATATTTTAAAGCTGACATCATGTCATTCTATCCAAATTGATTTCAATGTGTGTGTGGGCAAAATCAATACCAAGAGTACATCTGCTGTAATGAAGAGTACATCTGTTTGTAATGCTAAGATCTAATGATCTGCCATTGTCAGAGGTCAGGGCCTACTGGATGAATCTGCTGTTAGTAATGCACTTCCTACCAGACACTAAACTTGTTGGCCTTCTGACCAGATTATAAATACAAGACCATACATTTGGCTTGAATTTCTGCTATAGATCTTACATTTTGTGTATTGTTTGTACTTTGCAAAAAGACCTTTGCCGTTAAGTAAACAGGGATGTGCCATTACTCTTTTTACAGCCTTGATCAAAGGGATAAGCAATGACTCTGGTCATTCCTGGTTTCACAAGAGCTGACCTCAGCATAAACATAATATTTAACATAAACCAAAGTTCTCAGCTTAGGTTCACAGAAAGTAAAAGCTACATGAGACACATATTGTGTACCATGTAATAGAAATGTGCTATTTACATATTTTGCACGCATAATGACAATTTGATTAAATGTGTGTTCTGTTCATAAATAGTCTCAGCTCCTCCTGTGATTTGCAATGACTGCCTGTGTATCATTTCCTTATAGAATACAAAATACAAAGTTGGACAGTGTATTATATACTCCTTTTACATGGCAACAAAAATGAAAAAGCACCTTTACATTACCTTTTTCTTTCTTCACAACCTATGACAGTGCATATTTTATTTGGTCTTGTTATGTTTAATGGTAATTTAATTATATTTTAGTGAATTCAGTGTTTGCATTAGTTCAACCAAATAATTTCTGCAAGATACAATTTGGTTGCAAGTCAGGCGGCTTTATTATTCACTTACCTTAATCATGCCAAATTTCCCCTAAAAATAGCATTGAGTTCCCAAACTGCAATTTCCATTAAAAAAAGCAGATTTTGGATAGCACTTTGTTGTGTTTGGGTTTGTGTGTTTTAACAAGTGAGATGTTGGGACCTGGGTTTATAGGTCTTTCACACTCAAGAACAGGAGTGAGATAAAACATTGAAGTGAATTGGTTGCAACGGATTTACTGGCAGTTTCACACACCACCAAATTCTGACTTCAGATATGAAGTGGAGAAATTCCCTCGAGCGTTTGGCTGAAGGTAAAGTCTCTACCTTTCCTTCAAATACAGGTGGATTTAATATCAGTAGAGTTACCACCACAAATAAATGCAGACTAACACCCCCCTTTTCTCACGGGTAAGCCCATAGACACTTTGAAGTACCCAGTGCAGGTAATGGTAAATGGGTTTGTCAGTAATTCTACAAATGTATGCCTTGAACATACACAATGAATCGAGACCCTGAGCGGTAGGACCATCGTACAGCAGCACAAGACGAAGGGAGGATGCATATAAATAATAAACTGGGGTACTGTTAAGAGTCTTTTCATTAATTACAGATGACTGCAGGTGAGGAATTGTGTATGTAATCACAGAGGAGGGAGCGTAGCAACATATGATTCACAGGGTCTTAGTGTTTGCTAGCAGGAGTAGTTTGAACAACTTTAAACCTCAAACGGTGGGGATGTTCTTAGCATCACAGGGTAATGAGTTCAATCATAGGCAGGCTGGGATACCCCAAACAGCCAGAGCAGTAGTTGGTGACTGCAGCACATATTTATAATTCTTGGAATAGCCCCTTACACATACAAATCTGTGTACACTTCTGCGCTCAGTTGCAATGTAAAAGAAAAAGAAAATGCCTACACCGATTGCTAAATTGGCCCTGTTATTTTGTATTTAATTTATTGTCATTTAGTTTCAACAGAAATGTTCACATACAAATTTATTCACACAAACTCATTCAAAAAAACATACACTGAATAATTATATATAAATTCACAAATGTCATCGTAACAATTGTCTCAGTCTTGCTCAAACAATAGCACATTCTTTAACCATATGTCTAAGAATGTGTCCCTAAAAAATAAAAACAGTAAACACCCTAGCATATAAAAGTTAAAATCTATCAATATTGAATATTCATCTTAACGACAATGCTATCCATATTCTGTAAAGTGCATTAGGTAAATAACGGTTCCTAGTACTAAAACAATATTTCCATATCGACATACAAACTCACCCAACTCTTTCATGTACAGAGATCTGAAACGTATACATTGCGTTACACATTGCGTTAGAACGTGTCTTAGTGTCTCTAATATACCTCAAATTTTATAAAACTGCATATTCTGTGTTCCAAAGGCATGCCTAATCTACGGCCTGCTATACTTAAAACTGGTAGTTGGTTCACCCGAAATATTAGTATGAACCTACGGACCTTTACAGAAGGGCACATTGTTAAATATCTTTGGAGAGTGAGAGATATGTGCACCTTCTCAAACACCTCTGAAAATGTTTTCTAACTCCTTAAATAGTCATCATTACTATTCCAATCCCAACTTCGAAACTTAATTTTCCATTTACGGCATAGGACTGGAAAATCCAGGGACTGGTCAGGCTCCCAAGAGATTGCTTCTAAGGTCTTATTACACAGTTCCAAGATCGATTTTCTTGTCTGGAAGTGATGCAAAGGACGTAAAAGTGTACTTATAACTTTTGATACCGGGCATTTTGTTGTTTTAAGACTTTTAAAATAGAGCAATCCTTTCCTTTCTAAAACCTGGCCTTCAAGTGACATAGGTCCCATCTCTAACCTTATAGCAGAGATCAGCACACGGTGGGGGAGCGATAGAATTCTCGGCCAAACCTTGCCCTCCAGAACTCCCAGTCTTATCAGATCCACCCTGTGAGAGCCTCTAAACCGTACAGAATAGATGTACAAAAACATTGTCTATATAGCTGCAATATCCCATCCAAACTGTATCTAGGCTTCTCTCTTGAGAATTTGGCAATTAAGGCAGTAAGTAGGTGCACCTTTCTTATTCTGCCCCTAACTAGTAGAGGATATCCTTCACCAACCTCTATGTCCACACCCAGATATCTGTAACGATCCACATATTCCAGATTTCTACCCATCAGCCGCATAGACGTGCGTAGTACCTCTTTACTACAGAACTGCATCACCTTTGTTTTAGAAAGATTAATACAGAGGTCGTTCTCAGCAATGTAATGCTCCAGGGTTTCTGGTTGACTGTGTCGAATGCAGCATGAAAGTCTATAAATGCTGCATACAACACTGGGTTACCTCTTACTCTGGCTCTAACTGCAATCAGATCGATCAGCATCAGATTTTGTTGAACTCATCTCTCTGAAACCCAATTGCATGTCATCCAGGGTTTTTTCCCTATCGACCCATTCTTGTTGTGCTTTGAAGAGTACAGAGGCAAATAATTTGCCAGTGACATCCAGCATCGACAGGAGCTGGCAGTTAGCAGGCTCCTGCCGATTCTCAGCTTTATATATGGGTACCAAAAGGCACAAACCCCATGTCCGTGGAACCTGCTTTGTTTGCATAACCTTATAAAATAGTATTTCAGTTACTACCGACCATACTAAAGGGTCGGACTCAAGAATGATGTTTGTCCAAAGAATCAACAAAATAAAAATCACAAGTATCATAAACTCACAAGGGTGGAATAAGTTGTTTAAGTTGCAACAGACAATCCTGTCCAAGGGGGCTGTCGGAGGCAGCTGCAGAGGAGCGCTGCTTGATGGCTCTGGCGGTGTATGGTCCTTTCCTCTAGTGCCTCCATAATGACATCATCAGCTTGCGAAATCGATACCTGATTTTGATCGAGATGTGTAGTGGATGGTGGATGGCATCCTGTAGCTTTGTCTATAATACCTGTGGAAACTCTTCTTGAAGCAAGGCAGCACCGAGAGAGGGGCGGACGGCTGTCTTGGGCTTGATCTGGCCGTATGGTGAGAAGTGGCTAAGGAGAGACAGAGGGTTCATTTTTTGAGACTCAAGGCTTTTCTATAGTTGGTTTAAGAACTTCTCCACAGCGTTTGTGCAGTGCGGAACCACCACTTCGGCGCTCGCCATTAAGGTTGAGCAAATTATGCGTGGCAAATCTTGTAGGGCCGAACAGTAAAGTAGTTGGATGAATTTGTTGTTTTTCCTTCACCTTTGCTAAAGATCTACCACTAGTGCTAATGTGAGTAAAATACCCATACTACCAGAGAATCTAAATACTACCCCTCTACCTAAAGACAACTGATTAACAGATGTACTGGCCTTGCGTGCTCACAGAAGGTGGACACTGTAAGGCACAAGACCTCTCGATGATGAGGACGATCTTGGCTGCTTGTCAACCTCACCATTAATTAAGGGGAAATTACTTATGGAATTGGCAGCACATACTAGAGAGTAAGGGTGTGCCCCTTAAAATATCAACTTGGAAAGCTACGATCAGGGGTTGGACATTCTAACATCTCCCCTATACACCCTAAATACCTCTGGAGTTTATAATGATGGACTAATTCCGGGACAAGTGATCCTGGATAATACTCAGTCAACTGCATCCCCCCATAGAGCGGTTAGAGCAAAAGAATGAGCAAAAGTTCCAACTGGCCCATATATGTCCTGTGCAATGGCTACAGATGAAGGACAGAATAATCGGGGAACTGAATTTATGCAATAATCTTTCAGACCTTTTTGCATGGTTGGATGGGATAGATAAGATTGGAGTGCATTTTAAATCGGAAAAGATGGATACATTCTCCCAATGGGATCAGCTCTATGATGATAATATTAACAAGAATGACCATAAACTTCAAAGGGTAATATCCCAGAGTGCTCTAACAACTCAATGTGACTCGAGTAATTTTGCCCCCCTGGGTATTGATCAACACCCTTTTGAGGGAAAGGACATAAACGCAGAGGAAGTTAGTGTCACTCCCTGTACGTTACAGCCTTCAAATGGTGGTTCTATGGAATGTTGAAGAACCTCATCCAACCTGCAAGTTACAGCAGCAAATCTATCTACTATGAGGAGGCTGCATTTACATGCATCTAGGCCAACCCCCAAGGTTGATTCAGGAGAATTGGCTCAGGTCGTGCGATGAAACTCTCAACAGCATATTAGTAACCTCGAACACTGCCCTCCTAGATGTCTGCGTGTTGATAATAAAACCTCCATGGCCCCAATTGCTGATGACTTTGGTCGAATGTATCCTAAGGATCATCGTAACTTTTTTATTATCAATGTGGAGAGTCTAGTTGGCTTTAAACCCAAAGATGCTTTGAGGAACAAGGTGCTGGCCTGGATGCGTCAGAAGACTGGGCCGGGGGTTGTAAGAGCGTCTGATCTCGAGATCATTGGAAGGATTAAGATTGATCAATGGTGCCCCCAGAAAGATAGGGATTGTATTTTAGTAGGGTGCAGCAAAAGTAACCTGCCATCCTATTTGTTTCCCTCTAATGACCTTTAGCATGCCTTCTCTGCCTTCAGGTTGGCTATAGATCCTGCTTTTAGTAGAGTCACCTTAAGAGCGTTGAGTTGAAAAAATCGGATTTGACTTTTGCTCTAATGCCTCCTATTTAACTGAATGTAATGGAAGTAGGGGATTCTGTCTATTTATTTATTTTCTTTCTGGATCCCGCAGGTCAACTAGGACTTGTATGTTATTGTTAGAAGCTTTGTATCTAATTCTTTTTTGTGGTGTATGTTCATCTCTTGTTTTGTGTTTTTTGTATCCACCCTGCGGGCTCCGGCGCGATATAAATAAATAAATAAATAAACAAGATGTAGCAAGCCTGACAGGTTTATTTTCCTACGATCATTCTCTGGGAATACGCTTCGGATTGTGAATGATTTATCATATAATGGTAGTTGTGGCTTCACCGTTCACTGCTCCGCCACAGTACTGGCAATTTTGTTATTAGCTTCCTTCATTGGTTTCTTTTCTAAAGTGGTCAGCATACTTAACCTGATCTGTTGATCGAGAAAGTCTGCCTCAGACTGCCCATCTGTTATCAACTGCTTCACAGCATCAGTCTTGCTGGGATGAGGACATTGCAACAGCCAACTGGTCAGTGTTCCTGTATCTTTAAGCAATCTGTGTCTACAGCACTTTGCCTTCTTTTTCATTTTCTTACTTGGCTTGTCTGTACTTTGAATATTGATAACTGCTGCAAAATCAGGGTCAGTGGCACCTAAGATGTCCTCCCCAGGTTGTTTTTGCGTTCCGAGTCTCCTTAATCTTTGTTGCTGTTTTCTGCTCAGTTGTACTGCAGATACTTCACTCAAGTGTGAGATGTTGTTAGTCTCCAGCGGTGGCTCCGGAGTCACTTCCAGGGCCTCCTCCTCGACCGGGACTTCGCTCGACAGCCGGCTTACTTCATGAAATGCCAGGCCCATTGCTTCTAATTTAGCAGTAATATCACAATAATGGGTATCCATCTTGTCTTCCAATTTTAGTAAGGTAGAGACAGAATCCTGTTGGTACTTGTGCATACGACTGCACAATTTCATGAGGATTTCTGTTGCGCATTGTAGTGTGGTTTCAAATTTTGCATTTCTTCTATTTGTATAGATTCACAAGTAGATTATGACATGTTGTCCAATTCTGGGGTGAGATTTGGTGACCTGCATAGCCTTGTGGAGGACGACTGTCCAGGCTGGAGTTTGAATAAGTACACTGTTACTAGTGCTGCCATTTGCTTTTGTTCTGACAAACACAGGAATGAAGGGCTCCATTGAGGCATTTTGGAGTGAATAACATAATCCGGAAGGTCATTATTGTCAGCAAACCACTGAGTCCATTTTGTCCTTCTCTCCTTCAGTCTCGGTCTTGTTTCTGATACAATTCATAACAGCCGCTCTATTCCCTGGCTTAAAATGCAAAGTGATGTTGTCTTTTGTTTTATCACCCTCAACAGCCAGTGGGACTTCCTTCAGGGTGTTTTCTATTTGCATACAGTCAACCAGATGGCAGTGTGCTCCCAACTGCCTTACCCCCTTTGTTCCTGATACTATTACTGACCTCACTGTCTGTTTATCTGCCTTCCCTTGTGGTTCTAGGCGGCATAGCTAACACAGACTCTTGTTCTGATTACCCTGGCACCCAACACTCAGGCCTGGCCGAGGGAAACTGGTGATGAGCCACCGGCAACTTGAGCACTGACCGTAAGGTGGTGCAAAGTGGGGGGGAGACGGAAGAGAGAAGAAAAAGGCAAAACTGCCTCGACTTAGTCCTATTCGCTCTCTTGTCCCAAAGTTGATTGATTTGGTATTTATTATGCGCCTATACACAGGTGTTTCAAGGCACAAGTTATGTTTGTCTCATTCTTCTCTTATCTCCCATACACCAAAACACTTTGCTTTCACACTTCCCACGCACACTCCTTTTATATGGGCTCCAGCCCTTAAAGTGGAAGCAGCAGTCAGTTTACAAGAATGATGCAGGCGCTCCTCAGTAGTACCACTGTCACCAAGACACTTTGCTATCACACTTCGCGCATGTACTTCAGAACATGTACAAAGGCACTGTGCATGGTCCATGGTAAAACATAAAATGACCTGAAATTAATTTCTTTTTTATATAGTGCTTGATGCTCTGCTTCACAACACTGGTTCTAAAATTAGATGTTTTATTAGTATACAATGTATCATCTCCATAAATATAAACAACTGAGTTAATCCTTTTGGGACTTGAAGAGGTGATCTACAATCACAGATCTCAGTAGCAATCACCTAACCAAACGAGCTGTCTAACCTGTAGCTGAACATAGAATGTGTAGATGTAGCTTTCTAGTAAACTGACATCTGTTTACATTAATAACTGCAGGTCAGAAGGTACTTCATTAACTCCCAGCTGCTTTTGTTAAGCAAATATGGCATGTGTGTATTGTTGTGTCTCAGCACTTGACTTGTGAGAGAAGGAAGGAGGTTAGTAATCAAATGCAGCACTAGAACCCTAATTACATGCCAAAGTGCCCCATAACATTTGGGAAAAGCTAGTCTAGTCTTGGTTTTTAAATCGCATTCTGGGACTTGAAGTCTGAGATTTCCCCATCATAAACCCTGGACTATAAGTACCAAAATGCAAGTTTAAAACCAAGACTAAACTGTCATTGCCTACCTGGAATAGGGCATGTTGGGATTTATGGCCTGGAATGCTATTATTGCATTGACTCCCTTTTGAACATTGGTGGACCACTTTTGAACGATTCAACCAACTATATTATAGAGTGGCGGTGGCCACCCTATAGTTAAGGTGAGTCAGAGACACATAGGAACCCCTCAAAATTCTATTGTTAATAACTTTTGATTCGAGTAACGGATTTGGCCGGAATATTGAAGGTTTCATAAAGATTCATTAAAAAATAAAAAGGTTATTAAGCTTAAAAAAAATGTATTCTCTAAAAGTGCAGCCTACTTCCCATTCATTTTCCCATGGACAAAAAAGGTCAATTTTTGCCAAAGTCCACAACCTAAACCACTGGACGGAGTTGGACCAGGTCTGAAACAACTTGGGTATAAAGCGTTGACTTGCGATCCATGCGTCATTTGGGGTTAATCAGTGCCATAGTTATTTTAAAATTTTACAGAGAAAGGGGTGTCCCCCTCCCCAAAAATTATAGTTATAGCTTTCAGAAATGAAACAACCGCCATATTGTTTTTCTCTCGATGTGTGGGGTACAGTTATCAGGCCAACAGAAATCCCTGCCTCACAAAGCTGCATTTAGCAGTTACAGAAATAATGGCTGCGCTGTGGCGGCTGAACACATATTCCTTTGCATTCAAACTGCATTTTCAGCAGTTACAGAAACCATGGCTGTGCTGTGTCTACTGTGCACATATGGGGCGAGATGGAGCACAGGCACCCCGAGAATGGCTGCACTTATTTTCTTCATGGGAATCCAAAAAGAGCAAGTCAAAGGCAGCCTGGAAAGAAAATGTACTATGTAAAATGACTTTGCACTGGTGCTATCTTCATTTTTCAAAATCACCCAACTTGGGTTTTAGTAAAACACAGCCATGTTCATCCATATTCAGCCTGTGTACCAGCAAATGGGGGCATGCCTCACTGAATGGGATGTTGTGTCAAGCAAAATCTGTGAAGAGCAGAGAAATCCATTTCATGCCGTACGACCCGCATTCACTCTTGCAAAAAAGTAACCCATGCAGAAGACTTAAAAAAGAAAGGAAAGCTTTGTTTCCTTGGCCAATGCAACAATTACAAAGAACAATATTTTCAGCATCTTTCCATGCCCTGAAGCTGATCTGATCTGTCAAGGTTTTTCTGAAATGTGTGTTAAAGAAACCGCATCTTGTGAAAACCCCCATTTAAAATAAGCATGTGTATATTTGTTTTGTAAAAGCAGTGAAATAATACTTTTTAAAGCTGAAAATGTGAAATCATCACAGAAACAGTATGTTATGGTTGGAGCTGGGGTGGTTTAAGTGTATATTATATGTATGTACTAAAGACTTGGGTTCTGTGAAAGAAAGTAAGGAAGAAAAAAATGTGTGTTTGAAAACAGCAGAACAAAGGGGCCTGAGCAGGAAATTCAAAGGCACTAAACCTTCCTGGGACAGGAATCTCCCCCACAAACTATGAAAGGGCTAAAGTGTGAGAATGTGCGACTTCATCAGACTAACTCGCATTTCTCCATCCAGGAACAAAGGATCAAGGGAAAGTGGCCTTGTCACAGGCAAGTGTGAATTCCGTGTGACACCTCACTTCAGCTGCATCTGTCAGAATGAAAGGCTGCTATGGTGACCCTACTGCCCAGAACTGACACAGAGGGTGCAGATGCCATCCATTTGATTTAAAAGACTTTTTTTATATTAAAGCATTTATTTCAGTGACCTGAAGAAGCAGCAATGTGAAATGATGACCATTTTAATGTAAATTGTGTACCATTAAAAGAAGACTATGTGGGTTATCCTAGCATGTGGGGGAAACAAACAGCATGAAAGTGGCATTTCTGCAAAAAGAGTACAAGACACAGTTATGAAAGTTAAATGAAAATATGCCCAACATTAAAAGGCTTAGGCTTATCCATTTTTAGAATTTTAGGGAAAATATTTTCCATAGAAATTGTGAGAAAAGTGCCAGAAGGACAAAACACCATTGTACAAACCTGGGAGTTGGAACGGCATATTCCTTGTAAAATATGGGGTCTGCCTCTCTGAGTTTCAGGAGGCTAAAAATTGTAAAAATGAGCATTTTGTGCTATAACTGATTTTGGCAAAAATAACTGTGGAATAACAATGCACATCATAACACACATCCTAAAGCTGATGTCACTTCCCTGGGTCCAATCTGCTTACAGGGTGGCGGTGACATCCACAGACTGACCTATCCCTTCTTAGAGATAGGTCTAGCTTAGTTCTGCCCACATAGTAAAAATCCTCTGATGTCATCCAGTGTATAAAAGGAGGAAGCTTAGGAAGAGTCGGGACATTCAAAAATCCAACCCGCAACATCCAGAGATCCAGACATTCCACATTCACCCTGCAATATTCCAGACTGCAGTGCCAGGCCAGGGGTTGCTGATCCAGATCCATGCAGTACCTCCTATCCAGGCAGAACCACCATCCAGAACTAAACACTACAAAAAACCCAATAATTCAGGGATAAAGGGGGTATGCCTGATGGCCCTTTGGGAAAATCCTGTGACCAGACCTGCTTTGTCTAGATGATACACCCACTGTCCACTGAGACCAGACCCTGGTTGCCTTGCTGTTTCCGTAGAGGAGAGCTGCCGCTGCACAGTGACCACACCCTTGTCCTGCTGTCCAGAGATCCAGTTAGCTGTCCAAACTATCCAATTCAAGTGCTTTGGTAAGTATCACCCATCCCCAATATCAAAATGCTGCATACAACATTCTGTTACCTTGCCATTTGTCCAACCATATAAGAAACTCTATAAGAAATCCTATAAGTATCCGAGTAACTTCTCAAAATTGTCAGAATCCTCTGTGTATCCTGTCCTTTAGTCTTCATGTGTTAGCGCAATTCTTTCCCAATCATTTCAGTCCTTGTGTAAATCCTTAGTACTATTTGGAATAAATTAATTAATTCCCATATAAAGAGGCACACGGCGCAAATGGGTTAACATTGCAAATTAACCTTCTTACAGTGAGTGTCGTTCTGTAATAATCTAGCCACTAAAAAATAGTCTCAGTATAACCTGTCCTTTTCCTCTTAAAACCGATTTTGCCCGTGTAACTGCTTTCATTATATAATCCGACATACTTTTCCTACAAAGAATCCCATACTGTCACCATCAAGAGTCACTCTTTAACTTTAATATCAAATCTGTTACGTGCTTTTGTACCTTAGCATTAAAACCGATTTCTGATTATGTCTGTTTAGCTCATTTCTGAAGTTGTGCGCCTATTTAAACCGTAAAAACTCAGAAATTGCAATTTTGCCACGTGTGATTCTTACTGCACTGTTTTTCCTTCCCAAAGTTAATTTTCTAAACTGTATGCCCGTTGTTTAGTGCCTTGCCTTGAAGCTTGTAGGTTTTCCTGCTTCTTTAGTACAGCTACACACATTCTTGTCGTATCCGTTCAACCGCACATGTTAAATAACCATTTATTATTCCGAGTGCCATTTTGCTCATTTTTCAAGGGAGCTTAATCCAATTTGGCCTCCCATTGAGGGATGCTAGGTCGGATTTTCATTCTGATTTTTGGCTAGTATACCTGAACCCTTGCTACTCCTGCTAATCTTGCTTTCATTCATTTGTGCATTGTGTATCTGATGTTAGAAGGTTAAACTAGGTGTATCCTATCATTTTACTGTGTGATTATCAGCACACCTGTGACGGCTGCCGTATATTGAATGTGTTTGATTCTTATTCAAAATTAAAAATAAATAAATATTTCATTATTACTCACAAGCCTGGCACATGGTCCATTGAGATGAGGGGTGTATGTCAAGGGGGAAGTGAGACGGGTTGGCTGCCTTCTCAAAAATGTCATCTGAATGTAATAAACTAAAAAGCGTTTTACTGTGCTCCGCATCCCTGGCCAGTAGAAAGAGTCCTGGTCTGGAGTGTGCTGCATCTTTAAAATCGTTAACACAGTGGGGGCTCGTAGCCCGGATTGAGATAGTGTTTCCACCCATGACAGTTTATCACAGCAAGCTAACCCAGAAAATACTTTTTGCGGTTAGAAAGCTGTGTTACACTGTAAAATCGCCTTCCCAAAACTTAGACGTAAGTATCAGACCTGTGTGTAAAAATAAAGTCAAATCAACCCTGAATTAGACAAAAGCAACAAAATACAGGTTGACCCTTATATAAATAATTTAATAAAGGAAGAACACTTCATAATGACCACAGTGGAGATGAACTGAACATGGCTGGGCAGCACCTTCTGCACAGATTGTTTTTCAGAGGGGAATGGGCAGAGCAAGATGAGGAGGCCTGGCTAGTAGAAATGATGCAACAGGTCACTACCATGAACATGGATGACTGGCAAGACAGTGGCCTATTACATCAAGCCTTGGTCGAGTTGTATAGGACTCTGAATATTAAAGAGGAGCAGATTAAAAGGGTCTAATTCACAGCCTACATATATCGCCACATGGGGGTTATAGAGGAAAAATCTGAAGAAAATGGGCCCCTTGCGCAAAACCAGTCTGAGCGCTTAAACCAAATCCAGACTTAACTAAAACTAATAGAAGAGAAATTGCAAAAGAGCCAAGATTCTGAGGCAGAATTTGAAAACTACATCAAAAAGTTAAAAGACGACTTGGCTGTACAACAACAAAATAATTCAGACCAAGAGGCCCATAAAATGCATTAAAAGTGGAATGTCAGGAAAAGGTTGACTCTCGAGACGACAGAAATTGAATCAACAAATAACATATAACAGAGTCTGCGCAGAGCAGATAGTTACCTTACAATATCAGATCAAAGTGTTGGAAGAGGAGAATAATAAATTAATCAGTAAATAACTCCACCTCCAGACCGAATTTAACCAAGAACGCCAGACATTAAGTACAATCAATCAACAGTGGGATGACCTGGCTGAACAGAGGGGTGCCTTGTATCAAGAAAATATGCCCTATGTCATGAAGTGTACAATTTAAAAACAGACTTACAGGAAAGAGAGTTAGGCCTCCAGGATCTGAAAATACTAAAAGTAGAACATGAAAAATTATTTGGGCACACAAGACGAGTATAAGGTGCTCGAGAAGAGAACACCCAAGCTAAAAGTCCACAAAACTAGGAGATGCACCTCTTGGAACAAACACTGTCTCAGTGTTCCCAGGCCATACAGGCAGCACAAAAAGACAATGAGGTCCTCTGTGATGTGAACAGGGGACTCCAGAGCCAGGTGGCAGCTCAAGAGCAGGCAATAGAGATAAGTCAAGCCCTGATAGCAGAGCAAAAATCTCAGGCCTTAGCCTACCATCAGGTAATAGGGGATGAGAGGGAGAAACTGGAGCTGTTAGAAAAAGAGTATGCTAGGTGAAATCAAAACTTGAGGCACCCTGAACAAGTAGAGAGGGGCAGGGCCACCCCTGATCACAGTGTGATGCCCTCTGTATCAAGGGCCCTAAAACCATTTACAACCTTGTATGTACCAGGTACTGTTAACTTCATGCCCACCAGCTCACAAGAACTGGGAATCATGAGGCTGGCAAACCCTAGTAGGTCCAGCATGATTGAACAGGCAGGCCACCGCCCATAAGAGATTGATGTACGGGCGTCCCTGTACAGATTCCAAAATATTATGGCTGATATATCTGATCAGGAAGACCCCTATGAGGAGAAACTCAAGGAGCTAGACCTACAGAAGCATCATCTACAAAGGGACCATTTGGTTCACTTTGCAGAACAAAAAGAGCATGAATTGAGGCGCCAAAAGAGCATTCTAAATACCTCCACCGAATCAGGGCAGTGGGGGGGATCCTCCACCAACCCCGGAAGGAGTCAGAAGACCACTCTCCTGTGCGAAGGAGGAAGTCCAAGGGGTGTGAAGCAGAGAGTCCAAGGTACAACAGGGGAGATGCAACTAGGCCCCATTATTCTGCAAGCACCTCACAAGCTCATAAAATCAGGGAGCAACTAGAAGATAAAGAGGGGACCTCAAACAGTAGCAGTTCTGTGTCTGAGGGTGAATGGACTCGGGTGAAGTGGCAAAAGAAGGCCAATAAACAAAAGAGAGATCTGGTGAAATACCCCATTAGGCAGATTAAGGCTATTAGGAATTTCATGACCCTATATCACAAAAATGCAAAATATTCTGCCTGGGAGCATCTGGGGCTATATGAGCAGATGATGGACCCTTAACATCAAAAATAGCCAGAATTGCATAGACTATGCCAAATGGACGTTCACTCCGGAGTACTCCAGCTTCTTTGCTGGGCTGGAAGACCAGAACCATTTCAAGGTGCTCCACCTATAAGGTGGCCATCTTGAAGCAATTTTCCACTCGCAGAAACCCCCAGGAGGCTCACAAAGCAGCCTACAATTTGCAGTGCAGAGAGGATCAGGCCCCAAGAGAATTTGTGCAGAAGCTTAAACATAACTTTGCGCAAACTACCAGGTGGGTGCGCACGAATAGTAGAGAATTTATGACCACCTATTTTCACGCACTCCCAAAATATATAATGACACAGTTGGTAAGGGACTTTCACAACCACAGGACCCTGGACTGGGAAATAGAGCAGGCTACCCAGATCTTTGAGGACCAAAAACCTGCAGAAAGTAAAAACCAAACAAAAAATCCAAACCAACCAACTCTCCCGCTGCTGCTAAGGTGGCAGAGGTGAAGGTTGCACCCATTTTGGAACTAGAAATGGGGGGGGCCTAAAAACACACCTTCTCAAAACCAGCCAAATCAGAGGCAAAGAGGGCCATCAGATCAATCTGCAGCAGGTGGCAGTCAGGTAGGTAACCCCACCAACGTGACCTCTAACTCTGCTAATTATATTAGTCCCAGGTATAAGGGCAACAGACCTATCTTGAGGTATATATAGACTCCCCCAGCTCAAGGCAGGGGGTCCAATCACGTGAGTACTGCCCCAGGAAACTTCCCTCCCAACTTCCATGAGGAGGGCAGTAATCCTCTGAATCCTGGGATAAGTTTCTTCCCCGGTACCTTCCAAACCCCAACCTACAGGACAACCTGCCTTTCTCCCCCCACTTTCAGGAGTCCAGAACACCCAATCCGGGAGAGGGTAGGCCAAGGGAATCTCCAGTACCCATGGTACCCCGGGAGAAGGGATAGTTACCCTTTCCAAGAACCATCTAGGTTTGATCAGAGACCCCTGTACCAGACGGAGCGGGTTTCCCAACTGGAACGCCAGGTCCAGAACCTCACCCAGGATCTGAGTTGCATGTTGAGGGCTCAGCAGAACCCTCAGATGAACATGGCAGCTCAGAATCCCGCAAACCGAGGGTCTGGCACCCCAGAACAATGACAGGAGAGAACCCCGACAACCCACCGGTTCAAGAGGAGGAGGCATGGGAGGAATGGGGGTGCAAATCCCTAGAGGAAGTTTCCTTGCTCACCTGTGAAAAGCCCCTTGACACCCCAGAACCGGAACTAAAATCTCTATCCCCCGAAAATCTGCAACCCAGGAAACAGAGGGTGGGTACGAGAACTAAAGAAATCAAAAAGACCCATTTTGTGGAGGAAATCAGTGTCCACTAGTTTGAAGGGGAAGAATTCTTGGAGGAGAAGATTTTCTTCCTTCAGGGATGGGGGAATTCCTCCTAAAGAGAAATGCATCCCAAGAGATCAGAACTCCGACTGTGTAGGTGTGGGGACTGATTCAGAATCGCCCATTGCTGAACCCCAGAATTGTCATCCAGAGAACAAAATATTAATGGAGGGATCCTTCCCATAAACTAGTTCTAGTGACTGCCACCAGGTAAAAGGGGGCAGCAGAGAGGTAAGAGAAAAAGGGAATTTCGAAATCCCACATATTTCAGGATGCCAATTTTTTTTTCAGAGATTCCCAGACTCCAGCACAGAAAATTGTCCAAAACTATACAGTGTCGGAGTCCAAAATAAAGAAATTGACCTCGAAGCTTGCCCAAAAGGCCCATTACCTTTGCCCATTGGAGGAGAAAGAAGATAGATTCTACACCCCTGTCCGAGTGCAAGGGCAATGTGCATTTTCAGCACTGGTGGAAACTGGATCCCAAGCCACTCTTTTGTATAAAAGGGCCTTTGAGCAGCTAAATTCAGGAATGGGGGAGAGACACCAGATCCCTCTCACCCCTCTTCCTGGACAACTCCAGAACTTCAACGGGAATGAAATTCCCGTTGAGGGGACTGCTGATCTGGAAATTAAAATTGGGCGACATAAGGTGAAGCACCCGGTTATAGTCTTGACTCTAGAGGGGACCCCATGTCTATTAGGTAATGACCTTTTCCGCACGTTGTCTTCCCTGATAGACTGTGTAAATAAGGTCCTCTGGACTCAGACTAACTGGCCAATAAAATTAAAACAAAATGTCAACCATGTTAGTTTAAATGGCACATGCCACATGGTTGAAAAAGAATCTGATCAAATTGAGTTTCATTTCCAAAATAATCAAATACCTGACATACAGTAATTGCTGTAGGACAACAGACTGGTGATTGGAAGTCCTCTCCATTCCTAAAAATCAACCTTCCTTCCAGTTTCAAGTGGCATTCCACACTGGATGGAAATACTTTGAAATTGTATACCAAAAACCAGCTCAAAGTTTAGCTGACATTCAGAAAATAAGAGAACAGTGTTCCTCCCTATTCAGTTAAATGAGGGGAGGGAGTCTGTTCGCGCCAGAGTGTGCTTGAACAATGGAAAGAGCTTCATCAGCAAAGCCATGTTCAGGAAACTCCCAAAAGATCCAACCATTCCCACCTTTAAATTAATTGATAAGTGGAAAATGGCATGGAAACTCCCAATTCCAAACGTCTCCTGCCTAGCAGATGTATGCTCAAAATGTCCATAGGTGACAAAAGCATAGAGCATAATTGTTGGGTCATGCGAGACGTCCCTGTTGCATTCTATTTAGGCAGTGACATTCTCAATATGTTTGCAATTAATTTGGACCTTATAAATTACAAGGCCTGGTCCCAACTGGGGGGAATCCCATGGGCTTTGACGATTCAGAAAAAGCATTTCGGTCAGCCCAATTGCTGCCGTATGTAGGTGAAGTTCAAATTGGAGAGGAGGTCACCATCCCAGGTCGGATCCGACAATTCCCACTTGATTTAAAAATTAAAAGAGGACAGAAACTACAAAATCCAGACACATATGTACACCTTAATGCGCATATCCAACAGCAGGGATTGGGGTTAAACTCAACAGCATTAGTCAATGTAGAACACAACACCATTCCAATAGTGGTGGTTAACAGCGACCCTAGGAGTATCACTCTGGATGCAGGCACCATTATTGGCATGGCGGTTGATGACCAGCATTTATCCCCTGGATCTAGGAAATGAACTGATAGGACCAATCCCCATGGACTGCTATGACAATGACATACCGCAAGAAAGGATCTTCACCCTGCAAGGGGAGAATTTCCTGGTGTACTCTTCCTGCCCTTATGGGGGGGGAGGTGACCTGTGACATCAGGAAGGATGAGGTGATAATCCAGGTCCACATTGACTGCCTCTCCTACCTGAAACCCTCTGTCTAGGTCAACACCTTAACCAGAGACCTCTCCACACAGCTGGAGGAGGGCGCTGAGATCGCAAAACCTGAAGTATTTCCAGGCTTCAGGCAAATGGTTGAAGAGCGTGTCAACCTCGCTGATGCCTGCGAGACTGAGGAACAAAAGCAAAGGTTGAAATGGGTGTTCTTAGATTTTCAAGATATCTTTGCTGTGTACTCGTACGACTGTGGTCGAACCGAGATACATACTACCTCAATTCCCACGACCCTGGGATGACTCCTGTATTCGTGAAGCAATATCGCTTGCCTTTCACGTCTATGGAGTCCCCGACAGAAATTATCAAAGAATGTGATAATTCGTCCAGTCCACAGCACGTTTAATAATACGGTGCTCAAGGTTTTAAAACCAAATGGCCAATGGAGACTTTTGTACAGACCTTCGGGAGATTAACAAACGGGTTCATATGTCCAGATGGCCTCTTCCCTACATTGACCAAGGGCTGGCCCAGATCCAGGGGTCAAAGGTGTACACGGCCATTGACCTGACAAATGGATACTGGACTGTGCCCGTCAGTAGGGAGGACCAGTACAAGCTGGCCTTTACCTTCGAGGGGCAACAGTACACATGGACCTGGACTCCCTTCGGATACATAAACTCTGGTAACAAATTCAACATCTTCCTACACAAAGCCATGCCTGACTTGGGTGAAAAGGGTAACCTGGCCTATGTGGATGATGTCTTGATTAAAAGCTCAACTGTGGAGGAACACATAGCGGAAAACCGCTATGTTCTTACCCAGTTGAGTATTGCCGGAGCAAAACTGTACTTCCAGAAGGCACAGTGGTGTAGGACCCGTGTCAACTTCTTGGAACATGAAATAACCCCTGAGGGTTTCTGTCCACAGGTGAAGAAAGTGGAAGCACTACTAAAACTGAAAGACCCCACAACTCTGCGTGAGCTAAGAAGCCTCCTTGGACTGACTAATTACAGTAGGAAGTTCATTGAGGATTATGCAGAGGACACAAGTCCCCTGGTCCATCTGTTGAAGGGGGGTGAAGTGGAAGTGGGGTCCAGAACAAGCCGAGGCAGTAAAACAACTCAAAAGAAGTCTCTCACAAGCGCCTTGTCTAGTTTACCCTGTCAAAAACAAGGAGTTCTTCTTGGAGACAGGGTTCTCAAATACATGCTTGACAGCAGTATTATATCAAAAGCATGACGAGGTCAATAAAGTCATCTCCTACACAAGCAAGACTTTATACTCTGTGGAGGAAAAATTCAACGATTGTGTGAAGGCACTCCTGGCAATGGTGTGGGCATTGAGAAATTACCGCCCGTTCATCCAGGGGGAGCACATAATAGTGGAGACTCCACACCAGCCTTTGCAATACCTCCAAAGTGACAGAATCCGGGCAGGAAATGTAAGTAATTCCAGAATTACCTCCTGGATTCTGCCCATGCAAGGCTTTCCTGTGGAGGTCAGATATGGCCAAAATAAGAAGAGTCCCCTCATGCAAGTTCTGGCTGACTTGCATGATTGTGCCAGAGAAAACTGTCTACAGGACGAAAGTCTCAAAACCCAGGACAACATGGAGGCGTACCTGAATTCCCCGCACAAAGTCTATGAAGAAGACAAGTGCGAGGGGATGCCCACAGTTTATGTAGACGGGTGCTCCTACTGTGTTGACAACAACAGGGAAAAGGAACTGGTGGCCAGCGTTGGGAATTCCTGGGTGAATGATGCCCTGGAAACCCCTGATGGGTACACAAAATCGGTCCCCGCAGTAGTCAGGTGGCGGAGTTGATGGCAGTTCACCAGACCATCCTCACTGCCGTGCAACACCGCCTCCACAAACTGGTCATAATCACCAATTCAGATTTTGTCCGGAACGGGTTTGTGGAGCACCAGATCAATTGGAGAAACAGAGGCCTGCTGTGTGCAAATAACAAACCACTCAAACATGGAAAGCTCATACAAAATATTGATGATCTGGTCACCTCTAATGGGATGACCATCTATTGGAAACAGATTAAGGGTCATTCCAGAATAGAGGGGCCAGACAAAACTGGAAACGACCTGGCGGATCAGCTGGCCAAAACCAGAGCCATCCAGGGGTCTCCTTGAGGTTGAGTTCCAGTTGTGGGAAATCCAGGTCACTGCTGTCATCAGGTCCCAGACAAATGCTCACAATTAACTTTCAATTGCCAAGTGGCGTAAGGAGACCCCAGATGCTGATTTAATCAGGGCACAAAAAGGGGATCCGATTATTGGTAAATGTTACCAACACATTGAGGACCGTGAGAACTTTCCTCTGACGGAAACCGATTACATTGGGAAAGAGGACCTTAGGGTGTTGATGAAGTGTCCTAAAATGTTCCGAATCCAAGATGGTTTGTTGGTAAGGCGATCCATCTCTGGATGTGACCAGTGGGTGGTACCTACCTCATTCTGCAGCCTGATGCTAAGTCATGCCCATGACGCGGCCACAGCCGGTCATTGGGGGTTTCATAAAACTATAGAAATCTTGTGGGAAGTTGCATACTGGCCACACATGGGGCAGGACCTCGACCAATATCTGAAGGGGTGTCTTGTGTGTGCACAATTTCAGTCAAGTTCACTCATACACCGATCTCCCCTCCAGAAGAGAGGGATGACACTGCCTTGGTCAGATTTAAAAGTAGATTTTATCGGGCCCGTGATTCGCTCCTCTAGGGGGAATAATTACAGAATAAGTACATGTTAACAGTAACATGCTTGTTCACAAAATGGGTGGAATGTCTCCCGGCCCCAAATTGCAAGGCCGAAACAGCAGCTGCCCTGATGATCAACCAAATCTTCTAACATTTTGGACTTCCCCAAAGGATTGAGTCAGACCGAGGAAGTCACTTCACCAGCGAAGTGATGACAAAGATGTGAGAGATACCTGGGTTAAAAAGGAAACTTCATGTTGCATACCACCACTCTCTAGTGGGGGAGTTGAGAGGTAAAATAAAACCATTAAGAGCATTCTAAAAAGGTTTGTGGCAGATTCTGGGCTAAGTTGGGACATCCGATTACTGCTTGTCCTGATGGCTATCAGATCTACACCATCGTCTGCAACCAAAATGTCTCCATTTGAGCTAATGACTGGATGAAAAATGGTGCTACTTCGCATCTGCTCTACAGAACACAAGAGCAGGCTCTGATAAACGCCATGAATATGTTGAGAATCTAAGAAAGCACCATCAGCATGCTTTTGCGTACACTCAGTGAAATCTGGAGAAATCGGCAGAGGGGATGATTTAAAAACAATCAAAAAGGAATACCAAGTAGGAGACAGGGTCTACTTGTACAATTCTCAGAGGAAGCAGACTAAGGAGCTGACATTTCTCCCCTCCTGGGACAGTTCCTTTGAAATTGTAGACAAAATGTCACCTTACGTCTACAGAAGCCGCATTCCCAAAGGAGAGCTGTCAGAAAAGAAATGGGTCCACATTAATCAGATAAAAAGTTGTCACCTCAGACACACTTTGCAGCCGATTGAGGAAACAAAGGAAAGTCAAGTACAGGAAACACCTGGAGAATGAGAAGAAAGAAGCAGCAGAAGGGAATAGGTAGGTCCATAGGTATATCTATGTAAGTACTTTTAATTATTGGTATTGATCACAAAACTATGGTGTAAAAGTTCAATCCTGTCTGAATTGTTGAGTAATTTGTTTGCTGATATTGTTCAAGTATCCTGATAAATGTAAATATATGCCTTGTCCCACTAATGTCAACCTTCTGGGAAGCCTGTCAGTGAAAGATTCTAAAACCTGTTTTTATCTGTCTCCTATTAGATTACTTTTTCCATTCCCTCCTAGAATGATGATGACCTCCACGGGGACCTGGAAAGGTAAGGAAGGGAGGAAGGAAAGGGGGTGTTGCCCCACACTCTCCAACGAAAGACAGAAGGAAGAACTGGGCGTACCGATCTCTGATAAAAGAGAAAGACAGAAGGAAGATCTTGGTATCGCTCCTTGATGAAACAAGAATTCCACTAGATGAACCCCACTTTGCCCTTCTCTCCCTCAACAAGAAGTCCCGGGAAATCAAGGGGTGGGGGTATTATGTGAGGTACATTTACCAGGCCAACAGAAATCCCTGCCTCACAAAACTGCATTTAGCAGTTACAGAAATAAAGGCTGCGCTGTGGCAGCTGAGCAAATATTCCTTTGCATTAATACTGCATTTTCAGCAGTTACAGAAACCATGGCTGCGCTGTGTCTGCTGTGCACATATGGGGCGAGATGGAGCACAGACACCCCGAGAATGGCTGCACTTGTTTCTTCATGGGAATCCAAAAAGAAGAATTCAAAGGCAGCCTGGCTCAGTGATGCAGCGCTGGGATTTGCAAAAACTTCAAGCTGCCAAAGAAAATGTGCTATGCAAAATGACTTTGCACTGGTGCTATCTTCATTTTTGAACATCACCCATCTTGGGTTTTAGTAAAACACAGCCGTGTTCATCCATATTCAGGTTGTGCACCAGCAAATGGGGGCATTCCTCACTGAATGGCATGTTGTGTCAAGCAAAATCTGTGAAGAGCAGAGAACTCCATTTCAGGCCGTACGACACACGTTCACTCTTGCCACAAAGTAACCCATGCAGAAGACTTCAAAAATAAAGCTTTTTCTCCCTGGCTGTGCGTCAATTACAAAGAGCAATATTTCCAGCATCTTTCCGTGCCCTGAAACTGATCTGATCTGTCAAGGCTTTTCTGAAATGTGTGTTAAAGAAACCACAACTTGTGAAATCCCCATGTAATAAAAAGCATGTCTAAATTCGTTTTGCAAAGGCAGTGAAATAATACTTTTTAAAGTTGAAAATGTGAAATCATCCCAGATACTCGCACAGAAACAGTATGTTATGGGTGGAACTGGGGTGGTTTAAGTGTATATTATACTTATGTACCAAAGACTTGGGTTCTGTGAAAGAAAGTAAGGAAGAAAAAAATATGTGTGGTTGAAAACAGCAGATCAAAGGGGCCTGGGCAGGAAATTCAAAGGCACTAAACCTTCCTGGGACAGGAATCTCCCCCACAAACTAGGAAAGTTTGAAGGTGTGAGAATTTGCGACTTCGTCAGACTGACCAGCATTTCTCCAGCCAGGAACACTGGATCAAGGGGAACTGGCCTTGTCACAGGCAAGTGTGAATTCCTTGTGACACCTCTCTTCAGCTGCATCTGCCAGAATAAAAGGGTGGTAGGTTAACCCTGTTGCCCATAACTAACGCAGAGGGGGCAGGCTGGCTGTGGACATTTTAAGGACCGCCCTCCAGTGACAGATGCCATCCATTTGATTTTAAAGACTTTTTATATTGAAGCATTATTTCAGTGACCTGAAGAAGCAGCAATGTGAAATGATGACAGTTTTAATGTAAATTGTGTACCATTACAACAAGACTATGTGGGTTATCCTAGCATGTAGGGGACACGAACGGCATGAAAGGGGCATTTCTGGAAAAAAAAGCATACATGATACAGTTATGAAAGTTAAATGAAAATATGCTCGACATTAAAAGGCTTAGGCTTATCCATTTTTAGAATTTTAGGGAAAATATTTTCCATAGAAATTGTGAGAAAAGTGCCAGAAGGACAAAACAGCATTGTACAAACTTGGGAGTTGCAACGTCATATTCCTTGTAAAATATGTGGTCTGCCTATCAGAGTTTCAGGAGACTAACATTTGTAAAAATGAGCATTTTGTGCCATAACTGATTTTGACAAAAGTAACTGGAATAACAATGCACAACATAAAACCCACACCCTAAAGCTGATGTCACTTCCCTGGGTCCAATCTGCTTACAGATAGGCAGCGACATCCACAGACTGACCTATCCCTTCTAAGAGGTAGGTCTAGCCTAGTTCTGCCCACATAGTACAAATCCTCTGATGTCATCCGGTTTATAAATGGAGAAAGCTTACAGAGATTCAGGACATCAAAAAATCCAACCCACAACATCCAGAGATCCAAACTTTCCACGTTCACCCTGCAAGATTACAGGCTCCAGTACCAGGCCAGGGTTAGCTGATCCAGATCCATGCAGTACCGCTTACCCAGGCAGAACCACCATCCAGAACCAAACCCTACAAAAATCCCAATCATTCAGGGAGAAATTGGGAAAGACTGCTGACCCTTTGGGAAAATCCTGTGACCAGACCTGCTTTTCCCAGCTGATGCACCTGCTGTCCACTGAGACCAGACCCTGGTTGCTTCGCTGTGTCCCTAGAGGAGAGACGCCGCTGTGCAGTGACCAGACCCTTGTCCTGCTCTCCAGAGACCTGGTTAGCTGTCCAAACTACCCAATTCAACTGCTTTGGTAAGTATCACCCCTCCCCAATATCAAAACGGTGCATACAGCATTCTGTTACCTTGCCATTTGTCCAACCATATAAGAAACCCTATGAGAAATCCTATAAGTATCCTAGTAACTTCTCAAAATTGTCAGAATCCTCTGTGTATCCTGTCCTTTAGTCTTCATGTCTTAGCGCAAATCTTTCTTAATCATTTCAGTCCTTGTGTAAGTCCTTAGTACTATTTGAAATAAAGAAATTAATTCCGATATAAAGAGGCACACGGCATGAATGGGTTAACATTGCAAATTAGCCATCTAGTTGGCAGTCTCCTTCTCTAATAATCTAGCCACTAAGAAATAGTCTCAGTAGAACCTGTCCTTTTCCTCTTAAAAACGATTTTGCCCGTATAACTGCTTTCATTCTAAAATCTGACGTACTTTTCCTACAAAGTATCCTATACTGTGCCCATCAAGAGTCACCATTTTCGCTTTAGTATCATACCTGTTACGTGCCTTTGTACTTTAGCATTAAAACCAATTTCCGATTATGTCTGTTTAGCTCATTTCTGAAGGTGTGTGCCTATTTAAACCGTAAAAACTCAGAAATTGCTATTTTGCCACATGTGATTCTTGCTGCATGGTTTACCCTTCCCAAAGTTGATTTTCTAAATGGTATGCCTTGCCTTAAAGCTTGTAGGTTTTCATGCTTCTTTAGTAGTCACACACATTCTTGTCTTATCCGTTCAACCGCACATGTTAAATAACCATTCAGTAATTCCAAGTGCCATTTGGCTAATTACTTAAGGGAGCTCAATCCAATTTTGACCTCCTATTCAGGGGTTGTAGGTTGGATTTTCATTCTGATTTTTGTCTAGTACACCTGACTCCTTGCTATTCGTCTCCATCCACACAAAACTTGGTTAACAGGGGTTTGAAGGAGTGTTATAGGGAGAATGCCTAACTGTGGTGCTATCTGAAAATCCTACCCGAAAGATAATGCTTTCATTCAGGTGTGCATTGTGTATCTGATGTTAGAAGGTTAAACTAAGTGTATCCTATCATTGTACTGTATAATTATCACCACACCAGTGATTTCTGCCCTATATTGAATGTGTTTGATTTGTATTCAAAAGTAAAAATAAATAAATATTTCATTATTACACACCGGCCTGATTCATGGTCCATTGCAACACGGGATGTACATCAAGGAGGGTGTGAGACAGGTTGGTTGCCTTCTCAAAAATTTAACCTGAATGTAATAAACTTAAAAGCGTTTTACTGTGCGCCGAATCCCTGGCCAGTAGAAAAAGTCCTGGTCTGGAGTGTGCCGCAGCTTTAAAATCCCTAACAGATGCAAGAGATATTCGTGGCTATATCCGAGGTTATGGGAAAATGAAATGAAGTAAAAAGCTATTTGCAGGTCAAAAACATACAAATGCCATCAGGCTAGAGGAAGCACTCAGTGAAATTTGGGAGATTGAAGGAACGAGTTTGCAACACAAAGCTTTCTGTAGCCTCGGCTAAGGCCGCAAATTCCCGACATCTGAAAGCAGACTGTGTCACAGAAGCAGCGTGTGCTCTGGGAGAAAGGGGGTGAAAGGGAGAGGGCATGGGAGGTGAGGAGGCTATCTGGGGAGTGGGGGGAGATGGCACAGATGAGGGGGACACTTGGTGATAGCCTGGGGGGGCAGGGAAGCTCTGATATCATTGTTGTCATAGTCTGAGTAACAGGGGCGTGAAGTTAAAGTGGCCTTACCTGAATTTCCAGGGTTTTGTTGCATTAAGTTCTCACCCTAACATCCCTGCAACTAATGTTTTTTCCTTGAATATACATATACATATTCATATGTCCAAACAGAAAGGCTGTAAAGATCCTGTATGCTCAAAATAGTAGTCATTGCAGGTCAACCATGGTACACCACCATGTTAAAAATATGACATGCCAATCCCTGCATAAAGCTTGATGCTTGTTCAAGCAGTGCAAAAGGCATTGACACTGTTCATGTTATGCTGCCTCCTTGGGGCTGTATACTCACAATAAAAGAAATGTTTTCTTTTTGGACTGCTGCTTTTTGTATTTAATTGGAGGTCCTTGGAGTGCAGTCTTCCCGCTTTTTGCGGTTTTTAGTCTGCCATATACATACATATGTGTATGTGTGGGCAGGGGAGCAGTGGGGTGTAGGGTAGAGATGGGGAGCGTAGAAGGAAGATCCCCATACAGAACTGGCTCGAGGCTTGGGTTGACTTTGCCGTCTCCCTGGGCCTTGCGCTCTTGGGGGCCCGCAGCTACCTGCTGTGAGTATAAGAAGCAACAAGGGCTTGGCTGCTTCCAGCCACAAGGTGTTTCTTTGTTCGTGTATTAGCGAGCCCGTGCTGTCAGCTCCCAACCCCCTGTGATGCGTGTCTAGAGACAAATACCACCCCCGCCCACCACCCAGTTGTCCATCAGACCGGTGGGGCCTCACAGCTAGGGCTTATCACGCTCTTTGTTTAAAGTAATAGACCAACAGGTGACCAGCCCTGGAGCAGCTGTGATTTATCCCCCTCACTTTTATTGAGGCAATATGCCCCGAGGTGGAGGGCCAACCATGTAGGTAACAGCCTGCCACCCACGTTAAAGGCTGAGTGCAGCGAAGGTCCGTTACCGAAAGGCTCAGTATGCCACCGAGGGGCATATCGCGATTAGCACCCATGTAGCCAGGGGCGCCAAGTACGCAGGTGCTCCGGGGCCCGGGCAACCGCCGGCAGAATGGAGTCGGGCTGAGCCCCCCCAGGCCGGAGAGAAGAGACGCAGTATGGATGGCCCTTTGTTCCATCCATACTGTGTCTCTCTTTGGCGGCCCGGGTAAAAAACGATGTTTAAAAATTGAGGGACGGATGCAAAGCAAGAGGCTCTTGCTTTGCATCCGTCCCTCAATTTCTAAAAATCGTTTTGGTTTGGGTATACTTCTACATCTGTGCACAGATGTAGAGGTACACCCAACCCAAAACTATTTTTAGAAATGGAGGCACAGATGTAAAGCAGGTCTGTCCCTCAATTTCTAAAAATCTTTTTGGGTTGGATGTATTTGTACAACTGTGCACCCCTCTTGCATTGCATCTGTGAAGGGAGGTGGCAGGCAGAGGGCAAATGAGACATGTCTCTGAGTGTGTACGTGGTGATGGTGAATGCTATGCTATGGGCGGTGAACAGAGCCGTTGAGGGAGGTAACTCCCCTGAATTCTAAGGAAGGTAACAACGTGGGAGAGGGTGGGAGTGTGGGGTGAGGTGGGATCACCTTCTTGGGGGCAAGGGGTTTAGCGGGGTGAGTAGAATGTGATAATTCTGCCTTTTGAAGACCACACAAATCGGCCGAAATAAATCGGTCTTTTTTGTATTTGTTCTTCAAAAAGCAGAATTATCACATAGATCCCAGTATGGACCTTGCCATACTGTTGACCTTGTTCAGTGTTATAGCATTCAATGGGACCGTACTTGCAGGGCCTAATGGTGCAGAGCTAATGGGCTTCTATATTTTTAAAGAGACAGTAACAGCACTTCTCACCAGGGCTGTGTAATCTATTTTCTACTAGAGCTGCCATATTTGAAATGGGGCAATGCTGGTACTCCTCAGTTAACTCACTAAACAGGGCTTCTATAATTGTAATACTATGCTTTTGTTGAGGCAATGCTAGTTCATCTCAGTGGGGCTGCTATACTTTTGATTGGACAACATCGGCACTTCTCAGTTGAGCTGCTACACTCTTATTGACAAAGCCCCAGCACTTCTCAGCAGATGTATTTATTTTTATTGGTTATTTATAATGCACGTAATAATACTCAGAGGTTTCTAAGCACGGACCGAGGGATCGAACCTGTGTTGCGCGGACCGAGGGATCGAACCTATGTTGCTCCATGTCATCTTGCTTCCAAGGCGAGCACGTTGCCCCTGAGCTATCCTCCCGCGACTCTGAAGACCTGAAGTACATTTAATGATACAGAAACAGAACTATTGAGCAAGTCTGACATCATCTTCATCATCATCATCAGAATAACTCAACACTGTTGTGGTTATACAAGAGCTAATATATTTAAAGGGATGGAATGTTGCAGCACTATTCAATAACCCAAAGTGCTCAAGCATAGTTAATGTGAAAATACTACACTTCTCACCATTGGGACAGTACTGCCACTTCTCACAGAGGCTTCTACACCTTTTATGGGGCAGCACTGATCCAGCCTACTGGACAAATTCACTTTTAATGGCACTTCTCAATAGGACTGCTATACTTCAATAGGAATCACCAACACTACCCCGCAGGGAATTGCATCCTCTTGATGTCACGAAGCAGCTCTTCCACCCACCACAGCTGCTTTATTTTTAACGGCACAGTGCGTGTACTTCTCAGCCACTCTGCTTTACATTTAAACAGACCGAATTGTCATTTCTCAGTGGGACTGCAACACTATACAATTGTGTTCTGTATGTTGAGTGCTTCTTCACCACCAATGTGGGTTCAGGGCACTCTCCCAGTGTCTAAATAGTAGATCTGGCTACATTCAACTGGCAACAGGCATGTCCCGAGCTGCCTGCTGTCCATAAGCTGCCGCTCAGGATGTTGGAAGCCGTGATGGGGCAAGGGATAGAAGGCTCGAGCCTGTAGGATAGCAGAATCAGCAGGGTCTTAAAACCTGCTCACCCATTCTGCAGTGAGGGGCCATCGGGCTAAATGAGCCTGATCCCACATACAGGGGGTTGCTACCCCTTTATCTCTCCTGAATGAAAGAATGAGCTCTCTCAGACACAAGTCATCACCCCTGCACACACAATGAATGAATATGTTATGGATCTATAGATAGAGAAAACTGGAGTGAGAATTCAGAGTGTTTTAACAGAAATATAATTGTCTTCCGCGATGGGAGACTGACTCCATTAATATACATGGGGTCACTGAGATGACCAAGAGTGAAACTGTACATTCAGTTGTGAGATTACCAGCAACGGGTGTACTATGCTCCAAGGAGTGAGGTGCCCACTCAATATATCACACTGTTTAAAGGTGCGAGACCCATCCTGAATGCTTGCCCAAAGAGCCTTGGCCAGAGTTTCACACTTAAGTGAGCATGTGATCCGGGGTCTGCAGCCCACACACACGCAGGGGATTCCCATGCACCCACTTGCGAGATTTGCACCAAATTAGTGAGATTGGGCTCCAAGGTAGGAGGCACACGCACAGTCTTTGCTATGAGGTTTGACGCACTCACAGGATGGGATGGCATTTCGTTCTCCCATCCTAGTTGTGTTGCTCTGCCATTTGAGGGCTACTACAACCTGGATGATTATAGAGGGGTGGAGTAGGGGCAGTGTTGGCCTACTGATATGCAACTGGAAGGCCTACACCTCCTTCTTACTTGACTTTAGTATATGCAGTACATGCTAGCCAATGTTTCCACTGTTGCGTGCCCCCCCGCCCCACCTTCCCCCTCGCACCAAGTTGGGGACTACGTGCAAATGTGGTCATATAACTGCTGGTAATGTGACTTCCTATATTTGGGCACCCCCCAGGAAATTCATAAGTCGGCTCCCCTGCATGTAGCTACCTACACGGGAAAGGTACGATTCTTTTATTCACCATTAGCATCCATGTAGGAAACTACACGGGTGCTAAGTAGTGAAGGGGGAGCAGTGAAGGGAAGCACCCTAAACCAAGGAAAATGCTTGGAGCACGGGCTTTTCTTGGTTAATACAGCCCGTGTTCCGAGCATTTTCATTGGTTTATTTCGCTGGCCAGGGTGCTAATGTCCAATAGGGTGCGTGGACATAAGCAGGAGGCAGAAAAGCTAAACTGAAACTTTGTTAACTACAATGCGCCTAGTCTCTTCAAATAAATGTTCTCAGCACTCTAAATATATTGACTTGTCTGAAGAGATTTAACAGTAACAACTGCTGTATACGACAATGCTCACAAAAGTCTTCGGACAAGGACGGTTTTGAACGCTGTGATGTTCTCGGCAGTTCTGGCCAGAAAAGCACTCGTTGAAAGCTGCAGTTTGCGATGAAGCCATGTTTGCTAAGGGACATCTTGAGCGGTAATGCCTGGCCTAAACACCACATACTGGGAGTGCATGGCGCAGCGGACACGAGAACACACAGAAAGAGAGCTCGTTTTCAGCCGGAGCTGGTAGGCGAGGGTGGCGACTTTGGCGGGAACGGATCGACTGGAAGGCAGGCACACATCCATCAGCGCCAGACCTGTAACTTGAAGCCGGTGCACCTGATCAAGGCTTTCTCCCAGCCTTGTAGGTATTTTAACACAAGTGCGTCTTTCACTTGACTGATTGAAGGCTCGCAAACTCCAATAAACGAAACACCCGATCCGCTTGAATCCAGATCACTTTTTCTTTGATTATCTTTCACCTCTGTTTCTCTTTGCTTTGTTCTGGCGTGAGAATCAGATTCCGCTTTTGAAATGGAAAGAATGCAGGGTTTTTTTTGGTTTAACTTTTTTGCTCGCAGGGCTGCAGTGCCTAGGTCTGGTGGCGAGTTGACTTATTATGATCCCCATTGCTTCACAGCCTGCAGTGAGGAGCTGAGAACAACGTGTGAACACACTCAACATGCGTGTCTTGTCATGTGGGTTATAGGTTTATTTGGATAACATGTCTTGCTCAGAACGTGTCTATAAAATAAGCACCCCCATTAACAGTGAAATCTGACTGAACTGGCCACTAGAGTCCCGGGTCGTTTGGTCTGGTGGGATGATAAAAGATGATGAATAACTTTGCTATGCATTCGCGGCACATTTCAATAACTTTCGATTTGCTGTTTACTATTATTCCCACAACTCCACTGGCAATGCCATTCCCACAACTGCCAATATTGGGCCAGACTATCAAAGATTTGCACGGGTGCTAAAAATGGAGCAAATGCTTTGATAATACAAAATGGAGCAAAAAGATTTTGTTACAATCCATATTATCTAAAAACGTTTGCACGCGGGCAATAACTATAACAAATGTAATAAATAAATAAACTAATCAGGCTATTTTTTTGTACTAGGTTTTCTGCATAACCTACAACAAAAGGTGTCTACTGCATTTCTTTTCGTGTTATGCAGGATACCTCATACCTGCTCGTATTTTCCCCATTTTAGATGATACTGACTGGAGCTAAACCTCTTTGCACCATTCTCCATTAAGAAATCTGCAAAATGGGAGCTAAATGCATTTGCCCTGCTTTTTTGCACAAGTCCACATTTTTGATAATCTGGCCCATGGACTATTGCGTCAAAACTTGCACTATGTTTGCACTCTGTTGTTTCAACGTCTCAAATTCATTATTTAGATTAATACAAATGTCAAATGTCGAGTATATAAATCGGTACTATAAATATATAATTGCTGTGCAAGTTCGAAATTGGAAGTCATTAAAAAAGATATCTATCTGGATTAGGGGTCTGCAATCTTAAACTCGTCATATGTTTAGACTACCACTCCCATCATCTCTACCCAAAAGTAAATAATGAGGGATCATGGCTGTTGTAGTCCAAAATATCTGGAGAGCTGAAGGTTTTACACTACCAAAGACAGATATATACCTCTATGTATGTACCTACCAATGTATTCATCTTTTAAAAACATCTTAATGAGAAACAGTCACAAACGGATATGATTTACTTTTTTCTAAACCTGCTGACAACTATCCATCACCCACATTTCCCCAACGAGCCTTGTCACCCACAAAATCTAACGCAATCTTACAACAACGATATTTTAAAACTAGTACTTTAAAAAAGTGAAAGCCCTCCCCTACTTTCTAAACAAACTGTATCGCAATATTCCAATTTAATTCGACACTCTGTACATTCTGTGTCTGTTATGCAACAGTTTCAGCAATTACTTCACTGTGCACCAATATTGTGGGTAAGCAAGTGCCAGCAAATGCCAATTGCTGGTGGAATACTGGCCTCAGCAATCCTCCAGGGGTTGAATTTTGAAGCATTTTCGTCACCATGCCATCACTGAAAACACTCAGAGGGAGCAGGTTGAGGTTATCCTAGTGCCAGACTCAGTATGAACGGCATCCAAAAAGCTTGCAGAATTACTGCCCCCTCAAAAAGCAGTCTATTAACGGCCACTCACAACAGTCCTAGTGTTCTAAAACATTTCTCTGATCTGTGCATATTTGACATTTAATATCGGTGTATTGAAATCCTAAGCTATCAGCGTGCATTCTTACATTCTTACGTTTCAATTTCATATCGCTTTCCAATCTCTCCCCCCGCCTCTCAAATTTCTCAATCTGGCTTCACATCACTACCAAGGTATTTTCCCTGGAACTGAAACTTACCCTACAACAAATGAGCGAATTGATGGCGCTTGTACTACAGGGGAGATTCTGCTGGTTTGCTGGATTTTGTACCGTGTGATTGAAGTTTTACTTTCAACCTGGCGGGATCCTCTGGTTGGTAGACTTAGTACAGTTGATCAATGTATTCTCCTTAAAAGGCCATTGAATTAATAGGTTTTAAAAGTGATCTCGCTATGTTGAGACACATATTTTTGGTTGGTGGTTTTCAACAGCTCTTAGTTCCCCTTCCTCAGGCAGTTGATGAAGGTGTTTCATGCAACTATTTGTTTTAGGAATGAGTTTACAGAAGACTAAGCACTGCACATTTCACCCATTAAGCCGATGTGTATGCATGTAAATATGTATCGGATTTATAAAATGCATACCACAGTAGGAGGCAATAGAGTGCTGCACAATGGGGTCACACCCACACAGCAATAACTAGGGTGAATGGGTAGCAGTAGAGGTGGGGTGGGTCAAGGGTGCAGGGAAGAGGGGGAACACCTTCGTGGGAGAAATAGTGTTGAGGGGAGTAAACAGTGATTAGTGTGATGTTCTTGGAAATGTATGGTATTTAGGTCCTTCCTGAATTGTAGGATGTGGGGGACAATCATATCTGCATTGGTAACTTGTTCCAGAAACAGGGGGTACAGCAGGAAAAGGCTCGTTTCCTGATGTGGTCCCATCTTGCCAACCGCCAACCTCGCAATGAGGCCCAAAATGTTAGTCCAGTGATGAGGTGCACTGCCGCGTGCAGGATGCATTTCAGAGTAAAGGAGCCAAGGTGGCATATGGGACTTCTGGTAGTAGGGCTTTGTCAACATTAAGGTAGGAGATGAGAAGGACTTGTACAACCATTCTGAAACTTGGGCAGGGATGAAAGGATTGAGATTGCAGAGGAGACCAAGCTGGTACCATGCTTCCTGGGTCTTCTTGGCGATGTGTTTTTTGCATGTGAGATCAAAGTCAATAGGAAAGCGAAAAGATTTTGAACCAGCGAGAGTTGAGGTGAGAGTCCATTGAGCTACATGTGAGTCAGCATGCTTGAAAAACAGTCCATGAGGGCTTAGTCTCATCTTTTTCAGTACTTTTGAAATAAACATTTAGTAACCATTGGAATTTCAAGCCTTTAATTGGATTAATATTGGTTTTGGCTCATTTTATTTCGCAGTAGTTTGTCTAGGGTCTTCAACAAGGAAACTCAAGCTGTTGGCATCACATGATGCAGTGTATGCCAGAAAATACTTACTTTGCATCATGGCAGGTCTATTAATGCTGCCGACTCACAGCGGATTGTTTGATAGCAAGTATTCTGGTGCATCTTAACCTCAAATGCTAATGTGTACATTTACTGTATCCAATTGTGAACAGTTTATACTGCAAGTGCAGAATGAGGTTGTATTCATCTTTATGATAGCATGGAATTGGTCCTAGCCCACTATGCCAATGCGGGTCTTAATTGCTCATGTTTGCGGCATTGCCTTGCTACCAAATTACCCACATTTGCTTGCGTTTACAATACATATTTCATTAAATGCTAACAGATTTTGGTTTTACATTACCAAGAACATGGACATCATGCAAAGGCAGACGAAAGAAACGTCCTTCGTTTGTCAAGCTTTTTGCATGTTGTTGGTTTCAACCCATGTTAATATTCCAACATTAATCTACTATTAATAACATCTTCTCATACGCCCACAAGTGCACATAAACACATTTAATGTAAAAAGCATCATTTTTATCTGGGTGTGAAATGGTAAAGATATGTCATGAGCCCCACATACACGCCCTCACAGGGGCGTTGCTCGGGGGGGCTAAGGGGGCTATAGCCCCTGATCTTTTGGTTGTAGCCCCTGATAGAATCTCAGGAGCTACAGCCAAAAGACTAGCTAGCCCCCCAGTCACAACAGTTCCAACATCAGCTTAGCCCCGGGTCTTTTCCAGACTTAGCAACTCCCATGCGCCCTCATAAAATAGTCGGGGGAAACGCACCAACACGGGCATGGTATGGACAATTAGGGTTGCTAGCTGGCACAAGCACCTAATAGCAATGGCAACCCCCACCAAGATGACCGCCATGTTGGGACTCAGTTTGTAATCCAAGATGTCCATGAGGCAGCACCTGCCTCAGTGACTCTGTTGGTCCAGTTTCAGAGAGTGCAGGCAAGGCCTATAAAATCAGGCCCTGGGCCACACCCTGTGCTTAGCGTTTTTCCTGCTGTCTTTCTTTAGCAGTGCAACCCTTACCGCTCTGCCTGATTCCTGTGTTTGAGATACTCACCGGACCTCTTGCAAATCCATCACTTACCGGACTTCTGGACTCGCTGGGCTTCATCTGCTGCTTCATTCCTTCGACACCGGACTCCTGAAATAGAAAACATATAGTAAGGAAAGCTCTGAGCGCCCTGAGGAAACCTGCTTACCTGATACCGCTGCTTCACATCTCTCTGCAGTTTCTCTGCTTGCGCTCCGGAGGCTTTCTGCTGGAGTCTTTCATCTGCTGCAGCAGTTAGGACACGGCATCTGCAGAGCCAAAAGCAAGTGACAAAAGGACATATTATTGCGCAATCCGCACGCCGTGCAACACTACTATTATCCGCAGCGCAGCCATAGACAATTAGATCATCACGTGGTGGATGGACTGGACCACAACTCGCCAGTGACGTCCCTGGATCTTGTGCCTTCCTTGCATATTTGGGTGCACAGCTTCCACAAAAGAGGTGAGCCTGTCTCCTTGCCAGCCAGCAGACCCTGGTTACTGGAGAAGGGAGGTGGGGGAAAAGGTGGGAATAGAGACTAATGTCCCCAATTGTTTGTTCATAGGTCTGCACCCTGACCACATCACAACCATTCCAACCAGTGCTGAGGAACCTTACCAAACCACTCCCAACTGCACTGGGCCATTTCGGCCATTCGGCGGAACAGTGGGGAGGGAGTGGTTTGGATTACGCATCCTACATCAGGAAGGTCACTCATCTGACAGCCGAAGACCTGGTGCTCCTGCATGGCATCAGGTAAGCGTTACAGATATGAGAAAACCCACAGACATAAAGGTTGCATAGATTTTCATGCTTTCACACCCCTTTGGATGGGATTTCCCGCATGGCGCGGGAAGCACGACAAGACATCTACTCACTACATTTCAAAGCTTCATGCAGGAAAACTGATCACATCTCCTCCTGCCACAGCATTTTGATGCAGGCGCATGGGCAGGCATTTCAACAGAACCTGCTGACTTTTTAGATGCAATATGTAAGGATATGCTGTAATAATAGTCACCATGCTTTGTCATGGCAACTGTCATTTCCGACCACTGTCATGAGCGTCAGTGGCGTAACACAAAATGTGGGGGCCCCCCTGCGAGCCATGCTGAGGGGGCCCCCCAACTCGGCAACAAATCACGGGTTGCGCCACACTCTGGGCCGGCCTAGACTGTCACGCTTGCACAATACGCATGAACGTGCTGCTGAAGGGGTATGCCGCACACTGCACTAGGAAAAAGATATAAATATGTGTTTTAATGCAATATACAGCACACTTTCTGAGATAAATTGGCTATAAAGCCAGAGTGTTTGCAATTGTTTTGTAGGGTAACACAATCCAATACATGCAAGTCACCAACAGTGCACAGGAACATTAATGCTTCCAACTGGCTGCACAATGTAGACCAGTGTAAACACGTAATAACATTATAGTACAGAATGCCAGGCCACATTTAGACATACCTAGACTGTTTTCAGCAAAATGCCAGTCAAAGCAATAACACTCATCAAGAAGAGAGCACACAATAAAGCATGTGTCTCCATGGCCTCGAACAACACGGCCAAACTCTTTAAAATCTGCAAGGAACTGGTCAATCCTGTTGTGGTCTATACCTCTTCTGTTCCCTCCCATGGCCTCTGTACAGCTCTGGCCTCTCATTTCTCTGCTAAATCTCAGGACATCCTGTCCTCTATGTCCTCTTCCTCTCTCGGCCCATTTTCGCCATCTCTTCTCTCCTCCTCCTTTTTCCTCTTTCTCTCTGACAACACCTGACGAGGTTTCTAGACAAGTCCGATCTATGAAAGTGTCGTCCAAACAGGTGCTCCGCTGCTCCTCCAGAACCATCAAAGCCCATATTGACACCCTCGCTCCAGCCTTGGCCGATTTCTGTAATCACTCTTTCGCCACTGCAATGTTCCCCTCTCCCTTTGAGCACTCCCTTGTGCACCCACTCCTCAAGAAGCAGTCTGCTGATCCTACCTGCTGGAAAACTATCGCTCAATCTCCACCTTTCCTGAGCAAACTCTTGGAAAAGCTTGCCATCTCCCAGCTTACTCTCCACACTGAATCTGTTGGTTGTCTCCATGACCATCAGTCTGGCTTCAGAGCTGCCAGAGGCATGGAAACTGCTCTCCTTAACACCTGTGCTGCTCTCTAACCTTGATTCCAGCATTCCTTCTATTCTCATCCTTCATCTTTCCTCTGCTTTCGACAGGGTCAACATCGCCATCCTGATCAATCGACTCTGTGAGAACCTGGGCATCACAGATCAGACCCTAGAGTGACTGACCTACTTCCACTTGGACCGCCACTCCGCTCCCAGGTCGATCGTGGTCCCATTCTCTCCGCCACCTCTCTCTACCTGTGGCATTCCCCAGGGCTCTATCCTCTCACGCTGGTTTTTCAACCTCTACTTGGCCACTTTGGCCTCCCTGATCTCTACCTTATCCTCTAACTTTCAGTGTTGTGCGGATGACTCAGCTTTCCTTCAGGCTCCCCTCATCCTCCTCTCCTCTCTTGCTCATTTCTGACTGTCTATCCACGATTCAGGATTGGTGCGCCTCCAACAATCTCTGCCTTAATGCTAGTAAGACAGAGATCCTTCTCATTGGGACCCTTGCCACTGTGTTTCCTCTCTCACTATAGCAGACCACCTTGGGCCCTCTTCCTTTGCCTTCCTGCGAGGCAAAAAACCTTGGTGTCATCTTCAACGCCACACTCTCTTTCTCTCCTAACATCTCGGACATCACCAAGAAGTCCCACTACCAGCTGCTCCTCCTCAAAGGGACTCTTCCCTTTCTCACTCTCCACCAGAAGCTCACTGTCTCTAAGCTGGACTACTGCAACAGCCACTTTCTCAATCTGTCTTCCTCTAGTCTCCTTCATATGCAAATAATCCAGAACAGGACTGCAAGACTTAGCCTTGGCCTCAAGCCCTGGGATTGTATTTCTCCAGCCCTGAAATCTCTCCACTGGCTGCAAGGATCAAGTTCAAGAACCTTTGCATTGCCCACAAGGCTTTCTGGGGCCAGTGCCAACATTAAATCCAATGCCCTCTTCCAAAAAACCTTCTTTCTCTAACCCTTCACTCAGCTACCTCCAACTCTCTAAGGCTTAGTCATTTCTCCAGGCAGAGAGTGGGGGTAGACCTCTCTCCTCTGCTGGTGCCTCCAACTGGAATGGCCTCCCTGCCCCTCTCAAACTTGAGGCGGACAACCTGAAGTTTCGGAAGCAGCTAAAAGCTTTCCTCTTCTCTGCTGCTTTCGCTCTCTCTCCCCCCCCTGCTGACCTACCTGACCTACATGTCTGCTGTACTGACTGGCTGCTTGGCTACCCTCAGAGTCTCTCTGAGTCCAGGCTCTTTCTTGATTGGTCACCCTTGCACTGCCTCCGGGCCTACCATGCACTTAGGGGCTGTAACTGTAACCCTGCAGTCCATTGTTCTCCTTGCACAACCAATAGCTTCTCTGCCCTGGCTGCACTTACTGAGAGCATTGCTGCCCTGTTTTCCCCTCCCCTCTCACTTGCACTTCCCTGCTCCCTTTTCCCTTGCACTTCTCGTTCTCACAATGACACAAGGCCTAGTGAGATTGTTTGTCTTGTCCTCCCTCTATCATCCCTCCCTTGTGTACACTTGTGTACAGGCGCATTATAAATGACTTCAATCACATCATATCATTTTATCACAGATGCCCAGAAAAATATACAATGCCGCAGTAAGAAATGGCTAGACTGGCAGCACCCAAATGCCAATCTAGCCAGGTAATTAAAGTTAGCAGGACTACTTTATCAGAAATGTCCAGTTAAAAGAAAGTCATACCAAACTGAGGAATGACTAGACTGGCTAAATCAAAATGCCTCTCTAGCCACTAATACCACATATCATGCCTGCTTAGCCTGGACATGGACAACCATTATGATTTATCACACAATCCTGCCCCCCCACACATCCACTCTCCCTCCCACCCACCACCCCAACCTCCACAATCAGCTCCTTGGCCCAGAATTACCTCTGCGTCCCTCTTCCTTGTCCCAGAGCTTTCGTATGAGGCTCCTTGCCTCATAGGTAAGTACTGGGATGAGGAACAGTGGGACTAGGAGTGATGAAGATTACAGGTAGCTAAATCAGGCATTACCTCCATGTACCTCTACCTCTTCCCAGTACTTTTGTATGAGGCAGAGTGCCTCGAACACACGTACTGCCTCGTATATAAGTACTGGGACGAGGAAGAATAGGGCTAGGAGTAAGCAAGGCATTAAACACAAGTAGTAGCGCAACACCATTGAGTTGACTGGGCTTCAGCACTACCCCCCCTGACATTTTGGGCTATATTGACTCAACTTGGCTAACCTTTAGAGCAGTTGCCAGACCGAACAGGACACAGATTTTAAACGGCACCTGGTTTTTGCTGTTAACAAGAACCCAGCAATTACCAACGTAAAGCATTTCACTGTTAGTACCTGCATTCAAATTCCACATTGTTTAGGCGATTGAAATCGTGATGTGGGTTTAGTACTTGCATGCCAGGGGAGTGATTGGAAGGGTAGAGAGGGAACAGGAGACTTATAGGAGAGAGCTAACTGCTTGTAACATTGAATCTGCACTAGAATAGTCTCATTAAAATGCGTAAATAATTTGGAAGCGCCCACACAAATAAGTTTCCCCCTCCCCACCGCATGTGAAGTTAGCGCCTCTCCCAACATTTGAAGGGTTAGCACCCCCGAAATGAAGGTTTTCTTGTGCCCCTGTACACAAGCACACACACCATTCACCTTATACACACCCAGTCATCCACACATTTAAGTGTGCACCCTTTCACCATACACTCACACAGGTAGCCACCTATACATTTATGTGTGCACCCTTTCACCATGCAGGCACACCCCCACAGCCACCCATACATTTAGTGTGCACCCTTTCACCATACACACACAGGCAGCCGGCTATACATTTGAGTGTGCACCCTTTCACCATAGACTCATACACGCACACCTCATGGAGTTGAGGGGGGGCCCTATTACTTAAAAAAGAAATTGGGGCTCATTACGGGTCCAGCGGTAACCGTGCCGGTGCTACCGGCGGGTTGCCGCCAGACCCATAAAAAATTACTATGGCCTGACTTCCCGGTGCCACCGTGCTATTTCAAGTCCGGCGGCTGGGAAATCAGGTGCCGGTAATTTCGTTAAACCCCAGACTCCACGGGAATGGGGACACAGAAGCACCTGCACCATTGTTAACGGTGCCGGTGCTTCCGTGACAGGTCTGCCTACCGTGGCTGCTGTGTCTGGCAGGGTCAGACCTGTCGGGCACGGCAGCCCCACCAGGCAGACCTGTAATATGCTGGTCCGGAAAAAACAGTGCCTGTAAACTTACCAGCACCGTTGTTTCCGGACCGGCATGGTCAGAATGAGCCCCATTGTTTCTTTTTTAAGTCACTATAACTTCATTAAGAAATTATTTCAGTTAAGGACCGAACCATAATCAAAATAATTTCTTTATGATGGCTGAGTGGCTTCAAAAACAAACAATTTCTTTTTGAAGGCATAGGGTTCCCCACCCCCACCCCCCACCCCATGACATGGAGGCCTCCAGCCTAGGGTCTTCCATGTCATGGGGTACGGGGGCCCTCAGACTTCAAAAAGAAAGTTTCTTTTTGTAGTCACTCTGCCTTCATAAAGAAATTATTTCTGTTACAGAAATGTTCTTTATGAATGCAGAGTGAATTTCAAAAGAAACTTTTTTTTTTTTTAGAAAACATTTTTTTTTTTTTACTGGGGCCCCCTCCCAGCCACGTGCTGGTGGGGCCCCCCACACCGCGGGCCCCCCCGCACCGCGGGGGCTGCGGGGGCCCCTGTTACGCCAGTGATGAGCGTATGAGTTTTCATGAGTTCGCAGTGCAGATGCAGATCAGGGCGGTTTCCCTACATGATGCAATTTTAGGCACCGCACCAGGGGGCAAGCATGGGCTCCCCTGCCTAACACGTCAGCATGCTGTGAATGCTCAAAATCCCCTGGTAAGAGCCCTTGCTGCAGAAGTAGTGTTGCAAGCTCTTTCTGACTGATTCTTTGTTAGGGGCAAAATAAAGGCCAACAGTTTCCTGGGGGAACCCAGACGTGGACCCCTTTCTCACTGTGCTCAGAGAGGCACAGCTCCACTTCACTAATGAGTCCCGAGTAGGCCGAAACACGTGTCTGGGGCTGCTCTTGGCACTCTTGTTCACCTGAGGTTTGCCGGTGCTGCAATGCCCTTGTGGGCGGGACAAAGACTAATATGCAAATGGATATTCCTCCTTTGTGAAAGTGCAGTGATCAAAAAGTGAAGACTGCAGACTCTCATAGTGGGTAAAAACCGCAAAACATGTCATCATGCCATGTTCTTTCTAGAGAGGGGCGCCTGCTACCTTTTTTGCATCTTATTTATTACCAGCAAAGTGCACCAGAGTGCTCTTGAGAGCGCTTGTTAGCATGCAGTGCTACACATAATATCATAAATATATAAACACATAGTTACAGTCAAAATACTGTTCAAAGCATCATATGAATTTGCTCTGATGGCTAGCAAACTTTAAACACGCTATGATGTCTAGCATACCGTGAGAATATTTCATGAATGCATTCTGGCGGTTAGCATATGTAATGTTATAGATGTTAACTATCAACTACAGGAACATATTCCACTGAGGGGTCCCAAGTGACATCTGATAGACAACGAGAGTGAATGCACGTTATAGGTGAAAGTTCCCCATCTAAAATTGCATGTTGTGTGTGAGCCTTCTACTCCCCCACCCCCATTTTCCAGCTCCTGTATTGTCCCATGTGGACCAGCATTGCAGGGGGTGAAGAGTAGGAGGCACAAGGGGCTAGATACAACATACACAATATGAAGGCTCTCTTAATGTGTTTTGCCGTGTGAGAAAAAGGTAAATTCAGAGTAATTACATCACTGACACTTTACCAGCAGTTTCTTGCACTGTCAAATCTAGAGTTTGGGGGTAAAGTGGAGGAAATACTTCAAGCACTTTCTGGAAATTGCTGCAGGTGTGCCTCCCGGAACTGGGGGATTTACAGCAGACAGAATTACCACTTGTGGTAAATCCTCCAAATCTCCAATGTAGAGAGCTACGGAGACCAGGAATGGTGATCAACACAGCCATTGTGATGCTCATAACCTGATAGATTTTCTGCGATTGCATGTGACCGAAATGGTGAGTTTGGCTGTCTTTCCGCAGGAAATAGGCCATAACTATACTTTCTACACAGGAATGTTGTAATGTGGTGTGCTACTAACGTTAAGTGTTGTACATATTTCGGAGTACTTCTGGTTTCAGATATCTCTGAAACAACTGGGAAGAGTGGGCCACCATAATCAGCATTATTTTGGTGGCCATAGCTAAGTGAAGCACACTTTATATTCTAATTCATCAGAGTAGTGAAGATAATGATCATATGCTATCTTCATCATCATTCTACAAAATGGCATGTTATCATTAAGTGAGTGTAGAATATGCTCTTCATTATGTAAGTGCACCCACGGGTGAAGTCCGCTATGGTGATTGGTTAATTCACAGGTTGTACCAACTGGTATAGCTCGTAGATCAGCGGAGCAACATAGGGATGCACAGGGAGCCAAACTCTCAGCATGGCAATCTCGCGAAGAGAGGGAGTGCCGCACTGAGAGCTCAGCCTGTTACTCCAGGTGGTCTCGGCATGGCCTGCGGGGAGAGCTCTGAGAGCACACCCCCCTCTCTTAATGGGAGTGCCAAGCTGAGAGCACATGGAGCTGCTACGGGAATAGCTCGCAGTGCGGCGCTCCATCTTTTCCCGGCAGTGCCATCCTGAGAGCAGCCCACACCTCTGTCACCCGCACCACTCACCTCAACACCACTTGGGAAGCACCTGACAGATGTGGCCCAGGAAGTTAAAAAGCTTGCCCCCCCACCCCTACTCATCTTAACTTGTGGGTATTGGCCCCATCCCTCAACTGCCACAGTTTTTGCAAGGCCGCATCTTGCAGACGTGGGCCATGCCCTCCTCTTCACCACCCCGACCGTCCCACGATTACTTTGCCAGGCCACACCTAGCAGACACTGCCCTGCTGTGTAGGAAGCCCCATCCCCTCCTTCTGCCAGTACATACACAGACAGCAATGAGGGGCTAAAAAAAGTAATATTTCCACCTGCTGGTGACAATCCTAAACATTTTCAATTCGATGATACATATTTATTTCAAGATCTATTTGAACCTGTTCAAGCTTTTGACCAGCAGGTGTACATATTTCTTCATTCTCTTTTTTAATTTAAACAATGAGGCGTGCACAAATAACTTTATAGACCTTGCACTCAGGCCATACTGGGAGTTATGGACTTGTATAACTTGTTAAAGCCACTGACTGCAGTTTGGCCTTTAATGGTAGAGCTCTCAGGCTAGGACTATAAAGCATAATTATAACCTTGTGCATGTTGAGTCAGCACTCTCATTGGAAAATCTGTGAGCTATTCAACCCCTTATAGACCAAAGATTGGTGTATATAGCCAGCAGATTGTTCAGAAAGCTTCATTCTAAGACTACTGACAATGCAGAGCCTACAAGCAGTCAAATCCCTGTGCCCAGGTGGATTTATGTACAAAAAGCCTATTTATTTTCAAATTTGTTTATTGGCATTTGTTATCTTAGAGTAAAACTTCTCGGCCTGCATTCGATAGCAGGTATAGTGATACTTGCTTAATAAACAGTAACATTTTTTTATAAAGTAACGTAACAACATTTAACTGTCTCCTTGTTTAAACTTCTTTGTTCAAAAGTCTTGGCAAACATTATGGTGGGATATCGGGAGCAGGGGGCGAGGCGGGCTCCAAGTTTCAGGGGCTGGGCGTGTTCTGTGTCTGTCTCTGCCATGGGTGTTGTGTTCCTGCGTCGCGGTGTGGTCGGGTCCTTTTTCATTCATGGGGGTTTATCATCTGGGGAGGAAAGCATGCTAATGTTTATTTCCTTCCATGCCTCCAAGGTAGAGCTTGATTCGTCAGTTGACCTGTTGACGCTGTCCTCCCATGCTCTTGTTTCCGCGTTAATCCACCTGTCTAGTTCATTACGCCATGCCTTATGATTCGGGCCTGCAGGTTTTTTCCAGGCCATGGCAATTTGTCTTTTGGCCAGTATACAGGTCAAGTCCTTGAGTTTCACCCAGTGCTTGAGTTTGGCTTGCCTGGGGTTTGTTCCCAGAAGGCACTCCTCAGGGGACCACTTGTAGTTGGGGGAACCCGCTTTTTCAAAGGTCTGTTTTATTTTCATCCATAAGGATTGTGATTTGTTGCACTCCCAGAACATGTGAAGTAGATCTGCCCAGTCTGCGTTGCACCATGGGCAGTGAGCTTCCTTTTGTTTGTTAATTTTCGCTAGCCTGCAGGGGGTCAGATATGTCCGATGTAGCATGCTCAGTTGTATAAATCGGAATCTGTGGTTTCTAGACACAGCTTTGGGGTATGCTAGCGCTCTGTTCCATTCACCTTCTGAGAGTTCCCGTCTCAGATCTGTTTCCCATCTCTTTTTCATGGTCTCACTTTTTGGGTTGGGTATGTCGCTGAGGTGGCTGTATATCTGAGAGACCGCTCTCTGTCCCTCTCCCAGGTTATATAACAATGTTATAAGTGTGGCTGACTCTGGTTCCTCTGGCCAAACATCCCATTTTTCCTTAGCCGTTTCCCGTATCCTGCGGTACCAGAGGAATTGGCCAGCTTGTATGTCCTCCTCTTTTTGTAGTGACTCGAACTCCCTGAAGGAGCCTTCGTCGTACAGGTCCCCCCAAGTATAGACACCTTTCCTCTCCCAGTGTCTAAGGTGGAGTAGGTCCGTACTTGATTTGCACATGTCTTGGATCAGTGGGATTTCGGGAGAGTACGGGTGTTTCAGCTGGGTTATCTCCTTCGCCCTTTGCCATATTTGCCTCCCCAGGGTGGCGATGGAGGGTATGTCGCTCAGTAGGTGTTGTGGGGCCAATATGAGTTCTATCAGGTGTATAGGGGAGATCATGGATTGTAATGGGGTGTCTCGGACGTGGTGTCGTCGGCTAACCATTTGGACACAAAGCTGAGTTGAGCAGCTACATAGTATTTTTCAAGGTTCGGGTGCTGGATACCGCCTTGCGCGTATGTTAATACTAGGGTAGAGTGTGCTATTTTGTGTCTGGCCTGCCCCCAAAGGAAGCCACGAATGATTGAATCAAGCAGACGAAAGAACTTAGGTTTGATGTGGTATTGTACGTTCTGGAATTTGTATAGGAACCGGGGGAGGACAATCATTTTGACTACTGAGGCCCTGCCCATCACTGATAGGGGAAGTTTTGCCCAGAAGCTCATTGATTTGCGTAGTGCGGGTATCGCCACCACCGTGTTGTGCTCATGCATAAGCTCTGGGGTGTGCATTATTTGGATTCCGAGGTAGCGGAATGTCGTGGTCTGCCATTGTATACCTAGTGTGGGGAGCGCCTCCCTGTCTCTGCTTCTCAGTCCTGCCAGTGGGAACAGGCAGGACTTAGCTCTGCTAAATCGTATGCCCGAGACCTTGGAGAAGTTGTCGAGGACCTCCAACATGGTTGGAATGTTAAGGTGCAGGTCCCTGACGTACAATAGGACATCGTCCGCATAGAGCAAAATGATGTGGTCCGTCCCGCCAAGTCTTATCCCTGCATCAAAGAACTGTTTCCTGAAATAGAGAACATATAATATAAAGCATGGGAGACAGCGGGCATCCCTGTCTTGTGCCCCTACATATGTCGCATATTGCTGATACATGTCTCCCAGTTTTCACCCGAGCCCTTGGTCTGGTGTACAGTATTTTGACCCATCGAACAAATCCCAGACCAAAACCGAATTCCTGTAGGACTGCTAGTAACCATTCCCAATATATAGAATCGAATGCCTTGATGGCGTCTAGCGACAGCAAGGCATAGGGCTCGGGATTCGCATCTGTTTGTTCGACTATGTGTTGTAGTCTGCGTAAATTCATGCTTGTGTTGCGTCCCGGTATAAATCCGCATTGGTCTGTGTGGATAATATCGCCTATGAGTCTGGAAAGTCGTTTGGCAAGAATTGTGGTCAGTAATTTGACGTCATAATTAAGCATGGCTAGGGGTCGATATGATTTGCAGTGTTCCGCCGGTTTGTTTGGCTTGAGGACTGGGATCACAAGGGTTTCCCTCATGCTGTCAGGTAGGATACCTTGCTCGTATGTTTCCAGGAAGACTTTGTGTAGCAGTGGGACCAGGGAGGAGTCGTATGACTTATAAAATTCTGATGGCAACCCATCAGTGCCCGGGGCCTTGCATGTAGCCTGTGACTTAATTGCCTCAGCTATGTCTTCCGCAGTGATTTCAGCATCCAAGGCTTCGGCTTGTGTAGGGGAGAGCCTGGGTAGTCCTATTTCATCTAGGGTGCCCATTATCTGGTCTAGGGGGATTTCATCTTCGTGTGAGTACAGGTGCGCATAATAATTTTTAAAGGTGTCATTTATGTTATGTTGGGCTTGATGTACGTTGCCGTCCTTGTCCTGTAAAGAGGTAATTGTGTGCCTGGGGTGTTCTTTCCTGCAGAGCCAAGCCAACAGCCTACCGGGCCTGTCAGCTTCCGTGTGTGCTCTGTTCGTTCTGGTGGTATAATCAAACTTGGCCAGTCTATCCCAGGCCTTCGTGCATTCGACTCTAAGGGCTTTGAGCTTGTCTTCCCATTGTTGTGGGCTTAAGGGACTTATCGAGCCTCTCTATCTCCCTTTCTCTTTGTGTTAGTTCATCTTTCAACTTCTTTCTCACGCCTCCGGCCTTTGTTATAATTTCACCCCGTATTACTACTTTTAGGGCTTCCCATATGGTGCTCGCGTGTTCTACACTCCCTGTATTTAGCTCTATGTAGTTGTCTATTGAGTCCTGGAGTTCATCTTTAAAAACTTGGTCCCTCAGGGCTTCCACCGGCATTCGCCACATGGGAATGGGTGGTCGTGGGCCAGCATGGTTCCACTCTATCACCAATGGAGAGTGGTCAGAGATCGTCCTACCCAGGTACCGTGCCTCCTCCATCTGGGGTAGGTGTTCCCTTCCTACGAAGACGTAATCTAGTCTCGTGTGGAGGCCATGGGGGGACAAGTAGTAAGAATAGGTGCGTGTCTGTGGATGTAGCTCCCTTCATATGTCTGCCAGATCTAGTGTATCCGTTACTGCGTTTAGTGAGGTCGTAGCCGCTGATGGGGTCCTAGGCAAGGGTTGGGATCTGTCTAGGTCTGGATTGTGGGTGCAGTTAAAGTCCCCTCCCCAAATAAAAAGGCCATCTCTGTGTGGTGTGACTCTAGCGTACATTGAATCGAGGTGGGCTGGGACATTACTATTGTTGAGGTAAGAGTTTACTATGCAAACTTCTTGCTGTTCTATGCTTCCGAGCAGTATCACGAACCTGCCCTCTGGGTCTTTTACTGCTTTCTTTAATTGAAATGGGAGTTGGGGATGGATCCAGGTATAGACCCCTCTAGCGTACTTGGAGTAAGCAGTTCCGAACCCCTGCCCACCCCAGTGTTCCTGGAGTTTGGTGGTGGATTCTGCAGTGCAGTGTGTTTCCTGTAAGAGCGCTATCATTATCCCCTTTCTGTGTAGATAGGACTTCATTCAGTTCCTTCGAAGGTAGTTGCCGAGGCCCCTTACGTTCCATGTCATAATTTTTATTCTCATCGCCATGTCATGGGGGTATTGTGGTGGTCGCAGTTTTCCAGGCGGGCTCCCGTGGTCGGGGTGTTTCTGGTAAGGAGTTTTGTCTATGCGCCCGGGTTCCTGGAGCATGTTCCCGCCTCCCGATTCCCTCCTTGCAGTTGGCATAATGTAGTATGGAGACTTATCAACTTTTTCAACTGTCATTCTAATGAATGAGCTAACTAAACCATTTAACTGTGAACTGCCCCCAGCAGTTGCGTAGAACTTGCAGCGCTCGGGGGCTCCCGAGCCTTCTGGGCCTCTCCAGGCCTTCCGGTGCGGGCTGCGTGCAAGCATTTGACTCATACATCTCTTTTGGGGGGCGCCCATTGTCGTGGTCGTGTGTGGTGCCTCGTGCTTCTGCCCGATATTGCTATCGTTGTGTTACGGTCTGAATTGGCTGAGTTGTACCTCTGTGTGGAGTTGACGGCCGGTGATAGTGTTCGTGGCTTCCTGCTTTATCCGTTGTTAGTCCTTGGAGGTTCCTCTCCGTCATCCGCTAAGTTATTGTGCTCGAGCCACATGTTTGCTGCGGCTGGGGTCTCCAAGAAGAGTGCTTTCCCTTTGTAAAGGACTTTGAGGCGAGCGGGGTAGAGCAGCATGTATTTCAGATTAAGTTTGCAGAGTCTCGCTTTTACTGTTATGAATTAGTTCCTGGCATGCTGTACTGCGGGGGTGTAATCTGGGTATATGACAATTGACGCGTCTTGTCTTTTGATTTCACCTCCTTCCCTGGAATAGCGCAATATTGTCTCTCTGTCTCGAAAGTTTAAGATTTTTGCAATGATCGGGCGTGGGTGTGAGCCCGATGGAGGGCGTTTTTGAAGGGATCTATGGGCGCGTTCTACTGAGAACCCTTGCAAGAGATTTCCTGCGCCAATTTCTTGTTGCAGCATTGTCTCTATGAATTCTGTGGGATCCGGGCCTTCCATATCTTCAGGAACACATAGGATCCTGATGTTATTGCGCCGTGCTCGGCCTTCTGCGTCTTCGGATCGCTCTTCCAGCCTTGCCACTTGCTGTTCTAAATCTAGGACTCGCTTCTTCAGGTCTGTGGTGTTCTCAACATTGACCTGTAGAGTGGCTTCATTGGCGTTGACTCTTTCGGTCAGATTGCGTGCGTCTTGTCGCATGAGCTGCATATCCACTTTAATTTCATCGATCTTGCCTTCAATGGAGGCGCGGAGCGCTGCAATGGCTTGAAGGACTTGTGTATCACCAGTTGCCGCTGCCGTGTCTGATGGTTCATCGGTGGGTATAGGGTCTGACTGTGGCAGCTGTTTAGGCCTGACCGTCGTGTAGGTGTCCATTGTCATGAATTTTGGTTTGGTTCTAGGCGGAGACATCCTTTCCCTCTGGGCCGCCGTGTCAGCCTCCACTGTTCGTTGGGTGCCTATCCCGGTACTAAGTTTCGGTGAGGAACCGGAGCTGGGCCCCCCCCCCCTCTTCGCGCGTTATTGTCGCGTCTAGCTAGGTTCAGCCTCCGGTGATGTTAGGGGGGGGTGATCCTGGCAGCGTTGAGTCTTGCCCCCGTATGGTCCCCCGGGTTCAAGCAGTTCAGTGTCGCCGTAATCAGGGATGTCTTATGTTGGGCAGGGCAGCTGGTCCTGGTCCCCCTTCCCACAGGCCCCGACGGCTGGGCTGGTGCCCTCGTTATATTTCCATAGCAGCACAGGGGTTGGGGGGGACGCAAGGCAGCCACTCACTGTTATCGGCGTTGGGGGTCGTTGTTCTGTGTCGCAGGCCTGTCTCTGCGGTTCAGTCCGTTGAGGTCTGGCCCCAGAGCCGTGCCTCTGGAGAGGGTCGATTCCCTCCTCCTCGCGTTCGATCCCTAGTGGGGCCCAGCGCCTGTGTTGTCGGGCAGCGAGAGGAGGCCCTCGTCTCCGGCTCTCGCTGCGCAGGGTCCCCGCTCACTCCAAGCAGTCGGCGGTCCACGGTCTGCAGGTCGTGGCGTTGCACAGTTCCACAGTGTCTCCTCCGGGGGGCCGAGAGCGAGCCCAGGAGCTGGGAGTTAGCTCGTCGAGAAGGGGGCGCTTGGGATCGCAACAGTCGCCGCCATCTTGGATCCTCAGGGGCGTCTCTTTGCTCGCCTCGTTCAGGGTGTTGTCGACTCCGATTTTGTTCGGAGATCGGATCGCTGCAGCGGGGAGAGGTTTCTCTTTCCAGTCGTGTATTTTTGCAGGGAGTTTCTTGGCCGTAGTTGCCTGTTGCAGTAGTCCAAAGGATCGCGGGCAGGAGCTTCGCAGTTGCACGTCTTTACGGCATGCACGCTGGCCACGCCCCCATGTACAAAACACCTATAAGCTTATATATACACATTATACTTCCAGGAGCAGAGCAGATTATAGTATATTTATAGACCACACCCTCGGGCTATACTGGGTGTTATGGGCCCGTAAACATAGATACATTTCTTAATTTTGAGGTCAAGGAAGAACAAGAGTTAGCTAATCAAAAGAATAGTAAATAAAATCAAGCATCGGTACAAATGACCACATTGTTAATAACATATGCTAAGATAATGCATGAAAAACACAAAATGGAAATTAAAACCATCAAGCAAGACATTGTGGACATACATCCTCGAGAATCAGCAAAAAGGAATGAACAGGATTTTGAATAGTAACCAGGATGAGATCAAATTGCATGGGGCAAGGCATTTTCTTCGAGATGTGAAGGATTAGACACTGGGCAGTATATACACAATTCAAACGAAGTATGGCAATGTTTATGTAACAATAGGTCAAGGGATGATGCAAACAGGTGAAGAAACATCTGGAATCACGTGCTGGGCTGACAGACTTTGGAGGTTCCACAAAGGCTACATATTAACCATAATCAAACGTGTTCCATTCTGAGCAGGACCTGTAACCAACACTGTGAAGGAACCTGAAGTAGAGAAGAAGTGGAGAAAATAAACAAAGGAGAATATATAAAAGATAAGGATTTACAGTCTACTTACAGCCGAGAAAACAGATGCAGGCGGAGCAACCAACAAACAGGCTAGCTAAATAATCCACGTGTCCACCAGAACACTGGATGCTGAAGAGATCAAGGTAAAAACCTGATTCTTATTTCTTATAAATAGATGTAAATAAGTGTAGCTAAAATGCACGCTCAAGACATTCTTTTAAATATCTTGTAATCAAATAAATTAAAGTAAGCCACAAACTAGGACCAATTTCTACAACTCATAAGGAAATAGAGTGGATCAAATTATAATCATCATTTAAAAACAGATTCAATATTACAAGATATATCTAAAGATAGATTTACACTGGCGATCAACACTTAAGTGAGCATAGAAACAGACTTGAGAAACACATCAAAGTACTTTTGCATAGATGTGTTTTTGGAATCATTGCCACAAGACATTACAAACTCTGAAAAGTCAAGGCAGGCAAAATGCATGAAAAATAATGTATCCAATTTTAAGAAGGATGCAATCTATTGGTTAAAAACAGACCCGAACATTAGTGTTGTACATGATGGTAAGGGAATAAATGTTGTGATGATTAACAACGAGAATTAAATGAAACAACCTATCACGCACTTATCAGACACTGTATGTCATATTTTCATTTTTTCATTAATGCATATAGAATGTCTACAAAACAAGCTGATTCTTACATCTGTGTCAATTGTCATACATTTGTAAGCAAAATAGATTCATTAGTATGAAATGAGATACCATTAACACAGAAATACCTCACCAGAAATCGCATAAGTACAGGTCTTGAATTCCAATAGTAAAGATAAATATTGAATGATAGAGGACTAGGATTAGGGGTAAAATGAGATCCAGGAATTACAGAATAAAGCACTATATGCAAGACTCTATTCAACATTTTATTTCAATTCTGTAAAATACTCGGAGGTCTCAAAATTAATTTTAAAAAGTACCCCACCGTTGAGACATCAAAATCCTTTTTTTAAAACTTAGCATAGCGTTCTATATACTGTTGCATCATCCTAGGTGGGATCTGTGATTTCCATTTTACAGCAACTAGTAGATGAGTGGCCGCACTGCATGAAGAACAGCAGTCTTTTCCACTACCAAAATCTATCCCAAACATCATATTCTACATGGTCGATATCGAAACCCGGTCCCTTACCCTATGCAATTTAGTAAGAACATCAGTCTAAAAAGCTTGAAATTGAATACAATGCAAGAGAACACGAACAACATCTGCAGCTATATCTCCATGACTATCAAAGGGTTGCACTTTATGTTTACTACACTTATTCAATTGTACAGGTTGTCAAGGCCACTAAAATAATACATTGTACAGGAGGATTCAAGCAAACATGCATTCACATATCAGAGCAATGAGTGTCTTACTTTTGCCCCCAGATTTGTAGTTAAGACATACCAATTCTGAACAGCTCTAGCACTTCCCAAAGAAGTACAAATATGAATTGATTGCTTTATCCACCACTCTCTGTGAATTGGCTTGTTTGGTTAGTGAGTGGAGCGAGGAGTTCATATGTTACTCATAAGGGCTGTACATTCCAGACATTTAACATTCCCCTACATTGTACTGTAGTCCACGGAGACCAGGCCACCAGCCCAGAAGTCTTGTACACCATTTGCAACTCAGCATACCCAAGAAGTATTGGCTTTACCCTTGACAAAATGAGTGGTAAATCCTCACTTCCCTAATAACAATGGAAATTCCTGTAGTGTTGGAGCTCGAGATTTTTCCTAATCTCTGAGCATGTACCAGAATGTTCTTGAAAACACTGAATGATACAAGATTCTGCAAACTGATCCTACTGAAAGATTGCAAGGAAGTCTATGTGAAAAGAGAACATGAATGAACATTGGAATGCCTACTTTCATTAGAGAAGAAAGACTACTTTTATGTCAAACATCCCAAGATAGACACTGTTTGCTTCTTAGCCAAAGTGCATGAGGAGGGAATATATTACTCCTGCCTGCTTTGGCGTTACCATCGGTAGTATTGGTTCCATAACTGAACCCACTTACTGACACAATGATTTTCATCTAAATCCATTGGTCACATCACACAAATCCTACATGATGGAACTTATGGCTATCCGTAATAATAGAGTATCAATACACTGGAATACACCTTACATGTTAACTTTACTGGATGTGGCTACATCAAATGAACATGAATTGGGCAATTCATCCACAGAATGTGTCCTTTTACAACTTTCACAGAGCTCTCTTTCACATAACAAAAATAATGCTATATAGACCGAACATTGCATTGACAAATAATATATTCATCATTAGTGGACAGATTTCGAGGCAATGAAAAGGGTGACCAAAGTGGATATTTGTTGCCCTTCTTGGGAAAGCGTTTTATGGAGCACTATGAGGCTACTCTTCCCGGAGAACATAACGTGCTGGTTACGATAACAAAAAATATGTTGTGTGGTTGGTATATTGACATTATATTCATTATTTGGAATAGATCAAAATAAAAATTGCTAGAATATTATGTGTTCAACAATAACTAATTGTAAAGGGAATTAGCACTTACTCCTAGTAATGTAAGGTAAGATTTTTAGAATTAGTGCTTATTTCAGCTTTGAGGGTAATATTAAAACAGGAGGTATTTGCAAAGTACTGCCGTTTTATTACCAAGCTCGCAATTACCTTCAGTGGTATATCATCCTATTGCATGCTGCCGTTTGATTTTGAGAATCTGAAACTTTTTACCTTGACTCGAGAGGTGGAGTTAAAATTGCAAAAAGTGCATTATTATTCCCTTTACAGAGGGGAAATGCAAGTTCTTGCCTTCATCACAGGGAGAACAACAATGTGAATGAGAGCACTTAAAGGGGGGTGAAAAAGCAAGCATTTCTGATGCCCACCCTCTCATCACTTTTATTGTGTAATGCATAACAAGGTTGAAATCCACACTTTTGTTCACAAATGAACAGTAGTGAGACAAAACACCACAGAACATTATTACTGTTCTCCATATAAGGGTGGACATTGATAGATAAGAAAATAGCAAGTGTATCTTCTAGAATACCAAAGGTGGTACTCCAGGAAATCCTCTTCTGTTACCATTATAACAATATTAATGTTATAATTGGTTTTCTGCTGGTTATACCACCAAAACTGTAATGAGGCTTTTAGAGTTCTCTTTGGAAGATGGCATTCTTCACTGACGATAACATATAAATCTAAGAAACTCTTGTCTCACCCTCCTCATCTACTTTCCAAATGACAGTGTTCCTTATGTCCTCTCTCTGTTCTTCTCACCATTTTCTTTCCCTCTCCTACTAAGAGTGTGGGTCCTCTCCTTTTCTCAACCTCCTCCTCCCCTCTCTACAACTCTAAGCTCTTTCATTCCAATTCTCTTCTCCAGTCACCTCCAAATATTTTACCTGATTTGCCCTCCAACCACAAGACCACACTAAATGCCCACTCCCTTAAACAGGTGACTAACCTCTTCCCTTGAGACGGCTCTCAGTTTACAGGGTTCAGCTTTGTGTGTTTTTGCCCCTGTATTTTTTATTGGTTACGTCTTGTCCTTGGATGTTGCTTATTTCTCTCTCTGGCTCTCTCTCTGTCTCCCTCTCTCCTTATTCCTAAATTCCTGGCCTCCCTCCCACTTTATCTGCAGACCAGGTCTTTACAAGGAGATTCCGCCATATTGTACAGCATCCTGCAGCTGCCTATCTCCCACCAATGTTATGGAGTGATCTGGTAAATCCTTCAGTCTGGCTGTGCAGAAATCTACATGTGTGGACCTTCAATCTCTTCCTCGCACTCCTGCTTTGTGCCTGCAGTGTTCCTGAACTGCTTGTTAGTATGATCAATTATCTGCATTTGATTTTGTCTTCCCCTACCCAACAGGTTACCAGACCAATATAGTGTAAAATATTTGTTCAAGTCTTCTGAACTAAACTTTTCCCTGAAGGGGAGAGTGTCCAAAAACAATCTCCTGCCTCCTGTTGATGTTATGGTAGAGGTAGCCAATGCCACTTAGCCCCCTGGGCAAACTCACCATCAACCTCCATGGTCAGGCAAGGGATTGTGTCACGTCAAAAGTGGAAAAATGACAGAGGAGTATGAAGATTGTGATGGACTTGTAAAGTTGCTCTCAGGAAGCAAACCATGATACATGAAGAAACCAGCTTTATTGATATATTCACCTGGGGAAGGTTCACAGACGTTCTCAATTCCTTTCCTGACAGTTCTTGGGTTATAAACGAAACAAATCACATCATCATGATAATAAAACCAAAATCTACTACTACCATTGGCTGCTAAAATAATTACATGGATTACCTTATCCATTTCTACTCTCAATTGGACAGTCTTTATGTTTAACCCCATGCCTAGGGTTCGTCCCTGCAAGAAGTCATATACCTGGCATTGTCAGACCGCATTTTAATTGGCTGGCACCACAACCTGCTGACACTGTTAAAAACAGTGTCTGTTACTGCTGTGGTCTTGGATATTGTGCTTATCCACAATGGCCCAATTAACTTCTGGTGGGAAGGAGGTATTGAAACGTTGCCTTGGCCAAAGAAATATCAAACCTGCTCCTGTCTCATATTTTAACGCCAGGCCCAACATTTCCAGACAGTTGCCTAACCTTGGACAACTCGTCCTGTACTCCCTTTGATACATTTTGCCGCCTGCAGGTTTTCGATTTAATTGGGTCATGACGTACATAGCTCATTCATTATAGTGTGTGGCCAGTGTATGAGACCATTTGCCTTCAATTTATTCAGCCTGTTCATCTGTTTTTCATGCGCGCGTTGAACTGCTTTCACCATTACAAATATGCCATGCTAATGTTTTTTGGCAATGTGATTGTGTGCGCCTGGCAATTTAAACCTCTGCACGTTTCTGTCTGTTAACAACAAACTGGGCCTCATTACAGGTCGGGCGGTCTGGAAATAACAGTGGCGGTAAACCCGCCGCCACTGTTAATTCCAGACCGCCCGATCCCGAGTCCTGCAGGTGGGAGGTTGCGAAATGGTGCCGGTGTTTTCATGATCCCCATTCCCATTGAGTCCCATAGGACTCAATGGGAATGGGGATTTAAACCATTCCGCCTCCGGAATTCCCAGGACATCGGGGTTGTAATGCCCCGGTAATTCCGGGAATCATGGAGGCGGAATGGTAATACGAGTCCGGCGGTAACCGAGGCGGTTTTACCGCCGGACTCGTAATGAGGCCCACTGTCTTAAGTTTTGCTTATCTAAACTGAATTTATGAGAAAGATCTATTTGGGCAGTTTCTGGACACCACTGAAGACAAACAAAAATCCCTATTAAGCTAATTAAACCAACATGCTGTGTTTTCCTAACCGCGTACTGTACCTAACTTTGCATGGCACCATTTGCTATATTCCCTCTGTGTATTCAGCAACCTAACCCTCCCTATAATGTGGCAAGTAGCTCCCTACAGTGTGGCAAAATAGCTCTAAGGGAACTTGTATTCTACATGGTGGTGGCAAACACAAAATGGCATCTTATTCTAGCTTTTTTATTCTATATGTTCGTTGATGCTTCGGAAGAGGTGGGGGCATGGCCTTACGTGCCACTGGTCTTATCTGCACCATCACAGAATCATAACTAAATTTACTGTGTAAAATAAAGCAGTTCAAAAATTGACTATAATGAATGGCCCCTTCTGAGTTGGGTTTTGTGCAAAAAGACTGTATCTAAATGGTCGCATGTACAAAAAGTTCTACAAATGCTAGCACCAAAAGTTCGCATTTTGCTAGCATTGCAGGTAAGTTTAAAATTGTGGTATAGTGAGCGGTGTGTTGCGGGGGACACCCCTGCAGCACACCTGCGAAAAAAAAGAAAAAAAGAAAATGAAAAAAAAACAGGGGTTGCGGGGGAAACCCCTGCAGCCCCCGTAAAAGAAAAAAAAAGATAAGGACCCTGCAGCGCCAGTTCCCGATCACGGAAGTGAAAGGGAACTGCGCCGCAGGGACCCAGCGTGAAGAGAAGGTAAGTGGGGTTTGTTTATGTTGGGGATGGGGGTGTGTGGAGGGTGTGGGTGGGGGTGGGCGTGTGTCATGGGTGTGGGTGGGGGTGTGGTTATGAATGTATGTTCGCATGAGAAAGATGCAAACTTTTGGTTCTCATGCGTACATTCCGCCCGCAGTAAATTCAACCGCGGTCGGATCACGTGGATTCTCTGAGTTGGACCATGAGCTTCAAGAATATATTAAAACCTCACCCAAGATTACATATAGTAAAGGCAATACACTAAAGAATGTCCTAAGGCTAAGCTTTCACTCTCTGAACGTAGATAAAGATGAGAAATATATTTGGCTACCTCCCAAACCCCTGCAATTTCTATACATTTGGTAACTGTGAAGCATCTGACCAGGCTTTAAATAAACCAAAGGTATTTAAGACCCTCACAAGTGAAACTTAAAACATCGAAATCTTTATTTTCGGCTGTTAGGTGGCGCTTCAGCACAACATATCAGCCAACAATCGTGCATTCCATTCTTGCATTGCAGTAGAGCTAGGAGGGAGATGGCAGATTAGGAGGGACACATAGCTTCCAGGTGTTGTTTAGCTATTTGCCCACTCAATGCCTGAAATATCTGCTCAGTACCTGTCCCTCCCCACCCAAAAGACATCCTCCTCCCAGCTCTTTCATCTATCTTTTTCAAGCGCCAACATCAAACTTTGGTCTGTCAGTATTATTTCTAAGATCTCTGCTGTATTTTGATGGCTTAATTACAGCTGTAAAATGTGCTACTGGTGTAATAAAACTGTCTTAACCAAGAACTTCATCCCCTTGATTATATCCTTTCCTTGCACGGAAGTCCTATTAAAAGCAATCACTGATAAAGTAGTCATTCTTTGACGTTCTCAGATTGCTCAGTCCTGACATTGGGTACTTTTAGAGCTGTAAAGTAATGTGATTTCACCTGTCTATTATATAAGCAATATACCCCACCTTAAAATGTGCTGAACCAGACAAAGGGGGACAAAATTAGAGGGGGGTCCCTCAAGATTGGAAAGGCTTATAAATTTGGTGCTGTTTGACAAATCTGCACAAATGTTTGCAAAAAGATTGTAGACCCATCTTTGAATGTTTTTGCAAAGTTTGGTGGGATTCTGTCAAGAGGGGGGCAAGTTTAAAGGTGGGGTCTCAACATGTTTAGATATCTTATAACTTTGGTGCCGTTTGACGAATCTGCACACATCTTTGCAACAAAGATTATAGACCCGACTCTGAATGCTTGTGCAAAGGTTGAATGGCATTTGTCAAGTGGGGGCTATGCTATGTCACTATGTTTTACCTACATTTTGATACTTTTCAAAAAATAAAACATGGACGGATTTGCAGCAGCCTGTCCGAGAAGCATGGACAAGGACCCAAAAGCATGGTTTTGCAAATGTGTCAATTTTTTCTTTTTCGAAAAGTGTCATAATGTCAGTACAAAATGCCCCGGACAATCTGGAGACTGTCCATGGCCACCGGAGACCGGAAATGGGGTTGAAGTGGGCATGGCATCCAGGGACCGGCTATATGGTAAAGTTTTGTGAAATTGGGATAGCCTTGAATGGGGAAACAAATTCTGCTCCCAGCTACAGCCCAAAGCGCTGGACGGGACTGTAGCAAACCTGTGTCAGGAGCATCGGCAAGGATCTCAAAGCATGCTTTTTCAAATCTGCCCTGTGTTTTATTTTTTTCAAAGTGTGAAAATGGATGTACAAAAAAATGTATATAACTATGGTACCTGGGCAGTGGGTCTGGCTCTCGGCAAGGACACATGTCTACTCTTATTTGTTCATTGAGGCATGCAGCATGGCTGAACCCCTATGCCCCATGGATTGTGGCGACTGCCCTTGGCTGCAAGCTACGAGTACTGGCCATTGGTCACATTATGGGGGTATAGTGGACACTGGACCAGGATGCAGGATAGGTGCAATGGATAATGCGGGTGGTTTGGTGGGGCTAAGGTCATGGTCGATATTCACGCCTTAGGCAATTCAAACATGACTTGCATCCCCAGCATGCACTGCTGAAAATGACACGCATCAGTATCACATTGTTAATATCACATATATGTAAAGAGAGAGAGAGAGAGAGAAAGAAAGAGAGGAACAGAGAGTGGTGTGAGAGAAAAGTTATAGTTTCTACAACATTTGTATTTAGTTATCTGCAAGTCAGTGAATGTTTATTAAAATATCAACACAGCGGCTTTCAATGTTATGATTTACTTGTCGCTGCATCAATTTTATGGAGTGCTCCCACCTTTCAAACCTATTCATCAATACTTGGAAGTATTGACAATCATCTGGGGCTTTCGGTGAAAAAAGGCATTGGAAATTGGGAGTAAAATTACATGCGCGGATATCAATGCATATCCACAATTCATGTACAGACATTTCATTTCAACTCATGGCAAATTGCAACATTATTCAAAGTATGCTACAAACTACTTCTAGAATGTTTCGGGCACGCTAAAACCAAGTGCTATCAATGACAAGCACAGGAAGCAAATCTTTCTCATGTCCTGGCCACAGTCCCAACTATTTCTGGTTATTGGAAATGTCCCTTTGACAAATTAAATTAAACTGAGTACATATTAAAACTGCCAGCACAGACGTACATGGAAGGTCAATAGATCTAGTGAAACAGACAATCAGGAATTTGTCTCACATTTAATCTTGCCATGCAATCTGAGAAGACTATTGGTTAAAGCAAATCTATCTTTTTTGGATTTTTTTTCTCCAAAAAAGCCTTGATGATGACTTCAATCTTTAGATGAAGTATGCATGTAACTGATATCTGTTTAATTATTGAATGTCCTAACACTCCGATATATTGTTTGAATATGCAGTACTTGCTATCTGTGCATGTGCTTCAGATACACAAGCTTATCATTTCAAGGATATATCTGTGGGTGTAGTGGGAGCTTTGTACATTGTGCACAGTCCTATGTCTTGATTCAGGCTGATGCACTGGAGTCACTGTTGGAGAGAACTCAAAGTTAGAGGTCTGTGACAGAGTCAGTGTCACTACCCTGTCGGAAGAGAGCAGGAACTGTTCTTAACCTGGGAAAGGTAGCCTACCAGGGCATTGTCAGAGCTTGTCCTACCCTAGAAGTTTTGAGAGCGAGTTGAGGGGGACCCTAGTCCCTGACTCCGTGCAGTGTTCACCGTTGTGTGACAATTTTGCTCTTGTTGTCTGTTCCTCAAGGCCTATAAGCCTCTTTCCTGGAATAATGTCACTTGTTTCTGTTTCAGCAATAGAGTTTCCACCATGGAACACCAGGTCTAATCCCAGCAGAGTGCAAGATACAAAGACTCCACCTCATCTCCAGCTGACAGGACAACACAGAAGTAAGAGAACCAACCTTACTGTGTGCAAGCACGGCACCAACACACTGTTTCCCTGGGCCACTAGGGGGCAACCACCAGAGTCCAGAAAGGGGGCAGAGCTAATCAGACTATTTAACATCTTTAAAGAGTGAACGTGGCACCCTGTGGGAAGTGCAGGAAGAGAATGACCCAGCAGAAAAGCAAGCCAAATCTGCCAATGGGACATAGGGGGAAAGCAGAGAGCAAGGATGGTTGAGCTATAAAATCCCATGTGGGCCAGACATGGATGAAAGGTTTTTTGGTGAGATTAGAAGTGGAGTTCGTGGATGAATAGTCCAGGTGATGCACAGTGGATGGTGCAGAAGACTGCTGAAGAGACTGTGGCAGTAATATGAGCCAGTGCAGGTAAGGTATTGTGTACTTATTGAGTGTAGTGTTGTGATGTGTGTGAAAGATGGCTGAGAAAGAGGGGAAGAGAAAGTTTAGGTGACGTGTAGGGGGCTAGAGAGAGTGAGAGGGATGGTATGAATAATAGTGTAGGTGTCGGAGATTGAGAGAATGTGACAGAAGAGTGGTGGGAGAGTGAAGACAGTAGTAGTGGGGAAGGTAGATTAAAGGGAGAAAGGTAGTAGGAGGAGGCAGGAGGGGACAGGAGGGGAGTGTGTGGATCAGAACGGAGACAGAAGGATTAGACAAAGTGCTAAAACCAGATTATTGAGGTAGAGTGGTGAGCAAAGGACAAGTTGATGAGAGAGAGAGGGGGAGTGTAGAGTAAGAAAGAAGAGGTGAGACAAGCAGACGTGTAGGTAGAGTCAGAGGAAGCAGGAGACCAGGGTAGGATCGGAGTTCGAGTAATAGGGGTGTCCAATAAGATCGAGTATGAGGAAAGTGGAGGGAAAGGGAAAGGGAGAGAGAGAGAGAGAAACGAACAGAGACCCCTTGGAGGTGGCCAGAGCAAGGAGCTGCAGAGTTCCCTTAGAAAGTCCAGGAGGGAATTAGCCAGAGAAGGCCACAGACTTATGTTATTCCCATCAGCTAAGCAAGATGAAGATAGTAGGGGTTACCATTCAAAAGTACAGCATTGAGTGACTTTGTGGGGTTAGGCACGCCTGGGGTAGGGTGGATGGCGTCCACAAGAAGGTTGCGAGAGTCATAGGGTCAGCCGTAGCAGGACTGCCCCAAGTGCTACCAATATACTTACTGTTGAAATCAAATAAAAACCTTAAAATCGTTTATCTGTCTGTAAGTTAATTTATGAGATTTTATGAACATTAGTGCATTTGATTTGCCAAATGCAATTTTGCCGAATGCATTTTCACTGTATTTTGCATTTTATGGTAGAAAAATACAGGGAGAGGCCCCCGTCCCAAGCCCCCATCCCCACATATGCCCTAACCCCACTTACTATCTGAATTATGCCACAGAAATACGTGCAAAATACATAGTGGGCTAGAGGATCTATGAGCGGTCCCAATGGAGCAGAAGATAACTTGTTTTTCTAACCTTGTAGTCCTATGGATAATGACCCTCAGCCTCCAAGTTATGTCACCCACTACATCACATGTGCATAGTCCTACTTTTAGAATACTACGCAAAGGGCCACAAGCTGTGAAGCGATTCTTCCTGAGGTCTGCGTCACACGGCGTGGTAACAGAAATAAAGGTATTGGGTACCCAGGTTCAATGAGGAGTAATGTGAAAATAATACACAACATCAATGCATAATCATTTAACACATTATTTATTTTTTATCTTACTGTTAATGCATTTGCATGGTGGAGAGGGGCACAGATCATAATTCATGATTGCACCTCCCTCTTCCTCTATGCCATACATAAATGCCAGCATTTACACGAGCATAACTTTCTAATTCTGGCGTACATGCTGTGCATTTCTTTGAAACCTGCATTATTTTTACATAACCAACAATCTGGCAGGTTCCATAAGAATCCTTTGTAATAAATGGCAAGTGGTGTCTACTCAATTTGCACTGTGGAGTACACAAGGGCAGTGCAAAGGTGTTTGCCTCCACTTTACATCAGCCTTATTGCACGCCGAAGTGCAAGTGATGAAAATTACTTAGAGGGGACCGGTTTGCATCCAAGTGAAAATGTTACAGATTCCCACTCTGTACATTTATGGGCATTTTGAATATGAACCACTTTGGGGTAGTGGGAGTGAAGAAAACCCTGTTGTTTCAATAGTGAGAAAAGTGCATAAAACGTGCTAAATAAAATAAATGTGGTTTTATTTTTAATATCTAAATAATTAAGTTGTCTTTATGATTTAAGGATTTTAATTGTAAATTCTATTGTACTCAAAAACACTTTTAGCATGAGTTTGTTTGTATTAAGTGCAATGATAAAGGTGACGTTTTTGCTCTATAAAATGTAAAGCATTATTTCAAGTTTTAACATTCACTTTTGTGTGGTAGCCCCATAAGTGCTAAGGGCATTTATTTCAGTTCATCCTACGTAGAGATGTATAGTAGCCCTGCACTTAAGGGGTTGGTTGGAGTGTCTTGTTGAAAGAACTTTTGCTCTGAAACTGTATTACTGTTTCTTGAATGCAGAACATTTACTTCTGTTGTGTCCATGGCTGCTCCTGAAGAAAACAATGGGCCTCATTACAAGTGCTCCGGTCCGGAATTAACGCTGCCGGTATAACCATATCGGCACCGTTTCCGCCTAATCATGACCTGCGAACCCGGAAATAGAACCACCGCCACCGCGGAGTTAAAGCTCCCGTAAAACTCCGCCTGCACAGAAACCCCTCCGTTGCCGGCAATACGAAACACCGCGAGCATCACAAGTAGCGCGGACATGGAAACACAGACAACAAAATGGCGGTAAAACTGTGATCACGGTGGTGGTACCGCCGCCACAGCGAACATGACGTTAAACTGTGCCTGGTGTCCTGAATCAGGCCACAGGTGCACCAAATCAGCCCAGCTGGACCCAGCAGGCCACTGGGAGCGTACAAAAGGGCCACACCCAGCCCAACTCAAAACCGAACCATGCAGGCAGCAGCTCTAGTAGCATTGGGACTGGGCCTATTCAACCAACAGGCAGCACTGCACATGATGGCAGTAATGTTGCAGAGGAGGAGGCGTAGGAGGCGCAGGCGGCAACCTGCTAACCCTGTTTCCATGGCAAACCCCATTGTCCAGCCGGCAGCACCCCACAGGCAGCCTGCAATACCACGCATCAGGGCCTCACCCTGGAACCTCACCCCAGGACAGATCCACACATTATACCGGCTGGACCGTCCAACAATCCTGTACATCACTGGCCTGATAGAGGACGACATCAGCAGCCACAGACAACCCCACCGCCACCCCCCCTCCTGAAGGTCGTGTCGTTACTGCACTTTCTTGGCACCGGTACCTATCAACACACAGTCGGTGAGCTGCACGGCCTATCACAACCCTGTTTCTCAATAATCCTGGTTCAGGTACTGGATGCCCTGTTGCGCCATGTGTCTGAACAGATTGCCCTACTCCGTACCCTCCCCCAGGTTATTGCCACCAAGTTGGCCTTCCATGCCATAGCAGGCATGCCAAATTGCATAGGTGCAGTCGACTGCACCCACATTGAGCTGACAGTACCACGTGCAATTGAAATGGTGTTCTGCAATAGGAAACAGTACCACTCACTGAATGTACAGATGGTATGTGATGCGACACAAGTGATTACACATTGCTGCACACGTTTCCCGGGCTCAACCCATGACTCAATGGTACTGCGGAATTCAACATTGCCACGGTACATGGAACGCTATGCTGGACAAAGCACATGGCTATTGGGTGAGTACAGCTGCCAATGCTCCAGACCTGTGTAACTGGTGTGTGTGTGTGAGACCAGGGCAATGAGCTACATGAGTGGGCTGCTGCGACTGCACATGCATCACCCCCCGCCCATCCACTGAATAGACAGCAGAACCCGAACTTCACAAAGCAACACATGACAGGTAGCCACAGTGTGGCCGTACACACCCAGCCACCTGACACACACAGCCTGAACTCCCGCTGGCACACACACCTGGAGCCACAGCAAACCCCCCCCCCCATAATGTGCAACACAGCACTCACAATGCATATGATGGCTATACAGGAGACGTCCTGCATCTACTATATCATCACTGTGGAGTGACCCTGCCATGTGTGCACATCACTGCACAATGCCATACTCACAAGCCACATGCACACCAATGCATTGGTCAATGTCCAGCTGCCAACCCCCACTATGATGGCCATAGAAGATTAACACCCATCAGTGAAAACACTGCATGACACATACGCATGAATGAACAATGACACAAGATTGCACTGCATCTGATGAAGACATGATACTACCAACACTGACATGTCTCCCACATCTACATCCCATGTAGGAGATGCTGGATATGCACTCACGCCATGGCTGATGACGCCTGTACGGAGGCCAAGGAACAGGCATGAGGATGCGTACAACAGGGCACATGTCCGCACACGTGGCATGATTGAGAGGACATTTGGACTACTGAAGGCCCGGTTCCGCTGTTTAAGCAGATCTGGCGGATCACTGCTGTACAGCACAGTGAAGACGGGTAAAATTACGCTCGTTTGTGCCATGCTGCACAATCTGTGCCTGCGCAGGAACATTCCAATGCCCCCAGATGGAGATGATGAAGATGGGGATGGTGACGGAGACAGAGATAGAGATAGGGATGGGGATGGGATGGCACAACCACCTCCTGGGGGTCCACTAGATGGACAACGAGCACGGGATGCACTGATTCGCATTTACGTTTGAGAGACAGCACATCCACAGCATTTCAGGGAAATGGTGACGCCACTAAATGAATAAAGGGTATTTCCGTTACCAAATTCTAATTGTCCCTACGGGTCAGCCATGTGTTTTCAGTCATGGATCTGTCGATCGTAGAAAAAGTTCCTATGGACCTTACCGGACTTTTCTTCCACTAAACAAACGATAAATCAGGCTGCTGTGCGCCAACATCATGTGATAATCCCATCACTTGCCCCATCGCCCTGGTTGACCTGCTTTTGCACCACTAAATCATATCCCCCGCCCCTGAGCCTGACATCAACAAAGCATTAATATTCCCCGCCTCTCTCCGTGACGTTACTGGGCTGCATAGCCAAACGCGCCCAGTCGACTTCTACGCGACTTCACACAGAAACCGTAAAACAACACAGATCATCTCACAACACAGCGCGCCACAATTCGGAATATGAAACTGTGGTTTAAAAGCAAACAGCAAGATTGTACAATTGGTAAAGTACATTTATTTGACATCAAATGTTTAGAGAATATTCAGCGATTCGCATTTGCCTTTGCTCTCGATCCTCAAAAGTTCATCTTGAGTCACGCGCTGTTCCTTTGCGGTACACAGGGTGTTGGTTTACGATAAAAGCAGCACTATGGTCGCACTGATAATCACAAGGCTGTTCCAACAACGAGGCACTACACCACAGTAACGGTTGGTATGTTGCTTCTAGCCGCTAGTACCGCCTAAGGGCATATTGGTCCTTGCCGATCGTCCCATAAAATGGTCAGGGTGGTGAAATTGTTGACATGGAGCTGCACCTGGCAGTTGAAGAACCCGTCGGCCGGGGTCTGGAAATGATGGCATTGGCAGTAGGGAAGGTTGTACCTGTATTAAAAACATAAATTAGTCTCTACAGCCGATCTTCATTAAAATTATTCATTTTATTTTTTGGGCCTGAAAGTATTTGCTAGCGAGGATAGTGCAACTGAGTATGTTACGTTATTCCCACTAACCCATCCCCTCTCCTTCGCCTTTTTCAGAGCCGCCTGAGCGCCAGGGGACCACTTCGGCGTTGATAGTGCGCGGTACAAAATGCCACATTGAACGAACAAGTACAACTTAACTAGGCTTTAACGCTACGCTATTGTTAATATATTCCGGTATAAAATCATCTAAAGGGTTACTTACATTAGATTTGCATTTTCCATTGTCTAGGCGTAATGCAGTCCCTAAATACCACTCCGTCTGTGCCAACGATCTTTCTTATAGTGAACAAACATGAAAATCGGTCTAGTTTCTGAAATTTCATCCTTATCATCTCTTACGTTATTGCACGCCTCCTTCAAAAGAAGTCTTTAGGCACGGGGCCCGTCTGTCAAGGTAAAAAAACAATAGAACCTTATACTGCGAGTCGTGGGCCACTATGGCCCGTGAGCAATAAATCGAAGCAGCTGACCTTCACTGTGAACGTGCATACATTCTTACTTTGCAACATTCTGTGTAAAGCCATCACTGTGAACTTCAATTTTACACTCCAACTTTGTATATTGTCCGCATGCTTTGCAGCCCTAGAGAACCATAAATATGGAGGTAATTGTCTATTTATGTAAAAGTGAGATTTATCGTTTGTTTAGTGGACGAAAGGTCGGGTAAGGTCCATAGCAAATTTTACTACGATCGACCGATTAATGTTTAAAAACACATGGCCGACCCGTAGGGACAATACAAATTTAGGACCGGAAATACCCTTTAATTGTACTGCAAATTAAATGACAGATGTCCACTCATTATGGTACTTTTCAAAGGTGTTTTATTTTCAATAAACCAGGAAAGAAAGTGCATTGGGTAGGTAAGCTGTACACCCGTGCCCACCCACCACCCAAACGTACACCCCCCCAACCAGGCACCAAACAACTAACCGACTAATGGACCGCCCCCACCACCCAAACGTACCCACCCCCCTACACCCATGGTGTCCCCAAATGTCATGTTGACTGGAATCCCCACATGCCACTATTTGCGGGGACGCTTATGCGGTGCTGTGTGCTTGCTGGCGGCTCCAGTCAGCCGACTAGAACGCCTCCGTGTCCTGGCAGTGGCAGAGCTGGATGGGGTGGTGCTGGCTGAGTTGACTGTTGGTGTGACTGTGGGCAAGCGCCCTTGAAACGCCTGCTGGGCTACCAACATTGACTCAGCAATGCTGGATTGCACACTGTTCCCTTCCCTGACATGGCATGCCAGGGTGACAATGGTGGCCGCAAATCGTCCAATCGACCTGGAGAGCTGCCGCACCGACGTAGCATTGCTCTCACGCTGCAGCCTGGCCTCCTCCCGCTGATGCACGGCCTCCTCACGCTGCAGCCTGGCCTCCTCCAACTGACTTTCCACCAGCTGTGTCAGGGTGGCCTGTTGTTGCTCAAAGTGCTGCAAGCGTGTACTGAGCTCAGCCATGGAGGGAGTTGGGGAGCGCATGGGGCTGTGCAGTTTTTAGGGGCTGAACTGTAATCCATGGATGGGCGACACCTCATCCATGTTGTCCCCCTCACCCTGTTGTACTGCTTCGGCCTGCATGGCCGGGGCACTTCCATCACTTGATGCAGCCTCCTCAGCTGTGCAGATGGGCTGCGAATCATCATCCGCGGCTAGGGTGGGTGCCTGCATGGGGATGGTGGTGTATGCTGTTGTGCCTGATGTAGCTGGTGTGCCTGATGTAGCCGGTGTGCCTGATGCAGCCGGTACTTGTGTGCTGGAGCAGCTAGCATCATCCTCCTGGGCAGAAGTGCTGAGTTGGGCGCGTGCAGGTGGCCGCTGCGTTGCCTCTTGGCCATCGCTGTCACTTGTCTCGACTCTGGGGATACAGAGGGCATGCTGTTAGTTGTGTGATGTTACTAGATGTGTCCATCACATGCATCCAACATTATAATCCATGACCACTTGCATGTACACACTTGTGACTATTGATGCACTCAGGTGTGTGTGTGTCTGCTTCCAGTCAGGCACGCACTGTGTGCATTTCCAGGGTTCATGCTTTGGGGATGTGTTACTTGTCATCTGGCCAGTCAGTGGGTCCATTGGGTCACTCCTGCCCTGTTTGGGGGGGCATTGTGAGTGGGTCCATTGGGTCACTCCTGCCCTGTTGGGGGGGGGGGGGCATTGTGAGTGGGTCCATTGGGTCACTCCTGCCCTGTTGGGGGGGGGGGGCATTGTGAGTGGGTCCATAGGGTCACTCCCATTCACACTTATGGCTTTGTACTATGTGCACTTACCAGCATGTGCAGGTGGGCTCACTCCTGCCTCTGCCGTGGATGCCTTCGAGGTGCATGACACTGCTGCAGCGCTCCTCCCACGGTTGCAACTTGAGAGGGGATGCAGGGCCTCCACCAGTGCCAGTGCTGTGTTGGCGGTGTGCAGTCATGAGGTTGCGCACCCGGAGCCTGAGGTCATCCCACCTCTTATGGCAGTCCTTCACAGAGCGTGTGTCACACCGACCGCTGTGCACTTGCGTGCTACCTCCGCCCACACCTCCTTGCGCCGTTGCTGAGTAGCGCGCCATTGGTCTGCACTAAAGAGCATTTCCGCATGCTCAACAATGTGGTCCACAGAACTGTGAGCTCAGCCTCACTAAAGCGCGGCTTTCGCTGTCTGCGTGCTGGTATCCTGGATGCCATTCGATGATTTGTCAGTCTCAGGGAGATAATCTGACCTGTGGTGTCTGAGGATGGCAGTGGATTGTGCTTTATATAATGGCCGCCTCTCGGTTTCCGTTTTTTTCCCGCGGTCATGGTGTTTCCGCTTCCGGTGTTGGCGTTTCCACTTCCGGTATTTCCATGTCGGCGGGGGCGGACACGGGTTTAGCACCGTTTTCTGTGGCGTAAAGTCCATGTGCGTGGGTGTTTACATGACGGCGGTGACTCGTTTCCGACTCGGTGTGTTGCGCGCGACCCAAGTGCTGTAATCGGCCCTTCTTTCCGCAACCTTGCAGTCGCGGAAGTGGAGTAACCGTCGTCACAGCATCACCGGATTCCGGCACGGCCGACTCGTAATGAGGCCCAATATCTGTAAAACTTTACATATCAGGACTTATTGACTGCATTCCAAACAATTTGGTTGGCTGAGAGGAAGTCAGTAATGACTTTGATGTGTTAATACAGTGTGTGCCTGATTCATGGAATTTTTGCACGGTTCAAAGTGACTTTGCACTGCTGAAAAGTGACTTTGCACTGCCAACACAAAACCTGATTAATGGAACTGTGCAAAGTGCATTTATGCATCGGAAACTCAGTGCAAATTCATTTTGTACTGCAAAAATGAATTTGTACTGACATTTCACTGACTTTGCCTGGCAAAAATACACTTTGCACAGTTCCATGAATCAGGGTTAGTGTCGGCATTGCAAAGTCACTTTTCAGCAGTTCAGCCTGACTTTGAACTATGCAAAAATTCCATGAATCGGGCCCGAAATGTATTGTGAATATGAAATTGTTTAATAATCTCAGAAATTATATTGTGACCACTGTTTTCTATGGTCACCATCTGCCTTCAGTGCTATCCAGAGTGGATAGCACTGAAGGCAGATGGTGACTATAGGAAACAATTCCAGGTACAGCCCTAAAGAGATACATAGCTAAGTGCATATGCTATGGAATAAGGGTTCTAGAATGGTTTAGAACTAAGATATGTTTCTATTTTTATTTAGGAATTGTCCAGGAAGACTTTGTGGACACTAAAGAGAGTATACCTTGTGTTAAGTTTGAATTCTACATATAACACTATAAGCACAGCCCCTGATGAATGTCTGGTACCTTGTGAACCAAAAGGACAGAAACGTGTACATGTAGGGCTTGGAAAAAATGTATAGAGTAGACCTAGAACAGTAGCAGCAGCTCTGACATTTTTCACTTTTTTGGAATTGTAATTGTTATTGGAATGGTGTCATTGTATGTTATATATACATATTTTTGTAAGTTATGGATTTATGTTTTTGTTTTAAGTTATCTTAATTTTTTTATGATGAACTCTTAATAAAACCGTTTTGATATGTTTGTATTTTGATCTCAGGTTAGGTCAATTATTTCAGGCCTTTGTAAACATACATGCTCTTCCTGGCCAACCCATTGTAAAACCTACCTTTTTCTGATAACAATGCAACACTTCAGGTGCGTGTTCTCCAGCTCCAGATATCTTTCTTTCATTTCTGTTGTGTGGTCCATGTTTTTAATACTCACTCTATACAGCTTACTACTTCCTTGTCGATGCTGATCCCTTAAAGACCCTACGGTCTTTGGATTCTCCATCCCTGTTGCTGCTCTTGCTTCCACCAACTGCCCTATGCCTTTGAGGCTTTTCCCTGCAGACATTGTCCCTCCATGGTTGCCACCGCTTTGGATAAGCACCGGTCTTCCTAATGTATATTACCTGGGGACTGGTGAATTCTCGCTGTGCCTCCAGAAAAGACACTGGAGATATAGCTGACCCCAGCACCCATGCCCCCTAACAGTGTATCCCCCTAACACTATTATATTGTGACCAATGTTTTCTATGGTCACCATCTGCCTTCAGTGCTATCCAGAGTGGATAGCACTGAAAGCAGATGGTGACTATAGGAAACAATTCCAGGTACAGCCCTAAAGAGATACATAGCTAAGTGCATATGCTATGGAATAAGGGTTCTAGAATGGTTTAGAACTAAGATATGTTTCTATTTTTATTTAGGAATTGTCCAGGAAGACCTTGTGGACACTAAAGAGAGTATACCTTGTGTTAAGTTTGAATTCTACATATAACACTATAAGCACAGCCCCTGATGAATGTCTGGTACCTTGTGAACCAAAAGGACAGAAACGTGTACATGTAGGGCTTGGAAAAAATGTATAGAGTAGACCTAGAACAGTAGCAGCAGCTCTGACATTTTTTCACTTTTTTGGAATTGTAATTGTTATTGGAATGGTGTCATTGTATGTTATATATACATATTTTTGTAAGTTATGGATTTATGTTTTTGTTTTAAGTTATCTTAATAATAATATATATATATATAATATAATAATAATAATAATAATAATAATAATAATAATAATAATAATAATAATAATAATGAAGTCAAGCTCAAGCCAGTTAAAACAAATAGTCACTGAGGGGCACATTTTGACAGCTAGCCAATTTGGTGGCCTCATCAAAAGATTGCAACGCAAGGTAGATACTAGTCAGCAACTGCTGTATAACATGGTGTCAAAATTCCCCATTTAAATCTCTACTGTTAGTGTTGCAGTAATCTGTAATGGCATTGCACAGCACGTCCAACATGTGCAAATTAGAGTTCCAAAGGGTGTCCAGTAAGGTTTTCAGGCTGTGCAGAGGGAACTTGTGGTGCACCTACAATTGACACTATTCATTTTTGCCATGGTAAGCCCATCTTAAATATGAGCTGTACTTCTGGGCCAAAGTGACCAATTCTTTTACAGGCAGATAGTTGATGGTAAAGCGTGTGACCATGAGTTGAAGGACATGCACATAGGGGGGGCCGGGTAATGTCAAGTTGACACTTGACTCAAATGCAAGTTATGATTCTTTAGCCATTGTGCCTCCTCCTCTTTCTCCCAAATCCCCTGTGGTGTCTGCCCTGTAACCCTAAAATGTACAAAATTGTCTGATGTCAAACTGCATACTCCGTAGCCCTCTTGCATTACTTGTGAAACCATTTTGACTGGTAGAGTAAGGAAAGGCGACTCAGTGGGGTGTGATGGCCATGTATTCATTGCTATGATTTCTGGTACACACGTCCATGGTAAAGTGGATTTTCTGGCCCGGAGACTGCTATAGAAAATGCCCCAATGTCACAATAGCCTCATTTTCCAATCCTGGTACGACCTTTTGAGAGATTAAATGGTGGCTGGAAATTCCATACAGTGAATGAATTTTTCACAAAAGATCTGGGAATGAGGTCTAGTACCATCATGAAAGCTAGGTTACCATTGAGCAGACATTGTCTGACATGTGACTTATGATATTTTTGTCCACACTCAAATGCTTCCTCAATGCTGACATGATGTAATGTAAATCAATCGCATTCATCACTGGCATATAAATGGTAGGGTTTGGTGTCCTGCTCAATGATTTCAGACTGGTGATGGTGTGCTGTTTGTCTGATGGTATATAGGGGGATGTACTTCAGATATGTTGTCTTCTTCCCTTGTCTGCCAATGGTGTCGCAGCATATGTGCCTGAACGGATGTGGAACCTAAATTGGCCCATTGTTTTCCCTCAGCACGCCTTCTTTCTGGCAGAGTGCAAATGGCTAGATTCTGTTGCATTTTATTCTGTGTGAAGTACTGTCACACTTTTGACTTTAATTGTGGGCTAACAACAGACATGACACAATCATCTGGGCTCAATGGTGCTTGCAATGGTTGGGTCCTAGATGTCAAACAATTATGTGATGTACTTTCTGATCTGTGACTTGAAGGTTGTTTCTAGAATAGACTGTACACATATGGGGTGGAGCTTGTAGCCTCTGTGTCGGTGCTACCATTCCCCCTCCTTAGTATCACTCCTGTCTAGTAGCAACACACATTCCAGTATGAACTTTGATGGATCATAATCTTTGTCTTGATCATCATGCATGTTGTTATATTGGATATCTCACTTATCAGTTGATGGGGCGGTGGAGATAGATGCCTTGAATTTCTCCTATCACTGTTCAGCTAAACTGTGTTGGTCTTCCCTGAACTTCAGTGAATGAGATCTTCATCACTCACCCTTCTATCCTTGAAATGTGGATGGAACTGAAAGACAACCCCTCATTTGGTATGGGTGGATGTTCACTGTTTCGGTGTTAGACTTGTTCAGGAACTTGTACTGGTGCATGTACTGCAGAGCGACCTGTGGCCGGGGTGTGGAAAGTGAATTAGATTATACCTTCAAGTGACCACATGCATTTCTGGCATCCCCAATTAACACAACAAGTGCCACCACAGATGTGAAAGGGCACAATCAGTATATCATCCCCTGCTTCTTTCTTGTTTGGGTGCTCACATGTTATCCCAATATGTTGTTTACTTGCTAAATGGTATCTTTCACGTCAGTCCCTGAATCTCTGCTACTTCCTCTTACATAAATTGCACAAGCATGAGTCTCATGCAAGATGCCCTCAGGGATTACTCTCCCCCCTGCTCCTCCTCGCAAGTGTCGCTCAGTGACTCATATCCCTTCAACTCATTAATTGGTATCTCCTACCTGCATGAATATATGATACCTACTCCCACAAAAGTAACAGGATCATGATTTTGAACAAGCTGCTTCCAGGGTTTCTTTGCTCCTCTTGTTCCTCTTCTCACTTTCCTCGTCCACTCACTACAAAATAAAGTGCTCCGACTGCTATTTCCCACCTACTTAAATCTCTGTCTACTTCTTCCCATGAAAATCATGCATGCATGTGTTTAGCATGAGCTTCCCGCAACGAATCACTGCTTCTCCTGCACCTCATGTTCCCATCTAATGCCACATGTCTTGCACACTCACTTCAAGAAATGGACACTCACTGGTAATTACCACCTCCCTGAATCTCAATTGCATGAGCATCAGACCTGCACAAGGTGCTCTCAAGGATTCTCTGCTCCACCTGCTGCAACAGCTGCTTGGTCATGTCCATATGCTGATTTCATTTTAGGGTGCGTGCTTTTCCAACAAGATCCCGTTTGGAATTTGAATGTACTCTTGTGCGCAGTCCCATCTGGCACAGCTGTTCTTAATAAACTGATGGGCAGTGCGTTTTTTGAATGCGCTTTGGGAACCGATTGCATTCACCCTTTGAACATTAGGTAGCCATCCGAGGTATTCATTGGTGCTTGGATTTTTCACGATTCACTACCTTGTTTCACTTCCCAATGTCCTTCCTGGCACTACTGGCTTGGCTTTCCATTCTGTTATTCCACAGTGGTTGTGGTATCACTGACTTGTTTGGTAGTGTTTCAACATTTCTTTCATTCATTATTTTTGGGTGCATTTGGAGTATTGTGGGTTTGGCACTCCACCTCCTTCCATTCATTTGGGTCAGTGGGTGTTCCACTGATGAGTGCACTTTTGTTTTATGCCCCCATTTTAGATCAGGTTTCCAAACTAATGGTGGTCTCCTGATTATTTATAGGCCCCTTTTGAATTGTGCAGCCTCAACTGATTTGAAAGTATGATTCAAATTACTTTATAACAATGCAAAATATTTTGGCCTTAGTTAACTTATACATTCCTAGTATATTTTCCCAGGATTTGTTTGTTTCCCCTGATGGTGACGTTTATAATTGAACCTATCACATCGAAACCGGTCAGAGCTTTGGAAGTAGCCGGAAGATATACATAACAATGTATTCATTATTTCTCCCCTTGGCTACACGCATTCATCTTAATATACTATTTGTTTTAGTTAGGAAATTTTGATTGTGATCCCCCACACAACAACCTGTTTGTTTTAGTTAGTCCATATATGCAGTAATATTGTTTAGTGGATTGTGTCTATATGGTGTCTGGATGTAATGTGTGTGATGCTGAATGATCTATCACTGAATTTTGCATTTATGTTGTGCTGCCGTTGTATGGACTGTTGAACTATGTTCTTTAAATGAACTGTAAAATAAATTGTGTCTTTTCTGCATTTAGTATTTAAATGTTGGACTGTATTTATTGTCCCAGATTGACATTTCAGCTCACATGTGTCTTTGTTCCCAAAATCTGAAAGACAAGGACCCCTGCCTTTCTGTTTTCCTGGCGGGACAGATGAAGCCTGTTTGTAGATGTTTTCTTCTGATATGTGGTGAGATTGCAAGGAATAAATGCTTTATAGTTTTCTTGCAAGTCTTAGCTTCCAGCATGGAGATAACATATGGTGCTGCGCTGGTGTCTTGTGATAGTTGGTTTCTCAATTACATATGGCAGGGTCTTGGGCATCATTGCTTTTAAGATGAAGCAGGCCTTCTCAAAGAAGACACAGGAATGTAGTTGTGGCCAGTAGGATCCACGAGTTTGAAGATGATGAGGTCAAAATGATTTTGGTTTTGTGATGAGACCACCTGTAATGTGGTGGACAGCTTTCATCAGCGCCACAGTTGAAACTGGGATACTTGAAAGAAGGGTGTTGCCACCATCCAGGTGGGGGGAGGACCAGGGTTTAAATAATGCTGTTGAGGTACATGGCATTTATGTAGGATCCTAGAGGACTGAGGACTTGTACCAGGCTAAATGTGTCTTATTAGAAAGGTGTGAGAAGTGTTGAAGCTGAAGCACTTAGCACTCGCTGAAGCACTTAGCACTCAATGTGTGTTGAGGGAGACGCTCTGCAATTTCATCTGAGTTACTCATTTCTTGATGTCAGTGAATTTGATGGTGCATCCTAGGAGGATGTGCTCTGTCTTCATTGGGTCACGTTTCACACAGGCACTCAAAGTCCAGACATGAATGAGGGAGGGGAAGTGTTTCATATGGTAATTATGGTCAAATGATTTATGCCTGGGTGTCATTGGCATACTGATGGATTTCGATGCGGAGGTCAGTAAGGATTACCCCAAATTGCTCCATTTAGATAATAATGCTCACTGAGGACATGATAGATCTATGTGGCAAGGGTCACTAAGTATTGTTGTCAGATACCAATGCTGATCTGGATGGAATTGTTCTGGTTTGCGATGCAGGAGATAAAATGGAGACAGGGTCAAATCATCGAATCACATGCTGGGGGAGAGGGTTTTGGGCAGTGTGTTGTGGTTGACTGTGCAGCAGTGTGTGTACTCAGGAACAGAAGGCTTGGTTCCTCTTTCTCCACATCATCAATGATCTGGATTGTGGTCATCTTGGTGTTGCATTTGAGTCAGAAACTAGAATGGTATTCTGGAAGGAGATTGTGTTGGGTGATGTTTTCATGCAGTTGGATGGTGCGTACCTTTTCAGGGTTGAGTGTGGACTTCTTTGGCATGGGGAGGATCTTGCCAGTTTTAAATATGTCAGAGAAGTCACCTTGAGAGTGAGGGACTGATAATACAGATGAACAGAATACGTGTTGTTGCTGCAACGATTTTCATATTGGACGCTAGGATAACGCAGTACTAGTAGCAGGTAGCCTTTAGGGGTCTAAATATGTTGTTAAGCTCTTCTAGAGTTAAGTTCCTGAATTCCTAACGTCTCAGAAAGTTATGTGGTGGGATGGTAAGGACGTCACCTGTGGGTTGTGGGACATCATTCTACTGTTTATCTTTGTCAATTTTGCCTGTAAAGAATGTATTGATTGTGTTATATTTGTCTGTGAAATCTCATGCAGTGAGAACTGGTTGAGCGACGAACTTATGCTGCAGTCTTCTGATATAAATGCTGCATAGAGGTATATTTTGCCTGTGGTGTTGATGGTCTTGCAAGTGGAGTGGAGAATTTTCAGAGAAGTACTGTCTTCTAGTCATTAGGTATTTATCCAGTACTGGGCAATACTGGGGAGTAGAAGGATTTGTTTTATTGGATCAGTCTTTTTTGTATTTTATTAGCATGTACCTATTTGAGGCACCTTCACTACAGAGCTTTACATAGTAACACGAATAGTACAATTATATGGTCAGATGGACTTAAGTAGCTCAAGAAGAGGGAAAGAAAGTAAAATATGTGCCTTATGTCGAGAATGAAAAATTTCTAGGGTGGGGGAAGTGCAGATATCACAAGGAAGGGCATTCAAGAGGGTTTTAACAACCTTTCTCTCTTTTGCATGAGTGTGGTTGCAAGTCTAATGCTGTCTCGTATAAGGTTCCAGATTGGGGGAGTACATCAAGAAAGACGGTTTCCTAGGTTTGGTTGTATTTTTGCTGCTCTAATCTGAGCAGGTCTTCGCTTCTTAGGGTGCATTGGCCACCAGTGATGGTGATCTTGTTAGCCAGAAGGGAGGGAGCAAGGTGACAGCTTTGTAACTGGTCTTGAAGCCTATGTGAGCTTGCAGGGCAACCAATGTAATTCAACACGTGTGTGCATAATGGGGTCAACTTTGTTGAACTCTATGCTGAGGAAGGCTGTTGCATGGAGGACGCTTCTTATATGTGCCAGTTTGGATGTGGGTACGCCATTGAGCTGATTTTTTATGCCATCCAGGTGAGAAAGGACAATGTCTGTGTACAATGGATTGGAAGTTATTGTCAGGGAGGAAGGAATTGATTTTCTGCAAGAGAGGAAAGCTATTAGGTACCAAGTAATTTGCTGTGTCTGAGAGATGACGGTCAATGTGACATCCCAGGGACGTGGTACATGATGTTATCTATGGGGTTAATCTCCTAAATGCATGGTGAACAGACAGGTCTGTATCTGGGCATGTTCAGTGTTAATGGGGAGGAGGAGGAAATCCATTTTAGTGGGTTCAGTTTGAGGTATGCACTAGATATCGAGGTTCATACCAGAGTGAGGCAGACCTTGTGCTGGTGGATGTTTTTGATAGAGGATATTTTGAGGTTGAGTATCATCTGTGTATTGGTGAATGTGAATGCTGTGACTGGCAAGGGAGGATCACAGGGCCCCCATATAGCGGTTTAAGATCAAGCATGAAAGGATGGATCTTCGTGGGACTCCAAAGGCGACAGGTAGTGGGGTTAATCTGTGGATATCCTTCAGGACGAACTGATGCAGGTCTTCTAGGAGTGAGGTGATCCAATGGAAGATGGCCTAAGCAATTCCAATGTGGCTGTGTAGTATTTAATTGAGTACTTGATTTTCCACTGTGTTGAAGGCTGAAAAGAGATCAGAGAGTACCAGGAGGCAGCAGTGTCCATCATCGAGGATGGGGAGATGTCTACCACTTGGATGATGGCAGTCTTTGTGGTGCATCTGGGTCTGAAGCCAAACTGTTAGGTTTGTTGGAGGTTGTTGGTTGCGACGTGCACTTGAAGTTGAGTGGCTACAGCCTTTCAAGAGACTTGACAAGGAGATGAAGGTGAGTGATCTGCATATAATGGGCTGATAGTTGCTTAAGTTAGGGTACAGTTTTTTTTGTTTTTAGGAGCGCAAGAATTTGTTGAGTTTTGAGGGTAGTGGGAAATGTAATTAGGTGGGCGATTCATTGACAATAGCCAGGAAAGGATGGGGAGGTTTTGTGGGGAGTGTCTTGCGGATGGAGGCTGTCAGGGTGTCATCTGAGGAGGAGTTAGCTTTGAGGGATGCTACCATATTGGTCAGGTCCTCCATGGATAGATTTTTTAGGGTAGTCAATAGCATTGTTTCATGCAGCAGGTTTAGTAGGACATTGTGTGTAATGTGGTTGTTATCGAAGTTTTGATGGATCTTGCTGTTCTTGTCAATGACAAAGTTGTTGTTGGCAGTAGATTGCGCAATTGAATGAGAGCTGGAGGGTTAGAGAGATAGTTGCAGCACTTTTCTACATTGATTTCGTTGTTGGCTTAAGCAAAGGTCTTCTGGTAGCAGT